>NC_079290.1:111086038-111711038 GCF_023638135.1 Falco biarmicus | reverse complement strand
TTCACATGATATTGTACACAGGTGTGCATTTAGGCAGCCTGTATTTTATCAGATATTGTGGAAGTGTAAAGACATGAGCTACATATTTTAGAGGTTAGTAGGAATTCTTTCTCTGTCATATGAATTCTATAAAATTCATATGTTATTTGAAATTCATTTTTAATCAGAAGCAGGCTTTCATCTAAAGCTTTCCATACTTTACAGTACTTAAAAATATTTTGATAAGCTTGTCATTTTTCAGTACATTGACAGGTGTAGTGAGGAGCTACTTATTTCAGTTTTGCAGTCTCTGACAACCTGAGCTGTCAATTCCCACTTCAGGAAATCAAAATACTTTGTTCATCATTAACTCAGACTTTATGTAAGCTTCTGTGTTGTGCGATGATGATTGTGTGCATTTCCTAGAAAAACTGTTGCTTATTCTGTATGCAAATCTGAATAATTTGGTGGTCACAGTAAAAAAATATAAACACCGGAGCTTGCAAACGTAACAGAAGAGCCTTCCTTGTTCCTTGAATATTTGTTCCTTTCTCCCACAAGGCTTGTGGGGTTGGCAGAAAGAGGGAGCCACGGTGGGAGGAAAAGAAGCAAATCAATGATTCCTAAGAGTTTCCATGATGCCTTTTATACTAGCGGTAACAAGTAGTAAGACTAGTTTATGGCTAATACTGTGCCAGAGGACTCCGGTGTGTCTTGATATTTATGCAGGAATGTGCATGTACCTCTTAAAAAGAAAAAAAAATAAATCAGAAACTGCTTCTGACCTGAAAATATTTAAGGTTAATGGCCTTCTCAGGGAGAGCTTTTATATTGCCACAGGAGTGTCTTAAGAACATGGAATTCCACTGAAAGTTTTTTTAAAAAAATATCTTAAGAATATAAAAATATTTGGTTTTGAAGATACTGCTGTGATTTCATGAGCTGTTGTTTGTCTTTAACTTATGTAAGTGGCTCATAGAAAAAGCAGTGAAGTAAAACTTTTGCCATTGAAGAGCAGTAACTTCAGTGTTATGAATTTAACGTACTTTTAAATTACTTTCTTTACTTTCACCTTGGAGGCATTTACTGTCTGTGCTTATATTCCTCTAGAACAATATACGTGTACCAAACAGTCATGGATGGAAGATTACTGCAAACAGGACAAAGAAGTGAATTTAATCAGTTCAGAAGACTGGATGGGTTCTTCAGTGGATCCACCGTGTTTTGGGCAGAGTATGATATTCATTAATCACACTATTTGAAACAGTCCTGACACATACAGTCACCAGTCTAATGTATTACAAACATAAGTATTGGGTCTCCATGGCGTACAATGAGTTGTTAGAGGTATTTGGCAAAAAAGGCAAAAATGCTATGTTCTGTTCAATTGTGTTCAATTCTTTAAAAACAAAAACCTTTCTGGCTGCTTAGCTTTGAGTGAGAACTTTGCACTGCTAGTTCTGCTTCCTTTTTTTGGTCACACTTTCAAAGTTAATGAGTGACTATCCTGTCAAAGATTAAATAAGAATGTCGACTTTAGGGTGCGTGCAGTTCAGACGTGATCTTTCTCTTTCTGTACTTTCTTTCTGTACGTTTCTAATGAGTTTCTGGAAAGAATGCTGTTACATTCATGAAACAATTCTCTAAGTGACAGCTTTTGATATGTGGCAGGTCTTTTCAGCTTCTTTTCTTCCATTATTACTTCTGGAAGAAATGTTAGCAATTCAAATGCCAGCGCAGTTAAGCAGCTGGGTTGGAGACTCCAAGACTGATTGCGTGATGCCGGCTGTCTGTATCTTTCCTGATGCATGATGGGGAAGAGTCTACCTGTATTTGTGTGTTTTTCTTGCCAGCTAACTTTGTCTTTCCTGTCTGCCAGGCCTTCCTCTTGTCTACCTTAGAACTAGGAGTACAGCCAGTTTGACTAACCTAGAGCATCAGATCTATGCTAGAGGTACTGTATAGCAGAGAGAGACAAAAAGGCTTTTTTCTTCTTTGGAGGGCTCTTGTATAATAAATGCTGTGTTGTGTATGTGACTTGCTGGTAGATTGGCCTCTGTATTAAAAACAAACAAAGAAACAAAAAACCCCAAACCAGACAATGTAACAGCTACTTTGATTTTAAGCTTCTTAACTTAGTAGTTCAGCATCTCTTATGTTCCTCTCTGGGCCCTTCAGGAAAGAAGGGAGAAGTGTAACTAATCCTGTGTAGGAAGACTGTCTTTGAGGAAGGTCGTATGAATTGTTGACTGCTCAGTGTCCCTTTTCTAGAGAGACTGTAAAGGGTCATTAAAAATAGCATAATAAAATCACAAGATTTTATTTTATATTTTAAAAAATATCCCACATTATGTTCACTATATGTACTTGTACTTGATTCAGCATGTGTATTTAGCTACTTAAAACTCTTAGATGCCTTCACAAGGAGCAGTCTTGTTCTGAATAAGGCTTAAGAAGTAAGGCATTCCTAATAAATATCTTGTTAATTTGTTTGCTTTATATTTGACAGTACAGTCTTCGGGCAAAACCATGCAGTTTAAGATTCTTTAATTTTTGACACTATGGAAGATGCAATAGCACACTTAATAAATGTATTGCCCCTGCAGAAAAGCTGCTGAATGGGAGGACAGAAAGCTTCTATAAACCTACGTCTGTGGCCCATTCAGGCTGCCCCTTAGAAACATTTTCTCGGAGTGGCTGCAGAGAGTTCATAGATGTTTAAAAAAAAAAACCCCAAACCAGAAAATGATAGAAGGATTTCTTTTTCTGAGGTACTTTTCAGGAAGGTGCGGTGGGGTTTTTTTGTGGGGAAAAAAATCAATCAAACAAAAGCTCTCCAATATTTATTGCTTGGCTTTTAGTAGGTATTGCAACTAATTACTAAAATAATTGTGACCTTGTAAGAGTGGCCTTTATTTTCAGGCAGGAGTCTCAAAATACAACTCTTACATTAAGTTTTCTTTAGAAAATCCAGGCCATAGTCCCAAAAACAATTTTTTTAAAAATCTAAAAAAATAAATTGAAAATTAATTAATGCCAGAGCAAAAGTTTGTGTGGCTTCTGGTCTGTAATTCTGTCGAACCTGGGCTAGCCAAAAGACTGTATAAACTAAAGTTCAACACTAAAAAGATTGGTTTGTTTGCAGTTGGCAAAAGTCAGGGTTTTAATTTTCAAGAATTAAATCTTCTTGCTATTTAATTGGAAAGAACTTTCTCTGTAAGTTTTAGAGAGATCAGATTTAAGTCTCCACTGACAACGTAAGGTATGCAGGAATTTGGTGTCGTTGATGTGGAAGAAAGTTGTATGCCATCATCAGTAACTCCTTCATAAACTTACCTACCCACCCTGCACTATCCCTTCTTGCCTCTCTAAACCTGTGCTTAAGTTACTCTTGGTTAGAGACTTGTTGCGGAGGGATGAATGGGTCTCAGAACACAAAGTGCATGAACTGGTATCAGTCAGCCTTTGGAGTGACTGCAGACAAATTCTGTGGAATAGGTTTCATTTCTGTCTTACCTTTCCTTTAAGCAGCTTGTCACTGTGTGCACCGTCTTTCTCCTTCTCTCATACAAGAAGATATATGTATTTAGGTAGCAGCCACTTACCTTCCTTTGTAAGTTACTGGAGTTTGACAGGGTTTTCTTGTGTCCAGACATGGTAAGTATTTCCACAGATACAGTGTACTGCAGCATGGAAGATCAGAGTAACACTTGTGTACTTGTATGCATACTTGAAAAAAGTCAGACTTGTTAGGTGAAGTTTCTTTGTCTGGGGTTTTGCTGTCCCAGCATTTCAACAAAACCAGATTACCTCTGGTTGCTTTCAAATCATTTTTCATACTTTGTTTTAATGGGCTTTATACCATATTGGAAGATATTGCTACTTGTTCAGTCTTTAAGGATAAAAGTTCCATTCAAAGAGGGTACTGGGTACTGAATAATCCTGTATTCATCATGTTAAATAGAGCATAAATCTTAATTATAAGTGAATATGTGTTTAACACTTTATGAGCATTTGGATGTACGTAAAAAGTTACTGATTGTGTCTGGGGTTTTGGTTAGGTTTTCTACATGTTAGTTGTAACTGAAGGTGTGGTATAACACTTGATATGAAGAAACAAAAGAACATTTAGGTTAAAAATCAGTTCCTGGGGAACTTGATGTAAGGGAAGACTTTGTTTGCTTTGTACCATTTCTGTAATAGTCACTGAATTTTTTAATGTTTTTAGTAATCTATTACCCTACCTATTTCTTCGATCTGTTTTTTAGTTAATGCAGATTGTGGTTCTGCAGCCATTGTATCTCACCCTGCATTAGCATCTGGTAAATGCTTCTCTCTTAAGCATTTAGACAAATATTTATTCTGTTTTATAGCTGAAATGAAGACTCCAAAACGTAGGCAACCATTTGTTCCGTTTGCTCTAAGAAATCATACTGGATGCACTCTGTGGTTTGCTACCCTAACTACAACACCCACCCGGTAAGAAGCTGTTGTGGGATCACTTTGACAGTATTTGGCTTCTCTAACACATCAGCCAAACCCTGTTGTTTTCAGTGCTTTGGTTTCCTTGCAGAGAAATGTAGGCAACTCCCAGTCTTGCTTAGTTAAGAGCCTTTTCTTTGACAGCAAGATAGTTTTACTACTAAAAAAAGATAACAGTCAGATCCATTCATGATGTAGATATGTTTGCTGCAGGACTTCGGTAGACTGAGGCAGTCTAAACAGCACTTGTTACTTGCAGTAGTCGTTTTGTCAGTTTGAAAAATGTTGGGATTCTCTTCACAGGGCTGCACTGTCTCACAGCGGGAGTCCAGGTGTTGTTCCTGAGGAAAATGGGACATTGCTAGATGATGCCCATAATGTCAGTGAATGGCAAGAAGTTATCACTGGGGAAGAGATTCCATTTGAATTTGAAGCCAGAGGGAAACTCAGACACAGGTGAAGGGACCAGGCTGAGAGATACGTTTTGACAGACTCGTATATGGAACTCCTAGGATCATAGTTATGAGGACTTCAGCAGATGTTAAATAAAAAGTGGATATTTTTTTAAATCTCCTGTTAATGTTTCAGTTTTCAATATTTAAAACTCATGTATAGAGTGAAATTACCAGTTGTTTAGTAAGCAGCATATATTGCTACTGGTGGCAGCTGTTCCTAGATATGAGGTGGATCATCATAAGCTTTTAGAAAGACATAGGGACCTCAATTACAAATCATACGTTCTTTATTCTAAAGGATGTGGGGGCAGTGTTGGTCATTTTAGCATAAGTGCCATCAGTGTTAAGAACTAGAAGAATTTCTTAACAAATATGGAGCATGCTTTTATTTTTGTCTGTATGACATAGTTGTAGTTCTCTGTGTTCATTAGGGAAGGTGGAACAAATGGATGTAAAATCAGGTCTTTATCCATGAGATGGAAAACCTCTGGAGACTTTTTTTATAATGCCTTGGATTCTTTTTTTCAGAATCTAGAGAATGTTTTTGGTTTGAACTGTTTGGTGCTTACACTATGTAATAGTGCGTAAGAGTAATTTAACTTGTTCTAACCTGGTAGGCACACGCATGATCTACGAATTCATCAGTTGCAAGTGCGAGTAAATGGCTGGGAAGAAGTCAGTCCAGTGTCTGTAGACAAAGTTGGAACGTTTTTTCGATATGCTGCTCCAGATAAGAACTCATCCTCTTCCACTGTAAGTTCTGATTTTGAGTGTTAGTTTTAATAGAATATGTAATTTGAGAGTAAGGATGTCTCCAAGATTTTAAAGCAGCTGCTGTATGAGGTTGTCCTCTTTCCAGTTAGCTTGAATTGGGAGAGTTTAGGGGTGCTGGGTTCCTAACTGGCATTTTTATACGTAACAAAACCACAGACAGAGTAGCCAGCAGTTAGTCTGTGCTTAGCAGTCAGAGCTTCCAATGACAGAACTAAGATATTGGTGACAGTGTCATGGACTCACAGAAACTGAGCTTTAAATCAGCCCAGCATTTCAGTGGCTATTTTTATTTTTTCCATTGCAGGAATGCTTTTCATGTGTTGAATTTACTTAAAATAAACACCACTGACAGTTTCCTGTAAGCCTAGAGATTGTTGAAATATGTGGCTGCTTAGACAAAATATACTTGTCATGAAGGAAAAATGCAATTGTAATAATCAGCAGGCTGGCAGTTGGTGGTTGAGTCTTAATGATAAAAGTGATAGTGTAGATTTCAAAACTAGTTAAGTTTTGAGACTAGCTACTGAAGATGTTTGATCGTTTGAGAAACTGGAAGTTGAGATCTTTTTGTTATAAAACAGGATTAGAATTTAATTTCATGATGACAAGAGCCAGTAGTCTTTTATTTGAATTGTTTTTGATGTTTGTGTATTGAAGCATAAAAAGCATTGTCTCTCTGTGCAACTAGATTCTTGAAGGGAAAGGATGCAAATAATGGGAATTCCTGTTCAGGAACATCTTCTGTAGCTTTTTTCTTTTTTTCAACAAACCTTCTTCCTTCAGCTTAATGTCTTTTTGAAGTATTACAAATAGGTTTTGCTAATATAGTTCTGATGTGTTTTCCAAGCTGTATTGAAGATCAGAACCACAAAGTGATGAAAGAACTTAGTTTATTCTTCTGTAGTAACGTTCTGTGTTACTGAAAGTAATACCTTAAAAGCTGAACAACTTTAACTTTCTTGTTTACTCTTCTCCCAGCTTGGAAGCCCAATAAGTAGAACAAATATAATACATCCACAAGTCTACGTGAGTATATGTTTTCATCTTTCTAGAGCTACTTACTAGCATAATTCGACAAGTGAACTGGCTTTTACATCCTTCTAAGAACCTTTTCAATAGAAAGGAAACAAAAGTCAAGCAAACAAAACAAACTTTCAAATCAGAACAAGTATGTAACATGACTTACCATTCTCACCAGTGTAAATGTTTGGTTGAAGAATGGGTCTTAAATTCCAGTATGTGAATTCCAGCATGTGAACCCATATAAAATGTGCTTCTCAGGACTGAAGTGGCAATAACTTTGTGTAATGTAGGACATAAACCAGCTAAGAGTGAAGAAAGTATGACTATCTTAAGAAAGCTCCACCTTATTTTTTTAGTTTTGACAGATAGGAATGATGAGTGACTTAATTACATGAGGCTTGAAATTCAAACTCCGTGAATTTGTAAAATAAGGTAATAGTGTAGTGTATAAAGTGTTCTTGTAGGATCTGTATTGCTCTTATTGAACTTGCATCGTTTTGAAAAAGATAATGGAGTTTGTCGTGTTTAGAATTGCATTTTCATAGTTAGTTTTACTGTGTTTTGAGGAGGAGGAACAGGATTATAAGTCATTATTATGAAACTGTATATACTTTAGGTGTTGCATATGGTTGGACTCGGTTGGCAAGTTTTCACTCCAGCAGTTACTGCTTTAAAATTGAGGTGTCCCTCTTGTAGATATAATCATTACCTGAGCTTTTTAATGCTTTTAAATATCTTCCAGTTTTCTTCATTGCCTCCAGTTCGTGTGGTATTTGAAGTTACCATGGAAGGTAGTGCTCGGAAAGTGATAACAGTGCGCTCAGCCTTGATAGTGAAGAACAAGCTGGAAATGCCAATGGAACTAAGACTAGACAGTCCTTCCGCACCTGACAGTAAGTGGTGTCGATTTCTTCCACACTGGGGAATCTTTAGCTTCCTCCCTGAGAAGATTCACCACTCTCTGTAACAATTGACTACAAAGTAGACCTCCCTGGAGGGGAAATAGGTAGTGTTAAGAAGAAAGTGATCAGCAAGGTAAGCTAGAGAACCCACTAGGATTTTTGCTTATTGTTCAGGTAAACAGGAAAAGCTGAGACGAAAGACTGAATCTTATTTCTGTGTGTAGCATGTTTTATCTTTTAGCAGTAGTGTAGAAGGTTTCAGGTATTAGCATGCAAAGGTGCAGTCTAGAAATACAGTGATACGCTGGTAATGTACCCAAAATATAATGAATGAAGTCTTTTCGAAATAAGCATTTTCACTAAAGCATTCAAGGAACAAGAATTTGAATTCCAGCAAGCTTTTAGTCTGTGTCCAGTTTCACATTTACACACATAAATTTGTCTGCTGCCAGACTGTTAATAGGGCTTAAAAAAACTAGTTGGTGTTTGAAACTTATATAAAGTAGCTAGTGTTTTATGTTAAAATGAAACGTGTTGCTTCAAAAATTAGAGATTTACTATTTGAAAATTTTATGCTTTTTAGTAAAGGGGCCTGTTTTGATATGTGTGTTTTCTTTTTTGGTTGCAGAACCTGTAGTTCTTCCAGCGGTTATGCCAGGAGATTCCTTTGCTATCCCATTACATCTTACCTCTTGGCATTTGCAAGCCAGGCCAAAAGGAATGGGAGTCTTTTTCTGTAAGGCTCCGATTCATTGGACTAATGTTCAAAAGACAACAGAAGTATGTAGCAGTAAGCGAGAGTGTCATTCAATGGAATCTGAAAATAGCCGATTTTTCAGGTAAGAAAGACCTAATTATTTTGCTGTAAACTGTGTTATCTTCTTCTGATAAATGAAATACTGTGAAAGTAAGTAACAGGAAAGAAAATACTTGAGAGTTGAAAGCTTCTGCAGCTTCATGAGATGTTTTGTTTCTTCTGTTGAATAACCAGAAAGCATTGAAGCATAGCTGCTGTACATCTGTAGGGCTCCTTGAAGCCCCTTTGACAGTGCCTGTTAGCAAATGTCTAAGAATACAGAGCAAGCACACTGTTAATATTTATTGTAAAAAAGGAAAGGGTAGAAAATAGAATGTGTATTCATGTTAAGTTAGCTAGTCTGTGTCACGGAGAATAATGAGTGGCTTGCCATAGTGTGTTCGCAAATATTCTTTTTCCTGAATGTCCTGTACTCTGTTCTCAGCCCAAAAATGCTGCTGCATAGTGAGGACTTAATGGAATTTTGTAGTTGCCTGATACAATGGATTTAGAGATGCTTTAAGTTTGAGTAATACTAGAATAGAGATTATGGAAGTTGTTTCAGGAAATGACCTTTGCACACTGTAATAGTTACCACTATGTGTTCCGTAGTTCATTTTTTAATATGCTGGGTTTGAATGTATCAACAGGGAGGAAAATTAACAAATTTAAAATTAAGGTTTATTTACTCAACTTTTTACCTTAACTAATGAAAAACTGAAGTGTCAGGTGGCCAAAGCAAGGCTCTGTCTATTGGAAGGAAGGACATGTTCAGCATTTATGTTTGAGAACATGATTATAATTTACTTCAATAGTTAAAATATCTTTTTGGTAATAGTGCATAACATGTGTTTGCAAGTTTATGGAAGTTGGTTTTAAAGTTGGTAATCTGTAAAAGCCATTTTCTATTAGGTCTCTGAACAGGTGAAGTTTGAGTGACTAAATTCTTTGGGAAACTCCTGTTGTCTTAATGTTAGGCACAAATACAGAATACTTTATAATCAGACTCTGAAGTGATTATGTGGAGAACAATTCTAAACACTTTTTTTGATATCAGTCCTGCAATTACAGCATGTTGTGTGATTTAGTCCATTACACAAAGACAGGGTTCGATTATTCTGACAAGCTCTTTGATGTCTCACATATGTCTGCCTTCACAGGTTTTGTGTGGCTATAAAGAAAGAAAATTACCCGGATTACATGCCTTCCAACATATTTTCTGACAGTGCTAAACAAATTTTCAGACAGCCTGGGCATACTATTTATCTATTGCCGACGGTGGTAATCTGTAACTTGCTACCTTGTGAACTCGAGTTCTATGTTAAAGGAATGCCAATTAACGGGACGTTAAAACCTGGCAAAGAGGCAGCGTTGCACACAGCTGATACTTCTCAGAACATTGAACTTGGTAAGGTCCTTCTTCAGATACCTCTTTCTGATCCTCCTAGAGGAGTATCTCAATATAACTTGTTCCTTGTACAAGGAACTATGTGCAAGAAGGGAAAAATGTAAAAATTGAAAGCATTTATATGAATATTTCATTGGGTTACAGGGCTTCTTATAGTTAACACAACCAAGTGCTCACATCCAAAAAAGCCAACTATAAATTGCCATCATTCCCCCAAATCTGTCAGCTGTCTTGATCTGTTCCTTATTCAGCTGTTCTCTCGTTTTCCTGAGAGTGGAAACAGTGGAAAGTTGAGAGAACAGTGATGAAGAAGGGAATAAATCAGATAAGTTCCCAGCATTTTGGGTGGTTTTGCTGTTTTCTTTCTGACAGAAAAAGTTCGTGTTGAGAAGCGTGTGTGGAATTACTCAACACTGGCTGGACATCTGACGCCAAAGGCAGTAATTAGCCCTACACAGGGTATTTTACAGAAGGGTTTTTTTTGTTGTTGTTTGTGACTTAAATTGAGGTATTTCTTCATGAGGTCAGAGGTTACTACACTGGGCAGAATTAGAAGTTAGGCTGGGTAAGCTACAAGAAATACTCAGGGAGATCAAGCCATGCAAAACACCAGCCTGTATGCTTCTCAGAAACTAACGTTTCTTTGGGGTGATGTTTGCTTTTCGTAGGCGTATTGCTAGAAAACTTCCCGATCTGTAAAGAGCTGTTGATTCCTCCTGGGACACAAAACTATATGGTGCGGATGCGATTGTATGATGTCAACAAACGACTGCTAAATTTGACCATAAGGATTATATGTCGTGCTGAAGGTTCTCTAAAAATACTAATTTCAGCACCGTACTGGTTAATCAACAAAACAGGTAAGTTTACAGTATTTTCTTTCATAGCTGTAATCATGAGCTAGGAAATAAAGATTTCACACAGTGTTGTGATTTGCTTTCTAGTCAAACAGAGCTTTTAAATACTGCTTAAGAGGAATTAAAAGGAGCAGGATTTTTTTTTTTACTTTTTTTCACAGTGCCAGCAGCTGTTGTTTGATGAATATTGGATAACTTAAGACATTTTAGTTGCTGTAGTGCAGGTCTTCAACCATGACCATAGATTCAAAAATCAGCATAGATTCGATCACTCATAAAATTGTGGTTTTCAAGAGCTTGAAATGCCTCGAGAAAGCCACAGGTCTAAATTGCAGTTACTCTGCGTTAGCGTCTGTTGGCACTTTCAGAGGTCCCAGAACTCCCTTTCTGCATGGAGCAGGCTCCCTGGAGCAGGTTAGGCAGATGGAGAGGGAGAATGCATGCAGACTGATGGCTATTACAGCCTGATTATTTCAGGTTGTTCCTTAATTTGAAGTAGTTTGTACCATTCTCATTTTCATTTGTGCAAAGGTGAAGTGTTGTTTAACACTCCATTTTTCTGCGTTTACTTAAAGGATTACCACTTATCTTCAGACAAGATAATGCAAAAACAGATGCTGCAGGTCAGTTTGAAGAGCATGAGCTTGCTAGAAGCCTCAGCCCCCTTCTGTTCTGTTACGCTGATAAAGAACAGCCAAACTTGTAAGTAATACTGCAGGAAGAGCAGACGGGAGGAGCCTTACAAAGTATGAAAGTAATTCACAGAGCTTGGGTGCTGAAATATTAGTATGAATATCATGTAGGAAAAAGACTTTCCCTGTTAAAATGACCTGTTAAGTTCTTAAGTTTCTAAATACTGAAATAAGCATATGGGATCTTTAGACATTTCCTACTGAAAACTCCTTGGCTGGCTAATTCTGTTGTGTCTGCGAGCTGCTTTGGTTTTATTTTGCATGTTTTGAACTCATGCTTCGTTTCTAAGAAAATCAAAAACCTTTATGAAGAGACTTACCGAGTTGTGTAAATTGCATTGCTACCACTAAAAAAACCTGCTTCATATCCCTAATCCTAAACTCTGAATACTAATAGAGAAGCAGCAGAAAGTCTCCATGCAGCAGAGCTGTTGTGATTCTGACGTAAAAGGAAACGGAAGGGGTTTGGAAAGGAAACTTTTCAGCTACTTTAACTGGCATCAAGGAGAAAACTTGCTTTTTCCATGAAAATTAGAAATAAGAACATGATTTAAAATCTAAGAATTGTTCATTTGAGCAAAAATCAAAAACATTTCAGATAAATTTATCACAAAAACTTTGAATTTTTTTTCTTTCAAAGAAAAAAGACACACAAACGTTGTCATGGTTAAGCAGTCTGAAAATTACCAAGCTTTTTACCTGACATAGTCACTGAATCTTGACCAATATGTTAAAAGAGCTTATGGCATAAATGCAGAATGAATTACTCAAGAAGAGATTTGTCATGACTTCAGTGCTTTGATATTAATACACAGGTGTTCTTTTTGTACCTGGGTATGTGTTTGATCATCGGTATCGTGTTGATATTTGATCCCTCATTTAAATGACTAAATCTTTGTGTTTTCTTCTTGCCCGTAGTTGTACAATGCGGGTTGGAAAAGGCATCCATCCTGAAGGTATGCCGGGCTGGTGCCAGGGTTTCTCCCTGGATGGCGGTAGTGGTGTCAGAGCCCTGAAGGTGATCCAGCATGGAAACCGGCCAGGCCTCGTTTATAACATCGGTATGTGTTGATAGGAACGTTGGAGAAACACTGTAGAACTTGGTAAGACATGATGTCAGTGACAGCAGAAATGGAACAATAACAACACGTTCCCCTGCTGTAAAGGGTTGTTGAGGGTCTGCAGAAAATTATTAAACAAAAAATAGTATTCTAAGTATTTTTATGTCTTTATATTTAATTTCATTAGCTTAAAAATCAGTTTTCAGTTATTTCTATTTTTACATTTCATCAGTGAGTGTTAATAACTGCATTTGCAAACTGTCCTTTCTGTTCCTGTTTATTCCCCCCAATTGTTACTGCTAAGTGCACACAAATCCTATGGCGTTACTGTCTTCAGCTGTTTTGAGTGTCTGTGTGCTGTCACTGCCCAGCCATGTGCTCCTTCTGGGGCTTTTGCTTTGTGCCTCTCTGGGCTGATGTGCAACTTCTGTCTTCCTTGCACTCCAAGCATATGTAAAGTACAAATTCCTTGGAAGCTTTTAGTTTTTAATGACAGTTTGGAAGTTACTCCACAGTGATTTTTGAGGAATTTTTCATATGTTTAAAAGTAGAATAATAACTTGCATTGATTTACTTGTTATTGAAAATAGTTTGGGTTGGTTTTTTTTATGTTCAGTGCTTATGATCTCTAAATTATACTTGAGAAACAGAGGGTAACATGACATAAAATTACGTTTAGTGTTTAAAGTGGTGCTTCAAAATATGGCAGTGTTACAGCAGAAACAGCATGTCTCAGGAACCCAAGAAAAGAAACTTTTGTTATGTGAAATATATTGTGGCAGATGTCTTTTGCTTTTTTTGTAAATAACAGCTTTGGTTTTAACTTGTTTTTATTACTAGGTATCGATGTTAAAAAAGGCAGAGGCCGCTATATTGATACATGCATGGTAACATTTGCGCCTCGTTACCTGTTAGATAATAAATCAAGCTACAAGCTTGCCTTTGTTCAGCGGGAATTTGCCAGAGGTCGGGTAAGATGCATCCTTTTTGTTACTTGTTATTATGATACTTGTAGTTAGTCACAGCGTCTTCCAACCAAAAAGAACACAAACATTATACTTGAAGGTATTGTTGGCTAGTTATGAGGATCTTTCTCCGTATTCTAATAGCAGCATCCACCTAACTGAATTAATTACTGGGTACATATTTGAGAGGTATATAGATAATACTGTTTTTTAAATATCTATAGGGTATGTATTTTCCAATTTCTGTACTAGGGAACGTCCAATCCTGATGGCTATATCTCCACCCTTCCTGGATCCAGCGTCGTGTTCCACTGGCCACGTAATGATTACGATCAACTATTATGTGTGAGACTAATGGATGTCCCAAACTGCATTTGGTCCGGGGGCTTTGAGGTCAACAAAAACAACTCATTCCATATTAATATGAGGTAGCTATTATATATAAATGTTCTGTAGCATACTTCTATTTTTTGATAGAAGCATCTATTTCACACTGCAGATAATGCAGCTCAGAAGCCTGCCGCTCTTGTAATTGTTTGTTCTTGTTCAGGGACACCTTGGGAAAATGTTACTTCTTAAGAGTAGAAATTACTCTTCAAGGAGCCACATACCGCATTGCGTTCAGCGACACAGATCAGTTACCACCACCTTTCCGCATAGACAATTTTTCCAAGGTAAAAGAAGAAAAAAAAACCCCACATTTTTCTTTCATTTTTTTAGTTTAAAAAGCAAAGTTCTTTTGTGTTCGTTAGATGAGGGAGCTGATTAGCTTGTGTAATGAAATAAAAATTTGTGGCAAGAGGTATTCGTGTAGATACTAATTTTCTGAAGTTTTAATAAAAGTTGTTAGTACTCAGCTGCTTTATCTTGTTTAATAGTAGTGCTAACATTGTGGCTTTTATGAGTACGTTAAAAGTCTTAGAAGGAAGGGCCTTATTACTGTTGAGAAAATTGTGCGAGGGTGATAGTTTGTCATCTGCTCTGTGTTCTTTTCAACACTTGACTAACCCAAAGTTAATTCAAAGAAAGAATTTGGCTGCTGCTGCCCCTTCCTTTCTCTCTGTCTTCAGGCTTCCATGTCAGCGAGTATAAAAACCAGAGAATTTACTTTGCACATTTAACAGTAACGCACTGACTGCCTTGTGATCAGAGCAAGAGCTGGAGCAGTTCGTACTTACTGGTTCTCGTTCTGTTTGGTACTGAACTGTTAAATAGAACTGGGCAAGTCCTAATTTTGATGATGAGGTTTGAGATGCTACCTACCACAGGACTAAAGACATTTTGAACTACGGACAGCAGATAAAAGCAAAGATGACATTTCTCATCCCTTTGAGACTATCTTTAATGGAGACTGAATGGAAGAGAATACATGTGAAACCATTGGCGGGGGGGAGGGGAGCTGAACACATTTCAGTGATCAACTCCTGAGAAAGGAACAATGATAGCAACAAATCTGTCTGGTTAACAATTTCTGCATGAAACCACATCCTCTTTCATGACTGTTACAGGTCCCGATTGTTTTCAATCAGCACGGTGTTGTCGAGCCAAGGCTGTACACTGAAGTGAAGCCCATGACCTCTCTGGATTACGCATGGGATGAACCGATTCTGCCGCCTTTCGTAACGCTGACAGTTAAAGGGGCGGGCTCCTCAGAGATCGTCTGCAGCATGAATGACTTCGAAGATAGCAAGCAGCTTTACTATGAAAACTTCATCTATATTGCTGCTACGTATACTTTCTCAGGGTAATTCTTTATATATTAGGTGAACATACTTTGAATGTTCATGGTGTTCTTCAGGCTTTACATCAATATTCTCTTAATGGTTGCCATTTGAAAATTTTTCAAATGCAGCTAAACTTATGTCAACCTTATAGCTCACAGACAAATGCCAAATTTCAGGAGTCTATAAGCTGTGTATCTTACCTCGTTTGGTCGTGGTAACTTGGCTCTATAGGTGCAGCTTGCCATTATTTATTTTATCACATAATGAGAAAGATTTGGCATATGGCATCTGCTGTGACCCCACTGTCTGATCTTGGGAGAGCAAGGACGTTTAGGGTCACCTCTGGGGGCTTAATTTCACTTGATGTATAAAGGAACTTGACTACAGGGCATACCTGTTTATGAGATGCCTGTGAATTTTAACCTTGCACTGCTATATATGCTATTGAAAACAGCTACGGGAGGTTAATACATTGTTTATCGCTTTCCTCAATACAAGGTAGAAAATTTTCTTCAGCATTCATCTGCTTTGCTTGTGAAGTTCCTAGCTGCAGTGAGAAATCAAAGCCCCTTTTAAGAATGTACTCAAATTGACAGCTTACACTGGTGATTCCAAAAATAATGAGGAAAAAAAAGGCAATACAAATTTTTGCCTGATCGGCTATATTAGACGCATAAGCTTCCTCACTTGGATTTTGGTACAGATCTGATTCAGACTACAGAAGCAGCAGCTTCTGTGAATAAACATGATGATGTTTTCTTGGTGTTCTAGTTCACAGGAGCCAAGTGTAAGACCAGTTGCTTCGAATAAGGATGCTGCATATGCAGAGCTTGTCCTTGACGTTTCTCCAAAGACTCAGCGAGTTGTGCTGAAAAAGAAGGTAGCAAGGCGCATTTGTTTTTATTAAAATGCTGTTGCTACGTGCTTAAGTAAAATCATATGCTGGGAGAAGGGAAAAATAAAAAACACTTTCAGGATAACTAGGGTTGGACACAGACACCGTTGAAAGTGACAAGTTACTGCAATTCGGGCTGCTTGAATTAATGGTGGTGCTCCCACATAAGACTTTTTTATGGAGGTAAGGGTGACAGAAAAGAAAGTTTGAATAAAAGTAGTAAGGAACGTTGTAAACGCCTCTAAGACAATCAAGTGTTAATTATATGTTGGATGTTGTAATGAAGTTACAAGGTAGGGCATGCTTCCTTTTTGGTTGCCTTGTAAGTAAAATCTTCTATTTCTGGAGCTCTTAAGACATAGAAACTCTATTTAAATATTGCCGAGATTAAAAATAGCTTGTAAATGCAGCTCTGCATCTAACAGTGCTAATGTAGGATGTATACCTGTTGAACATCAGAGCTGAATTAGAAGGTTTTATACAGACTAGTTCCTAATTCTAATTCAGGGCTCTGAAGATAAATACGTACAAGTCCTTCCAAGAATTATAATTCAAAGCATCTGATAGCAAACCAGAACAGAAGTATCTGCTCTGTGCTGCTGTGTTCATTTAAATGTTGAGTTTTTATGCAACAGGAGCCAGGAAAACGATCTCAGCTTTGGAGAATGATGGGCACAGGAATGCTTTGCCATGAAGGTTCTTCAGTTCCTCATAACCCCCATAAACCTTCTCGGTCTGTGGACTCTTCTATGATTTTAGATATTGCAGGCCTGGCAGCTGTCACGGATAACAGGTATTGCAAATACAATTTCTCAGGAACCTGATGTATATTCTAACCATGTCTTTGAAAGCATACTTAACATGATATTCTCTGAATAAGGAAAGAAACTATTTTGAAGACATGTGGAAAAGCTAGATTTTTATCTGTCTTTGTCAATGGACCTCATGATCACTTTTGTGACTTGGGAGAATTTTTACAAGCATGGCTAATGTATTTTCAGCAGCAGATTGTTAAAAGACCACTTCAGAAGTGAGATTAGGAGAATTTGCTTGAGGAAAATTAGAGTGAGTGTTCACCATCAACAGATCTGCAGGGTAAAACTGTGTTGTAACCCTCTCCAGTGCTGGGTGACATGCTTTCCTTGCAGGTACGAGCCCCTGATGCTGAGAAAGCCTGATCGACGGCGCAGTACTACCCAGACATGGAGTTTCCGTGACGGAAAGCTGACCTGTGGTATTCATGGACTTGTTGTCCAGGTCAGTCCTGATCATATGTTAAACTTGTTTTGGCTGTTGTGATAGAGATGATGGAGTCATTTAGGCTTAGTATTGAAGTGAACTAAAAGCTTTGAGGCCAAAGTTCAGAATGCAGAGGAAACCAGACTTGCACAAACTGCTTGTATGGTTTAAATTCATGTTTGAACGTTCTTACCAGTTTCAAATAATTAATATCTTGCACTATTACTTACTATAAATAAGTAATCAGAAAGGTAATAGTACATCATAGTTGAAAATGGACGGTATAGTGATAAATAAGGGCCTTGATATTCTCACACATACCAGATGTGAAAAAGCTGCAGATTGTGTCAGTATCGCTGATGAAGGTCAAGATTTGCACTTCTCAGAACCATGGTTCTGACATTTTAGTAATTAGAATTTTAAAAGCAGTTTGAACTGTTTGCTCTGTGTGTTCCAGGAAACTGGCTTGCAGACAACTAACACTTGCAAACTGCTTGATAATTCTGCCTGCTGATGGTAGAATTTGTAGGCACAGAAACCTGGATTGCTTTTACAAATTTGAGAACTAAACATCAAAAGAATTTTGATTCTCTTTTTTTCTTTCTTTTTAAAAGTGTTTCAACCATATTTATCCATAGCTTACAAACAAATTTTAGTAAGTTATCCTGCATATTGTTGAAATAGAAAGTATGTTTGTAATAAATAATGATGTTATATCTAATGTTTTATTTTGAAAAATAAATTCTGCCAGCTACATCAATGGAAAACGACCTCAGTTCAGTGGAAAAAGTACCTTTATAGGGAATACATTAACTCTTGTGATGAAAGTGAGTCTTTTATGTACACAGTGAATCTGGAATGGATCTGTAGGGTTAAGAATGTTACTACTTAAAAAATTCTGCAGCTAGAACACCCTCATGTCCTGTTGGAGATAGCTCCCCCACCCCTGTTCTTTTCTTGCTTCTAAATTCATTGTGATTCATTGGTTGGGGTTTTTTTTCCAAAACACATGCTTTGGATATTTCTTCATCTTAAAACAGGACAGCAATGACAGAAGACCAGCATCTTGGTCATTTTGCTCACTGTGTAATAGCAGGACAGTATGCATGTTCCCTGTGAAACTAGAAGTAGCCTGCCAAAACCAGTTTTGAAGTTTCAGATGCTTGTTCTGATGTAAGAAAAGAAGAAAAGTATGGGAAATGCTCCTAGGGGTTCACAATAACCTTTTAAGACTGTATTTGTAGTTCTGTTCTGATTAATTTTAAAGGAATGTAGTAGCCATAAAAGAAGGTTCCAGCCTCCAGGATAGATACAGTAGGGATAGCAGCAATGTAGTGTTCCTTTGTCACCTTTGATGCTGTGTTTCAATTCTAATACCAAAAAATAGATCTAGAGAGAAGTATTTGACTTAGTTCCATGATGTTGCATTGATCGTTTTGTGATCAAATTACTGTAGCTTAGTAAGTTACTACTTATCAGTTTGAAGCAACCAAAAAAGCCTTGCATTGCTGTTTTAAGGTGTTGACTCAGTAAGGATTTACATCCTGATCTGCAGATCCAGAGTTCAGCTTTTATGTCGTTTTGAAAATTTTTTCAGGAAGGACTTCCCATGTTCAGTCACAGTATGATATCTGCAGTTTCTGAACGTGCAGTGGGAATACTTAATTACTGATCTTGGCTTTTTCTTGTAGCTGCCAAACTGATTAAACACGAGTTACCAGAAGCTTTAGCAATATCAAGTCAAATGCTGCTGGACTGCTTTTCTTTTAGCTCTGAAGAGCAAGGAGAGGAAAGTAAAATACACTTTTAAATCATTGTACGTAAAGTTACCTGAAGCTTTTAACCTATCGCTTTTTTTTTTCTCTCCCCTTACTCTTTGTTCTCTTTGCAGGCAAAGGGAGGAATACTAGGTCTGCATGATGGAGCAGAAGTTGTTCTTGGTCCTGATACTGCACTTGAACTTCTGGGGCCAGTTCCACCTGAACAGCAGTTCATAAACCAAAAGATGAGGCCTGGGTCAGGAGTACTAGCTGTTAGAGTCATCCCGGATGGGCCAACTAGGGTTCTACAGGTGAAGTCCTTCATTAACTAGAATCCAGTCTCATTATTTGCTTGTACTTGAAATACCTTTTTCTGTATTGCATCTCTGAATTCTTGCAAGAAGAATTTTGTAGTTATATGAAGGGGGAGGAGAATATCATAAAACAGAAATAATAACAACAAAAGTTTTCATTGTACTTATGTTTAAAAATGATAACTTTGTAAGGTAGGACAGTATAGCTGTGATTTATAAATAGGAAAACGATCATTCCAGTAATGTATCTGTTTATCAGATAACGGATTTTAACCAACGTAGAAATGATCGTTTATCTAGTGAAGGAGATGAACTTCCAGTTACGGAACAAGATCTACACAAGTTAAAAAATCCAGATACAGAGCAGGAATTAGAAGTAAGTTATTACAACTAGTATCTGTCTCTTTTATTTCTCATTTTCCTTTCTAGATTTTAAAGGGGGGGTTGGGGGGTTGATTGTTAACTTTTCCCCATGATGGCCTCTTGTTATGAACTTGTAGATTTTCCTGCTAAAACTCCTTATTCTTAAAAGTTGGGATTATGTCTTAACACCTTGTTATTTGAAGACTAATTATCAGTTAGCTTCTCAGCCTCTTTGGAGAGATGAGTCTAAGAAAATAAATTCTTTGCAGAAGTATGTATTCAGTATCACAGATTTTTTCAGTGTTGATTTGTTACTAGGGGTTTTTTTTTTCCCTCTTCAAATATTTTCTCAGGTGCTTGTGAAACTGGAAGGTGGAATAGGGTTGTCTTTGGTCAACAAAGTTCCTGAAGAGCTAGTATTTGCGAGCCTCACAAGAATTCATGTCCACTACACACAACTGTCGACAAGTCAGGTGCTAGAGCTTAGTGTGCAAGACATACAGGTATTTACCATTTTGAAACATTTATTTGGTCATGGATCTTCTGCAGAAGTTCAGTCAGCATCGGTGTTCCTTTATTTTCTTTGTTTTCGACTGTATCTCATACCATCTGTCTGTTAGGCAAGTTAGAATCTTACTTTATTTTGTAAACAGGTGAGATTGAGATTTTTCTCCCTTCCTGGTTCTTGGTTCTTGATGCTTTCATTACGTAGTGGAAAAGCAGCTATTGAAAGCAGGAGTCCTAATGCTGGTAGCACTGCAGTATAAATCATAGAATCATAGGCAGACAAGACAAGTATAAACCTATTACATTTTTTCCACCTAGATTTTGGGTTTGACTCTGCAGTTCTGCCTTAACACTTGTTTTGAGTTCAGTCTTTGCAATTCAGAATTCACAAGTTAAACTGAAAGAGTGTAAAAAGTGGTTTTATTCTACTAAAAAACTCCTCTAAATTATTAGAATTTGTTCCCAATATATAAGATTTTATTGGAAGGGGAATTGTAGATACTGATGTAGATAACATGAGATAAATGGATATTTACATGCATCAGTCAAATGCAGGAGTAGCTTAAGTCTCCTGTGCAATATTTTTGGCTGTTTTTTGTAAAGGAAAAAGTCACAGAGGATGTAGCAATTTTGTTACAAGTTTTGTTTGTTGGTATCTGTAATAGTATTTTTTTTAAGGGAGGACATTTCTGACTACTTTTCAGTATGATCTCAGTGAGATCAATAACCAAGTATATTCAGTGTCTCTCTGGCTCAGGCACCATGTATTTCTGAAAGCTTTGAAGTCCTCAGTTAAGTGGGATCGATTTTGCTTTTGTCTTCTGCTCAGATTTTGTTGTTGTCCTTATCCACTCTGTAGGTGGACAACCAGCTTATTGGCACTACACAGCCTTTTATGCTCTTTCTCACGCCTAAGATGAGTGAAAACGAACCTGTGGAGACTGGTCCTGCTGTGCAAGTAAATGCAATGAAATTTCCCAGTAAGAATGCACTGACTGATATATACAAGGTAAACCCCAGTCTTGTGATGGTGCCATGCAGGTGCTGCTCTGTTTAAATGACCCTTCCTGTTCCTAATTTTCACTAGTAATCTGAATTCAATAATTTGTGAAATACACTGTGTTGAATTAATAGTGGCGTTTAAAGGACACTATATCCACCTTCTCATGTTCATAGTGTTTAAAGCTACGGTACAGTGAGGAGCAGGATAATAAATATAGTTAAAAATATAACAAATTGGGCCAGACCCTTGATTGTTCACATCTGTGGCCTTACTTTTCAAGCCAGTTATTCTCCCCTCAGAATTGGTAGGTACCATTGTAGCATAGTGAGCCAGAATATCTATGCTATATTTCTTGTGAGCATTTACAAGGTTATTACTTCTCTCTGATAAGCTGTTATCTTGCAGCATAAACCCTGTTCTGTGTACTGCAGCTGTTCGGAAATGTTGCCTGGAAATGTATCCACCAACTGTGGCATGCATTGTGAGGGCAAAATGGAGTTAGTTATCAAGACCTGTTTTCTCACTCGGAATCTTTACCTGTGTATGTCAGTGCTGTTTTCAAAAAGAATGGATCTTGGTGTTGGAAAACAGCTAAGCATCAGATGCTGAAGTGTTAGTATTAGGTAATGACACACAATGCCTCCCAAAAAATGGAAACAGTCATCACCAGTTGTAGATAACTTTATGTGAAGAAAACTACCAAAGACGTTTTGAAGGTGTCAGTCTTACACTACAAACCCATTCCAGTGAAAATATTCTGTTGGAGTAGAACACATTGTCCTGTTTAATGGATTACGTGGATTATATTTCTAGCGTTAATACTGTAAACTGAGACTTGTTTATCTTCCTAGCATCTGATGATCACTGCACGTAAGTTCACAGTTCAAATTGAGGAGAAACTCCTTCTGAAGCTGTTGAGTTTCTTTGGCTATGATCAGTCTGAATCAGGTATAGTATAAAATTACAAAGACCAGTTTTACAGCATACGGAAGTATTATGATCTTACATATAAAATAAGGTCAAAATGCCTAGATACTCTTAGCTCCTTGGAGGCTTCCGCTGCTGAATAGAGAGCTGGGAAGCTAACGTCTTGGTGGCCCCTGTAAAGCTGTTCAGATGTACTGTGCTCGGTACCGTCTTCAGGTGATGACCTGTGCAGCATGCTGTTGTCCAGTACATGATGGCTGAGCTGAGCCTCCATGGGAAGCAGTTCCATATTCATCTGAGGTTCCTGTATCTGGATTCATCTGCATTAGGCTAAAAGAAATTGTGTCATTAATGCAGCGAACCTCATTGTTTAGTAATGCTTGTTTATTTAAACCCAAGGCTAGAAATGGGATCTCTGTTCATTTGTTCCTTGGGCAGTTCCTCTTGTTTAACTGAAGGAAACATTTGGCTGTCTGACCTTTTAGTTGTGGCATCCATAGCCCTAGCTTTAATTGTAATCAAGTGTTCTTCCATTCAGTGAGACAAGACAGAGCTCTTGAATCTTCTAATCTCATAGATGTTGTTGTAATCCCTCTGTTGTGGGGTTTATCTGTACTTTGGAAACTTTCTGAAATGTTTGTTTTGGAGTGGCAATTGAAAAAGTCACTTTTATTATGCAGTAGGGTCTGTAGGGTTATATAATAAAGCAACTGTTGCAGGAAAAAAAGTATTTTTGGCGTGATTCCAAATGAGGGCAAGCCTACAAATGATGCTCAGGAGTCCTGTATCTGGCTGATCCACAGACATCTGAATTGTCTCTGAAAAACTATGAGTATTATGTTTCCCAGTTCCACAGAGGACTTAAAGACTTAGGTCTGTGGTGATGGGGAGAAATAAAGATTTTGGGTTTTGCTCTTAGCTGCATACTAATCTGTCCTTTGTTTTGGTTTACCCTGACGCTTTTGCTGGATTTTTTTCCTTATTGACTGTACACTCTTTGTAGTTTATCCACTGATGCTGATGAAGTCATCCAGGATTCAGACAAAAAATATTTTGTCATTTACAGTCAACATGTTAGTTTGTTCAACCTGAGTTGATAGGACTTCGTAATCTTTCATCTTTCCCCTGCCTTCTCACACCACCAAGGTGCTCTTACAAATAACATTTGAACCTGTTAGTGTCAATAATATTTGGCTCACTCTGTATGTAAATTGATTTGTTGAATCCCTTCCAAGTAGGCATTTTGTCCATTCTGTAGTGATAATTGAAGATTGTCAACTTTGCTTGCTTTGTACATACTATTGAGTTTAGTGTGTAAGGTAGCGGAGAGAGGAAAACGTAAGACCGTGACTACACAGTGGGTGACGTTGCGTAGTTATGTTTGTCTCCTTGTTTCTGTATGCTGACAGAGATAAATTAGAAGCAAGATTAAAAGCTCAAACAGCTTAAACTATGCACTTGGGTGATGTTTTAGCTAGCTACAAACACATTCAGTTTTTAGAGATGCAGGCAGATCTGAAAAAAAATTCTTGAACCTCAAAGGTCAACTTCATGTCACAAGGCATGAGTAACTTTTATGGCTACACGAGCAGTCGCACATACTTCTTATTTGTAGAGATGAACTATTAGAGTATGCATTCATAACCCCATATTTATTGATGTATAATCTATTCCAATTCCTGTGTTTTGTCTGGATGCAGAGGTTGAAAATTATGATGAGAACCTCCATGAAAAGGTTGTTGAACAAGGTGGAGGACAAAAGCGATACTACTTTGAAAATCTGAAAATTAGTGTGCCTCAAATAAAGTTGAGTGTCTTCACTTCCAACAAGCTGCCTTTGGATCTCAAGGTATGGCGATGTATTCACAGCGTACGCTTCCAAGTAAGGAGATTCTGGTGCAGGAAGAAGAGGGAACAGAAAAGCTTTAACTTACTGCTATTAATTTCCATTTACTCTTCCGTTATTTAAGTTACAAATAATAGAAGTTCCAGTAACTTCTACTATTTAATTTGCATTGATTTCCAGTCTCTTCTGTAATATTCTTTCATTTTTGTAATTTCAGTTGAAGCACAGCCAACTGAACCTAATAACTCACTGCTTTACAAAGGATCGTAGGTACATTAATAGTAGTATAAAGAGCTTAAGGGGAATGCCTGTCATATGGGAGGGCTGAGGTGAGGGTGAAGAAAGATAAGAAGTTACTTAACTTAGGGAGTAGAAATGCAGGACAACTCTAAGCGTTTTCATCCAGAAAATATTGTCATGTTTACAGTCGTCCAGGTAAACCAGGGATCCCAAATTATAGCAAGAAGATAATCGTGTCCCGCGTTCCCAACTTGTGTGTTGGGACCTTCCCGGATGTAATAAGATGGCAACAGTCAGCAATATTTTGGTTCTTTCTGAACTAATAAAACTAATTTCCTCCAGGGTGGGGGAGTTGAAACCAAGCCAACCAAACAAACCATAAAAACCCCTCCCCACTGGGGGGGAACAGAGCTGCTGCCTACTCAACTTGTGTGTTCAAAAAGCAAAATAGAGACGCTGATCAGGCTTTTTTGTGCCCTTGATATTAAGGGCATTAAGATGTACAAGTTTTGAAAGAAGTTTAGTTTTGTGGAATGAATGTCTATCATGGAGTCCTACCAAGATGACCCAGAATGTCATCAGCCCTGCATTCTTGTACTGCTTTTACCATATCTGTGTGCAAAGTGGACAGTTCAATAGCTCGCATTAGCAGTGTCTGGAATGTGTCTGTAGTTTAGCTTCAACGTGAAAATGCTTATTATCCGATTATCTCAAATTCATAGAGAGAAAACAGTGTTAGTGGTGAGTGCCTTTAAGAAACTGGTATGTGCACTCCTCTGTTTGGATTTCCTACCACCTTTGGTATAAGATTGCGTATGGATATGGCTTGGCAGCCGCCAGCATTGTTCCCGAGAGAAAACTTGGCATATACATTCTCCCCCTCAACGATAACAGTC
Organism: Falco biarmicus; assembly: GCF_023638135.1. Taxonomy (NCBI): domain Eukaryota; kingdom Metazoa; phylum Chordata; class Aves; order Falconiformes; family Falconidae; genus Falco; species Falco biarmicus. Next base: position 111,685,930 of record NC_079290.1, on the reverse strand, counting down.
ACTGGCTGTATTCTGTATATTAGCTGCCACAGAAAGAGTTCCATTCAGGTTTGTAGCACAGGAGAGTTCAGGGTAGGAGGGAGACAATAATCACAGTAGAGCCTTTGTAGAAGTTTTTCTGACTACCTCTAATGTTTCTGGCTTGGACATTGCTGTCTGGTAATTTGGTGTAGACAGATTATTTTTATTAGGTACCAGTATTAACAAAGTTGCCTTATATAATATCTGATAGTTAAACAGGAAATTACTTCCTACCCAAGTGAATAATGAGGACTACTCTAGTTAGTCATCCATTTACTGGAAAAATAAATAGGTCCTTTCTTACTCGCAAACTGAAATCAGACCTGTAATTTGCCTTAATTGCCTGCAGATGGCAGAACACCTCATACTCCTTACTGCCAAGCTCGCTTTAGTGATTCATGTAGAAAGATGCAACGCGAGTACCAGGCTTCTTGCCGCCTTCTGATTTTCTGGTGACTAGGACTGTGCAGATGCCATTATCAAGACCTGAAATAGAGAGGATCTCTTTCTTTCTCTAAAAGATTAGTTTTCTTGTGAATTTTTCAAAAATGACTGTATGTGTGTGTATATATAGATGTATGGCTTGTCCACCTCAAACATATTTTTTTAATGTATAAATTGTTAAGTTAGAGATGGCCCATGGACTAATTACTGTCTTAGTTTTCTTCTTTGCAAGTAACTGAAAAAGCTGGTGTAAATTTCAGTACACCACATAATGTGAAGAAATGAGCCTCAGGTGCGCAGGAAATTATGTATGTTATTCCAGCTCATCCTGACACTTCACACATTCGCAGAACTTCAGCAGGGTGGAAAATACGCAGCTTTGTCTTCACGGTATATCAAGGAAATTGATTTAGGGTCTGATTTAATTGAACATAGAGCAGTTACACAGCTAAATGCTAAGCATAGAATCTTAAATGCATTTTGTTTTGAAACATCCCTATCAAGTGTAGAAAACAAACAGATTGCATCAGGAAGAGCATTTAATGACTACCTAATTAGTGAAGAAATGCAGCTGTAGTAATTGATCATTGCTTACAGGTAAGAGGTTTATGGAGTGGTTGCACTCTGTATCAAAGCGTCTGCATAGCAGTGGTAAATTACTCTGGCAGCTTCAGATAATTTTGGTTTGTTACCTGCTTTAAGATGAATTCATTTGGGTCCTGTGAATGAGAAGCAGAGAGAAAAATCAAAGTAGCAATATCTTTTATTTAATAGGCATTGAAAAGCACACTGGGATTTCCTCTAATCCGATTTGAAGATGCTGTGATTAATCTGGATCCTTTCACTAGGGTCCATCCATATGAAACTCAGGAGTTTATCATTAATGACATTCTGAAACACTTCCAAGAGGTAAGTGTCATACAGATTTCCGTTGTGGCAAAGGCTGAACTTCCAGAGAAGTTCTCTACTGAGGGCGCAGGAATCTTCCTTGGCTATTTACTGAAGTGTTGGCACTGTGTTGCTGCTTTGGTACATGGAGAAATAGCATCACGTGCTTCTAAGAATACACTGCATTTTAAGGTGAAACTGTTGTTGATCTTAACTGATATTTGTGTGGTCATTTCTTCAGTGAAACTATTTTGTATAGGGGTTTGTTGCGGGTGGGACTTTTGTAATCAACCTTGCTGCTGTCAGTGTGATCTGTAAGCGGTATTTCATTCTTCCTGTTGATTCTACAGGAGCTGCTCAGTCAGGCAGCAAGGATTCTAGGTTCTGTGGATTTCCTTGGCAACCCTATGGGTCTGTTGAATGATGTTTCAGAAGGTGTTACTGGACTTATAAAATACGGCAATGTTGGTGGTCTCATAAGAAACGTCACACATGGAGTATCAAACTCTGCTGCAAAGGTAATAATTATGATATTAAAGTTTGCTAGAACAGTAGGCAAAAAAGAGTCAGGAAACCAGTCAGAATTACAGACCATCTTTAAATTGCGTTATGTACCGTTTGTTTTGTAAAAATTGTGTTTGAAGTGTAGATTATTTTTTTTTTTAACATTTTATATACACAGTTCAGGGATGCCAAAAACCTTGCAGGAGTCAATGAAACCACTTGAGGCCTTATTATTGATATACATATATTTGCAGATTGAATGCAGTAGTTAACGAGTGCAAGAATTTAAATGTTGGTTAAGTGTGGCATCATCTCCTGTGTGCAAGTGAACAGAGTTCTATCACATGATGTATATTCAAGAGAAAGAACATTATAGAAATTGGGAGTATTTAAGGGGTTATTTAGTGTAACAGGAGTTGTTAACTTTTATTTTTGGAAAGTGATTAAGCTGATATGAATATAAATTATTATGATAACACTTGAGATGTTTTATTGTCCTGTGGCACACAGCAACAAACTAGGGAATTGCTAGATTGCTACGCATTTATCTTTAGTTTTAATTGCAAAGCCTTTGCATGGGGAATGTTCTTTTGTCCTTCCTGATAACAACTGAGAGAATTCAACTATATCAGTGTTATCGGTGAAAATAACTGTCCTTAGTGCCCGAGAGAGGTATGATCTGAGACGGCAGCCAGAAGTAGGAAGTGGCTTCCATCATGGCTGATACTGTGCGTGATACTGAACAAACATAATGCTCTTGACATATTTTTCATTACATGCATGGTGTACCAACATGTACTGTAAATGAACTTTGTGATCATGGGTAGAGCCGGAATAATGCTTTCTTCACATAAGGACATGTTAGGACATGTTGTTAGGATTTGTTTGTGGGAAAATTCTTTACTTCCTACTATTTTCATTTACCGAAGTGGGAAGTTTGTACATGTATGTTATCATGGTTCATCCTTTCACAACCTATTGCACTTATACACAAGGAGATCTACTCTTTGCCCCACATTAGTGGGAAACGGTAATTCAGAAGATGAGAAAGCTAAAATGTAGAGTTTGCATAATTACAGGTAGATCAAGAGTAACATTATGAAACCTAGTCAGAGTGCCCTAGAGATCCCCAGTCCATTGCTGCGGGCGTAGCTGTGAGCATGTCTAACCCAGATACTTGAACCCTGAGGGAAGATGACATACACCTTCTCTATCATAATTACCTTGTTCCCAGCATTAGCCCATTTGGGGCAATTTCAAGAAAATTAAACAAAATACCATGTTGTTGATGTTCCTGTCTTAACCCCATACCGAGTGATTCTGTGACTGTCAGCACCACACATCCCAGCTTATCCAGGCAGCCTGGTGGAGGCTTACTGAGCTTCCCCAGGGCAGGGGCCCTCTGGGCGGATGCCTGGTTTGGCCAGACTTTGTGCTCGTGGTTCCAGTCTCTGGTGACCCATCCACGCCACCCAATAGAGTTTGTTTCTTTAGAGTTTCCTTTCTGTAAAGTGTTGTTTCCTCATTGCAGTCACATCTGCAGCAACAGTCTCATAAATCTTTCTTTAAAAGGCACGAGCCTTCCTATGTTTCCCACAAGGGCAAGGTCATTCTTTGAACTTTGGAGTCATTTGTAACCAAGGTTTTGTGAAGGAAGAGTTTCAAAGGCAGAAGGGCAGTTGGATGCTGAACTCCTTTCAAAATCCAACAGGAGCTGAGTGCCTGCTTCCCATTTATACCTTTGAAAATCACCCCATGTACTATTTATCTGTCTTCCCAGGTATTTTTTTCTTTCTCCTTGATAGATCCAAAATGTCTGTGATGCAGGTTTCACACAGTTCCCTTGTAAAAACTTATGTGGATTATGTATTTGTCCTTTCAGAACAAGGAGAGAATTATATCCTTTAGGAAGGCTTAATAGTACATTTTGGAACTCTTCATTAATCCTTCTTCCAAAGGATGCATCGTAATTCTACTGCATAGAAGATAATGGTAAAGGTTCATATAGGGAAGAACTAATCTTAATGATATGTCGCGCTGCCTTTAGGCATCTAAATCAGCTAGAAAATGGAGCCAGGAATGTCCATATAATAAAAAACTGACATTTCACAATTTGTGCCGTGTTGCGTACGTGGTACAGCATGGAACTTGGTCTTTTACTTCTTTCTGCTCTACCATGTGTATGCCTTATGATCATGCCTAGGATATGTGAAGTTTGGTAAAGAAAAAAAAAGGGGTGCAGGATAATTCCAGTTACTCAAGAAAACCATGGCTGAAACAGTAAATCATTTTCATCTTGCTATTGGTGCTCTCTGTAGGAAGGTATTTTAACGTATATTTTCACCTGATTCAGCCGTGCCATAGAGGTCCTCAGCCCTGCAGCTCCTGTGGGGCTGGTGTAACGCAGCCGGAGCTGGGTGAGCAGCGCTGCACAGGGCTGTGGCTGGGGGAACACCCGCTGCGGCCGGTTGGGATACCTGACCTTTAAAGGGGTAAATAAAAATCTATCCTAGATTTTCAGATCAGTTAGCTTTTAAGGTGTGAGTAGATAGATAAACAAATTTTAATGCTATAATCATCACTTTAAAAGTAACGCTGCTTGACTGAATTGAAAATGAAGCTCTTTGAGTTGTATCTGGTTTTGTCATGTTATTGCTTTCCTATTTTATAGTTCTGTTGATTATCCCTGTAATGGCTTTTCCATGCATTTCAGAACACGCAGTGGGTAATGCCTTCTTTCAAGTGGAGAGCTGCAGTGTATTTAAGTTGGCACAAAACCTTAGGTTAAATAAAGTTCACTGCAGACAGTTTTGTAGTTTTTATCCCTTGGAGACTCCAAGTTCTGTGTTTTAAAAAGTTCTTTGATCCTAAATATAGACACCTGAGGGAATTTCATTCCCTCTGAATGGAGACTTCTATAGTTGCCATATGCGTAGAAATGTCTTGCATTCTTGGCATCCACAGGTTATTTTTTTTTATTTCCCCCATCAGGCATGATAGCATAAATCCTAAAGTATTCCTGTTGCAGAGGTGTTTCAATTAGAAACAAGTACTGAACACTGAATTAGCATCTGAACAGAAATGTTCTGTAGCTTGTGTTCTCCAAATGGAAAATTAAGCGTGGTTGTATCTATTACTGGCAAATAGGTGGTGTGCTGACATCATGAAATTCCTGGTGGTAAAGGATTGAAAATTTGATTAATCAGCTTGTCAATACTGTATTTAATTTGCCTGATTCTTTCAACCCTCACAAGGAGTTCTGTTACCTTTTCTGAATTATGAGCACATAGTAATGCAGTTGTTACGACCCTGCTACATACATATTTATTGGATGGAAATAATTGTTGTGTCCCTCCCTTCCTCACGAAAGGAATAATTTAATGAACTTGAAATAGCTTAATTTTCATATTGAACTTTGAAGTTTCCAGTGATAAATTTAATTAGGCTTCTTAAGGCAAGGTAAGCCATCAGCTGCAGTTGCATTTCCACGTTGGGTTTTTGTGGAAGCTGGCAGAGTTCTGAGGGGCAGGCTTGGGAGCAGGCACCCGAGATGCCAAAGCTTACGTGTAAAGGAGTTGCAACAAATTGTATGGTGGGTGGGTGTTTTCTTTTATGGCTGAGGAAGAGGCACATATGAACTGTGCCCCGGAGTTTCATTCCATATATTTATTTTAACTCGGTTCAGAGCAATGACAGAGGTGCTCAACAGAGATAGGAAAAGAGGTGGGGTGTTGGAACCAGGTAGGAAAATGTGAAGGCTAGTAAGGAGATGGATATTTCTCCAGGTGAGTGTTTGACATGGAGGCATTTGTAGAAAAGGAGCATGAAAGCAGCACGAAGGGAAACAGGAGTTTTAACCCTCATTGTGAAATAAATCAAAGCAGAATCTCAAGTGGTCGGCAGTGACAGAAAAATAAAGATAACTGAATGGAAAATGAAGAGGAAGTAATAAAAGGATTATTTAAAAACAAATCATGAACAAGTGTTTGACTTGTGTGAATGTTAACTTTAACAAAACTGGCAATAAATAAGATGAGAAGCGGATCTAGCAGAATACAAGAAAGTAGGTACAATTCAAGCAGGTTCTACCCAAGAACAGAGACAAATGTTTTAAAGCACTCGGAGCTGATGGTTCCCTTCTGTTTAAAGTTTCTTAGTTCATGTAACCAACCACTCTTACTTGATTCAGAAGCAAGAACAACTGGCATTCTTGTATCTTTGGAGACACTGTGGTTCAGTAGTTCTTGGAATATTAGCTCAAAATGCAATTCAGGTAGCTGAAAAAGAAACTTGTGTTGGTGACAGGGAACTTCTGACAAAGGCCTTTGTAGATGAAGCCTGAGAAAGAAGCACGTGGTGGTCTTTTCCTCAGGAGAGCATTAAACAAAATAGTCAGCTGGTAATGTAGAAAGGTCATGGTGGCATTCAGGTTCTGAGTTCCCTCCTATTCTGTATTTTCACAATTTTTCACTCCCTGCTCTTCTGTTTATATGTTAACACAGAATGTGTATGATTACTGATGGTCCCATACTGGATAAAAATGAGGAAGGCTGGAATACATGTCGTCTTCCTGGGCAACTTCACAGTTTTTAATTTGGGTCTTTGGGAATGCCGATGGTCATCCTTTACAAGGGTATTCTAGGTATTGAAGTTGCGGCATTTAGCAGCAATCGCCATATTTTTTTTCTATTCCTAGAAGTGATTTACACAGTTCAGGTCAAACGTAGCTTTCCCTATGTTTCCTTCAGTGTAATCTTCAGATTTTTTTTCCTTGTGTCTTCCCCAGTATTGTGTAGGGGCTACTGCAGCTTGTTCAGGTAATCCATCCAGGTGGCACTGCAAATCATCTCCAGTGCAGCTTGCATTTCCTTCAAAGATTAGCAGTTCCTGTGCAGGTTCAGGTGCTGAGCAGTGAGAATCTGTATAAAAATGTGCAGATTGTGAGATGAAAGTAATTGAAATTCCCAGGCAGAAATTTTCACTGCTGGGAGGAGCATTATAGATGAGGCCATTTCCCCGTTTCCTGGCAGTTTTAAAGGACAGCAAGTTTTATGGCCAATTAGTGACAATCAGAAGCCATGGAAAGCGTCGCTTTTTATGTGCAGGACATCTGGTATCTATAATCAGTATCTTTGAAAGAGGTTTTGGGCTAAAGGATCGTCTTTGAGAAGTTTGAAGTATTACTTTATTCTTCCTGTTTTTCATTTGTACCATGGGATAAGATGTGTGTGGCCAGCATCCTGGTGAGAAAGTTTTCTTCACAATTCAGGTTAAATTCACCCTTCCTTTTACAAAGTTGCTTCTGCAAAGTGTGTGTGAACGTGCTTTGGCTGCAGCGTGGGTTTACGTGGAGGAATGGGCATGGGTGAGATCAAATGGAAACGGTGACGTATTCTGTGGGAAGAACCGTTCTGATCTGGACTTGATGTCTTAAAACGTGCGTGCTCGGAACCCAGCTGGCACAGGGGCGGCAGCTTTGCGTGAGCCTTTTCCAGGAGAAAGTACCCAGCGGGCGGTGAGAATCCTGCACAGCGCAGCCGCTGCGGAGCATGAGGTGCTGAGCTGTGTATAGAAATTTGCAAGTGAGCATCTTGACAAAAAGACAGAAGGGGGGGGGGGTCTCAGAGAACTTTTATGTTTTACACCTGCTCTAGAGCTTTGCAAAATAAAATACAATGTTCCTGTTTTGCTGACTCATTGGGGAATTAGGTGAAAAAAGGAGAACTTAAAATGTGGTATGCAAAACGTTGCCAAATCATACTGTGAAATTAGAAATGAACATTTATCATAGAGATGAAATGAAATTTGATCTTAACCTACAGTTTTTGAATGGTTAACATGTCATGAAAACAGGGACATACATCCCATATATTACCATTCGCATCTGAAGGAGAAAAAATGGGGCGTGGGTTGGGAATTAATGACTTCAGTCCTGACAGAAGGCTCACTGCACCTCCCTACTGTGTATATAAAGTTATGTAGTTGTGTAGAATATGCTAAATAGTACAGATTTAAACTTGAAGTTCTTTGGTGGCCCATCCCTGAGGAGGGAAAAGAGGACGTTTACGTCCACGGGAGGCGGCAGCACCTTCCGAAGCTGTAACGATAGATGGTTGGCATCAGCTCAGCAGATCCAAACGCATCGTCCCTCAGAGCTGTTTGCTGCTTACACAGCACACGATGGCAGGCGGAATTAACGGGTCTGCGTTTTGCATTAGGTTTTCTTCAAAACTTTAATGGAAACGTGGAAAACCTGTGGGCTTTTAAATAGGGGTTCATCCAGAGCCGGGGACTCGTCCCAGGTGACCGTGGCAGGGAAGAGACTGGCTGCTGGGGTGGCTGCAGCTGGAAGTGCCCTGGGGAAATAAAAATCCACAGAGTTGGTAAAGATGGTGTTAAAACCCGAGCGTAATGTGCCGCCTCCAAATACATTGTGGTTAGCTATTAACTGCAGAACCAGGCTCGATCTGTCAGGGTTTTCTCAGGTTTTCAGTATATAGAGGGGGTTTTAAGGAGGGAGGTGGAGGAGGGCAAATAATTCCATTCCCAGAAAATAAACAAATAGGAAGACCTTAAAGCTTTGCGAGAGTTGGAAGTTGGGGGGAGGGGAATTATCTGTTAAGAGTATTAGTTGTTTAATAAAGCCAGTTGTCCTCCAGATGAACCCGCCAGTGACTCTGCAGTTGGGGTCATTCCAAGTTCATGCTGTGGACTTTTCCCTGCCTGTGTCTGTGTGAGGGGTTCCTGCGGGGTGGCTGCCTGGCCCGGGACACCGGGCTGTGCCCAGGGGGCACCTGCTGCTGCCAGCCCGGGGGGGGGACCCCAGGCACCGGGGGCTCCCTGCCCCCCGGCCCCCTGGGCATCCACACGGGCAGCGCAGCGGGACGCTTCGCACGTCACCAGCCAGCACGCCGCTGTCGGGATGCATTAGGAAGCTTAGTTGATGATGGGATGTGAGCTAATTAAAGCTCCGTTACTTTAGTTATATGACATAAATAGGGGTGGAGAATGCTGCACCGAATCTCAAACACATTTGTTCAATGGGAAAAGCTGTTGCCTCCTCTTGGATGTCAGTAATGTAGAGAGGGTCAAAGTTTATGTCTGAAAATGAGAAGCTGATGATAGCATTTTGCTGATTTAGTATTCTCTAAATTGAGAGTGTGTCAGTTCCATTCACAGTTCCATTACATGTTTCTCTCTACGCGGTTCGACTCGGTTATAAATGCCTTCTGGGCTCAGCCTGAACTGCCCTTTCTGTTTAGGATTGCGTTTAACAGTTGACCCGGGTATGTATTAGCACGTGAAGGAAAGCATAAAAGTCTGGAGAGTATAAATTTACCTGAGTTCACAGACTTTCTTGCTTAAATATCTTGAGTAATTCTTCCAACGCTGACAGAAGCCATGGTAAAAGTATTTTGTGGAACAGTTTCAGATAGCTAGGCCTTTTAAATCTGACAAGTAAACACCTGCTGTTTTTTCAAATCCTTAAAGCATTTAATTTTTTGATCCCAGTATAATGCCCAGTTGACCACAGCAATATGAAAGGAGGAAGCTGTGCTGGCTGGCTGCTTGCTGATGTCCAGTTTGTGAAATTAAACAAGCAGCGCTTCTGATCCATAACTGTGCATGTATTTGGATTAGTAAAGAAGCTGCTCTAGAAGTTATTTTTATGGTTAGTTACAGAAATGTCTTAAGTATCAGTCATGAGACACTGCAATAAAAGCAAGGAAACTCAGGCTGAAGAATTTACTAGACAACTTTATCTGTCCCACTGCACATAGTCATTATGTGTATCCAAGAATACTGCACGTCTTTTTTCTTTTTACCCTTCCAAAAGAATTAACAGCAAGATTTTGAGGATAGCTAACTACTCTACTGCAAATCCTAGCAGCGTGTACCGCTGTCTCCTTAGCCTGTGACATGTACACTGTGAAGGTTTTTGCCTCCTTGTAGCGAAATAAATGCTTTATTTTGAACTGTTGCCTTTCACTGTCAGAAGTCAGTGTCGAGACTGGCTTCCTCAGGCTGCAGAGATGGTGATGTTTAATGATACCGCTAGAAGGCAAGTAACCACCAGGGATGAGACTTAGAGGTAGGTGTTAAATGTTTAGACATGGTCCACTGTAATTAATCACTTGGCTGAACTGCGCTTCCAAACCTTCTGTTCAGTAAGGAAGGGAGTGCATGTGTGGTTTTTTTTTTTTAAAAAAAAAAAAGCCAAAACACAACTTTAAAGAAGGCAGCCTCCAGTGCCTAACGCTGTCAGTCTACTTGAGTTTATGTAACTTGTAGCTATGTTTTATGTTAAGGTAACTTTTAAATATATATATAAAATATGTTTTGACATTTTATTTTAAATGTATCTAGATAATAGCTAAAGAAACATCATGATGTCATGGTAAAAAGACAGCTTATTGTGTCGGTGTAAAACATTTTGTACTATATATGAATATATCTTTTGGCACAGGGAGGTGTCAGTATTTTCCAGCTAATATTTATTTAGTGTGTATATATTTATTAGGGTTTTACTGTTAGGTTCACTGATGTGGGATGTTTGTGCCTTTCAAGCCACCTGTGCTGTGATGCCTGTTGCTTCTGTTGGTAGTACCTCAGAAAGAGGGTACATGTCAGGGTGGCGGAGGGGAGGACAGTGATGCTGCAAAACCAGTGTTCCTGTTGGGGCTTAAGGAAGAATGTATCTGACAGAACTCAAATAATCACTGGGTTTTTCCTTTACCTATACAGCCTTTGTTTCTTGTGATAAGCAGGTCTTCTCTTTCACGTAGACAATTGTATTTAGGGGAGTTACTATTGAGACTGTGGAATGAGTTTTAATCATCATGCCTAGGGATTTCTGTTGTTTGGAAAATATAAGATTGTGTATAAGAACTGAAGGTGACAATTCACAGTTTACATTAGACTTTCTAACCTAAATAAATTTTAAATACTCTTTTCTACCTTGCTGAAATAACATATTTAAATTTGTGCTTTGGTCTCTGAGATCCAGCCTTTATTATTGGAGATAAAGGTATGAACATCATTGATGCGTGGTGTTCAAGGTTTTTTTGAAAGGTGGGGTGAGCGTTGAATGGACTTCAACAAAACTTTTTCAACGGGTCGTGCAAAGCAAAAGTGAGAACTGAGCAAATGCTGCGAGTCCTAATTTACAGGCAGTTCGTGTAAGGTTTGCACAGAAGTGATACCTGACCTACATTTAATTTCATCACTTCCTCCCTTAAAATTTCATCTTGGAATGTTCTACTTTGCTCAGTCAATAATATTTGTAAATGTACCATTCTCTGATGCTAGAATTACAATGGAATGTTTGGACTAAAGTCATAATTGTGTATTTATCTTTTTGGGATGTCCTTAGAGAACCAGGCAGTGCCAAGAGCTTAAAAGGCTTTAAAAGATTACTGAAACCTTATTTCCATGCTGTGTGCTTCATGCATCTGGCTCAGAGGGAACATGCAGTACAGAGGCTCGAAAGAGTTTTCATTTGCTTTGAATTCTCCCTGTGCCCTCTAAGCGTGTTGTTTGGCACCAGCTTTGATTTGCAGATGCTGTATACCGGGCGGGTTTGGGTTTCGTCTGTTGCTGAAGCAGCAAATGATACATAGTCGGTGGTAAAAGTTTTTGCGGCAAAACTTTCTTAATTATTGGCCCTTTAAAAAGAAAGAAAAACAAACATATGCACTAAAACATGAGTGGATTAGTTTCTTGTACAGATTCAACTGCTTTTGCAGATCTTGTAGATAGTTAATACTGATTGGTGACACTATTTAAATGTAAAACAAAACGATGAATCATCTGTTTACTTGAGTCCGCAGAGCTAAGGCCAGCGTGCCCCAGGTTTATGGAACCATAATAACATTTTCAATGATCGTGAAGTGCTGAGTGGTTTACATCTTGTTCCAGAGACAGTGCTCAGAGTAGCATCACGTCCTGGAATTTGGAAGAAAATGTGAAAGTGGACGTATCCCACCCTCCTCAGGAGAATCAGTTTATGTTAGGCCACATAAGCTTAAGTTAATGAAGTGTGGTGGGTCATAATTCCTGCTTGCAGTGTATTTCCAGGTGGTACCTTCACATCGTATGTGAACAGTGTGGGGTGAAAAACCAGGGATCGAGTGTCTGTGGAACGCAGACCTGGGAGAAGAGGTCAGTGTGCTTCCACGGAGGGGCAATGCAGAAAGTGCCATCTGCTTTGGGGAGAAAAAGCGTCAGAGGAGAAAGGGGTGTCTGTGAGGGAAGTTGGCCACATGCTCAGATCCACGGAGCTTCTTGGAGAGGTTCTCATTTTTCTGTCCAGGCAGAACGGATAAGGCAAAGTATGAACCAATGCATATTAATGATAAGTTGAAATATTTTTAGTAATTGAAATTACAGAACTTTGAATTAGTAGCCTGGAAGACCCACAGTTCACTTTGTTTGGGGATGGCAGGTTGAGAGGTGAAATACCTGCCGCCTTACCTGTGCCTGCTGTGTGGGCTGGCTCTGTCCGGGGGCACGTGTGCGCCTTTTGGTCAGGAAGCAGGTACCGTGGCTTAGCTGATACTGATGGATTGTGTTGCAGTTCTTTCTCAAGGAAAAGGGTATCTGAAATGGGGAAAAATGCAGAGATAAAAGACCAAGTCAGTAGTTTGGTTTTTTTTTTCATCGGCAAGTAGACAAAGAACTTATTATGAAAATGAGGATAGAAAAGGAGGGGGGCTGGTTTTAGAACTCCCTTGATTAGTTTCATATTTGTTCCACAGACTGTTTTATTTAGTTATGTTGGCATTTACATACTCTTAAGCACACTTTGAAGTTACCAGGTCACACCTTATTAAAAAAAACCAAGGAGGACAAGGGTGGGTCACACTTTTGTTGTCACCTTTGTTTATCTGGAGACTATCTTCTGCATGACTGGGTTAACAGCTCAGCAAGCCACCATCACTGCTCTTCCACAGGTCTTAATATCTAATACCGCATCTCTCGAAGGAGGCAGCTAAAAGCGAGACGTTTGGGGGGTGGGGGGGGTGGGGAGGCAAGTCTGCTCTTGTGCTTTAACTTGTTCAAACCTCCCTACAGAGTTTAAGCTGGACTTAAACTGCTTACGTTCTGATGCTTACATGGATTTCTAATCCTGAAGTAACTTGCTACTACTGAGTAATTTTTCTCAATACAGTGATTAGAATCTACACAGACTGGTCATAAGGTGTTGTGCGGGTGGGTGGGTGAGGTGTTTTTTATGTTAGAAATCTTTATTTTTCCTATTTATATGGGTAGACACAATCCTGTTTATCAAAACAGGCTTCAGAAACCATGTTGGGGCAAGTATTTCTGAGGTGCACAGGGAAACACCTGCTAGCAGTCCTTTTCTGTAATAATATTCTGAATATGAGGTCAGGTCTCAGTTTTTCTGTCTCCTTTTTTTGCCTCCCTCCCTCCCTCCACCAAGCTTCTGTTTTGTATCTGATTACATCAAACTAAAGGTCAACAGATAACAATAGATCACTTTTATTTGGTACTTTTTCATTGACGCGTACTCAGTAATGGTCAGAGTTCTCAGACCAGATCCTGTTTGGACTTGGGTATCCTTTCATCTGCAAGTATGTCTCAGGTCTTCCCACACACTGCTAAAGGTGAGTGTAAGGAGTAAAAATGCTCCATGCACACATTCAGGGTTGCCCCTAGGCTTTTGTTTTACAGTGTGTAGTACCTGGGGAGGCTTGTCAGCATAGCCTCTTCCAGTGCACCCCCCACCCTGTGTGCTGCAGTGGACGTGGCATGGCTCCCCCGCCAGCTCTTCCCACAATGGGGCTGTTTCTACATTGTGTTACTGAAAATCATTAATTCTTGCAAATGTTTTAGTTTCGTTATGGGTGTATTTGAAGTTTTTCACATATCTTTGCAGAAGAAAAGTGCTGCATCTAAATAACGTTCCCCTGAGTTTCTGGAAGGTCACTGGCCCTTCTGGTACATCTTTCACAGACTACATTTGTTTTGGCTTGGCTGCTGCAGTTGGGCACCTGCTTGGTTTTTGGACTGTCACCTCAGGATGTAGGATGCACCAGTGGACAGCTCAGGTCCATCTGTGTCAGAGCTTTCTTCATGGCAGGAATGGTGGAGTGACTGCAGACGTGTAACAGAAGGAGTTGTGTAAATCTGTTTCACAACCAGAGTCTAGTTTTCCTCAGCAAATGGATGTAAGAGATGTTGTTCTGATAGTGACAGAAAAGGTTGGTTCTACTCTTGCAGTTCGCCGGGACCTTGTCGGATGGTTTGGGAAAGACAATGGATAACAGACATCAGACCGAACGCGAATACATTCGGTACCATGCTGCAACGAGCGGCGAGCATCTCGTAGCTGGAATCCATGGACTTGCACATGGTAACCCTTAGCTGTAATTTTAACTTCTTTCTCTCTTAAAAGTAATGGTCTGGCTGAAAAGCGCAGTTTGTACCAGTACTGGGTGATACTGGAAGCCAGGGAAGTGGAGCTGTCCCAGGCTTTGTGTTTGACTTTGAGTGCTTGCAGGTCGAGTGGGGGCACGGGCAGATCGTAGTTGACAGAAATTACATTTAAGAATAAGGGCTTTCACCTGTAACTAAGTAAAAGCTTTTCTTCCAATTAAAATGAATTTTTGAACAAAGTTCATCCAAAACTTCAATTTCTTTATAGAGGCATAAAATATCCATAGGGACAGGTTTGTTGAGGGCCAGACATTAAAATTAAAAAAAATTAAACAAACAAACAAAAGAGTATGGCTGGACTTATAGCTTTCAGTTCCAGAACCCCGAGTTTCCTCAGAATCGGTACCTCAGTTCACAGGCACATTCCACCAGTTGGGTTATTTTGTGGTTCTGTTTTGGGTTTTTGTCTACTAAGAACTAGAGAAGTGAATTTGTGTAAAAGGCAGCGAACTAATCTTAATTTGGCCGAATCTCACATCAATTTAGTTATGATTTATCTGTTGAAGAAGGTTAAATTAATACAAGCCAAGTTTAAATCAAATATTTATATTTTGCATCATCATGACTGCATTTGTTTAAATGTCATTCTTCTAGTGCAACTGGTGCAGCCCGTGTAAGGACAGTCAGCCTTTCACCAACAGGGCAGTCTTGTCTGTGCTAAGCAAAAGTCATTAGCTGGACTTTTGTCATAAAGAGTTGCCGTAGGTATTGAAATGGGTCGTGAGAGAGGTTTCTCTCTCCCCACTGTGCTGTAAAGTCTGAAATAAATCATATTGGTAGAAATGCAGAAAATCAGAAATAAGTCAGTCTTTGCTAAAAAGTCAGTTAAAAAAGCACTTTGTTCTATTGCATTATCCAGTAATTAGCGGGACTGTTTTTGTCTTAATTCTGTAGAGTTTTTATATGCTTCCCATTCAGGTTTTTTTGTTTCTTTTGGGGGGTTTGGGGTTGTTTTTTTGTTTGTTTAGGCTTTTTTCTTTTTTTTCTCTTTTTTTTTTTTTTTTTTTAAAGCAAGTAACTGCTAAATCCTATCTGTTGAAATGTAGGAATTAGCCATAAGCTCTAGTTACTCAAGAGAAGTGATTTAAGTACTTTCTCCTTCTCACGTCTGGAAGCTGAGATGCTGCCTGGTCTGTACTTCAATTACAGAACTTAAAAAGAGGACCTGGCTGCTGAAAGATGAAGAGCCAAATAGCCGTAAATGTTTTTAAATGAGCGCTTAGGCCAGTTCACTAAAAATTGTGATATACTAATTGTGGAGATGTGAGATCTGTGAAGAATATTCTCAGGTAATACGAACTGTTCCAAGTTTTCAGAAGCCACAGTAGGCTCTTGATTTCTTCAGAGCATTCAGATTCCCAGCAACGGAAACATGCACAGAGATGACTGTCGGCAGCATCACAGTTACAATCACACGATGCCAGTTTAAAGTAATTGACTTTTTTTTTTCCAGTGGAGAAATGCACTTTTCTATTTTATGTCTCAAATTGTTAGAAGCTCTTGTGGGAACAGAGTTTTGTCACATTGTAAGTAAGCCCTTCACCTCAGGAACAGATGAGAACTGTTTGTGTAAATACAGCTGGGAAATAAAACAGTATGGAAATATTTCAAAATATGCATATTTAATAAGGAATTACATTTCTTTTGTGGGACGTTGTTGTGTGTATACTACACGTACAAAGTGATTAGCTAATGTAATCAGTTTTGAAACAGGTTTTGTATTGCACTAAATGCACAGTACATTTCTGTCAAGCTTGACAGTAAATCGTGTAGGCAGGCAGCATCAGCTGCGGCAAGGCTCTGTAATTTTTAGAGCCAATACTGCTGGCCTACTTTGTCGTTCTTGTCTCTGCTAGGTATCATTGGAGGGCTGACAAGTGTCATAACTTCAACAGTCGAAGGTGTGAAAACTGAAGGAGGCGTCAGCGGCTTCATATCGGGCCTTGGCAAAGGGCTGGTCGGCACAGTGACCAAACCTGTGGCGGGAGCTCTGGATTTTGCATCGGAAACTGCACAGGCGGTGAGGGACACTGCGACCCTCAGTGGCCCCAGGTCAGTAAGCAGTTCACATTTCTGATCCTTAATGCTATAAAAATGTGTATTAATTACCTGCTGCTGTTTCTGATCTGATTATCTTTCCTTACCCAAAGAAATGACAACTTAATCAAACTGACTGTGAGTTGTTATTAGTGCTGCAGCCCAGTGCTTTCAGTTGGCTTTTTCTTTAATAGATGCCATTTGTCGATACTATAAAAAGACTGAAATTTGCACAGAAAAGCCACGCCATAAAATGGGATTTCTTAAGCTGCAGCATTAGATTAAAGCAAATTTTTTAGAGGCTGTATGTAATGAGATGAAACTTCCAGCATGGAATCCTTCCACAGAATTGAAATGGGAGAGTTGTTCTCCCTGCTCTACCTGCACGTTCCATTTGGCTGTGTGGAAAAAGAGTTCTTCAAAGGTTTGAAGAGTTCTGGCATCAGTCTATAGTGCCATTATCTTCTAATTTTCATTTTGTACAATAGTTCTCATAGCAAGTGTGGATATATGCCCCCATGTCTGCGTGCTTATCTGTTCCCCATACGTATGTGGATGTTACGTGTCAGCACAGCAGCACAGAGGCTTTGGCTTCCTGCCTGTGCTCAGTTACTGGCATGATGTGGTCTCTACAAAATAACGACCGATGTCGTAAGTAAATGAATGTTCATGCACACCAACTATGAGCGTGGAAGTGAGAAAGGGCCTAGTTCTAGAAAGGCGGCTCCAAGAGAAGATCCTTCTTACTCTGTGGCCAGGGGTTTACTTTATGATAGTACCGTGCCAAGAAGTTCCGTTGTGTGTACATGAGATACTGCGTTCTGAAGAAGTGAAGGAAAATCTTAAGTAAACTTTATTGTTGAAAGCTTAGAGAAAAATGTTTGCAAAACGTTGGGTTTTCTGGTTGTTTTGTCTTCCCATTTGGCTTTTCCATTTCCTGTGTTTTATTGTGCCACACTTGGAGTCCTGAAGTGTCTGGGGTCAGCATTTCAGTAACGAACAATAAGCTTGATGAAGTGTGAGTGAGGTGCAGGAGACTGAAGAATGAACCTAGGTGTACTTTGTTGTGAGAACAGAAGGGTTCACATGCCGCGTCTTGTGTGTTTGGTACTTGGCTTGATTTGCAAACCCAAGAGGCCAAGGATCCAGTTCGGTAAGTACATCTGTGTACACAAAATTACATGAGAACGTGAAGGGCATCCCCAAGGGAACACATCTACTGTTTTGCTTGTATGTCTTAACCTTGTGGCTGTACAGATTGAATTATTTATTTAAAGGTGAGGAGTACGTACCTGGCTGTACTGTTAGTTGTCTTAGTAGTTGAGCTGTGTTTCTATTCTAATTTGTTTCAAGATACACAGATACTTAAAATTCCTGTCTTGACACACTTCTAGGAGATACGGGGAATACCCAGTAGCAATGATGCTATCAACAGCTGACAAACCAGACAGCAACTGGGAGGGGTGGGAGCGCCTCTGCCCAGCCTTATCTCTAGCTTGTGTTTGCTTGCCTGATGCATTTCCCTTTAACTTGTTAACTGGCAATTAAGAGACAGGGTTAAGACAGATGAGCTGAAACACATTTTTGCTTCCACTAGATTCTGAAATACTGTTGTCGTAGACAAGCACTGTGAATTATTTTAGTGTCTACACACACAATGCAAAAAGTTTCTGACCCAGCAACCTTCGGGGGGGGGGGGGGTGGGGGTGGGACACCAAAAGAAAAACTTTCTCAATTACTACACTTCTCCAGTCTACAAAATCTTTTTTTCAGATGAACAGAGCAAAACTTATTTTAGAGAAACAAATGTACTTGAGAATATGTAGATAATGGGGGGGGGGGGGGGGGGCAGGGAGGAGAGAAACCCCAACCACACCACCTCCTATAACCAACCCTGCACTCATGTTGTATGGTAAGGTGGGGTTTTTTTTACTGTGCTTATATAATGAAGCGACCAAAGTGTTCTTTCAGGGGTATATTTTACAAAAAAAAGACAAAGGATTTGTACATTTTTGAGACTGCTGTGTACCAATATCCCCCTGCTGCATGTGTTAACTGTTCAAATATGTGTGGTTTGGAACCAGAGCAGAGCAGTGTTCCAGACCCAAGTCGCTGGCTCCAGTTGGATATTCTAAGCAGGCTGGGCCATGCAGCCTCCTCCAGGCGGAGTCCGCAACCCGGCCAGCCCTGCCGAGTGGCGGTTTGTGGCAGAAACACATCTCAAGTGTAGTTCTGAACAACTGAAAACGAGAGTTAATACGCATGGCAGGAGCCATCGACCTTATCTTGAGCCTGACGGTGTCTGTGCAGGTTTCCGGTACTGGTGCAAAGTTGAGTCAGCCAGTTAATTACAGTTGCATTTAAATAGCATGATACATAAATTATAGGCCCCTTGCAATTCTGTAATTATGTGCTTTAATTTTAGAAAAACCCTGAATTTAAGCTGCTTGACTTTAACCATTGGATCAGTTTTGATGTAGATGAAGAATTTTGAGGTTTTAGGTTTTCCTAAAAGGCGTGTTCTAATTCCAGCAAAGTTACTGAATTGAGTAGAACACTGATGAACACTGTGTAGCTTGCGTTACTGTGACCATGCTACAGGGACACAAGTCTCTTTTGGCCTCAGAATGTATTGATTTGTGCTGGGACTCGTGCAGCTAGCACGAACCGCGTGCTGGGACGTGGAGCCACCCGAATGCGGCTGGGGTGCAGACAATGGCTTTATAGCTGATGGTGGTCGTATAAAAGGTGATTTGTTTAAAGTACGGGAAAATATTTTTTTTTTAAAGCTGAACTTTCAAGGTTCACCTTACAACTTCTTATGTAATCGTTTACTTTATTATGCTTGGGGTTTATGAACAAAGCTGTCTTAATACTTCTAAATTTTAAGACAGAGGAGAATGTAAAGTAGTTGTAGACAATGCAGCATACATCTCATTTATAAACAGTTAAGGCCTGTGACTCGATACCTTTTTTTGAGTGGGGTTTGTGTGTTCCAAGTACTCTAGTGTCACATACAAGAGTTCTGATTATTTCCATATTTGTCGTATACTGCCAAAAGTCTTAAAGACCAGTTCAAGACAGGAAAGCTGTTATGTCTCTGGATATGCTTGGAAAGCTCTCTCCTAGAAACGTGTTTTGTCCTAGTGCAGCACAAGTAAAGAACATTTATATTTAGATGTGTGTCTCACTTAACAAGTCGTGCAGGAAACTGCCATTCTGGCTTTCTCTCAGGCTTCAGCCAGGTCAGTGCAAGTTTAAGATTGTTCTTGAACTGTTGCTGCAAGGGTTTGTGTTCTTTCCCGGTAGTCGTGATGTGAAACTTGGAAGTAAGGAGATGACTTTGTGACTTGCCCAGCTCTAATGCATTCTGTCGGTGAACTAGGGTGTACTGGGAAAGAATGGTTTCAAATTGGTGAGCCATTCATGGTCACAGAAAAGCCTTATGTAAGTGTTTGATTCTTTTAAATGTAGTTCACCTGGAAAGAAGCAGCCTGTGCTAATTGTTCTTTTGTTCATCACTTTAATACCGTCAGCTGAAAGTGTGCAGCTGTTTGAGACCATGTCAACAGCAGGTGATTTTAATTATTATTATTTTTTGCCTTTGTGCATCCATCTTTCTGTTAGCTAGGAGTTTGATTGTAAGGTCAAAAGCAGTAGAGTTGAGAGCATGAGTACCTGTGACACTGAGAAGTAGAAAATACATAGCCAATTGTATGGAACACCACCTCGGCTGATACACTGCAAAGAGTGTATTCTCAAGGTTCTCAGGTTTTACAGATAAATATTGCTTGAACCTTAACGCCTCTGTGTGTGTCCCAGATTCCATCCTGACCTTGGCCTTGATCTAGCGCTGACTTCAAGGGTAATGTCAGTCATGTATGGGCCACGACTCCGGTGAAGGAGATGTTATTCTTCTCCTGGCAAGCCCTTCCTAAGATTTTCCTAGAGGCCAGAGAGCAAATACATCCATCAACTGGTATTCATTGTGTTGTCTAAATCTGGAAACGCTGCATGAAGGACAGTTTAGCTGAATCATCGGTCTAATCTGTGAATGACTTGGGCAGTGCAAGTTCCTTCATATCCACTTTTTTTTTTTTTTTCCCCAGTGGGATAACATGTCCTTAAAATGATCTGCTTTCTTTTGAGCAAGTTTGTCCACTTTACTCCTGTGGCCCCGTTACGTGGCTGTAGACATTGGCTCTTCCTCAGTGTCAGATCTTCGGTCACGGTCAAACTTCATTTTATGGGTTCATATTCTTCTGTCATTAGTCTGTCCAGATTCTTCTACTGATGCTGTTGAGCTACTTTGAAATCCCCCCAGTCTGTATGTCCCATCAGTACTGCGTGAAAAGGGACCGTCGTGTCCCTGTTCTGTGACAAGCTGTCCTCTGCAGGTCATCCAAAATTGTTGGCTGGTTTTACTGCCATATCATGTTGCAAATCGATATGCAGTTTTCTGCTTGCCATTTTCCCCCCAAGAGTTTTTTATGTTTTATTTTATTTTACTGCTTTGCAAAGATCTCCTTGTCATTTAATATTTGTGTTCTGGATTATTGTTCCCCAGATGAAGCAGGTTGCAATTTTGTAGGTTGAATCCCATTTCATTTCCTGCCATATTTCTGACCTCTTCAGGTTCTTTAGTACTTTGCTGTCCTCACTGGAGTTTTAAACGCCTCAGTTTGTTCTCTCCAAATACTAGATCCTTGAAGTTAAGCAAGCCTGGGTTTGTGCCCGTGCATTTTGAAGCACCTCAGTAGACACTTCTCCCTGCTTTAATCATTCTGTTACCAGTCTCACCTGGTCAGTAATCTCCTGTCAGGTTCTCGTTTATCACTGGTAACTTGCTGTAGTTCTGCTGAGTCTCAATTTTTCTTCTGAAAATGCGCCTCAGCTTCTTTTAGTTTAAGTAGAAAGAGACAATAATCCATCACCTAAGACCTAAAACGACTTCTAAACAAATGAAGCTACCCTTAAGAATGAACATAAATGGTTCTCTGTTCCTTCTGCCTGTTCAAAGAGTGCTTCTTACTGCCGTGAGACACTTCTGGCTTGTAGTTGGGACTATGGTTTGCTTTTCTACAGCTTTCTGTAAGAATGATTTATTTTTTTCTTGCTTTTACTCAGAATTATTTTCCAAAGTAATGACTCAGAGTAGAAAGAAGTGCAGTCTTTCCTAGACTACACAGAAACAAGTCTCACATGCTGTATGTCAAGAAACCAGTAGGGCTTTTTGTCAGAGAAGTCTTATGCGATGATTGTATTTGACTGGGAGTGGAATCCTGTCAAGATAGCTTTGCATTTCACTCTACCACTTCCCCGTGAAGCTCTGTGGAAGGAATTCAAGCAGCTGAGGCATGTGGTTACTCTTCCAGAGCACCTACCATCAGGAGAGTTGGATGGCGCGCACTGCCGTCCTGCCTTTCACTGCACTTCTGAATCTCCACGTGCTCATATAGTGGCTAATTCGAAAGTCAAGCTTCAGTTAATAAAACTTACTATTTCAAGAAATAAAAATGTAATTTTCAAAGTGATATAACTTTACAAATAAAGGATAGTAGAGTTAAGTCCAAGAGCTTCTGTGTGTGTGTGGCAGCTGGTTTTCCACACCCTCCAAGACTGAGCCTGGGCATCTCAGTTGTTTCCCTTTGCCTTCCCCCTCTATGACCAAGACCTGAATTACAGTTCCTTGGGAGCACAGCCTCTGTTCTCCACGACAGAGCAGGGTTTGCTGTGCATCATTTAAGAAAATAACTGATGCATGTATTTTTCTGTTTGTTTTTTTTTTTTTAATCCACAGGATAGGAAAAGAAAAGTGAATCTTTGAAACTTCATTCAGTTTGCTTAATCGTATTTTACAGCAGAGTCTGTAGGTCTAGAGCCGCACGTGTAGCAGTGTCACAGATCCCAGGACACTGCACTGCTGGCTGTGCAGCACCCGGCAGCAGGCTGCATGGCCTGGGAGCCCAGGCTCCGCGCTGACGTACCCCTCTCCCTTCCCTTCTAGGGGGCTGGGTGGACAGGGATCGGTACCTGCTGTAGAACCAAGCTGACACCTTGTTATGCGTTGCTGCAGATACCTTACTTCACATCTGAAGGATGTCTCCAGGAGGTTACTGCTAGATGTCTGCATTACTAGATACCATTTATATTTGGCATATTTGTGAAATCAGTTGTCTTTACAGTTGGTTGTCTCTGTCCCCTTTTTTGAACCTGGCTCAATTTAAGTATTCGAAAGTATGGAAGAAAAAACCCAGAGTGTTTGGGCCTACAGCAGCAACATAAGACTTGATTAATATTGTATAGATGTGGTTCTGTTCACATCTGCTGTATAGCAATGTTTTTAAGTAATAGGAGGTTTCAGAAAAAAATATTACTGGCTTGTATTAGGCAACATTTAGTCATGCAGGCCTTACGTTTTACATGTATTACAGCTCATTAGCTTCTGGAGCTTAGGAGCTAGCCTTTGAGTGGCAGGGTCTGAGGCAGGAAAGCCTGGACCCCAACCCCTTACCTACTGGTAAGAGGATGATTTTTCAAGTGCAGGGGTTGAAGCTGCTGAGGCTGCTCCATTAGAGCTCCTCTGGACCTCTGGAGTCACCATTGGGACCATGTCTGCTAACACTGCAAAGGGAGACTTCACGAGGCACTGACCTGTTGTTCTACATACCAGCATCTATTTTGTAAGTAAGAAAGACTTTCTGCTAAATCAGTGTTTAACTTGACATTTAAGGGCAGAAAGATATCCTGATTGCATCCGGACTGTTCGTTAAGGGACAGAACGGGACACAGGCACCAGAAGGGAACACTGCGAGCGGAGGACAAAGGAGCAAAAATGGAAAACATCAAAGTGAATAATGCTAAGTAGCTAGCCAACCATAAAATGTGATACTATGTTTTTCTTTAATGCCCATTCATTATTAGCAACAAATAATTTCAAAAAGATGAATGAATACAGAGTTCTTACTGCGATAGTCTTCCCAAAACCAAAATATTTACTGATTTTCGCTAGTGCCCTGGCATGTTACAACTAGAGGCAGGTTATACTTTCGTCAGACATCACATTATACGGTACTGCATTGAGTGAAACTTGCATTGCTTTTGCATTAAACAAAGGACTGCTGCTATGGCTGGGTTCAGATCAGAGACCAGATTAAGCTTGATTTTATTGTGTCCAGGAACAGGTTTGGAAAAGGTGCAAGTTTTGAGGAAGAGGCAGTATGTTGGATTAGGCTGGTCGGCTACGGCAGGAGGGAGGGCTGACAGTGGCGTCGTGGGGGCGCAGCGCTGCTGAAGGCCTGGGGAGCGCTGCCGCGGCACAGACAGACGTGCAGTAGGCAGCCAGTGATTCCCAGTTTGGTTAAATGCAAGGCACTGGTGTGTCAGCCTGGCGTAGCCCATCAGAAATATACACAATTACGAACTTCCTTCTGAAAAGAGCTGGTAAATCCATTGTTGGATTCACCACAGATGTATTCTGCTCCTTACACTTCACGTGACAATTAAGAGGACTGCATTTGCTCCACAAAGTGGAATTCTGATACTGTGTGCCTGCTTCACGGTATTGAGCTATTAACTAAAAGGAATGCATCTACACAGGGAAAAAAAAAATCATATCCTTTGGAAATACTTGCATTTCTAGAGCCTGCATATTTTGTCTAAGTATCTTATGTGTTAGCAAAAGCTTTTGGACACCAAGCCCGGAAGGTAAGAGGAACACCTTTCACTGTGGTGTGTGTTTCCTGCTCTCTGGCATTTGTGTGTCTTCTAGATCCATCTTTACTCATAAGGCGCTCTGCTAGGTGATACTGCCGCTGTGGCGTAGTCGATGTAATGGTTTCCTTGGGCTGAAACAATTAGAGCGCTGCAGATTTAACCAGTCTGCAATGGAATCTCCTAGAATGGAACTGGAGAGACTTCAAAAAAGGTTACATTCACGCGCTAGTGTCAGCAGAACAAACTAAAGCCATCGAAGACCAGGCAGTAAAGTGTTCACGATTTCCATTCACAAATCTACTTGCTTAGAATTAGGTGGGATAAGTTGAAAGCGTATGTGTACCAGAAATGAACAAAAGCTTTATTCAAAACAGACGTGTCTGTTGGAATGTACCAGGACAAATCATCAGACTGCATTAAACCAGTCGGACTTGATCCCCAGAATTGAAAAAAATTTAATACACATTCTGTGGGTTTTTATAATATCTTTTGGCCCTCTTACTAGTATTTTCAGTTCATAAAAATAGCAGGAAAGTTGAAACTGGCGTAGCGCAATAGGAATATAGCATTTGTTTATTTCCTTCTAAAGCACAAGTGGCACGAACTGCTCGCCAATGCAGTGGCTGTATGACCTCATGTCCTGAAACATCTGCGTGTTGTGCCAAAGGGGTGAAGTCTGGTACAGCAGGTCTAGGGCAGCTTTCTGGGAATGGGCTGTGCTGGTCCCAGTAGTGCTGGGTACTTCCTGTACCGAGGAATGAGTACACGGGTACCTTGCGTTACGTGCATAACCAGGAACAGTCCTTGTGGTTTTCTGTGTATGTGTTTCTTTCTCTTGTCTGCATTTGGAGCACCATCTTTCAAGCTGTCTTTCCATTCACTTTCACTCCAGACAATTCTGCCTTGAGATCACATTAAAGCCGCCTTTACGTCCTTAATTTTGTGACCTTTATCAAGAAGTGAGTCTTTAATTCCCACAGCAGTAAATCTTTGAGTAGAGTATCTGAGCATGCCCAAAGGTGGACTTTTTCCATTCCAGACCAGACATAAAGATGCAGGAAATGCCTGTTACATACAAAATGACAATCTTCTCTACACACTGCATTTCCAGTAGTTTTGTGTTTTACTAGAATTAATTGCTGTGTTCTTCTCCCAAGCAGAAATATCATGGCATCAGGTTCTCCAAGGTTACTCCGCACACTTAACAGTATTAAAGCATGCAGCTGGTCAGGTAGTCATTTGTACTGACATGTTTTATTTTCAAATTAAAAGACAGAGCATTGCTTTAAAACTAATCCCACTCCTAAGCAGTATTTGAAGCCAGGTTAGTGGAGGTTTGTATTTCTGTAGCAATTACAGGCTTAGTGAAAGCAGGGGACCTTGCGGCAAGGTACGTGCTGGAGCCCTGCTCAGCCGTTTACCTGTCACGAGACAGATTTTCCCGTGTCACTAACAGCGAGGTTTTCTGTTCAGTCCTGGTCCGGAGCCTGTAGATGGGAGCCCAGGGCCTGCTGGGATGGGGTTTTACACTTGTGCTGTCCTTTTGCCCTTCCACTGAACTCTTTTCATTTCAGTCATGAGCAAACAGTCAGTGCCTGAACTAACAACCCTGCAATCCTCCAAAGCACGCCTCGCTTACAGTACCAAACAAAGGGAGGCCCGCGTGGGCCGGCCCAGGCCAAGGAATGCAGCTTCAGGGTTCTGCTCCATAAATTTAACCAGCACGACAAAAAGGAGATAATATGAGCCTTCGTGATGATCTGAAAGGGGGAGGTTTGTGTCCCATTGATTGCGGTCTGGCCTACTGCCAGGCCCCAAGCCTGACCGACAGTTGAACCATATCGTTAAGGCGTGTAATACAGCTCGAGTCTTGTACAGCAGCCAATGAGTACATATCCAGAGGGCAAAAGTTTATAAAGAGTTGAGGCTGTCCTGTTTAACCCTCTCACACTGCATGTAATATATACTGCTGCCATTCAGAAATAGTCACATTGCTATTAAAAATGTAAACCTTCAGCTTTACTTGGAAAAAAATACACGTGTGTCTGATTTCTAATGTGCAGCAGATTTATAAAGTGATCTGAGAAAAATATGTAAAACTGATTTTTATTTTTTTATAATTTAACAAAAAAAATCCAACCCGCTTTTTCTTCAGTACTACTTTATCCGTAGTTGCTTTTTTGTTCAGCGACGTCTTCTGGGTTGTTCTACAAACTCTTTCATACAGATGGAGCTATTTATTGCCTTGATGTCACCTCATTTAGCATGTGGCTGGTATTTTTATAGATAATTTTTTCACCTAATGCTGCTGTTAACATGTGGAATGCTCTTTTATCAGTTTTGTAAGTACAGCCAGTCGATTTGAATTGTTCTTGCAATTGCTAACTTTAAAACCAAAACAAACTTTATGAGTAGCTTTTCGTTAGATGAAGTCGGTGCTCAAGGACTTCACTGTGCCTCTTGCGGCCTGGGGTGCACCAACTGGAAAGTTTCATAAAGCAGGGTCTGAAGAGAAAACACGTAGAGCCATCACCGTTGGTCTCTCACAGCCCTGGATGCACAGCTAGCAGTGCGTCCTGGTGCGGGGCGGGCGCGCGGCCTTGCTGCCTTCCCAGAACGGCGGGAGTGAATACGGAAACGCTCTGTTACGCTCGGAGTGAAGGGACCGTGTTTGCATTTACAACAAACGGGTGCTGCCGGGACCTACAGACACGAGCACAGACCCACCAGCGCTCCATCCCCCACACCGCCCTGCCTGGCAGCAGGCTGCATGCACAAGCCTTGAGACCTCGTCCTGTGCCCCGAAGCACGGTAAATGCTGTGGCCCTGGGCACTTTATTCTTCACTAAGGCACGTTCAGCTCACGTTTTTCAGATAGGTGTTTGCAAGAAATCCCTGCTTTTTACATTGAATTGCCAGGTGAATGGGAGCATTTTTCAACACATCTGTGAGACAGGGAATGTTAAGGTGACAGCTGTAATCGTCACTGTGGTCAGTACAGGAAGAGTCTGGCAGAAGCTGGAAGCTGAGATGGCAGTGTTAGGTTTGGTAACTTCTTAAGCTTGATGACATCGAAGTGCTTGAACAAGCTGGTTTGCTGCACAGCTGCTCCACTCAGCAGTGGAGCAAGTGCCAGAGGCTGAGGACTGGCTGATGTAAGTGTGGCTGGTGTAAGTGCCGTGCAGCTGTCTAGCATGCAGGCACACACACCTTACGCAGATCTTGGATTTGTAATGTGGACATCATCAGGATGTGCCATTTGGGTGAGTGCATCTGCTGGTTTTAAAGGGATTCTTGATACCTTAATTAAGCTCATCTCGCTTCCTTTTGAACTTGGAGCCTGAAGAGGCTGTGTATGATCATAAACCCAATGAACAGTTTTCAGTTTTGTTTTGATGTTGTATACAAAAGAAAGGGGAAAGGGGGAGAAGAGCTGCATCTCATAAGAACTTGGCAGGAACGGCCTGTGTGATAAACAGTTGCTTCTTCAGCATGCTGTAGTTCTCCTAAAGGTATATCAGGTCAGATAAAGGTCCTTAGCATCTGAGCTGGTAGATCCCTCAAAAAAGGAGGGATTTGACTGTTAGTGGGAGGTTTTAACCCTAGGCACCATTTATGTGCATGTTTCTGCCTGAAACTAGCATTTTGGGAACACATTTAACAAGCACAATATATTCCATGCATTTGCTGGAATAAACGGTGCATATAAGCTTCCTCAGATATGCAGTCAGCAGGGAGCTGTCTGGCTCATGGTTTTACACATTCTTGCATCTAACTGAGACGTTCTAATGCCAAATCCAACACTCGGACTGACTGCACTGCATGTGCATTTTTAACACACCTTAAAAGCATCTGTGTCTGAGGCGGTGAATGAATGCCATCGCGGAGCTGTGCCAGGCCCCTGGGTTCAGGCGTCAAGTCTTCGAGCAGTTACCTGCCTGTGGGGAGCTGCACCCCCGAAGTCCCGCACTGGGAAGGAGGCAGCTGTAGTTACCCTTTGAAATACGGCCTTAACATCTGCCAGCACAGCCACAGCGGAACATGAACTCTCGGTTGTCACAGGCTTTTCTGAAATTAGGCCCAAGTCATTTAATGCTCTCAGACGCGGAGAACTAGCACGTAAAAAATAATGCTGAGTCCCCTTATGCTCAGTAAATTCAGGGGGACATTCAGTATTTGAAACAAAGCAAGTATGTCAGTGAGGAAAGAATAACGGGAAGTTTTCAGTATTTTGAAAAGGTCTGATACAAAATACAGATTATATCGGGAACAGCATACGTTTGTATGTTATCCTTATGATCCTGTGGCACGACTGCATCGTCTGTTATTTGTTGCTGTGATGGCTGAACTTTTAGGTTAATTTTTAAGACGC
This sequence comes from Falco biarmicus, assembly GCF_023638135.1. Lineage (NCBI taxonomy): Eukaryota > Metazoa > Chordata > Aves > Falconiformes > Falconidae > Falco > Falco biarmicus. Next base: position 111,657,489 of record NC_079290.1, on the reverse strand, counting down.
ATATTGTTTAGCATTTAATTGTTTCTGGCACTTCTGAGGATGCTGTGCGCTGTCCGCGTGTTACACGTCTATGAGACAAGTACTGTCTTGGTGCTGTGTTTTGTGGAAGTCACGTGCATGGGCTGACGCCACTTACGGAAGGCTGCAGGTGGAATTCCGCACTGAGCTCCCACAAGTGTAGCAGGTATTGCAGTTGCTGCGCGTTTTATGATAGACGGTGTAAGGCTGTTCCTCCTTTAATTTAGCAGATTAAGTCACTTCTTAATGTCTGAAATGCACTAAAGCCTCTCAGACAAAGCCCTCCCTGTATTTATGAAGCAGACTTTTTCCAGAGCCAAGTAAGTAACAGGTTTGATATTGTTTCTTCAGAATACCAGCAGCAATTGAATTGTTTCATGGGCTTGTATTACCTGCCAATTTTCCTTTGTTTGAACTAAGGTTGTTTTATGATTATTTCAAGGGGATAAAAATTGTTCCCAGGCTGGAAGTCAGTATGCCAAGTTACAGCCCAGAGCAGGCTTTTATCAATAAATTTTATGCAAACCTGAAAAAACAAGTTTATAATGGAAACACTGACAGAATTTGAGCTATACCAGAACCAGTAAGTTACTGCTTTAAACGGGTTGGAATGATGGGGTTGTGAAACTGGAACACCGTTATGAAGGCTGGCAGGTCTGGCAGCAAGAGCCGGGTCTAGGGGAGGAAGATGATAACGTGGGGGAGAGCCCTGCGGCCAGAGAGCTCGGGGGGGCTTACGTGGCTCATGGGCACACAGCGTCTGTCGGCTCGAACGCACGGGGGTGTCGGTGACGGGCAGGCTGTGCAGCAGGTGAAGGCCCTGTGAAGAGCCTCTTCGTTAAGTACTTATTTCAGATGCCAAAATCACATCTCCTTGCACTTACAGCTGTTATTTGTGCAGGATTTGGGGGGTCCCTGCGCAATTCCAATTAAGGATCAAAATCTCTACACACGCCCAAGTTGGGCTCCTTAGTCAGCTTGCAGTTGACAGTGCTGCTCTCTTACCAAAAGGACAGATGAAAAATTCCACAAATACACATTTTACATGAAAAGCTGCGGTGATCACTGTGTCAGTCATAGGGTTCTTCCTTGTTGCTTTTTTTCTCTCAGGAGAAGCAGCTCCATTTCCCATAGCTGTTTTACTCTGAATTATTATTCTGGGTGCGATACTGAGGAAACAGAAAGATGTAAATTTGTGTATAATTTTAGAAGTGCAATGTTGTGTTTTCACAGATGATCATCTGTTGATACACAAAGTTTGATACCTTCTGATTTATATTTTGTTAATGTTTTTGTCAAAGCAATCTAGGTGCACTTCAAGGAAATTTGTTAGGTCCAAAAGACACTCAAAGATGAGTAACAGCTACTGTTCTCAAAACCTGTGTATTTATGCACCTCAGCAAGAACCTGGTATAATCCGGACAGCGTACCTGATGGGGTAAATAGTGGAGGAACAAGATAAGTAGTTCTGTAAAACATGTAGTTGTTTCTACAAGAGACTTGTTGTTTCTACAAGAAAGAACTTGTAGTTCTTTCAGTCTAAGTTGGTAAATGATTATCACCAATCATACCCGAATGACTTCCTTGTATCAGTGGGTCGGTGATCTGTTTGATTACAAAACTTTTGGCTTAAAACTGGTCAACTGAATCACAAGATTTCTGTGAACTGTTAAGCAAAAGCCAACCAATTAACACTGTTAACTGTTTTTAGTGTGCATACAGCCATCTGAAATGAGATTCTCCAGGGTTCAGCTTTGTCTGAACAGTGAAGAACTGGAGTGTGTGCCTCAACCTTCTGACACCATTTCCAATCTCTTTGTGTCTTCATTCAGCAGCACTCTTCCCTGCTGTGACTAGTAGACGTGAGGGCATTTCTGTCTTGTATTGCCTTTGTGTGCTTATTAAAAAAGAATCAGCAGATCTGTTGAGTGCTTGTTTAATGTAACACAGATGTGGGCACACCACCGTTCATTCTGCTTTACAAATATTCAGCTTTTTGTATTTCATCAGTGTTGCTTATTATTTACAGAACGTAACTTGAGACAGTAGAACAAATTTTTAGATTAAAAAAATCAAGTTGTGTGGAATGTTTTTAGCTGTCCAGACCAAACAGACCAGTTTGCCAAGGGGGTGGCGAACTAAATCAATGTAATTTATGCTTGTGCTAGTGGCATTTAGTGAAAAGCAGCTGACCTTCTTATCACTGAGACAGGAATTACCTTTTATCACCAGGATGAACGTTTTGGCAGGGGGAGCAGTGGGGCAGTAAGCACTGTGCTCTTAAGTACTTCTTCCATTTAAAAACAAAAATGAAAACCAGCCACAACCAAACGCACAACTCGGAAATTGCCAGGCCTTCCAGAAATTCACTGTGGTGCCTAGTTCTGTTGGAAACAGTTTCCCAGTTGGAAACCCGTGTTCGCTGGTGTTCCCAAGGCTCAGGCCTGACTACGAGGCCCTGCGCTTTCCTTGCAGATACCCCTTACGGTACTGCAGGACATGAGAGAAAACAGCGCGGCTGAACCTTTATCTGAAAGGTGCTTAATGTAAAAGCCATTATGCAGTGGTGTTGCTCACTCCCATACGGATGGTTGGCTAACCTTCCTCAACCTGTGACAGGAAAGTAAAAAGTTACTGATTGGTCGATAGTTAATTAAAAACTACATTATGCTTCAGACATTCACTCTTTAAACTTGTCAACAGAAGCTACAGGTGCTGTAGAGTGCTAGGAGCCAATGGGGGCTTCCTGGATAACCGAAATTTTGCCATTTTACTGCTTTTGGAAGTCAGGAAGTAGGACAAGCAGCAAGATGCGAATTACACTGGTTGGAAACCTGTAATTTCTTTGGAAATTTGCCTCATCTTTTTGTGTTTCATGAAGGCAAATACATACTTTTGTTTACTACTGTGTAAGAATCTAATGGGTAAAACAGGCAGTTATTTCTTCTCCTCTGGTGCAGGTTCAGAATGGTAACAATACTGTCATGTAACTGTGCCTGGTACAGGTGAACCCTGTTTATATCTGAAAAATCTAAGGGGCAGGAGAGGTGACTTGCTCTGGAGTCATAGTGCTTAACAGCGAGTTCTAACCACTGCATACAGCTGTTATTCAGTGGGATAATGTCAAGTTATACATAGGTGGTGGAAGTCACCTATTTACCTGGTGTTTAGGTTATTCTGATTCAGGGAAGTGCTACTAATGGAAGAATATGGCTTTAAGACATTGTACATTTTGCAAATGAGGAAAACTGAGTACCTTTATGCAGCAAACTGCAGTTTTCATACTGGCGTTTTTTAGCTTAGATGCGTAACGCTGTAATTAACTAATGGGCGTCTAATCAAAAGCAGCAGCAGTGTAGCAGGACAGGTAAAGCAGTGAGAACATCTGTCAGCAGAGGTAAAACTGAAAATTTGACTGGTCACATTTAATGACATACTGGCACTATTAATGACAACATTTGTTACGGTTTCTTAAGCCCTTGCTCTGTTTCACATTCTTTTAGTTGGAGAATTTCCACTTTTCATTTCATCCTCCCTGCTGACAAACTGACTTTCCATCTTAGCATAACCATAGTTCAGCTGAAGTGAAGTCAAGAGCTTTTTGTCTTTCCTGAAATTTCTCTCAAAGAGGATCAGGGATAAGCACTACTCTGAGCCACTGTAATTTGTTGTGCAGATCAGGGATGTAATAATCTCATTAACAAAATCAGAACTTACCAGGTAGCCATAATGCATTAAAAATATAAATTGGCTTGTTTTTCTCCACTGTGCTGGAAAGCCAGTATCTTTGGCTTCTATACCTTGTTTGCAAAATACCTTGTTGATACCAGACAGAGCAGTAATAGCCAAAACAGAGGCCAGTTACCCAACGGGAGAGCAGCAAAGATGGTATTAATTCATTAGTGACGTGCAGGAGATTCTGTTCCAGTAACATTTACTGCAGCCAAGAAGGGAAGGGGCAGAAAAAAAAAAAAATCATCACCATTAAAAGTCAAGGGTGTCAGAGGCTCGAAGGAGAACAAATTTTAAAATGGTGGATGGGTTTCCAGCCTGGGACAGGACTGCTGAAAGGGAAAGGTGACAAAGAATCAAGGCTCCAGAGAGAACATCTGCAGAAAGCAAAGCTTACGAGGCAAGTACTCCTGTGTGCTATTGCCAAGCAGCTTAGACAGAAAATGCGTTGTTACACAGGACTTTTTCCCTGTCTTCTGATCACAAATGATAGCAGCAGTTCATTGTACAGGATCTTTACAAAGAATCAAGATAGGAAATGGAGAGCACTGGTCAAAAATGGTACGCTTGCCTTGGAAAATTACTAACAGCGGTAGCCTGAGAGAGATACGAAAAAGCATGCAGCAGCAGACCCAGTGATGCTGCTGGGAACGGACAGAGATTAAAGCATGGCTAGGCAGTCTGTAACACAAGTCTTCAGGGGTAGGGCGTTCCAAAAGCTTAAAGGAATTCGGAATATTATTTTTTAACAGAATACCGTTAAGGGAGGAACCTAGCCTGCAGTTCTTTAGCACTGTGGCCAGTATCAACCTCTGATGCCTGTTAGGCCACACATATGTGTCTTTTCTGTCTTGGGTCTTTTTTTTTTATTATTTATTACTGTCATTTTTTTAATAGACACCCAAGAAAGGTAAAGTATGTTAAACCCTACTACAGAGACTCCAATTAACCGTGGATTTTTATTTTGTCTTAACTGCATGTTCCTATTTCTAGAACCTTCAGTTCTCAAACTACTGACGCTGTCCATCAGTGTGAGCTCTAGGTTGATGCACTCTTATTTTCTGTAGAAAAGTGAGAAGAAACAGTCCAATCAGTAAAACTCTGCCGATAAATAGATCCCAAAATCTGCAGACATTATACTCAGTTCAGGTTGCTTCTTCCTATTAATTTAGCACAATGCCCCTTAATTGCAGAATAAACCTGGGAGACATTTCTTTGAAATGTAAAACCGTATGAGCAGACACCACGCCTTCCAGATCAAGAACTACAGAATCCACATGCTGCATTTGTGAAGCCCTTGTATTTTTAAAGGCTTCGTCACACCTTGTGTTTCCAAATAAGTAAAACTTTGTGTGCTGACAGGTTGAAGTGGAAGGAAGAGCGCTGCTGTTGCACTCATTTTTCTGCATCTATTTTGCACGTAGGACCCAGGCGGAGAGAGTGAGAAAGCCACGCTGCTGCAGAGGACCTCAAGGGCTCTTGCCCCGCTATTTGGAAAGTCAAGCGGAAGGACAAGAACAGCTGTTCAAGCTGACTGACAACATCCAAGATGAGTTGTAAGTACTGACTTAAAGTATTTTAAGTAGTTCTGTTTGCTGGCATCGTATCTTCCATGTCTGTGGGGAAGAGGGACTAAAAACTGCTTCACACGCGCACACGCGTGCAGTTAGCTTGTTTTCTCCTGGTACCCATGAGCAGCACAGTGTGAGCACCTGGTGACTTCCACGGTGGCCTGCCCGGTGGCTGTATGCAAGTGTCACTGCAGGTGCCACAGGTTCGCTTGTCGCTTACTGCCTTTGATCACACATCATGTAGAGGCTGTGGAAGAGTCGGAGCCTTGGTCTGTTGACTCCTCCTCCTGTTAATGTCCCTGGTCCCCTTCTGTCATTACAAAAGATGAAATCTCAGTAAGTTTCCTTGGAATCGCTAGCCCACACACGATACGTGTCCAACCCTCCACGTCACTGACAAAACAAGCGCTTGTTTCAAGCCTGTGCTCTCCTTCCTCTGTAACATCCGTACAGGCAGAACCAGTGCCTCTTCCCCTACCTTCTGTTTCTCACAGCCCAAAGCCTGGGAGAGTGGCTAGTGAGAGCGGTACCTGAGCCACCAACAGGCACACAATGCGTCAGAGGTGGCTCTGGTTTACATGGGAGAGAAGCTGACTTGGGATACTATGGTGGTACATGTTATTCCTAAGCTGCAGCTGTTAATGACCAAAATAACCTGCAAAATATTTACATTTTTTTCTCCAGAAAAGTCAATACCGAGTAATTTGAATGAGTAATACGCTCAAGGTGCACCTACATTTGAGTGCCCTGGATATGGGTTCATGAAAGCAAGTGAAAACAGCTATTAGTGGTCAGGTCTGAAAACATGAAAAAAAAACCCACCTACAGAGTGAATGCATGGGAAGACCCGTGTACGTGTTTCTGTCTCTGAACTTGGCACTGGTGAGGCTGCACCTTGAACACCGAGTTCAGCTCTGGCCCCTCGCCGCAGGAGGGACGTCGGGTGCTGGAGCGTGTCCAGAGCCGGGCAGCGGGGCTGGGGCACCTCTCCGGTGGGGAGCTGGGGGGGTTCAGCCTGCAGAGAAGGGGGCTCAGGGGGACCCTCTCGCTCCCTGCAGCTGCCTGACGGGAGCGGGTAGCGAGGGGGGGTCGGGCTCTGCTCCCAGGTGACAAGCGACAGGACAAGAGGGAACGGCCTCAGCTTGCACCAGGGGAGGGTCAGGTTGGGCATTAGGAAAAACATCTTCACCGAAAGGGCTGTCAAGCGCTGGGACCGGCTGTCAGGGAGCTGGGGGGGTCACCACCCCCGGGGCGCTTAAAAGATGCGTGGATGTGGCGCCTGGGGACATTCTTAGCGGTGGGCTTGGCAGTGTCGGTTAACGGTTGGACTCTGTGAGCTTTAAGGCCTTTTCCAACCTAAACAATTCTGTGATTGTACGGGAGATGTCAGTTTGTTGGATTGGGGTCGTAAGGCGTAATTCATTACTTAACCTGCTCTCCACCACAGCTACCTGAACAGCTGTTTTCAGTGGAGAGTGTAGGACACTGTGTTTTGCATCTATCATCCGTCAGAGTATCTGCCAAGGCAAAGCAGTGAGAACCACGAGGTGAGGCTCGTGGGGAGGTACCAGCTCAGCACCTTCATCTCACCCGCATCAGTGGTCACTGAAGCCACAGGCCGCTCCAGCACTCGAGCTTCTACCCTCAGCTGCCTGGGAGGAAGAGCCTGTGTACTGGTGTATCTGCCACTTGCGGCCTTGTGATCTTACGCTGTCGTTATCCTGGTTTCATCTCGTTTAAGGGTCTTCATGCATATACAGTCTGGCTGTTCAGGAGGGAGAATTTAAAGAGCGCAATTTGTGACTAGAAAACGTTGTCAGCTTTTTGCAAGTGTACTCCATAAGCAGATCAGTGGGCTTTTGTCATCGAGTCACGCTGTTCATTCACTGTGACTTTCACCATTAGGAACATCATTCAACAAGAAAACAGTGTTTCTTGTCATGGAAAATAAGTACAAAATTATGCCTCTGACTTTTATCCTAGTATCATAATCAGAAACACATTTAAAGACCTGATTATTTGCATATTTTCCTTCAGAGTTAAATCCATAAAAGGGGGTTTAATACCTTGCTCTACTGTTCTAACTAAATGTTTCCACATTTTTTTCCAGTTAGGCTCGCTGTTTCACTTCTGGAAAATATTGTGTAATTACTTCCTGATGTTGTTAAAAAACCCACAGATTCTCCAGAGATCTGGTTGCTTCTACTTTGTTCTACTGGATCATGTTTCATCTAATTTTTAGTTTTATTAATTTGAGATCTTTCTAATAGTGTAGAAGTATGGGTTTAAAAAAAAAGTACTATCTTGAAGTAGTATCTTAAAAGGCTCAATACCCATTTTGAGAACTAGGCACAGAGAAGAAAGCAAGAGTTGGCAAGAGAAAATGGGTAATGATCCATGACTCAAACTTAGAACAGAATGTAGAACTTGAACTACAAATTAGCTAATGTTTCTGTGCTTCACCATTAAATCACTGACCTCTGTTTCCATACGTGACACCAGTAAAAATCGTGCATGGAACATTAGATATATAACCTGTTGTTCTTATGAAAAAAAAACCGAACCCGAACTCTGATCACCCAGTTCTTTCCACCAAACTTTGCAGTGGCTTTCAGTGCTCCAGTTCTCTCTGTGGATGTCCCTCATACCGCGTGCTGTGACACCCTGCGTTGGGGAATAGGTGTTCTGCTTTTGTGGGTGTACAGACCCCTCTCAGGTTTCTCAGCATTGCTGTGACAATTGCAAAGCACAGCGATACAGTATTAGGGGTTTCTGATAATCGCCTTTTCATCTGCTTTCCCTGCTGGGAAAGTAGCAAAGCAAAGCAAGGTGCCAGCAAGCTTCCTCTGGTTCCACTCCTAGTGGAGCCTGACCCCAGTCAGAGCTGGGATCTCTGTAAAACGCTGTACGTGCTTTCATCTGCCTGGCCTAAGGAACAAGGCTATTATTCTGCAGACCATAACGCTGCTCTATTTTAAAATTAAGTTTTCTATGACACTTCATAAAAAATACCACTCTCCATCCTACTTAACTAACTTCAAAGACAAAACCTTGCCCCAAAGTGTTTCAACTCTGATGGAAAACTGAGGGGCAATTGGTAGTTTCAGTAACTGCTAACATTGCTTTTCACCTAGTTTTTTTTAAGGCAAAATACACATTTTTGTCCATTTTGTTTTACTTAAAGGAACACAATTCAATTATCCTATCCCATAGTTTTATCCAAGGTTAGAGCTGGGCAAAGTACATTGCAGGCTTTTTGTATTGGAATGGCTGTGCTTTTCTCAGCGCTTCGATGAAATGTAAGTTGTTGACTGCAGTAAGCCTGTGTGCCTTTCCCAGATTTAGGGACCTAAGGGCATTTGTCCGCTGCCGTGGCCAGGAGGCGTAGGGCAGGGAAAAGACCATTTCAGTTCAGAGTACCATCTTTCAGAAGACTAGTATTAGAAAATTACTGGGATTATTCTTCTGTACCACAGAAAGAAACTGTGATCTGACCTCTTGATATATTTTTGGCTATTAAGATTCTAGTTATAGCTCTGGGTTTATTTGGATATAGCTCAGAGTAATTTGTGCAAAGTGTTACTTAAATGGTAAAGCCGACAGTAATTTTGGAGATGGTAGGCTTTTCTTATCTGCCAAAAAACCCTCTCAGTACTGACAAAGTACTGTCAAAGATTGCGGTGTATTTTGCAGAATGTATTTGGACAACAGCAGCCAGATTTGTACAAGCAACAGTTCAGAAAATAGTAATTTTGAATCTACCTGACAGCATGAGGATCTTAGTTTTACAGACATGCTTCTGCTGCTGGGGGTTATTGGCACAGCATCATTACTCTGTTTAGCACACACAGTCATGATTTCATCCTCACTTTTCTGAATTTTTCAGCATTTTAGAAAACCCACTAATGAGGTTCAGAGGTTCATTTCAGTAGTAACTCAGAAGTGGGGGAGAAGCATCTGTGTGTGAAAAATCTATTTCATGTTTGCATTCCTTACTGTTATTTTTTTACACATCAATCTTTTCAGCCATCATAATTCTCAATATTCTTAACTCACTCTTCTCTACCTCTACTATTCATCACTCAGGCTAATCTCTCTGGGGAAACCTGCTTGCTGCTTAACCTTTCACCCCAGTGTTAAACAGCTAATTTCTCTTTCTAGCTGTGACTCAGGCAGCAGGTTAAACTTGGTTTTTGTTTTTAAAGGCAAGGGAGGTGTGTGGTAAAAGGAAGCACAGTAGGTTTACAGTGTATAGAAGGATAATGCTCTTGTCATAAATATCTGCAAACCTTTCAGGTATCAGCAGTGAAACTGAAGTTAGTTACAATTACATTGCAGTTTTAGGACTTGCAGTGTTCCAAGGCAAGGAAATTACTCTTTGTAAGCCTTATTAAAGGGTATTTTTATATGCCCTTTTAATGTTCAAAGCTAGAAGCCAGGCATTTAGTGCTAATATTTGATTTACAGCATGGTTTTTTTACCTGGGTGAGAGGGTACTTCATCAGCTTGATTTTTAGAAGAGTTTAAATTAAATACAGATGAATTGTACATGTTACGCTACTAATTTTTCTGAAAGACTTCTAAAGGTCACTGAAAGCATTAACAGGTGAAGACACTGGTTCGTTTACTATTTTTAGCTTCAAGTGAGTAATTTTTCTTTTTCTTCACAGCTTCATAGCAGCAGAGAACATAGACAGCTACTGTGTTCTCATTTCATCTAAAGCTGTGTATTTCCTGAAGAGCGGTGATTACACAGACCGCGAGGCCATCTTCCTAGAAGTCAAGTATGACGATCTCTACCACTGCCTTGTTTCAAAAGACCATGGGAATGTGTACATACAGTTGACGAAGAAAGCTGTCAATACAAGCAGTGGTGTAGCAATGCCAGGCCCATCACAACAGAAGCCAATGGTAAGGATCTAGCACCTATTGTTTCATTCATGCAGGGTTTCTTTTCCCCTTTATGCTTGTACTGGTGCTGGAAGTGTTTGTGGTCATTAGTGTTTGGTTTCCTGTGCTGGGTAACAATGAAAACTTTGTTCTGGTAGCAGTGGAAATAGCTGCTGCCGAAAAGGTTTAGGTGACAGCAGAACTTGCTTCCTGCACTCCTGAGAAAAGCTCAAGGCAAAATCTAAAATATTGCTGCAGGCAGAAAAGTTACCGTAGGAAATGTGTGTTTACCTGAGGAGGGCTTTTAACTTTAACATACATACATGAAGCTTAAGTACTTTGCTGTCTATTTACTCTAGTTTTCTCCTCCTAGACATAGTATTTTTTTACTGCAAAGTTATCTAAGATTGGAAAGAGTGTTTATGTCACGCACATAAAAGTTAATCAGAACTCTCACTTCTAAAAACCCATTACAGGAGTTTTTTGCTTCATTACAGTAGTTGCTCAGGGGTCTGTTTTACGGGCAAGGTTACAAGCTCACCCCTGACCCAAGTCAGTTTACATTCCAAACAGACAAGCCAGATAAAAGGTAGAAGGGGAAGCAAAGGAAATCAAATATTGTGATGTTTTACTCTCATCCTAAAATACCTACTTCTATTTACCCATCTCTTTCTCTCTCACCTCTCCCTTACTTCAGCCTCAGCGCTGAAAAAGAATCTCTACTGAAACATTTCTGTTCCTCACAGACTTCAAACCTAATCCCTTCACTAACTGAAGTTAATACAAAATACATACATTTTGCTTTAGACAACAGCAGTACCACATTAAGAAAAACTGCATTTCTTTTTGCAGGTGAAAGTGAAATCTGAAGTTCTTGCAGTAAAGCTATCTCAAGAAATAAACTATGCAAAAAGCCTTTATTATGAACAACAGCTTATGTTGAGACTCAGTGAAAATCAAGAACAATTAGAGCTGGACTCTTGAAGCCTCTCCCTTACTGCCAGAGTGAATTGCAAGGATCAGGCCGGAGCTGGTGGTGTTCTGTACCTAGAGAAAGTACCCCATAGGAAGGAAATAAATACGATTGTAGTATTTAGCTAAATGGAATCACTGTGCATAAGAAAATGAGTGAGGTGGGCTTTTTCTTTTTTTTAAAAAAAAAGGCATTAGTTGTATAACAAAGATGTAGCTGAAATGCATTTGGTTCTGGGAGAAGCCCTGTATTTTGCTAATGTGTATATATGTAAAAGTGTTTCATGTAAATAAGAAAGTACAGACCAGGGTGTTGGTATAAATAGCAGTCTGTTTACTGTGTAAAGAAATTATAGGAGCTATACTGAGTCTTACTGCACTACCTGAAACTAGCCATTCTCTCTTTCTTTTCTTGAGAAAGCTGATATCTGCAGTGCAGAAATGCAGATAAAAGTTTAAAATAAAATTAAAGAATTAATTGCAGCTGTTGGAGCACAGACACCTGGTAGTTTGGAGCTTTAACACTGTGATCAGGGTGCATCGTTTGGCGTTGTTTATTGGGGTTTTGGGTTTTTTTCTTAAATCACTAGCACAGCTAAAGGCACATGTACCTAGTGTTCCACTGAAATTTCATAGTTTGTTAACAAAAAGAATTGCATTTTGTTAAATACTGCAGTGAGGACTCACTAATTCAGTTACGTTTTTTAAATATTAGAAAACAAGACGCTGATTCTGAACACAGCACTCAAACCTAAGCAAAGTCTGCACCTCTAAAGGTCTCTGCTTCTAAGTTGTTTTAATACTAGTTCAAGTGAGCAGCCTTGGAAATGGAAATCTTTAACTTCAGTTTTTTCCTTCACTTGGACTAAGTGTATATAGTTGGCTGGCTAGTATGGAATTCTGCTAGCACTGGAAATGCTGGGTGGGGGGGAGAGGAAACCACTGCATCATTTGTATTTGTGACAACCTCTTCAAAATTAAACTTTTTGAAATAATTAACATGTTTTTTCAGATGTTGTACATCCAATCAGTATTTGTCTCGATCGACTGGAACCATGCTGCAGATTGGGGCATGAGCGTACTTACATACCTTACTCGCAGGAACTAGGGACCTCCTTTTCGTGCCTGCTCCCTGGCGAGTTCAGCCACAGTGCTGAACGGCTGCGCAGGGTTTACGTGTGAACACACAACCTTCCTGTAACTGCTGAGTAACCTCTGTTCTAAAAGCATTATTTTGTAAACCTTTGAATCAAAGTAAGGCATCCACTATAGCTTTACTTTCAACTTAGTTTACCTTTTAATACCCTTTCCTAAAGGCATACGGGAATATTTTTAAACTGCAGGTTAGAATTAAACCAGTTCTCAACTCCTGTGAAGCAGAAGGTAGAGAATTATTGTGTAAGGAAAAAAAAACTGACATCAGTGGATGTGTGTATGATCTGTGACTGGAAATCAAAATCCGTAAAGGTCCATGACACAAATGAAACTGATAGAACACACCACTTTTGTATACTTCTCTGTGTAATTTTTAAGTAAAATGTAGAACTCGAGTGTATTGACTCAGCAGTGCTTTAACATGCCGCTCCTGCTGGACTCTGCTACCAGACTCCCTGCTTCTCTTCCCCTGTAAAATTCTTTTTTAATGCAGCGAATATCTAGCTGCTGAAGGTGGTAAGTACAGGGGGAAGGAAAATAAGGTAGTTTATTGCTGTGTGTTGAGAATTTACAGAAGAATGACTTGAATACTTAAGTTTTATAAACACTAGATAAGGAGCTGAGATGCAAACACATTTGAAAAATAGTTTGACAATACACACTTGGAGTTACCTGAACTCTTAATTTGCGTATTTGCTTATTTCTTTTGGACTGTGGTTAACCTGTTTGTTTGACTGTTGTTGATCACAATTAAACAGAACATTATTTAAATCTTTGAAAAGTGTACCCACTGATCACGGGCTACACCTGGCCCAGGTATGTCATGGTGCTGAGCCCCCCGGACAGCGATGGGCGGCTGAAGTTGCTCCACCGTCTCCCGGGAAGGTTTTCTCTGAGGGGCGCACACAGTGCTGATCACAAGGCATGATGTACAGCCTGGAAGCTGCACACTGCCTCGTTTAGCATTCCAGAACAAACTGAATCAGAACTTTTTTTTTAAAGCACAAATGATGTTATTGGTTGCTGTAACCCAACTATTTTTATATAATTTCAGAACTCTTACTGTGGACTTCCTATTGCTATTGGCACTACTAACATTATTAGTCAGTGAATAAATATAACTTTCTGATTCCAGGAGCCATACTCAAAAATAGTTTTCAGAGGACGTTGAGAGTCAGTTCAAGTCTCCAGCCTTCACTCAAACTCTTAAGCACTCAAACACAAGCTGTAAGCAGACAAAGACAACATCATAGTTCCATTTACCAAATTCTGAGCCTTCTGAAGACAGTACGCTTACCACACTCAGCCTGGTTTCACTGGAGGAGGTGTGACCGCTGCAGCAATGAAAGCGGATTCAGTCTTCAAATTGCAGAAGCTGGGGAGGAAAAAAAATTCACTGATGAGAGACAGCAGCAGAGCTTCCTCCCCCTGCCCACTGTCTTCAGCACACAGCCAATACAATTTAGGGAAGACAATGCTTTTTTATGCCTTTTTGCTCAAGTCTTTATAAAAAGCTGTTCACCTTCACACTCTGTTTAATAAAGATTAAATAACCCATCAACAATGCCGGTAGTATTTCAAAAACGCTGTAACCCATGCAGTGATGTGCCGAGGTAGAAGTACTTTGCTTTAACCTGTTAGCTCTGGGTTTACCTGTATTTTGCCGAGAACTGTACAACTTGTTCTCTGCCTACCCTGACCAACTTTGTGTTCTTGCTGGAGTTGCTGCTGAAGAAATCTAAAATTAAGATTATTGACATAAGATAATTCTGGAGAAGTGCAATAAACTTATTCCACCTACGCTCTTGACGTGTCATTGCTTGCAAAACCATTAATTATGTGCAGGAACAGAAAATGACTGTAGAGGACAGGAATGACTAATTGCCTAAGGTAGACACATGCCTCTTCAGTGGCTGAACAGCCCTCAAGACTGTCCTTACATCACACAATTCTGATGTTTGAGGTAAACCTGGACAATCCCCTGGAATGCTGGTTGTTGCTGCATCAAACCCAGACTTACAGTGTGTTTCTCTTGTTTCTCTGACCTGGGCACTCAGAAAATCTGCATTTGCAATGGTCTAGTGTTCCACAAGTCATTCAGGAGCAGGAAATATAGATGCTAAGTTGCTTAAACTTCAAAGGAAAAGCACATCTTTGTAAAGCAAAAATCCAGACATCTTTCTCACACAGCTGGATGAACAGCAAGGCTGATACAGACTTTTGTGCTACAGGAGCACCTCACAGTACATGTCACCTACCCATGCTATACAGTGCCACACTACGCTTCCAAAAAAAAAATAATAAAAGCACTTTCAGTAATAATATAATTTTATGCAGGAAACATGAATCCTAGTATTTTTTTAACGCTTACCCAGACCCATGCATTCTGCTGTCACTAAAATGAGACAGACCTGTGACTGAATTAGGTAAGCAAGATTTACTGTGCAATATATGCAGAAGAATACAGATGGCAATGCCATTTTATTCTAGAAGCAATTCTGGACAAGCAGAGCTACAGCAGTCGTTTCTGTTCTGACCAAAATCCACAACTGTGCTTGCAAGCTTGCATTTTGCTGCCCTGTATCTGACAAAGCAAGCAAGCCACGGAGAATTACTGTTTTCGATCGTATTGGTTTAAGCTCTATGACATGCTTATAGCTAGCAGGAAGGTGACAAGGCCACAAAGAGACCTTTTTGCCTAGGAAAAAGTATTACTGGTACACAAGCCGGTACTGCAAAAATACAAAGATACAGGGAACGTGCATAACATAGCTGCTGAAAGAGGCAAATCCACACCACTCACCAGTACGTGATTTTTCTTCTTTTGTAACCAAAGGTTAATTGCCAGAGACAGTCCTTAGCTGGTAGCAGGATCTAGTACGGTACAGGTGGGATGAGTAGATGCGGTGTCTGCCCACTTGCTGCCTCTGGAAGAAGAGAAAGTAATCACCTTCTGAAGTCACAGAATGAACCGGGGAAAAAGTTTAGTAACTTTTAAGACACTACTCAAACCAGTGATGAGGTTCTACATGTACACACCATTTTACTATGGTATGATCAGGCTGAAACAGACTCTTTGTTATAGTCATTACTGGATCATAAACAATTCCGTTACCTGCTTAAATTAGCCATTTATAAATAAAGTCTAGGCAGTGAAACAGGAAATAGAAAACAAGGGATGCCTGAAATGAGGTAAATGGTGAACATCCTTCCCTTCTTTCTGCTCCTGAATAGATTTCCAATAAATCAGCTAGATGATACTATCTGAACTTAATAATGATACTTAAGCTGTGAATGCTGTTTACCAAAAAAAGTGCAGTGCTTACATTTTTGTGGAGAGACTGTAAGTGGCTAAATGGTCCACATCTCAAAACAGAAAAACAAGCATAACATTTCCCTATGACAGAGAGGTTTTGATCTAGTTGCTATCCCATCTCCTAGACTGCATGATGGTTTTCAGCATTTATCTATTTTCTCATCAATAGAATACTTAAAACTTTTTTTCCCTCTGTAACACAACTGACCTGTTCCCTACAGTACATGAACCACTAGATGATGACTCCTCTAGGAATAACCTTGCTTGCTCTCCTTCTCTTCTTAGAAGGACATGCCTCTGTTTGCCAAGCACAATGATTTCACCTCAGGTACCTGGATCTGAAAAAGCAGGTTTGGAGGAGTATACTCTCTTCAGGTTACAGGCTGCTGCAAAGATATATAAAAAAAACCAAACCACACCAGAACACATTTTAATTAAGTCAACAGTTGCTCAAAATCACTTACACAACTTGGATTCTTACAAAGAATAACCCTCTCTGTGTGTGTGTGTGTGTGTGTGTGTGCATATACTTACATACTTTTTTAATATGCACACATGCACACACCCACAAATCTATATACATCCATACTTATACTTTTTTTTAAAATAACTTATCTTGAAAAGTGATGGCCATACTCCAAACTCCTCTGTTCTTAAAAACATAGTTTTTACAAAGAAGGAACACGTAAGTCTTATTTTTCTGGGAAAAAAAAGTCAAGTTATGCCCACAGCTTTAGATTCCAATCCAGACTTCTGTAAAATTCAGGCTTGATAGTAGACTCTTAATCAGTACATGTTCTGATGCTTTGTTTTATCAAATGTAGGGCTAGGACCAAAACACTTCCAGTTCCCCACTTGTATTATTAGTTCAACTTTATTTGTCTACTGGTAGCTGGCCCAGTGCGCTCACAGCCTTAAAAAGCAACTGGGACAGCACAAAGCCATCTGCCTCCGGAGAACCATAAAGGTACCTAGCTGAGAAGGCGTTTCACTAACAGAGGACAGAAGTTTGACTGAAGCGTATGCTTTTCATAGCTCTCTATCAGCAGATTTTCTGAAGTGGGAGCATGTGAGGAAAAAACAGCACCAGATGTGTGCATAAGGCTGGGTCCTCACACTGTGACCAGCTTTGCACATGTCTCATTTGTTAGAAAATGCAGTGTTAATCATATGGAAGGAAGCTTGCCAAAAAAGAAGAAAGGTTACTCATTAACCACTGAGAAACACTGGGGAGGGGGGGAATATTTTTTGCTATTTTCCTCAGTAGAAATACACAGCACATTCTTGTACAGAAATAAAAATAATCTTGGAGCGAACTGCAGTTACGTAAGAGATGCATGCCTACTGCATTAAATCAATTCTATTAATGGCCTGTTGTATAGTTATGTTGACTCAATGCAATCGGGCTCCCTATCACAAGGGGTTTGGGTTGTTTTTTGGGGGGTTGGGTGTTTCTTTCCTGTGTAGCTGACACACTATTGCCCAAGCAATGTGCCCAGCACAAAGAGTTCTCTGGGTGGATAAGAATAACCTTGCACCTCAGGCCTACTCTGCTCTTACTCAAAAGTACTACAAGGCCAGGAGAGAAGTAAACAGCTTTCATGTGCATTTACATTTTGGACAAATGGATGGGTCACCCAAAGGACACAGACTGTGTATGGGAGCTACAGAACAATTGTTTCTGCGCACTAAAAATGCCAGCAAAAAAGTCCCCTGGATGCTGCAGCTGTAGAGAAATTTTAACGAATAAAAGAGAAATCTATCATAGCCACTATCCCTCAACCCTCTAGACAGAGCAAAAAGCAAACATTTGCTTTGACCTGGGAGGGTGACTCATCATTCCCAACGATGTTGCTTCAAGGCCCTTGGCAAACAACTGATAAATCAGCAGTACAAATCACCAAGTATCAAAATAATGATGTAGCAAAAAAATTGTGCCTGCATATAGTTTTGGTGGGAGGGATGAAAAAAACAAAAAGGGAAACCACCGTTTGCAGGACCAGACTGTGCCCTCAGCCTGACTTTGGGAAGGTCAGGCCCCTGACACAGCACGTCCTACAGCCGTGAAAACACCACCAGTGATGTTTTCCCTCCGCCAATGTGTAATTCCAGGCCCTCTGAATAATCCTTTGTATGCCAATATATTTTTCAAGTATTCTTTTAAAGTATGGAGGGAACAGTATTTGAGGTAAACATCCCAGAAATGTGAAGATTATATTGAGCACTACTTTCTGTACCATGATACATCTTTATTTGTGGTATGACAGCAGTTGCACTATGAGTCTTCAGAGGGTTACACAGTGACAGCATCCTTACACTGAGTTCAGACAGATTATGCAGAACACAGGAACGCCATACTGTGTATATATATATATGGATAAAACTATTCTTTCTGACCTAGCTCAGTACAGAGTTGATCTCCAATCATGATATTTATAGAATCACAGAACAGTTTGGACTGGAAGGGACCTTTAAAGGTCACCTAGTCCCACCCCTGCAGCAAGCAGGGACATCTTCAGCTTGATCAGGTTGCTCAGACCCTGTCCAGCTTGACCTTGAATGTTTCCAGGGATGGGGCACCTACCACCTCTCCGGGCAACCTGTGCCGGTGTTTCACCACCCTCATCACAATAAATTTCTTCCTTATATCTAGTCTAAATTTACCCTCTTGGTTTAAAGCCATTACCCCTTGTCCTATCACAACAGGCCCTGCTAAAATCTCTGTCCCCATCTTTCCTACAAGCCCCTTTATGTACCGGGAGGTGCCCCAAGGCCCCCCCGGCGCCGTCTCTCCCCCAGGCTGAGCAGCCGCAGCCCCCTCAGCCTGGCTCCGCAGCAGGGGGGCTCCAGCCCCCGGTCACTGTGTGGCCGCCCCTGGCCCCGCTCCAGCAGGCCCCTGTCTTTCCTGTGCTGAGGGCTCCAGAGCCGGACACGTTGACTTGCTACCTGTATTTAGTTACCTCTAATGCTTCTTAAGGGCTTCTGTAATGTGCACCAGCCTCAGTACACAACAGTATCTCAACTTGCAATTTGACCACCTTGTCAGTTCTGTGGCAGAAGAATCTGTTACTCACAGAGCTCACTCGCATTTTGCTTTGCTGACACTAATTTCAACTGCTGATCCCACCCATTAAAAAAATGTTAAGCCAAAGCAGTATCTACCTGGAGAAACTATCTCCTGATAAAACATCGTGAGCAAAAATAAACAGCTGCCAAGTTCATACTCGCACTGGGATCACACCAAGAGCTGACATTTATAAGCAGGTTTAAGAGCTAACTCCCCAGCTTTGAGCTTCCTGATTTCAAATGCTAAATCCACATAACACACAGACCTTCTTTCTTTCCAGTAGCTGCCTTTTTGCCCTCTCCTTCAAGCACACACCAGAGGGAAGCTAACGTGCAGCACATGTAGTGATATACCAGAAACCCAGAACACATCACAGCATCAGCAGTGTTGGATGCACTCAGAATCTGAAAGACAAGCAGCCACTGTCAAAGCAGAGGTTACATGCCTGTTTGACTATTAACCATCAATGACAGGCAGCATGTGCGCCTCAGCTGTATGCTGGCCCAAAGATTATGGTATTACTGCAGGATCTACTTGCTGTGGGTTCCTGTGGAAGTTTGATATAACACACACACAGCACAAGAACCCACTTCTGTGCCTTGCACGCACGGGTAAGCCTTCTAGACTCATGTTGGTAACTGGACTGCCGTGGGGAGAAAGCAGGTTTCTCTGCATCTTTCACAAACAAATGCTGAAACATGAGCAACCTGCAACAAAAAGCACGCCACTGACTGGCTGATCATCAACACAAGTACAGCACAGTGCCTGCACATTCCACAGAACAAACATCTGCACCCCTCCTGGGTTGTATTCAGCAACACTCCTTCCCACTACCTGCACTAAACGGGCAGCAGTGAACCACAGGTCTCCACCACAAGCAAGACACCCGGAAGAGCCTCAGCGCTCTCTCAGAGAGACAAGTAGGAGGTACTTCTGGAGGTCTGGCTCCTATTCAGAAGAGAAATGTTTCCCTTGGCTTGTGAAAGCTGCTCAGACTGAGCGCCGAAACAGGCTGAAGAAGCCAGCTTTCCATTCCCTGTTCCATTACTCTTTTTGATTGGCACTTTAATGAGGGCGCTAGGGGTCGACCCCCTGCCAGGGGGCCGGTTCATGCCCCGTTTATCTCACAGTCCATGTAAGACTAAAATAACACGCCAGGCTGAGTTTCACTGGCTTGTGATCCAACAGCCCACCATGATGGATTGAGTGACTGCAGCAAGTTGGCAGCTAAAGTGTGTTGTAACAGTATCTTTCTGTCAGCACAACACAATGGATTTGCTGATTCCCGGGCTTTCCCAGTGCTCACGGTTACATCGGCTCAGAATTTTCTAAAGTTCATTTTCCAGGGGGCTGCAAAGTGATAATAAATAACATACCAAGGTTACACCAAGCTTTTCTTCCCCTCAACTGTCCTACTGCTGACAAAGTAGGGACTGTGGTGCCAGCTTTACTACACACACAAGAACAGCCATAAATCCACTTGCTTTTCCAGAAAGGAAGAAAGGGGGCAGCTATATTGCTCTTTTCGTGTGAGCTCATTCTGCTAGGCCAACACCTGCTACACAGGACTTTTCACCCCTGAACAGAACAGTGAATACAATCCAACACAAGGGGCAGCTGCCATGTAAAGCAGTTCTCCCCAGAAGAGCCGTCAGCTTATTTGGGAGCTAGGTTCCCAGACTGCAGAGACCTGGCTGACAAGCCACAGTGCTTGCCATCATCTTTCTTTCTTGCATGGCGTAGAACCATCAAAATAACCCGTGAGTGAGCTAGAAAATCCAGGAACCCAGTGCAAAGGATGGATTATGCTATCTTTTTTATTAAAGACCCTTTTCTTTCATAGTATAAAATATCCTCCTATCTCCTCTGCAGAAAAACCCCAGACAAGACGGGGTTTTCCTTTAAAAAACTGGAGTACTAGGAAATTGACTGAACTTTTATGAGTCATCTGATGATGTCCTTCATGTCCTGTTACTAAGACCTTGTCTCCGTACCCTGTTTCCTCAATAGCCTTTCTGTTCTCCTTGCCACTGTCTGCGAAATGAACAACTCGCCTCAAACACCACAGAGAACATCCATATTTTCAGTTGTTGCCATCCTAAGCCCTCCCAGCAAGAGCGAAGAAATGAGCTCCACAGCAGAAGTGGCTTTTCACTTCCTGCATAAGTATTTTTGACAGCACAAATTTCAACAAGCTAACAACTCCCCTGCCCCTCCCCAAAGTCAGATTAACACCCCACCCCCGCGGCTAATAAATAGGGAAGGGTGAATGCTTTCCCTTGCTTAGGGGAGAATAGCTCTGTAGATCCGTACAACTCCATGTCTATGGTTTTCAGTTTCTTTTAGGCCTTGCACAAGACAATCTAACACAGCCAAAAATACCTCTAAAATGAACTTGGAACTTCAGCTGCCTTAATCTCAACGTGTTCTAAAATATTTCATTGTGGGCATCCAGGATGGATCCAGTCTCACCCTTTTCCATCGCTGGGACTGTAGATCCATCTAACTCTGGGCAAAACCAAGTGTGTTACTGCCAACAGAAGAAATTACTAAGAGAGAGAATGAGCAAGGAAAGCGAAAGAAACGAGAATACAAATGTGGAAGGGACTCAAACAGACAAGATATCAAGAATGCACAGGGTATGAGGAGAACATGAGGGGGAAAAGGGACCAGACTGAGGAGCTGCTTGATGGAAATATGGTGGCTCTCAACAGGTTACTGTTTACACTGACAATATGAATCACTGCACAGTACGGATTTCAATTCATAGTGCTGGAGAAACAAACCTACGAACCAGAACAGCAGCAACACATGGGGTCGCTACTGATGCAAGTCTTTGCTAGTGCAGAGCATGTAATTAGCATAGTTCTTTGCAGAACTCCTCTAGAGAATCCACTTTGTAGCTGAGTGCACCCCAACACCGCAGCCTGCAAATACATTAGTCATCCAGCTTTGAACTAGCTACCTCAGAGACTGCCACCGCCACAGCAGAACAAGTGGAAGATGGGCTGCAAACGTGGTTTGAAGCTTTACTGAAGCTGCCAGTAGTCGATCTACCTTGCCAGTTCCATTCCAGCTCGTATATGCCTACGCAAGATGCTGCAGCCAAGCCCCAAGTGTTCCTCTGGGGAGAGCCAGATACTTACACCTCAGCACAGTAACACAGAAGAGGGCATACTGAGCCTACAGCCAGAAAGCCTGGGAATTATTAGGAAAAATGAGTGGGTGGGGGAGCTCAAGGGACCAGTGGGAGGATGCGGGAAATCAGTAACACTGATTTGAATAACTGGTAACAATTATTAGATCTTTTTTGGTATGAATCATCTCTCAGAGACTCATCATTTAAATGATGTCACTCAAGGGGCAGTAAAAAATACAGTAGAAGAAAATGAGTCTGCCATGACACAAGGGTTTCAAGCCACAAGGTGAATGGCCAAACAGCTCTGGGAAGCTTTACCAACACATCTAAAAGGGAGAAACTTTTGTGGAGAATATATACTCTGACAGATCAGACAAGCAAATTTGTCTTTAGGAAGATTATGCTGTTGCTTAGAGCTCTGCAGAATCTGCTTAAACTGATGGAAAAGAAGCGGTCTCACTTACGTGATGACCACTGAACTTGCCCTTGCCCCATCCCCTCCCCAGTGGTGGTATTTGCATTTGAAACTACAGGTTGTAAATAAATCAGCCAGAACCATTCCATGGGAATAAACCAAAACCACAAGAACAAAACAAGCCCAAATGAGGAAACAAAAAAAGTGAGTTTGAAGAGAATCCCTTCTCTGATTGGGCTCACCAAACCTACAAAAATGCTCCTGTCATTGCAGGGGAAGGGGCAGCAGAGAGCAGTGCTGCCTTAGACAGATTTCAACGACTTCCCTTTTTAAACAACTGCACAAGACAAAAAAATATTGTTTGATAAACAACTAGTAGTATCAGCAACAGGCAGGCTCAGGAACTCGGTGGCAACCACACTAGCTCATGCTCCCTTCCTCCATACCTTCCCCTAACACACCCACACTTTTCCCAACCTTCAGAACCAGGTTCTGTCAATGAAAACAGCGAGCTTCTGCATCCAATCCACATGGGCAAAATACGCAATGTTAAGAAAGCAAAATTACATTCTCATCCTCTGGTACAGAAGGGGTGAGCAAACCGCAGACGGCAGCAGTAAGCTCTACAATAGGCATGGCCTTTCTTCCCCACGTTTTCCCCCACCAGTTCTCCTGTACCCAAGCATGGCTTGGGATAGCCAAAGCCAGCTGTTCTACTGCAACACAGGGCTGACCTGAATGCACATCTGGACAGCATGGTCGTGTCTGTCTGAGCTCCTGTCCTTCCTCAGCACCCAGGAATTTGGGACACCAAGGGAGATGCTGTCAGTACTACTCTGCAGCCAATCACCTAACGTAAACCTGGCAGTGGCTGAAGAGCTGTGAACTGACCTTCACACAGAGTCCGAGAAGAACTTGACCTCCTTCCCAGATACAAAAATGCGGGGTGGAAATCATCATTCTGCACTGAGCAGAGCAGGGGGCAAAACTGAAAATATTCACTGCTCCAGGAAGATTCACAGCTTCCTGAAGTCAAGAGATTATCTCTAGGTTTATACAATGCTCTTTCCTTTTTAGACAGAGAGCTCCAGACATTTATACGTGAAAGCACACTACTGATAGAAGTTTCTTAAGGGGGGTCTTCAAAGACCCCTATTTTATGGAATTTAGGCATGCACGCAGAAAAATATGGGATTTAACTTCTGGAAATACTGTGTATTAGACAGCTTCTGTTGCTTTCAGACCTTCCTCACCTACGATGAGTGAAAAGGCAGAAGGAAGATCAGGAGAGAATTTGAGAGCCCCAGTTTCAAGACAGTGATCTTTAGCCTAGAAACTAGGTTTAACTGCTTTACCAGGTATTGTTCTCCAACAAACCTGCCACACAAAACAGAAAAATGGTCTAAGAGCACATCAGAAACTTCAGCCTCACCACCATGCACTGATTGTGCTGGCGCAGCTACTTAAAGAACAGTAACTTCAATTTGCTTGGAGCTTTCCTGGGAGAGCAGAGCAGGAGAAGAAGCAGTAGGGATTTAGGAAATGGTCAACAGAACAAATTCAGCTCTTGGTTCCATACTGCACCTCTGGAGCAAAGCCCATTATGTAGAGGTGATGTGAGTAAGAGCCCAAGTACACCATGTCTAGTTATCAATATGTATAATTAACTAAGAAAAAAAATAAGCTTAATGGTAAGCATAGTGCTATGTTTTTACAACATCTGTCAGCAATTATTTGTATTTACTTGCACTGCAAATGCAGAAGAAAAGTCAGAGAAATATAAACACCAGAATTCACTGAATTCCCATCAGTCTTGCGTTTTCCCACAAAGAATCTCTTAATCATTCTTATTCAGACACTGTCATTTCTTCCTTGCCCTCTCCAGTACAGAGTTTCTTCCCAATCCTCTGTGACCAAAAATTGCTGGTCCTCGTTCTATACTGGAGCAAAAAATGACTAACCCCTCTGCAATTAACGGTGTTAACCTCAGCACTCTTAAGACAGCAATAAGAACTGTAATATTTCTTGGACTCAAAACAGCAGATCAAACCCTTTCAGCTCCTGCTCTCCCCTTGGCCATGCTTTACACTGGAGCAAAGAAAGGCAGGGAGAGCAAGGGTTGTGCTCTACTTGAGTTGTACTCCACCTGTGCAAAGCAGGGTGAGGAACAGGTTAGCTGGGTGAAAAGTTCACTGCAAGCTGAGCTGTCTGTTTCTCTTGCTTAATTTATCCGATATTTGGCTAACCTTGCTCTGAACCCAGCCCCCAAGACCCCCTTCCTCTCATCCCTCCCCAGCGGGTTCATGTCAGCCAAAGACACCGCCTCTTATTCCCTTCTCCCTGACCCTGCTGAACGGAGCGGGGGCTGGGACAGAGGGCCAGGCACAGAGTGAGAGCCCTTGCACTGCAGAGATAATAATTATTTATACTCTAAACTTCAACAGGCCTCACCCTCAGAAGCAAACAGAAAAGTCTACAGTCAGCAACATCGGCTGATATTGTGTTCAAGCTTATCAGTTTCCCCAAGGCTGGATGGCACCCACCCGGCGCCCCCACCTCCTCTGCACCCTTGTCACTCCTCCAAGGATGCGGCACTTCCGAAGGCAGTTTGTAATGGATCCTTGAGATCCAATTTGGCAGCCCCTTGCAACTGTCATGCAGTTTCCGCCGCTTTCACGACCTCCAAGATACCAGGCAGCCCAGTATGCCCATTACCTCATTCCTGCAGCTCAAGCCCCTCAAAAGGAACAGAACCAACACGCTTAAAATACCACGAAGAACAAAGCAGTAACTGCAGTAACACAGAACGTAAGGGGGAGATGGGTTTTCTCCCCTCAAATCCCATGAAGTCAGTGAAGGAAAGGCTGGGGTAGTGAGATGTGATACTGCTGCTCTTTGGAGAAACGGATTCCCTGATCCATGGACTTCTACGCATCTGTAAGCTACTCATACTGCATACAGAAGAGGGTCTGCTCAGAAACTGCTAGGCAGTTTCCCTTTCAGCACTAGCCTACAACTTCCCCACACATCCTCCCCCTGTACCAACTAAAAGCTCCACAAGAACACCCTGAAGTGCGCAGGCAGTAGCAGGGCACCAGTTTCACCTCCCAGAAAACATACTTGACACCACCTCTTGATTCAACACGTCAGAGCTCCACATCAGGTGATGCAGACTCCTGGAAAAACTACCCAAGAAGGCGCATTTCTGGCAGGCTTTCATTATTTTCCTGCTGTGCTCAGGACTGCTCCCAGCTCTCTCTGGAGCCACGCAAAGTGTGTTTGATGGCCTTCTCAGTGACTGGCTACACCACCAGAAAACAGCACACAAACCAGACCTGTGGTGCTCCCGCTGCTCGGCTGAGCTGCTAGCACTCTCTTTCATGTTTAACCTCAGACTGCCAAGAATCAACAACCCTTTCTACCCAACTGCTGGCACTCTCTGCCTCCATGAGACCGTGAGTTAGGATGTGACGAGACTCTGCTAATTGAGAAGAATAAATGTTTCCTGTAAACTCTAACTTCATTACATTCTTTGACCTGACAAAGGACCTTATAGCTGTTCCATGGCTTTAATACACCTACGACGCTTTCGCTCCAGTAGAAACTCTCATAACAGCTTAGTATTACTAATGTGTACCATCACAGTGACCCAAAACCCTATTACAGTAACACCGTACAGACAGAGAACAAAGCTGCTGCCCCACTGACTGGGGGGGCAGACACACAGCCTGACAGCTTTACTGTAAGTGGAAATTCCCTGCAGTCTAAGAATAATATTAAACTTGCTTCTCAGGACCACCAGATGACCTTGCCTTGACACATGGCTTAATTTCTCTCCGGAATCAGTGCAGACTGGAGCAATTCTGATGTGGTCACCAATTTAGTGACACCATCCCTTTCAAACTTCACCACTCCCACACCAAGGTAGCAAAAGACCAGTTTGCAACAAAGAGTCCTTGTTATTAAAGGAATCTTGAGCGCTTATCAAAGAACACGATCCAGCATCCCCCACCTAACCCCTGCATACTTTCAAGGCATGAAAATTGCTAAGAAAAGCCAAGCAAGGTTGTCAGGAAGACATCAGACTTCAAACTGCTACAGAAGAAAACAGAGGATACACACCAAATCCTCAGCCGACCTTGCATAACTCACCCAGTACCTGTATTTCTCAACAGGACCACCACAGATACTCACTTACCATTACATGAGAGTAATTAAACTATTAAAATAACAGACAACAGTAATTTCCATACAAGGAGTTCTTTATGCCAACTCCCAAAACTTTTGTTAGAGATTTTAACACCTCTTCAATGCTGAAACTATTCACAGACAGGTAAAAAGGCATAGGATTGATACAGCAGATGTGAAAGATGATGCATAAAATCCATCGCAGGGTTCAAGTGCCACTTATCCAACTTCTTTGCCCCCTCCATCCACCACACAGAAAAGTAAAAATACTTCCAAAGATACCATACCGACATGGGAAAATTAAAGGCAAGCTGAACTGAAATGCAGCTCAAAAACCATTTACAACTTGTGGTTTAAGAATCACCTCATTAAAAAAAAAACAAAAACCCAAATAGTAACAAACTTGACACGGATTCAGGCCTACCCCAAAACTTAACAACAAAAAAGAGCTCATGAAAACCCAGCCGTTCAGAGAGAAACAGCTTTCGCCTTAGAAATAACATACAGCAGGACAATTAACAGGTCGACCTTTAAAGGAAACCGATGCCCTCTTCTCCAGGTATCCAACTTAAAGGCTTCTGTTGTCAGTGGAAAACAAAACAAAACAAAAGCAAACCCCAACAGCTGCACGCCCTCCTCCCCTAAACCCCACACAATATGAACACATAAGGGGGCAGCAATCGGAGACTGCATTTCGGCCTCTCTGGCAGGTTCTTTTGTTCTTGCCGATTCCATACACCGGAGGAAATGTCTCTCCCCTGCGATCGCAGGCAACCCTCCACAAGCATAAATCCTCCACTTCCAGATACTTAAGGTTCAGTGCACTTCCACTTGCTGCTTGTCATGAGCGCGTATCTGGATTAACTCTGACAGCAGACCCTCACACTGGCGGGGCAGGCTCGCTACCAGGGCTGGAGGTACCATGCGTAGTGAAGGAAATTAAAGACAACGGCAGGGGAATCGCCACCCCACGGGGGGACAGCGGCGCCCACCACAGCACCCTTCCCCGGGAGGGGCCGGCCCGGCTCCCTCGGCCCCGGGGCGGGCGGCCGCCTCCCCGCGGCTATCACGGCGCTTATACGCCTTCACGAGCCGACAACGAGCGCTCGGCGCTCGCCCCCGGCAGCCAGGACCTCTCCCTGCCCCCCAGCGCGGTGCCCCGGCGGTGGCGGCCCCGCCCGCGGCCCCGCTCCCCGCCACCCTCCGGCCCCCCGGGCCGCGCTCGAAGGCGGCCGCAGCGCTCGGGCCCGGCGCCGCCACACAGCCCGGGGACGGCGAGGGCGGGCGGACGCCGCCAGCCTGGGATGGGCCGGGGGAGTGTTTTTCCACAAAAAAAAAGGCAAAAAAAAAAAAAAAAAGGCCTTTCCGCTCACCTGGCGCCACGCCGCTCCTCACGGCCGCCTCACATCGCCCCGCCCCGCGCGCCGCCTCAGCGCTCCAGAAGGTTCCAGCGGGAACGGCGCGCGGCGGGGGGCGGCGGCGCTGCCGACTGAGCGGCCCAGCTCTGGGGATGGCCGACATGTGGGATCCGTTAGGGCGTTGAGAAGGAATTCACGTTCATTGTTTGCCTTGAAATATAAAGGTTATAAAACTTAACGGCCGCATGACAAGGAAACGATATGAAACACTCGGAGATTTACAGAGCCGCGGCGAGGTCCCTCGGGCCTGTGGGCCGGGAGCCGCTGTGCACCAGCAACACAACCCGTGGTTTGGGCGCCGAGGGCTTCTGGCACTTTTCTTTTTTTTTCTTTTTTTTTTCTTTTTTTTGACCTTGCAGACTGGTATTCAGTTACCACAGCAGCTCCAAAGTAAAACAGAAACACAGCTTGTATCTTCTTTCAAATATTTATTTCTTTTGTCCTGTTAACATCAAATCATGAAAGGAATTGTAAGGATTTAGGAAGGGGGGGCGAGGGGTAAAGAGAATGAAAGCAGGAGAAAGGAGAAAAAAAACCCCAACAACGCAATGGCTTAATTTCTCACAGCATGTGCGGCATAAACGAACAGCAAACACACACTGCAGAAAAATGTGAACAAGGCTCCGGGCGCTCAGCGCCCCCAGGAAACCCACCATGAGTGTGAGCATGGGTGCCCCAGCAGTGAGTGTGAGTGCGCCAGCACCGTGTCCGCCATCAGCCCCCGGGGGGCCGGTGCCACCAGGTGTGCCCAGCACCCCTGCCCCTCGCCCAGCATCTCCACCCCTCACCCAGCACCCTCGCCCAGCACCCCCGCCCCTCGCCCAGCTCCCCTGCCCTGGCAGCAGCCTGCAGCCCACAGCCCAACCACCGTCAGCGTTAAGGCGTGGGAGCATCGCAATTACGGCATGAAGCGGAAGCTGCCATCCAACATAACGGGTCAAGTACAACTGGGAACAGCCCATTACGAGTTTGCCACTAGGGTTTGTCTGCACACAGCGACGTACCTGAGCTAGCAACAGTTCCCAGGCAAACTGCGCTGCGACGTGCATGTCAGACCGAGGCCCCGGCAGCAGCCGCGCTGACCCATGGGCCCAGCCCTATAGCGGCCGTGAGGGCCCTGCCAGCCATGAACCGTTACCATCCCGCGCTGCCGCACCGGGCAGGGCTGTACAGTTCTCGGTCTCACCCTTGCCCTGTGTATGCAATAGAAACTGCAGCGCTCTGGCAGGACAAGAACTGCAAAGGTCTATGTCAAAACACTGCATTTGCAGTTTTGATACACAAGTTTCAACCCCACACTCTGAAGTCGAGAGGGAGGAGGGAGAATATAAGCATCAGGTGAACTGAATTGTGCTCAGCAGCAAGCACGATTTTTCTGCTAGCACACCTGTGTCTCAGTGCATCCAGACATTCTGCTCTTTTTTTGTACATTTGCTCACTTTCCCAATGTAAGTGGCAGTACAACTTTATTCCACTTGAGGTTTATTTTCTGAAATGAACTAAGGATGAGTATGCAGCAACAAGAATCCTAAAAAATCATGCCATTCCCTTCATATGGAAATATACTGCACCCTGAGGTCAGGTCACTTTTTATATTAATTAAATATTTCCAGGATCAGCACAGTATGGATCCAACCTCCC
This sequence comes from Falco biarmicus, assembly GCF_023638135.1. NCBI lineage: Eukaryota > Metazoa > Chordata > Aves > Falconiformes > Falconidae > Falco > Falco biarmicus. Next base: position 111,627,967 of record NC_079290.1, on the reverse strand, counting down.
CCGACCTAAGGCTTAGAGAAAGGTGAATCCCGTGAAAGCAACAAAACCAAACTGAAAATCTTCCACTGTAAGTAAAAATCTTCCACTGTAAGTAAAGGCAAATGCACTTTTGACAGTATCCCAAGTTAAGAGGTTTTTTTCCCTTGAAAATGTCTGTAAGCATGTTTTTTGATGAGAAGATTGGAATATGTCATGAGCACACATTCAAGTACGCATTTGCATTAATACTGTTGCCAGAAGCCATCTCACAGTCATCACCAGACACACTGGAGCCCCTGGGAAGCTTCCTGTGGGATTGGGAGGCAGCCAGCCAGGGGAAAGCAAAGCCACCACTCATCTGGACGGCCAGTTCCACAGGAAAACGATACATTAATGAATGGCAAACACTCAAAGTGGTGGTTATGGTGAATAGCTTGCAAGCAAATAATTGGCCGTGAACCATTAAGTATTTAAATATTTGATAAATGAAAATTTGAAAGAAGTCTATTTAAAAACAATCCATTGAAAGAAAACAGGCTAATTTTACAGCAAGACTTGCCCATGTCAAAGAGTACTGCTAGCTGTAACGAAGATCACTAGAATAAGTTGCCCATCCAGCTTTAAAGCACATCCAATGCAGTATGTACTTTACACTGCAAAAGGACACTTTCAGGTATCATTAAAACAATCTATTTTAATATTCCTGAATGCTAAATTATCAGAAGAAATCAGATAGCAGTACTGGGTACCTTGCAGTTCAGGGCTTGTACCATCTTTCCATTATCCTGACAGATGGAAAGCATTCATGTGCTTTACTTTGTGTTTATTTTCTACTTCAGTACTGATCTATAAATGCCAGGAGATCTACAGTTCATTATTTGTCCCCAAAAGTGGGGATGTTGTACCTAAACCTACTGTATGCACTCTAGGGACTTTTCATGCATATACTGCCCATTCCAGCAAACCTTCCTTCTTTCATTACTTGATTTTTAGTCTACGATTCCCCCTTTAATGATAAACTGGTTAAATTTGTTGCCAGCCACTACCTAATAGTCCTTCCTAGTTCAAATCCTAATCCTGTAGGTGTTAAAACCAATATGCAGTTATCAACTCATTAGGCAAAAGTAATTATAGCTCTCTGGGCTTTCCATACACTTGTGGCTTTAAAGGAAGCTGATCTTGAAGATATTTAGGGAAGTTTGCAGCATTAATGTATAAGAAGGTGTGGGCGCAGGCATGTCCAGGTGAGAGACTGCCTGAAGGGAAGGCACAGAGATGAATAATCTGCATGCACAGCATTCTGGCTCAGAAACTCTCAAAACATAGTCCTCCCCAATAGGAACAATTGGAAGAGACAGAGAAAACGGTGAAAAATGAAGGGATCAGCAGAAATAAGACCTAATATAAACCCAACTAAAATAAACGCAGCATGGCTCCTGTGGCTCATTCAAAAGAAGGTCTTCTCTGAGAGCTTATTTGCAAGAACTCAGCGCACTGAAGAAGGCAGACAGACTGCAGCTTCCTCTGTCGTGAGCTATTAGGAGCCACTGGCAAATCTGATTGACAATACGAAGAGGTTTTTAAAGGGAAATACTGAAGATTGCAATGCTACCTACCAGACTGCGTCACAGGGAACGTGACATCTCTAGCCAGAAAGCATCGGTGCTCCTAAATGCTGGGCTTAAGAGTTTGAAAGAATGAAGATTGTTTTCTTAATTGATGTAGGGAATGAGATCTGTGAGGAGTACTTGTGTGAATTAAAAAATAAATTGTAGCTTTTACATAAGAAAACTTACAAATCTGTAATTTGATTGAACAGAGGGGACATGTATCGGGACACCTATTTTTGAAACTGGTATGAAGATGCATTGACTCTGTATGTTCAAAGCAATCAAAATGAGGTCAGACGGCTCAATGCTGTAACGCTGTAATGATGGAAGCAGAGCATTCTGTTGAATGATTAAACATAGTTGTTTGTACATGACTTCTTTGGTTTTTAATGTATGTAGCAACTTTTGCTGCAGGGCATCAACACTTTTTTAATTTTTTTTCTGTGTCAGCATCAGATCCCTCCTGAAGAAATTCAAGGTTATATTTGATTTGATTAACATGCTTGTTAAACCTCAGCTATGCTAACAGGACAACAGAGAAGATGAATGTGGTTTAGGGTTCAAAAGTATTGCAATAGTTTATGTGGGTGAAGGTGGTTTCTTGCACTAGCATACAGTTGAGAAACACATCAGATCGCTAATACTGAATATTCAAGAATATCAGAATATTGACAGTTACAGACTATTCAGCCACCGAAGCACACCCAACATTGCTTGGTGGTGTCTCTCTCTCTCCTGTCTTTTGCATAGCCCTTCGAATAGTAACAAAATTGTGCCCAGCTCTGCAAGCATTCTCCATGAATCTGCAGCCTTGACAGGAGTCCAGAAGAAACGAAAAGGTATTTTATTGCTGTGGAAAAGAAAGACTGATCTATGATTCTGTTTAGTCCTATTGCTGATTTGAGTCAATCATATTCTTCCCACTTAATTATTAACAAGGGGAAATGTGGCCTGAGACCTCAAGGAATCAGCTAGGAGGGACTGAGGCTTCTCTCTCTGGTAGCTGAGAGTCTTCTTCATTCTCTAAGGCTGACACTGAACCAAAGAATTGCTTTGTTCTCAGATGGACATTTTAAAAATCTTTTTTTTAAAAAAAGGACTTCTTTTGCTACATTCAACAGTCGAGATAGCAGAGACAATGAGCCTGTCACCTCTGCTTTTACTTGCACGAGGGAGAGTTGCAGGGGGTGTAACGACCATGTGAGTGAACTGATGTTGCTATGACATGTCTGCATGAAATGCGCATTCCCAGCAGGCTCCAGGATGAGGAACTGTGTGTTTGGATATCACTTGTTTTCCATTATGGCCATTTCCATCTTCTGTTAACATTCTTCTGAGATGAGCCCTTTCTATTATAAAGCCTTATTCCATATGACAGCATTTTTCATAGAGCCAAAATACTCCAGAAACCATATCACCCCTGCATTTATGTCAGTCCTCTCTCTTCATAAAGGCACTAACAGTTGACTTTCCTGGAAAGGATAGCAATGAATCGCCTCCTTTTCTTACAGCTAATGTTAATAGTGTGATGTGCCAGAACAGTATCTGGGAACACTCATCAGGTCAAGAGCAAAGCCCAAAGCAGCAGCAGGTGGCTATACTCCAAAGTGCCTAATGCTAAAAAAGGAAGACGAAGAAGCTTTTCAGTTAAATGTATTCACACAACAACGTCCAATGTTTGCACAGAGTCGTTCAAGGGAAGGAATCAGTCAGGGGTCACAGCTAAGGCAGGACTTGTGGCAGTCCTGTAGGCTACTCTCAGGCACCCTATAGGCAAATAGAGACCTCACTGCAGTACTTGGGTTTGAACCGGCTACCACGTGTCAGCTCGTTCGTTAGCCTATTTTCTTCAAAAGTGTCTTGCAGGACCAGAAGTTGAAATCAGTTTGTGCAGTGATTATATGTACCGCAGCTTTCCATGCAGTCTTCCTCTGTACTAGTGCACTGTAATGGCTGCTCGCTCAGGTAAGCGATCTCGGTGGTAAACTGCCTCGGACCTGCAGGGAGGCACGTTTGGCAGCCAGGGCCGCTTTCATCCAGAAGCCTACTGGCTTCTGAGAGGTCTGGATTTAAGGCATTGATATGCCAGCAGGGCTCCTCTACATCAATTCCGCATTGCTGGGGGAAGAGGATGCTTGGGGAAGATGTCAAAAAGCAACTTTTCACTTTTGTATTCTATCAATTATCGTTTGATTAACATAAGGAAATCTCATGCCTAGGATGCCTGCCTGTGAGAAGCCTGTACAACAGAGAGGCAACTCTTTCAGATAAGTAAAATTCAAGTTAAAAAACATTCTTTTGCATAAGAAAAAACCAGGAAACTGAACAACATCTACCTAGTAGCGCTAGGTCAGGATGATTACCAGCACAAGCCAGAGCCATATGTCCTTGTAATACCTAGGCATGATGGATAACCTTTGCAGCTGGCTAGAAAAAATGGGGTGGTGAGTCAAACTGACCCTTCCTTGTTTTTACACGTATGGGTTGCTTTCCCTTCCTCAAAAAACAAAGCGACAGCAAACCGTAACAGGCATATTGGGGCGTTCTGAACCAGCAAGCTACAAAGTTAATGGACTGCTTTTTAGGGCATGGTGACCCATGGGAATGAGCAGGAGTAACAGCACACTTCTTTTATAGACTGTTTTTGGATGAAAATCACGTGCCTCTGTTATTATATAACTTCAAGAATTATGGTAGCACGTTGCCTTTGTCTGTTTAGGGCCACCACACTCCCCCTAAGATCGTATCTATCCTCTGTTTTGTTTTCTCATATACTTACTCTTTGGTCACTCTCAAGCTCAAATTAGAGTGCTTTCTTCCCTCATTTAAGGAGGAACTGTTCAAGATTTATGCAGAAAGATCAACATTTGCCTAGGGTTTTTTTCTGTGTTAATATGTCACGATGCCCATGGCAAAGGCGAGCATAAGGAACTAATAAGTTTGGACTCTTTGGGAAGGTGTGAAATATAAATTGCCTCCTCAGAGGTCCGTGCTTTTCAGCTGTATCCAGTCCTCACAGGCCGGCTCAGTGTGCATTTCTGCTAAAGCGTCAGCTGGAGGGATCCGTTTCAGAAACAAGAGAGGGTGTGATGTTTCAAGCAAAGATGACAGGAGCAGGGGAACTCACTGCCTTCTAAGGTACTGGCAACATTCGGGTTGTGTCTTCCATCTGTAGCCCACAGGCTGCCGTACCTGAGCCCCGTGCAAACTGCCTGGTCCTCTCTCTAGCACATTACCTTGCTGATCTGACTCTCCTCAAGAATACAGAAAGGGTTGTTTCTGTTGAAGCTGTCAACTCCCTGAAGGTATTGAAGAAAGGTACTGAGGCAATCTTAGTAGCACAGAGCGTGGGAAGAGGGGCAGTTTATCAGTCAGAAAAGTTACTAAATTGCCAGCTTCCCGTAGAAATCACTGGATAAAAGAGAATGAGTAGCAGAGAAGGTGAAGTTCTGGTTTTCTTCATGTCTTTCTCCAAGTTAGTTGCTGAAATCTGCGGGAGGTGCCTGCCAGTAGTCACATCTCAGAACCTCTAACACTCTAACAAAGGAGCTTCTGTTCCTCAGAGAACCTTGTGACTGACAAGTTTCAGTCAGTCTCCAAACTCCAGCAGGCTGAGAAGCAATACCAGGTTGAAGGATCTTCGCACCAGGGAGGTGAAAGCTGCAAAGACAGCGCAGAATATTCTGATTCTCAAGGCTGTCGGTTGGTTGGTGAAAAATGCAAAAGGTTACATTTGAAACAGTCTTGCTTTACCCCCAAACTTATGAACAAGTGCTGTCAAAAAAGTGGCTGTCACCCAGATTAAGTTTATTAAAGCCACATGAAGGAATAAAACCAAACTAGATGATCCAAGGTCACCCTGTATTCTTTTCTCAACAGTTGCACTTCAGCTAGAGGAAAACGCTAGGCCCAATTAACTTCTGCTACAAACAGGTGTGTTCTCTTTGAAATAAATGCACCCACTTATGCTCTGCCTGCATTGAGTCTGTTGCTGGGTTTTTATGAGATTTGGCAAGTGCAGTGCTATCTGTTAATATCTGAAGGTGGGAGTGTTCAGGGAGTTGTCTGAAAGGCTTGCAAGACTAGATCTGATCATACCCACCCACGCTAATTAACACATTACATAAAAGTACAACAAGTTTCTCTTTGCAAACATCAGAATCACTTGCCCAGGCATTTTCTGTGAAGTTCTGGAAGAACTACAGGGATGGACTCATCACTTTTTAACCTCAACAGAACAATCAATGAGTAGGTAGGGTGCAGGGCTCACTCCTTTTCTTCATCCTGCTAGGAAATGTCATGAGCAGGGACATGGCTGGAATGACCTTGTTTAAGTTCACCAAGGGCGCACAAGGGAACATGATCCCCCCCCCCCCGGTCAAAAACAAAACACAAAATCAAATATTGAACATGAGGAATCGGACTGACTTACAAAGGACTCCTCTGCTCCCTGCCCTGCCTCACTAATTCTGAAAATTAGTTTGTATAAACACCAGCCTCTGAAAACACCTGGAAAAGAAAAATCCTCCCATTTAAATAAGGTCTTTTAATGTCAGGAGAACGTATGTCCCAAAACGGCTAACATTTCTGTATCATTCACATTTTAAACCAGCAACAATCTCCTGTATAAAAATGACAGTAAGGGGTCGTCTCCTTCTTCCCAGATCGGAGCAAGTAAAACTAATTTCGTATGAAACTTCTGTGACCTGCTCATACAACTTCACCTAGATTCCTCCAGCAGGATAATAAATATATACCATGATTTCAATTTACTCCAGACTCTTTGTATGACATCTGGCTTCAAGATGGTGGCACTGAAAAGTGCAGTGATGACATAGGAAAACAGAAGGAAAAAAAATAATTGTGCAGTGGAAAGCAGGAGGCGGTGGAGAGAGCAGGGAAAACCAAAATTAAAATAAGTCAAAGGGCGGAAATTCCTTTGAGAAGGCCTTAGGCTTCAACAAAGCTTGTCGACATTTGCAGCACTTCAAGATTACCCAATACTAACCTTATGTGAAAAGGGACAGTAGACTTCAGCAGGCATTCCAGAGGAGCCTTTCTGTTACAAAAAAAAAAGTCTTCAAATGTATCCATCCAAATTTGCAAGTAGCTGAATGGATGGAAAGCATTCTATCTCACAATACTCACAAGAAAGCCTCCTACCCAACTCCTCCCTACTATCTGAAAAGCAAAGTCAGTGTTTTCCTCATCATTTTGTTTGCTGCATACCTCTCCCCCACTGTGCCTGCTATTTGACCTGCTGTCCACCCAGAGACCCTGAGGGAAAGAGAGGGAAGTCTGTGTGTGTGTGAGTGTGTGTGTAGGAGAGGAGGGAGACGATGAGAGTCTCAGCTACCGCCCGACTTGTTTATATTCATTAGAAAGAAATCAACATGTAAGGCAACCTCTGAACATCTTTTATGCAGTGCCGGCAAAGAGCAGATTCATCTAAGGGACAGGATTTTGGGGATGAGCGGGGATTTAATGTCAAAGGGTGTACTAGTTTTTACCTCACTGTTGCATTAGAATGTTATCAATGAATAGAATTTCAGCATAAAGGTTTAATTTAAGGGGGGCACTGCAGGGTGCCCTCTCTCACCAATTCTGTTTGCTCTTGCATCCACAGGCCTGGCATGCCTGATTGTGATTAATGAGAAACTAGAAAGGATTAGAGTGCATGAGGGGAGGTATGTATAATGATCCCTTCCCCTCCCAAGCATCTCTTCATAAACATGGTACCTTCAGTATTCCTAGCAGATCCCGGAAGGGTTCTCCTCTCATTGCACTTGTGATTTCAATGAACTGGGTTTCTTCTCAAAACTGACAAAAAATAAAGCTGAAAGCTTCTATTAGGGTGGGCGTCAAAATCACAGAGATCAAAGTTTCTTTTCATCCTCTCCAGAGAGCCTCAGACATCTAGGAATTCAAAACAAAACTCCATTGTAAGAAACCTTTTCAAAGCTGGCACAGTGCTACAGCTTACATGTTCTGAACTCAGAAGGAAAGCACTGACCCAGACAGGAGAGCTCCTCAACATACCGGTGCAGGCAGCGGGGCCTGCCGCAGTGGCACTTCTGCCAACACCTTCCTCCCAAACTGCTCAAGAAGAGAGATAGCTACTGCTTCACAGTACGGCTCAGATCTTCAGATTTTAATATTCACACCATTACACCTAAGTAGTTGGTCTCCATTCTACATGGCAGAACCAAAGGAATATTTCAAATACAGCTCACAGCTTTTCTGCTTGAACTTAGATCTCTTTTAGGAAGTTATCTATTTTGGCATATGGGGTTTATCCTCTTCTAAATTTTTGTTTCAAACCTCTTGGTTTATGAGCAAGTACTGCTTTTCCTTTCTATAGCATGTTCCATTTGAATTTGCTGAGCTTTCAACAAACATTTAGGTAGTCAGGCTTAAGAGGTAGGGAAACACTAGAAATATCTGCTTTGCAGGTCAGGGCACACCTTGAAATTATGCAGTTTGCCCCAGGTCATGCAGGACGTCTATGGAAAAGCTCGAAATTCAAGTCAGGAGCCCTAAATTCACTCCTTTACTTTAACCCCGTGGCCTTCCTTGAGGCACTTCGTTCAGGTGCTCTCCAGTTAGGCTTGCTACTTTCCTGTACTGCAATTATATTAATTCCTCTTTTAGTAGTGTTCCAATAGGTTTCAGCTACATTACTATGCCTAGTGCTGCACACTGCATCTGGCATAGGAATGCAGTGTTGCTCTTACTAGGCTGTCAAAGAGAATATATCATTACAAAAATAAATAATGTCTAGCTGCTTCTGCCATTTCAGTCCAAGCAGTATTTATCGCTTTTGGCTGATCAGTGCCTGATTCAATGCCCCTGAAAAACAATGGGGATATTCCCAGTTGAATTCAATGTGCATTTAATCAGGTCTTTGCTAACTGTGCTTCCAAACTTCACATTTCATGAGCACAACAGTACTGTCTCTTCTATTTTTAGAGCATTATTCCACTTACTTCACTGTGCAGATTGATACAATGGATTTTCCTCTGCATGGATTATGTCAGTGAATGTATGTTTGTACAGGCAGGCTCTAGTTTTAGTTCTAGATTTAGCTCATCCCCAATGTGATGCTGCCTACATGCAGCGTGGCAATCTGGGATTAATGCTAAATATATATATATATATTTTTTTTATCATAAATGAATGAAAATATTCAGAAAGACAATTAAATTCCATGTATGAGTTCAGTGACAGAAAGCATCTTCTATTCAAACTGTCTGCTCTTCTGACTGAGCATTCCTCTCCAGCCTTCGCAGGTGAAGTAAGACAGCTTTCCTGCACCCAGCACAGTCCTTCCAGGCAGAAGTCCTTGGTGGCCTTTAACAAAGAAAAGATTACTCCACACTTTGTTCCTTCCTTCCCTGATGTGAGCTGGGAACAGCTTCATTAGGGGATGTAAAGTGAAGGAAGGGAAGTAAGTTTCCATTAGATGTCCATAACTTTTAGTTCGTCAAAGTATTTTTTAAGTTCCCCATTGAAAAAGCTGAAATGAAACCAGTAGCAGTTCGTAATTGCAGTTCCTCTGAAAAGAGGGAATAAAGTATGTTAGGGGTGTGATGTGCTGCCTCTCAGCCGAGACAGCCTACAGACACTTCAGAAACAAAAATTACATCTTAAAAATATGAGTAGATTTAACAATTGAACTCTAAAGAATTAAACATCGTATAAACATTTCACACTTTCTGTTTTTCTTTCCAAGGGTCCATAGTCTAGTCATTCAGTCCTGTGCAAAGGTCATGTTACTATGGATATGACCTGCAAGAAATGTGTTGCCTCAGAGCAGCACAAGTCACATGAACAGGCTAAAAGCCAAGACTGCTGATTCACAGTCTTGTCAGGATTTTCATGCTTGTGTTGTTGGTTTCACTGAAGAATAGTAGAATAGTCCTTGCACCACCAAGTCTATGTTCGTCCTTTAAAAGTGTTCATGCAGGTGTAGCTCCCAGAAAACTTGTGGATTTCTTCAAGTGCTGCCTGAGGGAGAATGCTGTGGGAGAAGCGGAAAAAATAAGCAGATCAGACAAACCTCTTAAGTCTATTCTAGTAAGAGGATGTGTAAGTACGCGTTTACATGCATGCATATGTAAGGATACATATTCTCAAAAATCAGCTAGTGAGAGTGCACAGACAAAACGTGTCAGTATCCCGCTGTGAGTAGGCCTACAGGGAGAAAGTTATATCAGGTTGCTCTTTCTCTACAGAAATACTTGTCCAAAAAGGTCTGTAAAATCTGTAACTTGGAAGATACCATCATTCCTCCCAACTACTACCTTGTACTCTGAAATACACAAATTTAAACAGAGTTCTCTGGTTAACTTGCCATCTATTTGTGCTAGTCAAGTGACCCCCGTATTATAAGACATGGATATAGATCAGATTTCATGACAGCTACTGTCATGGAAAATAAATGATTCATTCTTACAATAAAGGAGAACAGCCCTTTTCAGTCTGTAGAATTTCTGGGAACTTTTGAGAGTATCCCAGATTTTACATTAAGAGCAAAGCATTTATTGTGAATTATTTCCTCTTGTTTGAAATGCAATATTGTAATGAATTCCCACGGAAGTCTCATGACCTTGTTTCAATTCCTGACTGAAGCAGGTTTTCCAAAGGCTTTAGTGCAAACTTGCATGGAAACAAATTTTAAATGTCCTTTCTCTTCAGTTGTTTCAGGATATGAACTTCTTTCCTAAAGGACTTTAAAATTCCTGTCCTAATCATACACAGAAATATTTTTTAATAGTTTCACAAGCCATGATCTCTAAATACAGCTGTGATGTACATATCTTACTGTACTGAAATCCTTTACAGTGTAAAGCCTGGAGTCCAAAGAGTGACTTACTAAATCAAAATCAACTACCTGCATATGTTAATTGTTAAGAAATTTCGTAGATACAAATGCCAGTTCAGACCTCAGGAATCCAGATTTTGGGAGTGAAACTACTTTTGTAAAGGGGTTATATCCAGGGAAAACATCTACAAAGGGAATCTCAGGAAGTTTTCTCCCTTTTGCTTCTCTGACTGTCTTCCATGGGAAGGGATGAAGCAATCTGTTCCTGGATCCCACGTTACAGTCACACTGAGGTTTGCCTTGGTGGACAGGCACAGAGGACCATAAGCCCACCTTGCCTAACCGGCTAGGCTTTTGCTGGGCAAAAGAAATATTTACCTTTTTAGGATGACAAGAACATGCATTGTCCATGGAAGGAGCAGGAAAGCTTGATTCATCTGAACAGCTTCGACTGTCCTCCTAGCCACTGTCTCTGGCTTGAGAGGAGGAAAAAGATTAGGGAACCTGAATAAACAAAGTAGAAAATAAAATAATTATTTGTTAACCAAATTCCTTCTTTAAGAAATCAGTGTCCAAGTCCTGTAACTCACTAAGCTACCGCTGGTTACTGGCATTCAAACATGCCCCAAAGCAGGCTGAAAGAAGCAGAAAGTTCCAGTTCCATCCAGAAAGCTGGAAAGCAGAAAGCCCAGTTCCAACCAGTACTGCTGGGTCAGCTAAACGGTTAAGAAGGTACAAGTTGGTGCCTTTAGGGAGAAGTGGCAGAGTGTATTTGGAACCTTGATTCAGGGATTTTCTTAAACTGTATGCAGACCAGTAAGAAAATACTGTCTTTTCAGTGTTGGTGGTTTTCCTCTTCCTCTCTGTTGCTCTTTGCTTGATTCAAATTCTTGACAGGTGAAAGACAAGTATTATCCCCCATGGCTTCTAATATCAAACATAAGGCTTTTCCCAGCTCCAGCCATAGCCTGACACCACGTATTTTCTTGACTAAAAGAATACAAGCTATATTACTAGGCTACTTTGTCCATTGTAAAAGATTAATTTGGTCAGCTGTTAGTCTTTGAATTTAGCTTGTTTTCTTAGACAGAGGTAAAAAGGAGGTAGATAGCCTTACTTCAGTAAGCAGCTGCCAATCCTTTCAATGGGAAAGAACTGAGTATTTCAGCCACTAAAGAAGGAATTTGTACTGTTAATTCTCAAGTAATTTGTGAACTGCTCCTTTTGAATGACCTCAGTTTTCAGATTGCCTCCCCTCCCTCTTTGGTAGCTGCATATGGCCCAAATACGCTCAGGGAAAAATAGCTTTCAGTTTTCTCTGTAGAAGCAAATGTCTCACTCAGTACAGGCGGGCTGTATGAATATGCCAGCAAACTGAGGGAACCAGTCTGATGAGTCCCAAGTGGCCTAGAGTGACCCTCTGTTCCCAGGCAGCCAAATGAGACATCAAATTCTCTTAACTAAATGAAGCATTAATTAGGAGTGTATTCTGATGATTCATTTAAAATGAGATGCTTTATTCTAGTTCCCCTGGACTGACCTGATTCTCATGCCCTGAAACATCTCTGTGCTCGTATGGAAGGGCAAGACTGTTGTGGCATTCACTCCTGGGCAGTCCAGCAGCCCCAAGGTCAGGCTCTCCATAAAGGCAAAGGATGAGGCTTTGGAGGTGCAGTAGTCAATGGCACCAGGGATGGCTGACAAGGCCAGGACAGAGTTCAGGCAAACAATGTGTCCATTCTGCAGCTCCAGCATCCTTGGCAGGAATGCTTTGGTGGTCTGAAGAACAACAGAGTTGATTTTTTAAAAAAAAAAAAAAAAAAAAAGTTTGCTCAGCAGACATACAACAAAACCAATAGTTACTGTAAAAAATAAGGTGACACGGAAACAACAAGCCAAACTGTGCTGCTTATTACACGAGGAAAAGGGTGGGAGAGTACCTTGTTGCTTTGTCATTTTCTGAAAGATTCCAAATAGGCAACGTTTGTGCAGACACAAAACAAAATCTTCCCTAGCACGTAAGTAAGCAGTACCCACAGATCAAGGCCGTGAACAGAATGCTTTGTATGTTTAAAAACTTGTACAGGATAAAGTCTTCAATGATGTGATGACATCACAAGAAGCTCTTTTTTTACTACTATTACCTAAATCAAAATTGAATTAGTTTCACACTAGCTTCCTTCGCTGAACAACGTCGTCTCGGTCTCTTCTGATGTTCCATACGCATCACTGTACAGAAAACTATCTTCTGTGAGTTCAGGCTTTTTCAAGAGAAATCAAATATTTTACTGGAAGTCACAGAATGGGGATACAAAAGCATCAAATACTGTGTTACTACTGGAAAAATTAAGTGGTTTTAGACTTCTTTCCTTTGGCTCTTGCCCCTCACATTGTTTTTTCTGTCTCCTTTTCATGTCAGACTGATTTTACCAAGCATCATTTAGAAAGGCCTAGTAGCAGCCAAGTGTTTGCTGGCTGTAATCTATCACTCTCATTCCCAGTTGTGAATACACGTAATACAGGAGCTTATCTTACCCAGAACTGTCCCAGGGTGTTTATATGTTGTGATTTGAGCAGTGCATCATCATCGCTGTCCATCAGGCTCTTACCGTGGACCACAGCAGCATTGTTCACCAGGATAGTGATATCACCCACCTGCAAAAAAAGCAAATGACTTGTTACAACTAATATCTCTCCTCACGAATCAGCAGTCACCCTCATATCTGAGCATCTCTCATTGCTTGAATACATTATTATTTTCATAGCTTTTGATGTTATTGCCTATAGGCCTTGTAATCCTTCTGGATCACTTAAAGCAGGTAGCTAGACTGAATGGTCACCCTTCTTTTTTCCCAGTTTGCCAATATATTTTTATTCTCATCAAATATAATTGTTACTAAATGCTGCCCACAGTGTTTCCACAGACACTAACCTTTTCCCGCACAGCTTTGGCTTGCTGATAGACCTCCTCTCGATTTCCTACATCACAAATGAAATAATGGCATTCTGTCCCCATCATCCTGATTTCCTCTGTAGTCTCCTTCAGGCATTTCTCTGTTCGACCCCACAGGATGATCTGCAGCAAGAAACTTTTGTTAGAGTCAAACTGCTTCTGCTTCAAATCTAAGCTAATTAAAACATGCTTCTAACTTCAACAGTTTGATGAACATCTTTGAAGTGTTTTCACTGCCAGCCCTGTTGCATTGTTTCATTTAAGACTAACAATGATTTTCTATTACATGGGGATGGGACTTCAGTATCACAGTGGTAGCTGTCTCCCACTGCTGACAGTCTATTTACAGGTTCTTTACAAGCAACACGATAGCTTACACAAAAAATCAGATCTTTAGCCTAACATGACAAATAGATGAATCACTTGGCAAATTTTCTGTATCAGGAAATCTCAAGTCTATTCCTGTTTTCGCTATACACACACAGAAAGATAAATTTATTCTGAAATCACAGCCCTTCCTGTATATCTGGTATGTTATCTACTTCTTGTTCTACATCTGGAGATATTACCTGCTCTGGAGTAACACGTATTTTTTCAGCATATCATATGTAACTATTTGCAATGCTGTTTGCAGGCAGGTGTCCTAGGTACATTTCAAACCAGAGGTTCCTCCTAATACAGACACTCAAGGTGAGACATTTCAAGCATGAATTTATTTTGCAGCTAATATATGCAAGAATTCACGTGCCACTCCCTTTTAACAGAATAAAAATGATACGACACTGCTTGTACAAAGAATGATTCTGAATATCTGCAGAAATAAAACATTCAAATAATAGAGCATGGATTTGATGTATAATGAAGACATAAGCAGCACAACAATCCTGTCTGTATTTCTACACCATCATGGAGGTCAGAAATAGAAATAACTTGAAAAACTACCAGGTTCCTTAACATTCATGGTGGGGCTTTATCCAGTATTTTTCCTAGTGAGACAACAGTATTAGTCTCAAGGATGAGATAGTTCTTCCACCACTGTCTTTCAAACATTAATCTACAGCTAAACAGATTTAACAAAAATATTTCTTTCCTACTATATAACCTTATTTTCTATTTCTTTTAAGGCTACTGGAAGGAATGTGATTTTGTCTTTCTGTTACCCAAGACATTTATACATGAATCAGTCTACCCTTTTTGCTCTTTAAGCTAAGTCTTCTCAGCATTCAGCATGTTATGAATGGTGAGTCACTTGCCATTCTGCAAAAAATAAATTACTGAATGGAGTATGTTATGGAAATCAGCTGACTGCTCTGTGAGGCACACAGCAAGATCCAAAAGAGAAAAAAGAAAAGGTCGGTACTGCTTACAACTGCAATTGTGAGCACTGATAATGCAAAACTACTATTTGTACTAAAAAATAAATGAGGACACTCACGTAGTCAAACGTAGGTTTACTCTGATCAGGGAACTGGGAAACTGGGCTTTGAAAATGGAAACAGCTTTGTTGCTCTCAGAACAGTGCTATTTCCACGCAGTGGCCTTATCACCTGTGATCCAGGATTACAATTGATTCCTATACCACTGTGTATAAAGTATGAATCTGACTGGTACACTGATATTTTTTAATGGTTAAAAATAAGTACACTTAAACTTTAAATAATTGTTGAGTTTTCCAGAAGTTGAAAGAACAGGAAAAAAAGGTCTGAACTACATCACTGTTTATAACTCAATCCTTGCAATTCACTTAATAATAGCAAGATAAACAAAAAATTAGGACCTGTGGTATTCCCTCCCCACCACAAATCTCCTGCAGAGAGCTTTAACATGCTTATTTTTAAGGACTAGTTAAGCTTATCTCATAACTGGTACTAAAACTAATTTCTGGCAGGGTCAAAGAGCTCTTCCAGTGTGACTAAGCAAGGCTAAAACACAGAAGTACCTGGGTCCTTAACTATTTCCTAAATGAGTTACATTTACAATTAATCCCATTTATAAGTCATTGGCACTTCTGTCAACATAAACACACACAGACTGATAGACTTATATTCTCAAAATCACCAAAGGACTACCGAGTTGGTTAACCAGAAACTTCAGAGCATGTATAAATATGCCAGAGCTGTTTCATGGGAAATCTTGTATCAGGGGAAGCAATTTTCAAGGAAAAAGCTGTGACCAGACTTAGAAACTGTAAGAAAGCACATGGCTAAAAATGTGGCTTGTGTATTGGCTTGTCTTTGAAAGTCTCAGCATTATCCCCCTCGGCCATCAGGCTTTGACATCTACGCAAAGCTTGTAAAACTGATGGCTATGTACATGCTTCTGAACTCCGAGCTAGACTGGGTGATATTTCTTATGCCTACTCTGAAGGGAAATCAAGAACATGTGAGACATTTCACAAGCTTTCAGGAAATATTTACAAAACACTGTTCAACTATAAGCATACACACTTACTTGCTCTCTCTTTCACAACCAACATCTCTGTGGAAAGAGGAGGAAAAAACCCACTACAAAATGTCAACTGTAAGCATCAAGTTTGATGCCAAACACAGTTCACATCGGTGTGAACTTCAACTTCTTAGCAGGACTGATCAGTCAAATGCAAACACTAAAAAATTAACTGACAAGTTGAAGAGTGATGGAAGGTAGAGGAAGAGGAGAGAAAAGAGAAATAAGGTGTCAGACAAGGTGAGTAAGGCAAGAAACTGACCTCACATACCTAGCATTCCAGGGTTTCAAACTGCTATTGCAAAACAAAAAGTAGATCCCCCATCTTCAGTTTAATCTGTCTCAAACATCCATACAGTCTCCTATTCCCAAGAGTTGCCACTGATGCATTGAATGTCAGGAAATATACATGGAAGAATAGTTAAGCAAAGGACAACCTGTCAAAGGAACATCTGTGTGTGATGCAGCTCTCGGACATAACATTTTTTATGCCCCAACAGTTACTTTGGGACCTTTAATATCCTACAGGCAAGTCTTGCAAGGTAACCCCATTAAAATTTGGGCCATCTGGGGAAGACAGAATTTGCTGGTTATCCTGCTGACAGCATTAACTTCATGGATTTTTTTTTCCATGGGAAGTTTTTGTGTCCTTGATACTGGTCATACTCAGGTGAAGGCTTCAGCCTTTGTAAGAAAAAAAGGAGTAAATAAAAGACCATTCTTTTGTGAGGGGTGAAAGTTCCCTAACGACACAGTGGGAAGTGAAGCTTTCTGCCGTCATTTCTGCTACTTTTTACAGATGGATAAAACTCAAAACTCAATACATGGTTTTGATCCAAATTCAAGCTTGACTGCTCCTACAAGATTATATGAGACTTTCAAATTCTCTCTTACATCTGGCCAAATTAAATTGGCATGGGCTTCCCTTGGGCCTCCTAGGATATCAGATCTTACAAAGAGACAAGACTTAGCTGCTGCATTAGCCTCATTGTTGAGGCTTCTGTTGCTCCTGAACTCTCTTGTCTTTACAGAGGGCTTTGGCTTAGTGTTTCTGTGTAGGCAATACTTTCTTCTTTTCTTGTTTGCAGCAGGTTCACCAACGTTCTCCTAGGTCCCTACCTCTACTATTGCCTTCTGAGATTGTCTACAAGCCTACTCATCAGTCCCCTGCTCTCCTGATTTCACCTCCTTCTGCAAATTTGCAATTTGACAGTTTGCTGCCAGGCACTCATAAGGTTGTGTTATTTGCAACATTCTCACTGAACCATTCAACTTGGCAGCTTCAGAGTCGGGGATAACCATGCAGCTCTCAGGGCTCCACAACAAAAACTTTTGCTCACTGTTGAACTGATGGATGACTGTGGGCCTGGGGGCTTCGTGTTGCTGATGGCACTTCCCTTTATATGCAAGCGTGTGAAGAACTCTCCTTTTATTCTTTGCTCAGTCCTCATCAAGAAAGGCACGGTTCAGCTTTATCCTGCCCTAGTCAGGACTTGAGGGCTCTGCATTTGTAAGGAGTCTAGACCTGAGTTTAGGAAATGGTCCATTTGATTAGGATGCACAGTTTTGAAAATGTAGATGTGGGTCTCAGTCTGGTCTGTGTCTCCTTTCCTTTTTAAGTTTAATTCCAAATTGGCAATAAGCATGTCCAACTGGAGGCTAAGTCCTGGAGAGAATGACTCTTACAGACACCGAGGTTCCTGTCTGAGACAGAGGAAAATGCAGAGGAATAAAGGAGAAAAGACTGTGTTCCTTATTACACAGCCTGTCAGGATGTTGCACAGCCACCCGTTCACGGTAATTTAATGGTGGATAGAGGAATATTTAATTCGTGTTTCGGGTAAGTTCTTGGACAGACAGTTTTCCGTCCTGGAAATAATCCAGCCCCTATTTCTTCTCCCCCTTCATCTCTCATCATCCTCTCCTGCCTGCGCCTCCCTGCTGCACTAGACACGCTCTCCTTTCAAGACCTTACTGACCAGAAAGCTGGGAGGGCAGCAGCCCAGCGAGGGGCCAGCCCCCGCTGCGGCAGCCCTCCGCCCCAGCCGCCCCCCGCCAGGCCTTACCTCCGCCTGACCCCGCGGGCCGGCAGGCAGGTGGCTCGGGAAAGCCACCGCTTGTGCCGCGCTGCGGGCCGGGGGCGGCAGGGTGGCCGTCCTGCCACTGCACTACGGAGTAACAGATTTACGGCGACAGAGGAACTTAACACGCCCTCCTCTTAATTAACTTTAAAGTAGGCAAGGGCTGTGACATCACAGCTCAGTGCAGATTTTCCCAGGATTTATTCATGAGCAGATTTTTGCAAAACAAACCTTATCTCCAGATCTTCTCCCCTCCGGCCAGCCCCAGAACTCCTTATCTGCCCTTCGGAAAATGATTTCAGGCAGAGTGGCAGGCTCAGTAGACACTGCATCCTCTGCTCCCAGAGGACTCGTTTAACTCTGGACTTAATCTGCTAATGAGACATGCCCTGAGGTCGGAGGGGAGTCAAGAGGAAGGTTTTAGCTGCCCTTGTCCTAAGGCAACACTGTAATAGCGGCCGAGGCTGGCTGCTTGCCAAAAGCCCCAAACCTGACTGCAGGTTGAAATCCTGATTTTCACCGTAACACAAGTAAGAGTTATGCTTTTGACTGCCACAGAATCAGATAAAGCCACTAATTTATATAAACTGGTGTAGATTGAAGCTGCTGTCAACCACAATATACATGCATGATCTATGCTTCCAGAGCCTGAAGTATATTATTGGTGCAGGAGATGAGGTTAAAGCTAATTTTACATAATTCACAAGGCTATTACTTAACTTGTTTGGTCTGATTTTACTGCTAGCAGAGCGCAAGAACGGCAGCAAAGGAATGCTGCCCTTTTACATCGCCAATTAATTTGTCACTGTATCTTCAGCAAACATGCTGGGCTAGACATTATCCCTCCACTGAACTGGACCAGTATCGGAAAAGGTGTCCCACAACACAAGTATTTCTGACACTGAACATGTGCCATTTCTTGACACTCCCCTTGGATTATCTGGGTTGTATGTTAGTAGTACAGAATTGTTCACTCTTGGTCTTTTCCAACACAACAACGTGCACTGTGATTAGCAGATATAACTGCCATTCCAAAAGTTTCTGCATCTTACAATTCATGAAGCAATTCTCTGTATCAATTTGAAGACACTGAAAGATTGAAGTGTTAGACACGAGAGTGCCCTTCCTGCTGATCTCATTACGGCTGCCTTCACAAATCAACCACAACGCCTGGCCACAGATCACCAGAGATAGCAAGTAGTTGGTAGGTCAACACATTTCATCCCCCTCTTTCAACTTCCTTCCTAGTCCAGCGAAACAAAAGTTGCTCTATTTGAGTTGGTATCTGTAACTGTGCAGACTGCTACCTTTGTTCAAACAGAGAAAGCTGTTCTGCACCCAATACTGAAAGTTCCTGCATACTTTTAGGAAGTACAAAGTGTAGATAATCCACTGGAGTATGCCGGTTTTATCCCCATGTATTTACACAGCCTGGTAGTACTAACTCACAGTTGGTCCTCCAAAGAAATCCATTCCAGTGTATCCCATAATCCTGGCAGAGTTTTGCAAATCATGGGAACAGGAGGCTAAATCCTACAGCCTCAAAAGTGTTCCTGTATTTTGCTTGTCAATGGGATAAGGTTTTTCTCCACCCCTTCCCCTCTCTCGCCCCCAGGCAAAGTCAGGCAAGTCCTTTCAGGAGCTCTGGCTGGGACAGGCATGCTAAAACCAGATTACTGGAAGAGCAGAAGGTGTGGCTGTTCAGTGTGAAAAGCCAATCTTTGCTTTAGAAAGGAAAAAAAGAAGCTTTTGATGCCTGAAGTAGGTCAAAATACTTAACCCAGCCCCTTACTGACACTTATATAAAAGTAAGCAAACAAAGCAGGCCAGTGGCAAAATTTTCTCCATTCCCACAGTGGAAAGTGAATATCAAAGCTGCCAGGGATGGGTATAAGAAAGATTACAGGTAAGCATGGGGGAATTGAGGGAGTAAGCCTATTTACCTATTTTACACACAAACTTTTCTAGGTTAGTATTTAGAAGAAGTTGTAAAGAGATTAGACTATAAGAATTTATCTTAAATTTAATCCTGCCACCATGGTAAGCACAAAACACAGACTTTATCATAAACAGGTTTGAGTTAAGGTCAGGAGTAACATACAGTAATGAGATTAAAAGTTAGGTCTAAAGAGACTTCAGAAGGAGACTAAAAGAGTGAATTCCAATTTCTTTAGTCTAGAGTCAGACCTTTTATTACTTTATACATTGATTTAGCACTCAACGGGATTAACATTATCCACCTAAACCACAGTCAGTTCCAACTGTATCCCAGTCATCCCTTTTTTCCTCTGAAGGAACAAAACAGCACCTAAAAAAATAATTGAGAAGTATGTAAACACCTGTCTTCTATTCAGTAGAGGCCCTCCTTGGAAGTAAAATTTGTAATTTTCTGTCTGCATACAGGCATTTAAACCCAGCTCCCTCTAAAGAAGGGAACAAATGCCTACTGTTCTCACAGTCAGGACTATTTAAGGACAGGTGGCCCCATGCTGACTTTTTTCCAGTGGTTTTTCCAATTGCTTTCGTCTGCAACATGAACTGCGACTCCAGACTGCCTTGGGAGTAACACTTTTCAGCTCTGTGGTACAGAACAGTTGAGGAAGGGGAAGGGTTAGGGTTGTTTGCAAGAAGAGGTCATGCAGGAGTCAGCCTTTACAATCCTATTAACGCTGGGACAGGGTCATATGGAGTGCACGTTCCAACCAAAGCACCAAGTGGCCACAAGCTGTCACCCGGCAAAGGGTCCTGGAAGCATTTGAGGGAAAAAAAAAAAACCAACAAAAAAAACCCCCACCAAACAAACAACAAAAAAAAAGAGACAGATTTTTAATGGTGAATGTCTGCCACACCATGTGTTAGAACCGGCCTCTGCTCCAGGGAACCAAAGCACACAAAGAAAGATCCAGCAATAAAATTCTCTGGCTGCAAAGCAGAAAGATGTGGCATGTTTAGGGGGTGGGGAGGGGGTTAAGTTTAAGTTATGTATTTGAGGTAAGGCTTTGTAGATAGCTACCAACAGAAATGTAATACTCCATCCTGTAAAAATAACCAGCGTGCTGCTGCCTCCATTTGCTTGGCATGCCATCCTTATAATCCAGATTCATATAAAAAAGTCCGCAGAGATCTCAGGAAATTGTGGGGAGGGTAAATATGCAGGTGCAGAAAGCCCTTTGGTACTGCAAGCACAGCAGACAGGATGAAGGGATAGAAAGTCAGTAAATAACATTTCAAAGGAGGAAAAGAAAGTACTGGTTCTTCTTGACAGAAATGCCATGGTCTGGCAGGGCGTTTTAACATAGCAGAAGGTTTGCCATTTGCACGTTTTCCTTCGAAAATGCTGCATTATTATTTTTAATTCTTCCATATACCTCTCAGGGTAAAGAGTTATTAACATGTGGCAGGTTAAATGTTCATGTAATAGAGTTAAACATTTACTATGACAGAAAATTATGTTGACACTGAACGGTGAGAGTGTTTGTTTTTGTAAAGCCAAAAACAATCAGAAGTTTAGGTTACAGGGTAAGGTTAGAAGTAAGGGACTTGTTAAATTAAAAATATGGATCCAACAGTAGTATTTCCATCACGTGACTGGGTGAAAGTAACTCCTAAAATTGTCCAGTTCAACCTACACTTAACTGAAAAGTCTGCTACTTCTTAACTAACACAGTGGAAAAATCAGACCTAACACACATTTACAGAAAAGAAGAATTAAAGAGCTATAAACTGGGTGCCAATAGAACTGGATTATTTTGTAGAGTTTGCCTTTTATTTCCGAGATGAGTGCTGTAACAGAGTGCCTAATCTTGAAATGCTGAGCGGTTTGAATGTGGAGCGGGGAAGGCCGGCCACTGCATCACCACCCCTGAGACAGCACTCAGACCTGTGGGCTAGACCATGTGTAGCTTACAGAAGGACCAGTTATGCTGAATTACCAGCTTAGAGTAAAGCATTGTCAGTGTTAATTCAGAACATCTTCAAGTTGTGCTTTGAGCAAAATCATTATGAGGACTTCATCAGCACTTTACTTATTTTGGGGAATATATAAAATTCCACTACAAGCTCTATAATAAATACAATTTTATTAACCAGATGTTATACTGAGAAGGTAATTTAATCAGCTTTCTGATGCTGGACCGGTTCTGAACTTGGGCAGTAATCTATGATCACTGCTGTGTGAACTGGAGCTAAGTTTACTACACGTTCTAACGTAGATCTGTGAGACGTCATTATAGTCCTGCTACCAGTCAAAGAGACTTCGCATTTCTCTGTACTGTCACATTAGCACAACTGAAAAATAAGATGGACAAAATGGTGACTGTTTAGAAGGCTCTGATGAATGAGGAAAGCTACAAGGAATGTCTACAAGCCAGAGGAAGACACAGGCAGACAGACAACCCCAACTCTTGTAGGAGCATCACAGAAA
The DNA here is from genome assembly GCF_023638135.1 of Falco biarmicus. NCBI lineage: Eukaryota > Metazoa > Chordata > Aves > Falconiformes > Falconidae > Falco > Falco biarmicus. The sequence goes on along the minus strand of NC_079290.1, from coordinate 111,605,652 downwards.
AGGAAGACTAGGGGAAGTGTTTAAGTATGTTAAACTAGAAAAAGCCTTGCAACAAAACCAGGCACGGAAAGCTAAGGATGAATAATGTTTCTAACACTGTCATTATAAACTACCCTCCAGAAAGCCCTAAAATATGCTCTAGATCATCCACGTGCATAATATGATGCAGCTCTTGACTGAAAAAATAAGGTCTCCCATGAGGCTACTGGAGAAGTATTGGGAGTTAAAATAGCCTACATTAAATTCATATATAAACTGAACACTAGCAACAGCTCGAGACCAGCTCCACTACAAGCTTCCTTTGCCTCCAGAAAAAGAATTGCTACCAATTGAAAACCATCTAAAAGCTGTCAAAAGGAGCTTTTCTTACAAGTATTTTAGTCAAAGAAATAAAGGGTAATGCTTTGAAGAAAGCTTTGATATTTAAATGCTTAACTGGTTTCCTATCTTTCTGTGTACATTTCAAAATGTTATTTTTTAATGGCCGCTGTTGCTATGCAACAGGGCAGAATTTCTAAAATCTATTCATCTGTCGTACAAATGACAATGTTTTCAGGACATATTTAACTCTCACAGCCTATTAAGTCCAAGGAGGACAGAATTGCAGGATTATAAGCTCCTAGAGCATGCAACCCCCAAAGGGGTACAGCATGGCTAAAAAGGGTCTTTCACCAATTATCCAATTTTTCAATATGCTGTAAAGATGAAGTAGCTACTCTGCTTATAGAAATTGTGAAAACCAGCCCAGCTTCAGTTAAATAAAGTGACATGTAAATGTAGAAACAAAAGTTATGATCATTACTTTTATCCAGAAATTATCAAAGCAATTCTAATCAGATTCTGCTACAATGATACTTATTGAAACTACAGGTGCTGGTCAGGCAATCACAAATCAAGCTCCAGCATATTAATAACTTACAGCTCCCTTGGAAGTTATCACCCTTTGGATATGATCATCTATTGTGTGCATGCTTTTTAGGCCGCTGCAATGCAAAATGAAGTTAATTCACTTGAACATGGTCATAAAATCAATTAAGCTATCACAGAACATGAGATAGATAAGCTTTACTTTCCAGTAAAATAAACTATATAAAGTAACCTGGTCAGTAAGCCGAAGGGGCAGTAATACAATCTTGAGGCACAATAATTCCTTACTGCTCAAAGCTGGTAACAAGCACAGCTCAATGCCATAAGGGTTTTCTACCTATCAGTAGACTGCAGAGCACTGGGGATGTGTAAACCACTAGGAAAAGTGTGAAATTTAGCCCTAAAAAGCAGGCCTATTTTTGGCTGACTTGCATTCACTGTAGAACAGTCTTTACTTCCACTGAAAAATATCTATAGGTACACAAAAAACCAAAACCAATTGACCTGACTGACGTGATTTGCAGGAGCGATGACTAACAGCAATCTCCACGTGTGTCAGTGGGAAACCTGTGATGTATTGTCAGCGTCAAAACTGCACTTAGAAGCCTAGATCTTGAAACAAGTAACACCACTTGGCCTAATTCTGTAACTCAAAGACAAACCAGAAGTATTTTAACTGGTTTTATTGACTCTACTGGCTAAAGCAGCCATTCTGCCTTCAGAATAGTTCATCCCAGTTACATTGACTCCCTTTGAGATGGATCTTTTTGCAATCTATAACCAGCATTCTGATTATTTAGTTGCTTTATAACAATTTCAATGACGACATGAAATACTGTTCTTGTAACAGAATTTCAATGGTTAAGAATTTTCTCTCCTTTATTTTCCCTTTTATATCCATCAGGAAGAGAAAGTAAACTCACTTTATAGAAGATGCTTTTCTAAATGTCTAATTTTGCAAAAATGCTGGACTGAAATAAGATAATGGCAGCGGTCAAACCCATCAGCACAGCACTTCCTCTGTGTGAGCAGTAAACAAGTGTAGGGATGTCATTAGCAGCTTGGCTGACCCACTGATGAACTCCGGGCTGCAAAGGAGATGCAAGGTGCCAGATCACTACGTGCACACTCTTACTACACACACACGTACACACACGTGTGCATGCACACACACAGGTCCTTACAGCATAAAAGGTGTCATAGAGCAATCTGCAACAGTTACACATCATCATCTAGGGAAATGAAACCCTGAAAAACCCCTTTGACAGCGAAACGTTTTGCTTTTAAAGAGGCAAACCTCTTGCTTTCATAAAGCACACATTCAAATATAAACACCACACAGACAATAGTCTCTAAGGGGCCTGGATTAAAATCAAATAACAAGCAACACAAAGAACACTCTACAACATTGCACAATCAGCATATCTCAAAATCCAAAATCAAACAACTCTGTTCAGTGAGACAGGACTCCTGCGCTTCCCAAGAGTCTTGGAAATGTTCTTACATCATTTCTGACAGCTCAGAGCCAGCCCTGTTCTATTACCACTTGGGGAAAGAAGCACTTGTACCAGCTGGCTGGCTTTAATATTCAGCTTGGAAGCATGACCTCTTCTCTTTAAGGCAGTGAGCTGAGTTTTGTTCTCACTGGTAATGACTTTTTTAGGAGGTAGGGCACAGGGCATTGGAGTCTGTAGTCAACATAAAGCCAAGCTGCTGAAAGTGGATGTCAGGATTTCCCATTCCCTCTCCAAACTACCCCAGCCAAGTCTCACCCCGCGAACGCACTGATCAGGGAGACAAGGCATCTGTTTACTGCTAGCAAGGAGATTAAAATGACAGATCTAAGACTAACACTAATTTAATCTTCGTGTAGAAATTATCTGATTTTCCACTGTTATTGTCGATCTATTCTTTTTAAGGGCATGGAAAGGTGAACTGCACAATGTCTTTACAACAACATCTTCCGCTCCCATTAATTTATTTTAAGCCTAGTATATTTGAGGTTTTTCTTAACGCCCAGTTAAAAGATTATCTAACAGTTTCTGCTTTCAGTTAAAGTGTTGCAAGTTTGTCCACTCCTCAGATATGAAGAAAATCTTGAAAGTGTAACTTGTGTTTACCCAGTGATTCAAAGGGCAAACAGAACAAAACCCCACTTGTATATAGAACATCATGCTTTTTTTGAGTGGTAACTCCCGATTTGTTAAAGTAGGCCTAGCTATACAGGACACATTTGCCACCCAGTGAAGCTTCTAAGAAACACTGAAATAAGATTTTATTCAGTGGCTGAAGTTTCTACATCCTGATACAAGTCAGCACTCAGAAACTTAGCTAGCAGTTTCAGTCCAGGACTTAGGGGGAAAGAGGTCATACCCAAGACAAACGCTACCTGTTGGTACAACTGGTGTAAGCCAGTACCTGTGATGACCAAGAGGAGAAACACCGACTGAATGAGAAGTCAAGCTTGAACTCCATTTGCACCTAAATGGCTGTTTCACTTAGATAAGGGATGAAATATATTAGCCAGGTCATACCAACTGCCACCCCATCTCCACACAGACTTCTAACCCATGGCTAAAACTATGTCATACTACAGGATAATCACAACCCAGAATTTTTACAGGTATCGTTTTTATAACTCCTCAAAATACGTATAATTTTATGTTGTTTAAGTGTACTCAGAGGTACAATTGCCACTGATTACATACAGAGAGACGGATTTATCCCCTAGTTACATACGTAAAGAGTAACTGATTTTAACAGAGCTGAATTTATGCTTTCAAACACTATTTTATTGCCAAAAGTGGAGCACTGACACATTTGCTCAGGCAGTGTTTGGACAACAGAAATCCCTATGTTAATCAAAACAAGTAAGCTCTGTAGCACTGTATTCAATAAACTGTAATTAAGAAGGTGGCAACATAAGGGTGGCTGTCCACAAAATCCTTTTGTAATTATGCATGGTTTGTGGCTGAGCTAATAGGATGAACAATCTAAATTAGTTACAAACTCTACCAAGTACCAAGGTACCATCCGTTCCCGAGTCTATTAATTAGAATCAATTTAATCCCTACTGGGATAAAGGTCAAACAACATGTATTTGACCCTTTTCTACTGGCGTCAGTGTTATCAGCCAATGGATCTGGCAGTGCCTGGGTCTGACTTGTTCAACTCTTCAGCATGTTGACATGATGCTTTGAAGAACAGAGTCTGGACCCAGCTAAAAAGATCTAATAATTTCTGCTTTCTATTCCTGATAAGCACACAGGTTTAAAAACTCCAGAGTTTGTTCTCTCTCGGTGGCCAGCTCTGAGGCTGTTGTTCTCCGTCTTCAAGATTTTTACTTTCCAGTCTCCCTTTCTTACATAATACCTTAAGGAAGCAATGGTTTTGGATTTTTATCTTCAATTCAGTCCAGAAATCAAAGTGAAAAATTAACTTTAAATGTAACAGACATTTGTTAATGGATTTTAAAACAAATGCTCAGAATCAATAACAATTACCTGACATTTCCAAACTGTCCAGAAGGAGACAGAATTTCTGCACACTTATCCAATTTTATGGGAAAGAAATAGAGAGAACTGTTGTCTCTTTTGCTTTTCCCCACAGTTCCTGTAGAATTAACTGACTACTTCTGTGGAGTTCATCATCATTTATTTGTCCTACTTCTTTTCTTGGAAAAGTTGTTATAATACTTTCATACCTCTCAGGTTACAGTAAGGCTAAGTTCCTGGTCTTGGCTATGGTAATATGATGTAAAACCAGCTAGATCTTGATGTACTTACTTTGTGTATGTTCCCTTTGAATGTTGCTGTTCTGTTTGAGGAATGTCATTCAGAGTCTATTCAGAGTTTTCCAAGCTCTTCCTTCATATTTTTACTATCCACTGCACAGTATCACCCTATCAAGAGAGGTTTCCACAGCAGGGTAAAAAAAAAACAACACAAAAATACACTGTAAAAAAAAATCTTTGATTCCTTCTAACCTTTTTAGTCAGAATGCTTAAAAATGTATGTAGGGCTTATGGTCATTCTTAAAGCAAATTGCTGTGCCAAACTAATCAGAGATTAGCTCAACAGCATGTTTAATTAATTTTATAATGCAGTAGTATATTTATCAATGCTTCAGATGGAAATAGTTCTACAAATCTGAGACAACTTTTTCCTAGCCTGTGCCAGACTCATGACAGAAATGCAACAGAAATACACAGCAGCACATTTACAGGTCACAGTAGGTGATGAAACCGTGCAAATAAAATAGGGATGAATCACTTCAGATAAGTAAGGTGAAACATCACAGACCAAAGAAATGTTGAAAAGCAGCCTTCTGAATCCTTTCTTTGGTACAAGTAAGACCAAGATTACAGAATCACAGAAGGGTTGAGGCTGGACAGGACCTCTGGAGGTCATCTGGTCCACCCCCCCTGCTCAGGATAAGATCCCTAGTCTACTACTTTGACCAAGTCAACTCTCATTTTGAATTTCACTGACTCCTCTTCAAGCTTTCCATATCAAAGCTTCTGTATTCACTTTCAAGGCTGCTATCCCCGTGTTAACGCAGACCTTTCATTTAGCATCAGATCTCCTATTGCAGCCTTTACCTACCAGCATTAATTAAAAAAAAAAAAACAAAACCAAACTTTGGGTTTTCTACTACACTGTCTGCACCTTTGTAAACATTCCCCTAAACTCTTTATTGTAGCTCTTCAAATCCCACCTTAAAATCTCTGTTGCTGCGATGCCTTTCCAAAAACTTGAAAATGGCTAAACGAGTGGTGCTGAAATCACTTGCTTTACAATCACCATCAGTACAGACTTCTGTGTCTCTATTCAGCTGTTGTTTTTTGGTTTATATCTACAATGTAAACCCTGAGGTAGGTATTGTCTTTTTCTGTTGTCCTTATACAGCACATTTAGCATCTTTATGCTAAATAATTTCTGGTGCATGATTTGATTTCTGAGGCACCACAACAACATTTATATATAACCTCACCTTTAAAATGTCAAGACTTCTTACAGCATTGACATGGTCCTTGTATTTTGTGGAAAGCCTCATATAACTGTCTTGATGCCAGTTCTTAAGCATTTTAAGTGCTGGATTTTTTGGTGGGCCAACACAGCATGGTTGCACTGGGATAATATTTTCACATGACATCACTCTATCCTGATGCGAGATGACAAGCCTGTTACTCTGCAAGTTCCACTTCTTGCCAACATTATTTATTCTCCTTACAACACACCCAGTAACAAAAGACAGGTATGTTCTAAATTATAAGCTAAAACAGCTCCAGCCAGAATGTCTGTGAAGCAGCATCAACAGATCTGATATCTGATAAATTCTGGCTGTGCTTGCCAACCAGAGACACTTATTCAGCATGTTATCCAAACTGTGGCCTTGGCACTAGCACACATAGCAGGCTTAATGCCATTGAAGCCTGGGACTTGAAGCGAGGGTTCTTCTGCCCATCCTTAACTTCAAACAACAAGGAAGTGAACTGCCAAGAGGAAACCATTAAATAAAGCTGCTGTCAGTATATAATCTTTATAGAAAGAAAGCCTTTCCACAGACCATAAAGCGACTCAATCAAATCTGTGCTCTCACAGTTTACCAAAAGTTCCAAATTAATATATTATTTTGCATGACATGGAAGAACATTCACACCCCAATTCTTTTCACATACTTCTTATTACTGGTAAGTTATGACACACTCTAATAGTTCGTTGTAAGATTAAGTGCTTAAATTTAAGTAAGATTAAAGTAACTATCACTAAAAATATGCCTGAAACTGTTCAGTTCCTGTGGTGGTGGTTTGGTTTTTTTCAACCACAGCCAACAGGAGAGAAAAATTACCTAGAACCTGATATTTACACTATTGGTAAATCTTCTCATTATACTAAAATATCTATAACATAGAAAATGCAAAATTTCCTTTTGGCTTACGTGATCTTTTTCACTTTGAGACAGGTCAAAGTCTTTTTTCAAAAAGGCTAGTTACTTATTTCCATTTCTAAATTACTACAGAAAAATCCGGTAGATACATGAAGTGTAAGTCTATATGTCATTCTGGTATCTCCACAGGGCATAAAAAGCATTCTGGAAGTGGACAGATGCTCCCTTGACAACATTGTCTTAGTACTGGAATGTAAAAATACATACGTAAATTTTACAGAGCCTTTTTAAAATTATTATACACAAGGCTGACTCAACATCTGCTTGTGCAGTACATTTGCGTACTGCATTTGCATTGAGTACGTCAGAACTGTGTCCATTTCTTTTATAAACATAATTTTAAAGGCCTTCTGGTTTCATTATGTCAAATCATGGTGCCTGTTAAAAACAAGTAGATGATGATTAATCATATTTATGGAAAACCAGTTCCTCTCAGCTCTGACATTATGTAATTTTAAAACAGTTCTTTTCCTTACATCTAATCTCCTCTGGGGTGGCCAGATCAGCTGTATTCATGTTCTGAACTCAGACTGAATTGCAAGATACATGTCAGAAATCAGTTATTACTGGCAGAATACAAGGATCTTCTCGATGATAGGCCAAGCTGCGGTGGATTTACAACCTGACAGACAGCAAGCAGAAGGACTTACCGAGTTTACTTTAGGTATGCTATCTCATCCCTTCCCCACTCCTCCAGCACATTATCAGAAATTACACGCCTTTGTACATGACAAAAGAAACATTTTCAGGTTTGGAACACCATCCATCTGGATGGAAGCCTATGGCAGATTAAAATTCCTGTGTGTTAAGAATCTGATGTCAGGTCCTTTAGGCAAGAGCTAACTCTCAAATACAGTTTAGTAAGAGTGTTCTACATGTTCTGAAAGTGAAATCGGAGACAAATGTTTGAGCATGACCAATATTTTAGGAGAACTTTTAGATTCAGAACTCTTACTGAAATCCATGAGATACTAACCGTTTGTCCTACACCTTAAAAACAGTTGCAGCTCTGGATGACTTTCAGCATCAGCCTCAGTATTTTGCCCTTGCTTCACGAGATTAGCATTAATTTCCATTTTTTTGTTGTTCACTGTCCCATAATAATCACCATATTATTGCATTTGCGGCATTCTGCAGCTGTCCATCACATTGCCATCCTGCTAAAGGTGACTCGCAGACATAACTGGCTAGACTCCAGTGCTGACAGAGCGAGGTCATGGCTATCAAGCAGTACATTCCATGCAAGAGCAAAGTTTCCGTTTCTTGTTTTTGTTGGTGATACTAGCTCCTTGCCATCTAGTAAGGGCTCTTGTCTGTCCTGATATTCCAGACTGTTTACCTCGCCTGCTGCGCAAGCATGCAAACCCTTTGAGGGGCACAGTCTCCTGCACATGGGACGTGAACGTTCAGAGGACAGAACAGTGAAAGGAGAGATCTTTCAGTGTGTTTACGAGGTCATTTCTTGCACAGTGATGAATGTGAAAAACTCTTTAATGAGGTTAACAGGAATTGTTCAACTCTTCTCTGCAGTGCTGTCACACTTAAGACAAGGCCGGGGCTACCCCTAACCCATCTGGTATTTTGGAGACATCTCTCATGCCAAAGCATCCCTAGAAGCCCTCTTGTTCATTCATCGAAAGCTACTGTTACCAAAATAGCAAACATATCACAGCTGGGAGGGAGCAAAATAGGAGGATAAAATACACATACTTTGAAAGAAACTGAGATTACAGAAATGACCACAAAGAAACAGCAGAAAAGCACTTCTGCATAAGATCCCTTGTAGATAAGCTACTGAAGATACCACCGATCTCTGAGCCCAGAACCCTCAGCATTAATAAAAAACCTAATGAAAATCAAAGGCTTTTGATTAGTTTCCCAACAGGGAAGGCCTAAGAAACTCTTCCAAAGTTACCGTCAAACAAGATCGAATACTAAAATACATACTATAGTTGGGGAATCTGTTTCTGTCCTATAACCATACCTTTTTCAGTTATTTCTGTTAGCTTTTGGTGACACTTAATAATCCTGAACACCTAAAAACCAAACATCTCTTTCCTGTTCAGTCACACACTACATTAAATAATACATGAACAAAGTAAATTAAAATTACAAGGAAAAATTTCAGACATCAAGGAAACTCCCTAAAACAAAACTTAACAAACAGCAAGACATATAAATGACATGCAAAAGACATATGAATCAATACTTCATCACTAGAGATCATCAAAACCAGGGCTGACAACTCTCTGGCAAAGGCACTATAACAGAAAATGTTGTAGGAAAAGCAAATGGCTCAGAGGAAACCAGAAGAGTTTTCCAATTCTAACCACCAGTGAATGAACCCATTCAGCCTCTGCATCCCCCTGACTACTCACATCTGCAGAGGGCTGTTCTTCCACACAAGAAATATTGTTCAAAGGGGCCAGTCTTCCCAATATTACCTTGCTTATACAGTATATCCTTTGCAAAACACCATTAGGCTTTGGAAGCGGATTTTTATTTCATAGGCATTAAATCATAAACTCATAAAAATCTCTCCTTCTCCCGTTTCATTAACGCAGATATACTCTGCCATTCTGGCTAACCACAGAATATCAAAAGCTAAGACCCTTAACAAAGCTACCAATGTGTGAGAGTGAGGCAGAGGTGATGCTGTCGTGGTCAAATACTTTTAAGGTGTAGTCAAAATTCTCAAGAGTTAAAGCCAGCAATAGTGACAATTTTGGATTCTGCAAGCAACCAAGGAGGAACCGAAAGCAAAAACGTATGTTTCTCCAGCAATTCAGCCGCAGCAAAGTAACTCCTCAGCCAGCACTTCTGAATCTGGACACATCTCCAGGGAACAGCATGAAAGCTGAATTACAATACTTGAGTGCTTCCGGAGAAAATTCAGTGTTATTCATCCCTCATAGTAACACTAACATGTCCTGGATCATTTGTAAACCACTCTTTCTCTGTATACAGCAAATTGACATGCTTTTGGTTTTTCCCAGAAGTGTTACGGGAAGCATTTAAATACACAGTGCCTGCCATGACCACGTAGCTTTTGAAAACTTCTACCCAAAGATAAAAATGGAGTATGGATCCTTTGATCTCTTAGTATACACCTGAACAGGAACGACCTGATGATTAAAGTCTCTCATTGCCTAAAAGTTGCCAGTAGTTTCGATTGAAAAGCCAGAAGATACACACTTCTGAAACTGAAAACACAGCTGACAGTGCTTTGTCCCCTTCTTGGCCACTTCATCAGACAGGCCAATGAACAACCATGAGAAAAGAAACATCAACTTAGAAAGAAACGTCTCCTAGACATTTATCCTTCTAAGTCATACCTGAAGCACAATGGCAGAGCAATGGACTCAAAGGAATGGAAGCTGAGAATGGGAACCAGGATGGATTTATGTGATCACGCTCAAGAGACTTCCATTGAGAATTTCAGTGTCCATGCTCATCTATCAAGCAGAAGACACTGTATCCCCATTTATATAACCCCTTTTTTTTGATGTATTTCTTGCCGTCTCCATAGCTTTAAATGCAAGATCAAATTTTACAGTAAAAAGGTTGCCTATGTAACAATTTGTAATCTTAATGAGATACGACACTTGTCGCCTTATGCGAAAACCGCTCAGATACATCTCATTTGTGATTAACAAAGCCAGCCTCTGAGGTAATGTGAGATGAAATCCAGTCCAGTGTAATTATCAGAGGAAATTTCATATGCTAACAGCCTCAACTAACCTATCTTTCAGAAGATTCTAATCTCAAAAATATGGTTATATATCGCCGCCTACCTCCAAAACTCCGCCACTATGTCTGTGTGCGCAAGCGCTGTGACGACTTTTTCAAGATGCACTGCACACCCATTATTAGAATCTGAATCTATATGTTACTGTTTCCATTCACCTCTATGTATCACTGTGCTTGGCCTCAGAATTTCACGCCTGCGGTGGAAGCGTATTTCTATACTTGGAATATTGTGACTACACCATCTGATAATCAGAATCTGTTATGAATTATTAATTGTAATCAATAATTCAAGCTTTGCATGTAATTGTAGAACAGTTAATGGCATAAGAAGTCACAACAAAAATAGAATAGTTAATTTTCAGAAGCCTTATTGAAAGACAACTTGCCAGCCACTTCAAGACTTCGTTTCTTTTTAATCATCTAAGGCAAAGCGTAAAATTGAAGAGTAGTGCCAAACAGAGGTCTTGCATTCTACATGGAGACTGCATTAAATTCACCAAGTTAGGGTTGAGCACAGAAGGCAGAAAAAAAAAAAATGAAACCTTGGAGCAAAGGGAATGGAAACTACCGCATCTAGGTAAAATTGTCATTAAAAATGTTAAGGAAGAAAAGGATAAGCCTGTGTTAGTGGTGCAGGGAAAACGTGCCACTACCAAAGACAAAAAGGCAGTGCCACTTCAAAACTTGCTGAGTGCCATACCTGACTTACTGGATAGCCACGATATAACTGAAAAAAGAACCTAATTCAAATTCAGTAAAAGCAAAAACTGAAATACCTTGATGACAGACATGAAAACAACCCATAAGGCAAACCCTGCCCCCAAAGTTCTAAACATAACTAACAACCACACAACATTTCACAATATCACATGAGGCAGGTACAACGGTTCCCAACAATCATTCCCATTTATTCTTTCCTTTTAAGATATGTAGAGATTTTATAGATAAAACACACAAATTAACTACAGTCTATATCTGTTCACAGTAGTGCCATGCTCAGCTCTGTATCTTACACAGTGCTCTCTCCTTTCAGCCCATGTCACCTGGTTCATTAGGGCTGACTGCCATTGTTCAGCCTCTAGCTCAGCTGCAGCTAAGCAGCTCTTCTTGAGCAAGCCCTAGAAATGGTGGTACTTCAATACCAGAGCTTAGCATAGCAACCAGCCGGACTAAAGAAATAAATAATGCAGCATGGTATTCTAACAGATAACATAAATACACTTGCAGCAAATTGCTTGGGTCCAAAGGTCAGTCAACTTGTTTGCTCTGTCTCCAAGAATTTGTAAATCCCAACATGATGTTTAAACACAAATATACACAAACATCAAAGTTCAATGCTGACATATTTTACACCTCAAAGTTGTATGCCAGAATAGCTCCACACCACACAGAGAAAACTGTAATGCATGTGGAAGAGAGTGACAAAACACTATCCCAAACTAAATGCAAATTTTTCTTTAAATATCCTCTCATTCTGTGTTTTCTTCTTTATTCTCTATTTACTCTCATTCATCCTTTCTCACACAGAGAAGTATTTATGCAGCTGTCTTAATTTCAGAATTCCTCCCTTTCATTACCCATAAAGGGGGAGATAACACTTTAAATCTTTAAGCATGTTTTTTGTATTCCTGATTCCCACATAGGGAGACACCTGTACGTATGAAAACAGAGCGTTTCAAGGTAAACCACCAGTTCCTGTGCTGAATGGACACACCAACTACACTGCCTGGAAGCGGTTGTGCAGACAGAGCAGTCTCTCAGCCTCTTTCCCTCTCTCCCAAAGGAAAAGTGCAAACAACCTCACAGCTCCTACTCATGTTGTGCTTTTCTTCCTTGCTGGGCTCTCATTCATCTTACCTTTGAACAGCTCTGGGCTGGCCAAAAGTAAAACACAAGGGACTTTAGAAAGCACAAGAAATTAATTTTGTGAATGGAAGACCGTCGGGGTGAAACCGAACCCTTCTCCCCCCTTTCTGGAGAGCCAGAGCCGTCCCCACGCACCATTTGCCCCCTCCCGAGCCAAGCCCCCCTCGGCGGGGTGGCACCATGGCTGTGGCAGTCTGACTGTGCCGGAGAGCTCGAGATGTGCTCAGCCCGGGCGGCTGGAGCCGGCGGTCAGCTGCCCCCTCTGCCTGCGCACGGTCCCAGCAAGCAGGACTGCCAGAAGCAGCCCAGCACACAGGAACGCAAGCGAGCACTGGCCGCACGGGTGGGAGTCACACAGCCCCCCCGTCCCTGCCACAGGAAACCCAGGCTGGAGCAGACCCTCTCCTTTGTCAGCAGAGAGCATTCGGGAGGGGCCCCCTTGCTCACTGTCACATTTCCTCAGAGGAGATGGGGAGAGACAGGACGCCGGGAAGGAGGAGTGGGCAACTTCTGAAACCTAAGTCAGCGTTATGGCTCGGCGCACCAGGGTTTTGCAAAATCAGCGCCCCTCCTCCCCTCTCACCTTTTCAAAGCAATCCCACCTGTAGGCGAGGGAAAAGGCTTTTAAGTCTCCGAGTCGGAGGACTCCCCCGTAGAGCAGCAGGTGGGAGCTTCCTCCCCCGTTCCCCCTCCGTGCTGATGCTCACCTTTCTGGCTCCTCGTTTAGCAAACTCCCTGGCCAGATGGCGGCCAATGCCTCTGCCCCCTCCAGTGATGAGCACGCTCTCCCCGGACAGGTCGCGGAGCTTGGGCGGCAGCACCATGCACACGGCAGCCTTCACCACCAAATAAACCATCTGCACTGGGAAAAGCAGCAAAGCGCCCAGCCACTTCCAAATCATCCTCTTGTTCCAGGCACGTCAGGAAGACAAAATCTTCTTCCAACCCTTCACAAAACCAAGTTAACAGAGAAAGAAAATCAATACCCTTCATGCACCCCCAGATGGGGGACAAGTCTTCAAGCCCCTTCCAAAACTTGGGGGCAAAAGATTCTCAGGCTGGAAAAATCCTTCTCTCCCCCTAAAAAAATAGGGGTAGGAGTAAAGTAGTGCAGAAGACCAAGTCACTCCAGTTTCTTGATCTGTGTCCTCTGGGATTGTCACATGCAGGTAAAACGGTTTCCTTGCTTTTTACTGGAAGACAGTTTTTTAAAATTACAAGAGAGAGAGAGAAAAAAAAAAGTAAAATTAAAAGTAACCATACATCCCTCCGCCTCAGAGACCGACATAAAAATCCAGTATCCACATGGAAGGCTTTTATATTTGGAAAAATAAAATAAAGCAGCCTATGTCTCCAAATTTCAGCCTGCAGTGCCTTCCAGGCAGCTCATTTCTATTCTTAGACTCAGGAAATTGCTTAAATAAGACAGAATTGCCAGGACCTTCTTTTTAAGAAAGGCTCTATTCAGGGCAAGGTTGTTGTTTTTGTTTTAATATCTATAAAAATCTATAGACGTCTTGTCCTGAGCCGGTTGCAAAGGTTGAGCTGATCACCGCCTCTCTCTGCCCCCTCTCCTGTTTTTTTTCACTCGGAGTATCTGTGATCACAGAGCAGGAATTATGCCGTACACTATTTCAGCTCTGGCTCTTACTCATTTCTCCCTATTGCGCTCTCTGCCTATCACAGCCGCGGCGCTGGGGAGTTTTTATACCCCATTAAGCCTGATTGACAGTTAAAGTGTTGGGGAGATTTCACTACTGTTTCTGTGAGTGGCTGGCTTTGCTCTCCCCTCCCCCAGCGCTATCCGGGAGCCACCGCACACCAGCTCGCACATGCAGGCAGGCTGAGGCGTGCAGCGCTGCCGAGCCGCAGCCTGCGGGCCGGGGGGCGCTGGGGCTGCCTGCGGGCCGGGGGGCTCTGCGCTGGGGCCGGGGGGCGCTGCCTGCGGCGCTGCGCTGGGGCCGGGGGGCGCTGGGGCTGCCTGCGGCCCTGCGCTGGAGCGGCCGAGCCGTCTGCAGCCCCCGCCCGGCGCCGGGGGAAGGGGCTGCGGCGCCCCCCGCCCGGGAGGCAGCGCTCCCAGCAACGGGCAGGGCGAAGGCGCAGGCCGGGGGAACCGTCCCTGCCTTACCGGGCTCTGGCAGCGAACTGCTCGCCCGAGATCAGCTGCTGCGGACGGGGAACGCTTCTGGCAGCCCCAGGTCGCCTCGGCTGATGGCGAGCGACGTCCCTACCGTCGGAGCCGTGTTTTTATGGACAACGTGACAACTCGTGGGTTCCCCGAGCCGGAAGATGCCTGCATTGCTGAAAGCTGGTCGTTCAGCAGTGGGGCAGTAAAAAAGGCAGGCTCTGCATGCAGGAGGGAGCCTCGCTTGCTCACAACAAAGGGTGGTTTCTTTTCTCCCCTTTTCCAAGACTTTTTGTGCAGTTGCGAGGGCATAGTTGCAACACAAGAAGGTCTCCATAGCACTTTAAACTGTGTTGTAACAGGAGAAAGGGCAAAGTGTATTGCAACTAGGTCCCCAGCTTTTGGCGGTTTGCACTGTTAAGCATTAGGCAGGTACGTTATGTTTCCAGCTGTACTGATTAAGTATTTCTGAGGAAGATCTACATGCACATGTGAACTGAGAGCAGTTCACGCACAGTTAGAGTTGTGGCAGCCATCAGAAATAACCTAATCGACAAAGTCCTGGGAACATCCAAAGATGCTCAAGAATGTCAAACCTCACACTGATGTCCTCACAGTTGAGCTGGAAAGAACCTTGTTTTTAAGACTATATATATGATTAAGAATGTCCCAAAATTAAGCCAATCCCACATGTTAACAGGAGGTCTGGAGCTATATCCACTATCCTGGGAAGCCATCTAGTGGTAAAACCTAGAATTACTGAAAAATGACAAATTTGAAAGAGTCTCCAATTTCTTTCCATCTATAGTTACTAAAGCACCGCTGCAATGGAAGTGTGTGAGTCTAAGCATGTATACATAGGTAGCCAAGTTATATCACACAACTAACAGAAGTGAGATAGGAAGCTGAACCCCTTTGAAAATAAGCTCAGTTTCATGCTTTGGAATCAAACGGGTATTTTTGAAAACAGGTGTTGTTCAAAGTGGCCATATGGTAACATGGCAAGAATGTTCAGGGGTTATTTGTTTGCAAAAAGAAGAGTAAACTAGGTTCTGGTGCCACTCACATTTAAAACCTATGTCACACATAGGGTTTTTTTTAAAACACAAACCAGTTTCTAAATCCTTGCATTTCAGCTCTGTTACAAAGTTCCACACAAGTTTTCAGAACAAAAGGAAATAAAATTGAGAGATAAACTTGCAGAGTTCTTACCTTTAAATGTCAAATTACCTCATATGAAGTAAGCCACATGACTATCACTGCATTATCACAAAGTGTCAGGAGAGAGGCTTTTGGAGAGAAGAAGATGAAGCATTCTAATTGGAAACTGAGAGCCTGTACATATTGTCAGAATCAGGTGGTATTCCCTAACTTAACTGTGTCTGAAGTAATCAGAGCTCAGAGAATTTCCATTGCTGCTTGGCAGCATTTAGCACCTCTGTGTGTTTTTACAGTAATACCTTTAGAAATGGAGCTAGGGGAGGCACCTGGCATTACAATTTTCCTCTCAGTCCAAAAACTGAAGGGGAGAGAGAAATTACACAGAGAGACTAGTGTCTGGTTTAAACAAGAATGACTCAGTGTCTGGACTGGTAACAAATATAACAACTTTCTGGTATGGAAATAAGGAGCAGTGTTAAAAATGAAAGGATATGAAGTTCATCAAAATAAATTTCATTTTTTGATTCCTGAGTTCAGTTTCTTTTATGCATACATCACCACAGACACACTTAAAACAGAAAAGTCAGCAATATTACACAGTTAACCTGTCCAGATTAAATCCAAAATTAATTATTAATTCAAAACATTTGCAGGTCCTTTGAAAACAGGGGGAATGGAATAATCTTGTGAATGGTGATTTCATGTATCTGTTGCCAGCTTGAATAATACTCTAAAATGTATTGGAATTGGTTTTTTTTTTTCATTCATGATGATTTCAGCTTATTGTTCTATGTGCAAAGTTGCTACCAAATTTGGTCTGGGGGTAGAAAGACAGTTCTGAATATTTAAAATCTTCCTGACCTGCTCTTCAAGTTTAATGAAATTATGAACTATTGTACTTCCTTACCACTTCACTTTAGATTTACCTTGAAGCAGTGAAAACTGGTAGTTACTATACTGTACAAATGTACAAAAGCAAGAACCAAAAGCAGATTTACAGTAAAACAGAAGTTACTGCATCTTGCCTGTAATAGTGTGAAAAATACATGCAAGTTATTTTAAAATTCACCTAATTCAACCAGAAAGTAGCTCTACATTCTACACATACTATATAGAACGCTGAGAACAGCTGAGGTTTGTCCCTTTTAATTGCAGTCCCACTCTGAAAAATGGCAAAAAAGTAGCATTCTGGGGTTTCATCTGACTGTTGTATAGCAACCATTGTGCTCTTTTTTGGCAAGAGGTCTTTTCCCAAACTGTCACCTTTACAAAGCCAACATGCGCTTTTGTTCAAAAAGTTCATCTCTGTTAGTGAAACCCCCTAAAATATACCTAACCCCCTAAACCATACCTTCAAGGCTTGATTATCCAAACTGCTTTCAGTAAATGTCTATAGGTGCAAACATACGCTTAGTACATACCTTTGTTGATGGTAGCAAGGATCTGTTACACCACAGCAGCTGTTCCTAATCGAAAGTTTAAAGTCCCAAAGTGAATCCTTTCCATGTTTCTCCTCAGAAGTCCTTAATCAGCATACTGGAGCATTCAACAAGCAGGCCTGTTAATTTTGTAAAATTGCATCTGTTGCTAATGCTATCACATAGTTACAGAATTATTGTTGCATTTTGGATAACTGCACTGTACTGAAATATTTGTTTCCTATGTTGATACTCACGACAAAGTATAAATTGCAAAAAAACTTGGTTTAAGCCATTTTCATGGCACTTTACATTTTAACAGGAGCAAGAAGGTAGTCATGTAATACATCTTACTGGTAACTTGCTCCATTTTGGCCTCTGCTTTAAATTTCTGGGTTTGTACTTCTTAACAGAAGTGTAAAGTAAGACAGCTTTAATACAGTTTTACAAATCTATTCTGAATTAATAGATTTAAACGTAGATCATCCCTGACTGAGTTGCTCCTGGGACCATAAAAAGATGTGTTTAGCTTTCTAAATATTTAACCACAGTGGTGCCTAACTGTAATAGTCCAGCTTAAAACTAAACCTGTTGTTCATATTTAGGCTAGCTAATGTAAAGGTAGGTTAGGAAGGCCTATAGTAATTGAAACCCAGCTTTTGGATTGTAGTTCATGTATGTTTACTCATACTCACAATGAGAGCCATAGAAAACTACTTTTTCTTACTTGCCCCGTCTCAAAGAAAAAAACAGCAACGAAAAAGCAGCATTTACCCCCAAAGCAAGTCGATTTACTCTATACACATCACTTGCATAACAAAGGTCCATTTTTGGAGAACAATGTTACATGGATCTATGAAAAGGCTCGGGTATTGTGCCTGAATATGCTTAGATCTTCATGTAGCTTCTATACATATTGGCAGAACTCTAAACTTGTTCACAGAGCCTTTGCAGCTAAGTTCCTAGCAAACCTGGAAGTCTGTTCATGCAAATGAAGTTGCTAAATTTTAAGAACTTTTAAAAGGAAGTGGAGCTGGAAATTAAAAGCATACTCAAGGCATGTTTGAAAGCCATTTGGGCTAACAGTTCTGTGTTTTCAGCTTAAAACCCACCCACCCCAATATATACAGTACATTGGTAAGCAGATGTGAAAAAAATTGGGAACACATAACAGCATTGTTACACAATAGAAAGTCTGTGTTACTAGGGTGTCAAGTACTATCAGTTTTTTACATCAGTGCAGGGTTCTTGACCATGGACAATCTATCACGATCACAGATTAAAACTAAACCCCATTTAGAAAAGGAAAATCCTTTGCCAACTGATCTGTTTTTTGTTAGATGAAGTACTGCTGTCAGATTTGGATAAATCAAGAGCTACAATTTTGTGCTTCTTGATTTCATTCTTCCCTTGAGTTCACATTTTCCATTTGAAATGTGTCCCAGTGGTTCTATGATTTCACACTGTCCTTCTACATGCTATTAAGTATTAAGAGTCTGATACTGTTGCCTTGTAAGTGGAGTTTTGCCATGGACTAAGCTCAAAGGGACCAGGTTTTTGTTTAACGTTCAGCCTTGACAGAAAACAGTCTGCGTCCAGCCTTGTGTAAAAAGCTACATTTGGATGTCTTAATTGCTTTCCCAGGGTCTGTCTCACAACAAATCAGTATAATGAATAAAGATATAACAAACATCTCTTTCTAGTTCAATATGTGTAAAAATAGTTGTCTTTATAAGCAGAAGTACAGTGTTTTCAAGTGCATGTAGGTGCTATCTGGAATTCAGACAAAGGGATACAACAAGCATGTGGTATTTCTTTCAGTTGCTTAGTCATTTTAGTACATTAGTTAGATTTTGTCATTTGTACTAACTGCCCTTCTTTTTTCTCACCTATCTTTAATTAGAAGCCAAATCTGCCACAAACTGTTAGTCTGCTTCTTCATACTGGAAGAGAGAAGAGTAAAAAAAATACCACATGTAAACAGGAATGGAGTGATTATATTTTGTTAAATCAATTGACTCATCTCATGTTCTCTTTAGTACATTTACCTCACTTTTAGGCCAAACAATATTCACCATTCCTTCTGACTAATTCCTCAGTCCTGACAAAACTTGTAAGACACACAAGGACCTAGGGAGGCAGAAGAATTAAGTCCATAAGGGCCTCAAAATTAGAGAAGCTTATTGTTTCAAGAGTCTGAACTGAAATCCTACTGAACAGGTGTGACACAGATTTTGACAAAACCAGAACAGTAGGCTAATGCCTATAGTAAGTTTCCACCAGAAACTTGTAAACTAGCTTAGGAAAAAAATTCTAGATAAAACATTCCCTGAATCCTTTCTAACAGTATCTTTTAAAAAAATTCATTATATGCAGCTATAATTTCTTCTCAGAGCTAATGGTTCACTAGTACATACAGAGGTGAAATAATTCAAGGCCTCTGTCATAAGCTTCTTCAAACCTGACAATTCCAGAAAGGAAGCCAAAAAGAGGAGGAATGTTAGGAAGAGAATGCTGTTGTCAAAGGCAAACCTTTTTGGTTGGAAGGCTAGGATGGATCAGCTTTAGGTGTATGAACTGATGTGGAAGAATACGATCATGTTATAAACTGATGATGGGAAAATAAGATCTCTGGGAAGATTCCCCTGAGCTAAGAGAAGGCACAGAGGGATCCCAGGTCTTCGTTCAGACAGAACCCACAGCATTTTTGATGACGGTCTGAGCAAGCATAAAGTTTGGAGTTTTAATAATTTATCTGGATATTTCTAGACCTATACCCACTGTTACCAGAAAGTCAGTTTGCTCATTCTTGCTGAATCATTGCCATTAGTCCTACAAATTATTAACACTAATCTTTTTAAGGGAAGAGCAGTTCTGGAGGAGGACACTAGAGCAAATGATCCATGGGGTAAACAACACAGGGCTTCCAAAGGCCAACTGATCCTTTAACTCATGTAAGGGAACTGCTGTCTTCTTAAAAGTTACTGTATAGGCACAATGGCACAGGGCAGTGAGAATCAGCTGATTCTCTGGAGGAAGAAAGATCTGTTACAAGAGTAACATGCATAAATCCAGATGTTTCCTAGAAGCTGACTTGTAAAATAAGTAACAGAGATGCTTTTTCAGAACGCTCATCCCTGCCCTCCAGGTAAACTTTGTCCAACACTACCTGGTTAAAAAAAAAAATCCCTTATACCAACCAACCAACCCCAAAATCCAAGAACCTCTCTTCACAGGACTCCTACCTCCCCTCCAATCTCTCATTACATGCTTGGATGCTGGCCTGAAAGTCTTGATATCAAGGGGGAAAAAACATGCACACTGGGAATGCCTAAGTGACTTGGCAATTGGTATTTTGACATCCAGCTTTTATGAGGGGAAATCTGGATATTCCATAATTTCCTCAGATGATAATACCAGTGGGGTGTTTAATCCATCACAAGGAGAATTAAAAATTAATAAGGAAGAAATGTCTTTGAACTTTCACTTGTCATATTTAAAAGCATATGGGGACATTCAAAACTTAAAACCTATTAATTTTAGGATGGATTAGTAAAACTCATTAAACCCCAACCTAGATATTACTTCTCAGAATATAAAAACAGCCTTAAATTTTGCTTTATGTTCTTTTTTTTTTAATCATTCCAGTTAGTGCACCCCCACAGGTCTGGATGAAGTAAGAAGTTGGGAAGGGCTCAGTTAAGCATCCCATACCTCACAGTGGTGGAAGGGATCAGTTATTCCCCAGCTTAGTCAAATAATTTGGGTCAGTATTGGGAAGATGTTCAGTATGATCACAAGCTCCAGGCCTGCTGCGTTAAGCTGAGAGTTCCATGTTATAATTTGGATTTCATGGATTTCTTACCCTCAATACCTTTTTACTTATTTATTTGAATATTAAACCACATAATTCAATCAGTTGTACTTGCTGACTTCCACTGAAGTAAACGATTAGACCTATCCTCTTAAGAATCCACTCTGGTCACTTATATCTGGTACTTTATCTCTTATGATTCATGTTATATACTCTTATTCATTTACCCTATTGACTAATTCACATTAAAGTTTCTTGCCCTTTCCTGTAATGCATATTTTGCATAAATGGGATTTTTCTAAGCAGACATATTTCATCTGCTTCTTTTAAGGGTATAAGAAAAGCTAGACAGGACTCACCTTTTCTTAGCCAAGATGCCACTTTCTGAAGGAAACCACTACAGGTTTGTTAGCCAAAGGCAGAATGTTATGGCTCATAAAAAGAGGTATTTCTCTTCTATGACCACAATTACAAGCTTTTATAAGGGTTTTTAAATGGAGCACCCAGGAGATTAGTGGGGATAAAGAAACAGTTCAGAGTGTTCAGGCGATAAGCATAGGTTGCACTGCTTACATCAAACTAAGCTGATGTTTGTTCGCTCCTTACTTTTACCCAAACAAGTTTTGTCCAGTCACACGGTGGACAGAAATATATGGAATTGCTCCTAGTCACTCTTTCCTTCACTATTATCACTTCTATCGGTACAAACATTTGGCTAGCCATATGGTCTAATCACTGAATTACAACAAAGGATAACATGGAGTTGTCTTGGCAAAAAATAGCAAACTATGAAGTTGTAAAGACATCAAAATCTTTTCTTTTGAATGATTCAGAATAGAGGGTTAGGGCCAAAGTTCTCCAAGTCAAGAGGAAGTTTCCCTCTGATATCACTGGCTATCATTGGTGAGCCCAGAGACCTTTACTGCACACTCAGGTAGGGAGCCTCCAAATAACTGAGAGCTCTGGATGGATCTCTGAAAGCAGGATGCCTTTAGATGTCCTTCAGAATGTCTGTTCTAACCATTCTGCCTCAGCAATACAGCACGGGAAAAAAAAAGATCAGCACTAAGCAAAAAGTCTGAGACTCATACTTCAGACTTGTTCCAAGAGCAGAACCATTGCAGTTCCTGAACATGGAGAATGGAGCTCAGCATGGCTAGTCACCCATGGGTTGTTCTTAAGTATCTTTCATTACACTAACTAGCACACTTGCAAATAATCACACATAGCTTTTCAGGCCTGTAAAGTGGAATATAATTAAACCAGATGAAAAATAAAGTTCATTTGCAATCTTGGGACATACAAAATAGTGACATTTCCTGGATATGACTCCTCTACGTATTAACTTTGACCATGCTAAATGAAGTCATAATAGCCGGATGTTTGTGTGCTTCTACCAGCTGGCAGCCTTACCATCTGTAGGAGAAGGGTGGAGGAATTTTGGTATTCAAATTAGTTCTCTGTGGAGTCAGTCTGGAGGATATAAATATTGACAGACTTGTATCAAGCAGTTCTCTAATAAATGATTCCCACCAAAGAAAAATGGAATCATTTCATGCTCTGGCTTTAACAGCGGGAATTCTAGTTGCTTTCGTATTACTGGTTTTAATTGCAACTTACCGTAATTCCTTCAAGGTAGAGATTCCTCCTGATGTTGACCAGCCAGCAAAGCTTCGCTTATATCACTTCATGTATATTCTGATAGGAATTCTGGTAAGTTTATCATGCTCTGTGATATTATGATTTTCAGGAAAGGAAAAACTTCAGTAGAACTATGAAGATATGCATCTAAATATTGCAGTTATGTGTAATGAGAACCACAGAGTAACACAGATTCAAAGATAAAGGCCAAAGTTTGATTTGGGATTCTATTAATGTATATAAAAGTAGCCAGTATGAGGTGAGTTCTCTTAAATACTGAGATAACCATTCTTATGCCTCTGTTGTAATTTGATAGCCTTCTGTAATGAAATGATCGGTCCTGTGGATGACAGGAGGGCTGTGGAGATCGTTTATATGAATAATAATAACCAAATCTCCTGTATCTCAATACATTTTGATATATTTAAGGTGATTTCCTAAATTTTTAACTATCTGCAGTAATTTTCTTACTTGTGATTCTGTTCTTATTCCTGCAGTGACTGAATTACTGAAACTTAGCTAAATATCATAGAATCATGTAGGTTGAAAGGTACCTCCGGAGGTCATCTGATCTAACCTCCTAGCCAAAGCAGGTTCAGCTAGACCTCTTACCACTTATTATCATGTAGGTTGAAAGGTACCTCCGGAGGTCATCTGATCTAACCTCCTGGCCAAAGCAGGTTCAGCTAGATCTCTTACCACTTATTATTTAAGTACTTGTAAGCCACATGCACTGTGCTGTGTGCTTTGCCATCTGAGAGAGAAACAGCTTTTGCCCCAAAAGATTTCAAAGAAGGCAACACAGGAGCACATAAAAGCAGGCTAAGCCCTGTCACGTCTGGCACATAACACATTAAAAGAAAGCCTGCAGGAAAATTTCAGAGTGGTTTCATTAACATTTGTACAGAGCTCATCTGAAGTAAAGGTATTCTCTAATCCCCTACTTATACCTAATGAACACAGTAACTAGGGCTCATGTCCTGAAAGGTATTTGGGGCACTCTAAGCTATTAAAGCCTTATATGGGTTGCTTGAACTTACATAGCAGCATTCACCAAATCCAGTAATTGTCCCTGGGTCTCAAATGGCCACGGCCCCATGTACCTTTCTGCATTGTCTGGCATGAAAGAAGAGTCTGCTCTCCTTATGCATCTCACATTTCACGTTAAGCTATATACAAAGTTAATACCATAATATGCCCATAATATAATAATATGACTGTATATTATTAAGCTCTCTATGTTTCTATACTTGGTTGGATGAAAAGATTCTTTCAAATCATTATTTTTATCTGCTTTTACAGCTTCTAAATGGCTGTTATGGCATAGTACATATTTTATCTTCATTGATAATATGTTCCAGAAATTTCACCTTCCTTTTTCTAAATAGTTTTAAAGATGCATTTCACCATTTGCTATGCATTGAATCCATTCATTACCTAATTTTTTTTCCAAAACCTTTAGACATCTGCTGGTACTTTTGGTGAATTTCTAGGTTTATGTTTTTACTCACAGAAGCAGCCCTCATAGTGAGCACTTCACAGGTTTCTTACAAAGTTCACAATGCTTTGTGTATTGCCCATGTGCAATGAATGTATCCTGCTTATTCTGATGAATGCTGCTGTTCTTGTGCCAGCAACGTGTCTGTACTGTATGTTGCAGTAAAGACCTCTTTTTTCTGCAATACAGGGCAGTCTTTTCCTCTTTTCTTCCACCTTACTTGCGAGATGACTTAAAAATCCTGCATCAATGGTTAAATGTGTAGTTCCCACAGCATAGGTGTCATGCATACGATGCTCCTGCTGCACCTATCCACATACTCTGTCATAAAGAAATCAGTGACAGTCTCTAACGGAAGAGATGAGAGAAAGCCTCCTATCTCACATCCTAGCTTTTGTTTTAATCTATTCATACAGATCTGCATTTAGACTAACTGTACATACTGCACTGTGATATAAAGCTTTGATGATAATTATTTTGGCTGGCAAAGTGTAATGCTTCAAAGTGACTGACAGAAAGACTGTCTAATGTAGTGTTAAAGTCCATGAAGCTCAAATTGAGTATTTTTTTGCTAGCTGGTATGTGATTTCATAATTATTTTTGAAGTAAAAATCTGGTCCCCGTATGATCATCCACATAAAAAGTCAGAATTCAGGTGCTCCAGCAAATAGCTTTTCAAAGACCCTATTTTGCAAGAAAAGGTATGCCGACATGCTGATCTGGGTCCTCTTTCTCTTACACATATACACATTTTAGAACCTGGCTTATACAGTATGTTTCACACAGTAACACTGATCACATCTGTCTAGGAAAATGGTCACACCTTTTATTTTTTCAATGTATTCTTATTGGTTCTGAAGTATTTTGTAATTATTGATCAAGAAGCTTTTCAACAGAATACATACCAAATTCCCCACTCCCCTTCATGACAGTGTTTTCCCTGAAACTGAAGTTGTCAGGAACTCCTAATATAAGGAAAGGAAAGACAGTATTTAGATAGAATGCTCTGATGCCAAGTTTATCATATATACTACTCTCATTTGAAATCTCTGTAAAAATTCAGGGATGTTGGCAAGTACAGATGAGACTAAATGGCAATTCTGCCAACTTCAACCATTCTAAAGTTGTAACTCTGACAAAAAGGTTGACTTAAGAGTCATGAGAGTTTTTGAAAATTGCTGCATTTGGAAGGTTATATTGACCCTTTGGTTTTTGCTATGATTGCCCTGGCTCTTATATTAATTTTTCCCTTTGCCATGATACCTAAAAATGTGCGTTTTCCAATGTAAGGCCAGAACTGTATCTATCCATTTATCTCTGGGAACTGGGACTTAAAATACCCAAGCACTGCTGGAAGTTGTTGCATAGAGTGTTATGAAAAAACTCCAGATAATCTCTGGGTTCCTGTCTTTTTTTCTAAATTACTTTCTCTTCCATGGCTCATGGTGGTTTCTTCTCTTACTCCTCACCCAACTTGTTTATGGCAGCAGATTATTAGGAAGAAAGAATCTGTGCTGTTTGAAAAAGGCCTTGGTGAGAAACTGGGTGTTGCAGCACACTTGAACTCCATGAGATCTGCCTTCACCCATACGTGATAGCTGGGACAGTGCACCTAAGAAAGTTCTGCCCCTCTGTCATACTCTGGTGTTCTTTCACAGCAAAATTACCATGTAAGGTAAATAACTGAATGGTCTCTGTGACAGAGCAGATCTAAAAGGCCAAATACACAAGGCTGGAAAGAACAATTTGCAAAAGCATAGCTAGCCTTTAGTTTGTGAGGCATTGACACAGCAGTATACAGAGACTTCTGTTGCTTAGAAGAGAGCAACACAATTTGCAAATTGCTTGTGATGATTATCGTAACTCCAGAAGAATGAATGATAATAGTCCGTAAGGCCAACTAAGTCACCATTTAATGGGAAGGGAAACATTGTCCTAGCAGGAAGTGCATCTGTTACGTGTTCAAAATAAAGGAGGATTGATGTGTGATCTTCAGGCTATCTTAATTATCAGCAGTTGACTGGCTTTGGGTAAGAAAATGTTTTCACATATTTAACAAACCTCCCCTGTCTTCAGAATATTTGCTCTCCCTGATTAGATGTAAGAGACTGACTGCAGAGCCATTTCACGACTACCTGTGAGATCTTGATCAAGGCAACAGTTTTGCTGATGGAGGAGATAAGATTCAGAACCATTTTCATCTGTTCTTCATTTAGGCCAGCAGCCCTTCATTATTGATTACAGGCAAAATTATTTTCTTAAATCTTGTTCTCACTGAGTCTGTGGCATGGACATGACCAGTAAGTCACCCAATTTTGCACGCAAACCAGTCTGAATCTCCTCCCAGTATGCTAAATGCTGTCATGCTAGGGACATTTTCATCTCACTTAACCTTAAATACTTTAATTGAGGCATCTGAAGTACACAGCTTCCCTTCATAATCAATGGAGATGAACAGACATCTCCAGAGCATGATTTAACACACCTGAAATCGGAACCGTCCTCAAGAAATGCCTCTTTCTCTTCACCGATCAGAAAAGGAGCCTCAGGCTTCATGACTCCTAACTTCCATGCCTAAGCAAATGCCTGCTGTTACTTGTGGTAAATCCAGATCAGGCAAATTAGAAGGTATTTATATAACACATTTCATGGAACAGGTATTACAACATTCTTCTAAAAATAATGGTATCTCAAATCATGAAGATGTACATTTTCACCTTCATAACTGAAATCACAAAGCTGCTAGAGTTATTTGTGGTAATCCTAAAAAGCAGCAAATAAATAACAGAATTATCCTAAATATAGTATAGAAAAAGGTAGCTTGTGGCACTTACAGAGTGGGAAGACTAGAATTCCCTATACTAATTTCTTATTTTTCCTATTACATCTATCTAGGCAAAGAACTTAGAAAGTCTGGGTATCACTGAGGAGCACACACTTCTAAGGTTGATTGCTGATGGACTGCCGGCAAGCAGGGATTCAAAGCTCTTCATAAAGGATCTGCATTTTGATGAGGTGCCAGTGAGGATTTACCTGCCAAGGGTACCATCTGCAAACAAACGGAGAGGCGTCCTCGTCTTCCATGGAGGATGTGGGATATTTGGAAGCATCAGTAAGGAACTGAAAGACAAAATATGATTATTTAGGATTGTTAACTATGTATTTTTTAAAACTCTCCTGAACCTAAGAAATGACTGAAGCTTAGTTTGAGAGATTGAGATAGAAAGCACTTAATGTGTATTTTTCCTTTTTAAACTCTTAATCTGCCCTTATTTAGTATCTAAATTATTTTTTTAATAGGATATAGCACTCTGTTTAGGATACAGCATGTATATTTCTTACAGTAAGTGGTGCTGCTAAAGAAAAAAATTCTTTTTTTGTCTGTAAACCTTACAGAAGTTATTAACACCTGCATTCCTCCCTTTGACCTCTAACTGCAGCATGTTTACTGGGACTTCCACAAACAGTGTTCTCTGCAATTCAAGTGGCCTATAGCAGCCACATTAAAACGTGTGTCCCTGATGCATTAGTTATGTTGTCTTTTTTTTCCATTTTCCATTCAGTTTATTAAGAGACAGCAGATAATTTCAAACATAATCTAAAAAGTTCTAAAAGATACTGTTTCTAAAGGCAGTAGACATGCACACATATTAAATGGCACTAGAATTCTGTAACTGAAAGAACACATCATTGAGCAAATACCTGTAAACCAAATATTCTAAATGTACCAAATTCAGACGTAAGGTTGAAGGAAAATTCAACATATCTTTATATACATTAAAAGAGGCATATTTTTGCCTATAAGCTTCCCACAGAAAAATTATATAATTATATAATCAGACAATTTACTGTAACACAATTTGGATGCCTTAGATTTCTGCCTACGTTAGCCACACAGAAATACACTGATTTTGCAGGGAGCATACCAGCTGCACCCTTCATTCTTCAGAAAATAGTCAAATCTCTGTTTCAAATACACAATTTATTTAGACTTAACTGTAGTACTACAATTAGCATTCCCACAGCAGCAAAATGATGTCAGCCTCAGACACAGTTACTTAAAACAATGTAATAAGCTTTTACAAAGATCTCAAGCTATTTTATCATTACTGTCATTATTATATTACAACGACTCTAAGCAATTGTGCATTATAATTACAGAATGTTTTGGGCTGGAAGGGATCTTAAAAATCATCTAGTCCAACCCCTCTGCCATGGACAGGGGCATCTTTCACCAGCCAGGCTGCTTGAAGCCCCATCCAGCCTGACTTTGAACACTCCCAACGATAGGGCATCCTGTCCTAGGTGACCTGTTTTATTGCCTCACCACACCCATCACAAAAAATGTCTTCCTCATTTCCAATCTAATTCTGCCCCCTCTCAGCTTAAAACCATTTCCCTCTGTCTAATCATAATAGTCATAATTCCTTATTTTCCTTACAGGTCAACAATCTCCCTAATTGCATGAATTTTACAGCGTGTCCTGATGATCAAAAATCAAGATTATTTTTATCCTAGAGAAAATTTGCGTAGCTCACTAAATAGGCAAGGGGCCCACATTCAATCACGGTAATATGTCATAACAAAATAAGGGTTGATATTGCTTCAAGTATTCTAAGATATTAATTACATTAACATTTGTTCTTCAGGAAGTCATGAAAGAATATGCCGGCACATAGCCAGAAAATCTGATTCAGTGGTTGTGTCTGTTGGGTAAGTGAGCTCCACCCAATATTACTCCCAGAATTAGACAGTTCGCTGCTTCCCCCGCTACCTCCCCCACCCCTCTGAACAGTGCCCATGCTATACTTACGTTTCTTAGAATATAAGAAAAGAAACTGAGCTCTAGTGTTGCCTGCCCCTATGTTGTTGATATGTGTGAGCAAGCACGTGCCACGCAATGACAATGAGAAATACCTGATGCAAGTTTATAAAGTTACAGAAATAATATGTATGCCAGCTGTTTTCAGAAGAACAAAGAGATTTACTAATTTCATGTTGTTATTGTCACAAAAATCATTGCCTTTCATAGTAAGGCTGTTCGATAGCTATAAGCTGTTTTCCTAACTTCAGGTTTTAATAGTTAGGGGGCTTTGGGGATGATTGTAAAGAGTAAATAATAAGTCTAAAATTCAACATTTTTTTAAAACTGTATGGACCACTGCTTCCTTTTAAGATGTTCTGCTTGTGGAAAATAACTGATGGTATGAAGAAACTTCAGTTTCCAATAAATTGTTCCATTAAAAAACTCATTGTTAAAGAATTTTACAAAGTTCAGAGGAACTGGTTTTGAGAATGAATTGCATATTCCATGTCTTGTCTGAGTAAGTCACGATGCATTTAAAGCAACTCTGAAATAAGATACTGATATCCTTTTATTCCTGGGTTATTACAACAATTACTTTATGAATCCATTGAATTAATTTCACACAATAGTGAAAAAACAGAAAAGCAGAAGCAGTGTGCCTCAGCAAACAGTGAAAGGTTAAGAGAGAATGCCTGCACTGTTACCTCTGTAGTATTTATCTTCTCCTTATTAAACTTAACCTTCTCCAAAAAGCCCTAAGACCACAAATGCAGAGAAGAAAGAACATGGCTGTTAAAAATGTAGTCTTAAAGTAGTCTTATATGTCATTGGAATCAAAGCATACCACTTTAACTTGACTGGGTATCTGACTGTTATGCCTGCCTTCTTCTCATCATATGAAAGTAAGTTGTTAGTTAAGAAATAAACAGTTTGTTATTTTAACATTATTCCTCTGTAATTCATTTGTTCCAATTAATAAAATAAATAAAAGTATTGTCTACAGGAAGCTATTTTGTCACCACAGTACATTTACTGTGTGGTGGTTTATAATATATTACTAGATTTTCTTTTTATATTAAAAAGTATTAGTAATACACAATACTGGACTAATATATAATAATACAATAACCACTGTCCCCAGTGTAAAAAGCTCAGGAGCCAGAACTTGGTTGGATTTTGTGGATAAGCTGGACTGACCATAGCCATGCATACATCCAGGCTCAGGCCAAATGAGAGCATTGCAGACTTGCTGGCTGGTATGAACTTTCAGCCCAGGCAGGTGCACTCAGAGCAGGACTTGTGTAAATGTGTGGCTTTGTATAATGTGGGTGATTGGACTGCACTACTCCAGCCCTCATGCTCTTAAATTACGCTGGAATAAACCCCAATGATTAATGGTCTCTGTATTTTGACAGAAATGGGAGGGGAAGCTGTTCTGGCTTGCTTCAGCATGCAAAACTTTAAATCAGCAATACTGGTTTTGGTGAGGTTTTGTAAATATATGAGATGCATTTAAAATAACACATTCAAGCAATTTACAAATCTATGTTATTTGTAATAATAGCTGTCTTTTGTACATTTCAGGTATCGTTTATCTCCTGACCATAAGTATCCAGCCCAAACTCTGGACTGTCTCGCTGCTACTGTATACTTTTTGAAGACCGCAGAAAACTATGGGGTGGATCCTGATCGGATTATCATTTGTGGGGATAGTGCAGGGGGCACTTTTACTGCTAGTGTTTGCCAAGAACTGGCAAATAGAAGAGATATCCCAAAGATACGTGCCCAGGTACTGATCTATCCACTTCTCCAAGCACTGAACTTTAATCTGCCATCTCACCAGAAAAATGCTTTTATTGCCTTCTTGTCCCAGGAACGTGCAGTCTATTTCGTTCTGAAGTACCTGAACAAGGATTGCTCTATGAAGGAAGCTATTTTGGCCGGCTCTCATGTTCCTGAGAGTATACATTTAAAATACAGGAAATGGATAAATCCAGATCTTATCCCAGAGGTATTTAGACTAGACTATAAGCCACCATTACCCACTTCATTTTTACCTCAAGTTCATGAAGAAACAAAAGAACTGTTTGAGACAAGATTTTCCCCACTGTTAGCAGAAGATGCTGTTGTTTGCTGCCTACCTGATACTTGTATAATTACCTGTGAGCATGATGTGCTCAGAGATGATGGGTTGTTGTACAAGAAGCGTTTAGAGGACAACAATATAAAAGTGACCTGGCACCACATACAAGAAGGCTTCCACTGTGCACTGGGATTTTTTGGTTATGGTATTTTCTCTTTTCCATCATCAAGTAAAATTGTGAATCACACTGTAAACTTTATAAAAGGTTATTAAAATGTCTTCTTGAATACAGTGTACTGGTATGCAGAGTGTATTTCAATTAACTATTTACTAGCTATTTGTACATTAGAATCTAGTAGGGAAATAATAAGATTAGCATGGTCTGCTGCATTCTGATTTTCAGTTGCTATTACTTGCAAACATGATGTATTTTTCATCTTTTTTAAAAAAACATTAATAGGTATTAACTAACATTAAAACATCTTGTTTTGCTGTCCTTTTCTTATATTGCAAGAATTTTTATTCTCTTCTTATGTCAAAGGATAAAAACTCACCATGGCAAATCCACCCCTCCTAACATTTTAAAGCATGCAATACATGAGTCATCAGCAACATGCATATGCATATCCACATAATACATGCAACATCAGCATGACAGCACAGACAAAATGCCAACCCCCAGTGCCTCTGGAGACTGGAGAGACTTTCAGTACTTCTGAGATGAGTAGTAATCATCGTCAGACTATGCGTACAGGTAACCAATCACTTTGGACCTGGCTGTAAAATCAGAAGGAGGGAATTGGCGGTACTTACAAATCTGATCTTGAAGGGCAATAGGTGACCCAGAAGGGAGGTACAGAAATGTAAGCTGTACGAGATGCCTATCTGTATAAATATCTGAGACTGGCAGCAGAGATGAAGCAAGGGAGAACTGTACAAATATAACTGAATGTCCTCTAAACTATATTCTATAAAGTTCCTTTCTGAGAAGCATTTGGTTGTATTCAGGGAAGACGGAGACATATTGGTTTTTGCCTTTTTGTAATTAGACAAATAATCAACTTGCTTACCTGGAATTTAGGGAGAAAGTATGTAAACAGCACGTGAGCTGCCAAAACAATTTCTGCAAATATCAAAAACATGAAGGAAAAGAAAAATCTGAGCTCAATTGCTACATTGCTTATTAGGACAGATCCACCTTTGCTAAACACAGATGCCAAGATAATTGACATTGCATGTCAAAATAGCTGGCCACGCAATGCCTAGGAATTGTAAAATATTTATTCATTGTTATGCAACCACCTTGCACTTGTAATATCTATGTACACACAAGTGTGGAAAGAGGTTAGTACGTATCTTCATCCTCTGCCAGCCAAACTGTGAGTAGGAAGAAAATGGTGGGTTAAATTTTTCCCATTGTCACCATATTAATTAAACACAGTGACAAGTTAGCAGTTACAAATCTCTGGAGTAACATGTTGTTACTTGTGAATTCTTGTTCCACAGTCCCTCTCAGCAAAATGAAATTATGTTTCTTCATGCTCTGTTGACACAACAGACAAAGAAATTCTTCCAGGAGTAAACAGCAAAATTCCAGATGTTCCACTGTTTGAGGATTTCAGGATTTGCCTTGGTTATGCAACCTGATGTGACACTGGGGATTTGTTTTGGTTTCTGGTCTCAAGATGAAGGGTGGCTTGCCAGCTTACGTGTTGGTATCTGAAGCTAGGCCACCAGAGTTTGTATCTGCTGTAAAAGCTATGCAGAGCTGGACAATATTTGAGCAGTTAATCCATGGCTGTTCTGCCATGGCTGTACTGTTATCTGGACTGAGCAAGCTGGCTTAAAGTTAGTTTTGGCATGTCTTCACAAACTTTACTCAGACCTGTGACAGTCATTAGATTTATCTTTATTCAGGATCATTTTTATTCCTGTATCACTCTTCTTTGCATCTTCTGTAGCAGGCTTGCTCTTTTGATGCTTCTTTGCAGGTACCAAGATGGTTGGAATTGCTAGAACTAAGGATATCCATACAGTTTCACCTTGTACGTTGTAAGTTATGAGATGATCACATATGATCTCATACTATTTTACACACATCTCATTCAGTGCAGCGTGTATTATACTCCTTGTCAGTTCAGCAAGCCAATACTTGTTTTCTCTCCATTACTCAATCTCCAGACTTAGGCCTCATTTATGAGCCAATGTCCAAACTCTACACTGATCTACTTGTGAGTTTTTTCTGCGGTCCTTTATCTGTAAGTATTTAATTTACTACAAATACTAATAAATGTAGCTTTATAATACGTCAGTGGTATTACTGCCTCTCTTGAACTCATGCATTTTAATTTGTATTGAGGGTTATAACCATGGTAGTACAGAGGGGTAAGTAAAGAACAGCAAGTGCTGAAACAATGTATTCGTTTTTCAGTAGTGATTCCCATATCTTCTAAATTTAGAAAGTTACAAGATCTAATTGTATCCATGGAACTTCCTATCCTCTAATTTATTTTAACTAACTACAGATCTGCTATGTCTCTTGCATTGCTAAGACAGAATACTTGTTCATTTGAACACATTTTATAGTTTCCGAAGTTTGG
The DNA here is from genome assembly GCF_023638135.1 of Falco biarmicus. Classification (NCBI taxonomy): domain Eukaryota; kingdom Metazoa; phylum Chordata; class Aves; order Falconiformes; family Falconidae; genus Falco; species Falco biarmicus. The sequence goes on along the minus strand of NC_079290.1, from coordinate 111,572,073 downwards.
TATTGATTTTCAAGTACTTAAAATACAATCAATGACAAACTTACACTGCACCTACAGAATTACGCACATTACTGTCTTTTCACAAGGAATTATACCTACAAGTACACATGGATACAAGTATGCACACACAAGTTACCACACAAAATAGGCCATTAACAGATCCTGTCAATGCTTTGCATAGGAGTTTACAGCTAATGGCAGTCAGAGCATGTTGGTGAGGACTTGACTAGGCTAGTTCAGTGCTCCAGCTCAGACCTGAAGCACCAGGTAGCTCTCACACTCTGCAGGACTCCAAAGGAGCTTCCTGGGTCAGGCAGCACCTTCTCTCAGGAATGTTTCCCAGTATCCGAGTCCAGGCATCTATCCAGTCACACTTGGTGTGTCTGAGTCTAAGCAGGTGAGTACCCAGTTGCCACCTACCAGCACCATGATTCAGAGACAGGCAGAGTTCTTGCAAACACCTGGAGACCACACAAGGAAATATTTCATACATGTTGCAACTGGCTCAGTCTCTGTCTCCCCTTAGCATGTGCAGCTACATAACAGAAAAGAAGCTTAAGGGTGCCAGCCCAGCACTGACAAGATTTCAGGCACTGACATTTAGCTCTTCACTGGAAATTAATAAGAAAGGGAGTTCCTGGGGTCGGAGAAAATGGGATTTTGGCCTCGGGGGCCAAGGCCTCTGGTGTATCGCACAGGAGAAAGAGATAAGGTTAAAATATCAGAAGCCAGAGAGAGCATACCTTTGAAAGATTTAGGTAATGGTTCTCCATTCTGGGACTCAAGCAAACTTGTAAATTGCTGAGTGTATGCTTATAAAACATTAAGCATTACCTGTGTAATGCAATGCCCAAAGGAAAAAACAGTCTATTACTTCAGGAACCAACTACTTTGTTTCTTTTACAGCTGATACCAGATTCCCGCACATCCAGATTTTGTGTGGAGCCTCTGGGGTTGGTGGGCATGCTGGAAGGTCTGGAGCCAGTTAATATGCCCGGCTACCATAAGGACTGGTACCAAAAAGATTTAGAAAAGAGATGAACAATAGGTGGCAAGAATCTTAGTAAAAGGATCCGTCACAAGTGTCAGGAGACTTCTTAGATCCCCAGAGGGGCCAAATCTGATAAGTATACTTGGACCACACCTAACTCATTGGGACAGCACAGTTCAGCACAAAGCTGATTAACTACTTTCACTATTAAACACTAAAGAAGTGAGCTGCAACCATGTTTTGTGTAACAGTATTTCCTAATGATCTTCTCCGAGCTATAAGAAAGCTGAACCCTATATGCACCTTGGTCCTGACAGGTCTGAATTCACCGCTTCCATTTCCCAGGAGAGTGTCCCAATCACCAGGCAACGTGCCTTTCATCAACATCCCTTATTGAGCTGGGTGACTATATCACGTGCCACATGGAAGAAGAAACAAAAAGCAACCTGATTTTACACCTAGCATGTAAATAACCTTCTGGCAAGGGAGGGAGAGGGAAGGGGGACACTGAGAAATGAAAGTCTGCAAAGAGTTGTTGGATAAAATGAAGAAACAGTTTGGCCAGAGGGAGCAGAACATGGAATCAGCTTCTGCTCAGAGAGCACATTACAAGACTTGAAAATGAAGTTCCTTCCTGTTTATTCTAAACAATTAATAATAAAAAAAGTTTCTAAAGTCAGGAATCAAGTCTGAGGTCTTCCTTCCTACACAGGTCATGGATTTTGAATTCTAAAGATCTGGGATTCTCTGTGTTTAGTTTAATGTTAATATACATGTCAAGTTCAGCTCATTCCTTGTACTCTTATTTATTTATTTATTTATCTATCTATCTATTTATTTATTTATTTATTTGTATCTCTATCTATCTATTTATTTATTTATTTTTAAGTTTTACACACCCATTTACCCATACTGGTATTTTTCAGAGTGACAATCTGTTGCCTTCACAGTTTGAGCAGACTGGTCAAAAGACACTGTTCCCAAAGGTGACATTGTATGGACCAAAAAAGCCTTGCTTTATACATGCTTTACTTCACGTTAAATCTTATTACTAATGATTTGTGCACTGAAAAATATGTTTGTTCCAGAAGAAGGCACAGATTCTAAAGCTCACCACAGAGTACACAGAAAAGAACGCGCTGCTGATGCCTAGTCATTGCTACTAGCATTGAAACCATGAAGTCCAAGTCTAGTTTTCATTAGCTGGAATCATATCTCTACCTGGAATGACATCTGTAAGTAATATATTAATAAGAAAACAGAGACAGCAGTACTGTAAGGCTCAACCAAGAGGCTGTTAAAAAACCAAACACAAACCAAACAAACATAACTGCTGGAGAAAATCTACCCAGGAGGATGAAGCAAGCTGCAAAGCACTGACACTTCAGGCTCTAGCTGCTTCTGGTTCCATTAGACTCAAAGATGCAACAGCATAGCAGTGCACAAAATCAGTCATCAAAGATGATGAAATGTGTTTGCGACACTGAAACCCTGATTTCATTAAAAAGTCTAAAGAAGGAAGGTGTGGAAGCACAATAAACCAAGGAACTGAGCAGCTCTGAAGATGACTACTACGAAACCCTGTTTCACAGGAACTCAGAAATAATACAGACTTGACTGCATTCAAGAACTAGGGAGAGACATAAGTTTTTGTCTTCTTTTAACACTGATGCTACAAATGATACATCAAGTACGGCTTCTATATTGATAGGCAGAGACTCAGAACATGTTAGCTGCAAATACGAAAAACTGCTTATGTAAGCCTCTCCCACAACTAATTGTTACTGCCTGTTTAATTGTATGGTTTGATTGCCACACACTTTCATCTTCCTATTGGCATTTTTAAAAGCTGAATGATGGGATATGAAGAGAATTGCTAATCCTTTGCCTTTACCTTCAGAAATCCTTCAAAAGCCAGAGGGGGAAAGAAGCCACAGCTGGTTCTTCTGTTTGGCTCCTAACACTACAGTGAGATGGAACTCCTCCTAGTGACTTTTCTGGCTGTTTTGACTGTCTTTGTGGCAATGGCATTCTATTATGAACACCCCACGGCAGACATCCCTCATGGAATTAGTCAGCGCCGAAAGCTTTACCTTTTTCATTACATCCTGAACTTCGGGTTTGGTCTGGTAAGTAAAACTTCATTAAAGCTGGAGTTTTTAATTTCTGATAGAGGGGTAATGGATTGCTGAGGTTTTTTTAGAATCAGTGTTTAAATATATTGGAAATATGCCACTGGATTTATTTGGTGATGTGAGAACCACTGCAGATACCTTCAGCTCAGCTGGATGTAACAGACTCTGCTGCTTGCTACAGAGCACCAAAGGTAACAATATGGAAAAATAAAATTCTGCAGACTGTGTAATTCCCAGTGTTTTCTGATGGCCTGTGTTTTAGCTTTTTAATCCTGTTGCCTCGATGCACTGCTGGAAGGCTTCAGAAGCTTACTGCACTGTATATGTGGAACTTCTGCGCTGTGTAACACAGTGCTTACTTACAGAAGGAGCAACTAAATAATGTTTATGACTTCAGCTCCTTTCTACAGCTGTGTACTCTGAGCCTTCTGAAAGACAACTGCCACACTCATCATCTTTTGCCTTTCAATATGTCTATATGATTTTCTTTTTTGAGATAGTACACATAGTATTAAAGCTGTCTTTCTCTGTCATTGTTTTTGGCACATTTTTGATCCTCGTTTTTCATACTTGCTTCGCTTCAAAACTAAAATGTGACTTCTACTTGTCTTTCTGTTTCAACACCTATTCTTTGCTGAATTAACTGTTGCCTCTGTCATTTTAAAAACACTTCTGTGATACCTAAAATCAAGCTTCTTTTCTTTTAGTTCTTTGAATTGTAAAAAAAATAATCAGTTTCTTTGACTTGAGTATCACATTTCACTTCAATTTCATGTTCCAATGTTTTTTCTTCCTCCCTTTCCCTGCTACATTGCTTATGAAGTTTTGTTTGAAGTCAGCCAGTAAGCTCCTACGAACTGACTCATCACGTCTCTGGAGAAGTGCCCCACCCAGGCCTGAACACTGCTGCCACAGCAAAGCAATGCAGTGAAACAGAAGAGCAACACAAGTCAAATTAAATTTCCTACATCTACTCTACAATGTGTGGACTTCAACATTTTCAAAACACTGTATGAATACTCCTTATTTATCAGACAAATTTTATCTTTGTGTAATTCATATGGAAAAAGCTGAACTTCAGAATTTGGAAATAAAATGGTGATTAATGTGGTTTTTAACTTCTGATCTTATAATTTTGTACCTTTTCTGCTGACCTCTTCTGAGAGGCCAAGCGAAAGCACTGTACCACATCATCTAAAGAAGCAGAAAGATAAGAATATTAACGTATGGTTATACAAAAGTTTAAATGCAAGTGAAGTCAGAGTCACGTAGCAACTTGTGGTATTGCTGTTGGGCAAATTAGTTATGCCAAAGTAGCCAAATCCTTTCAAAGATTGTCACAATGTCAAAACTGCAGGGGAAATTAAAGTCTACTAGCATATCTAGTCTTCAGCTGGGACAAAAGATGCACGTGATGTAACTGGAGAGAAAGCAGTTTGAAGTAGTTGTGTCCGATCTAATAGATTTTGTGAGAGGATGTCTGCATTCACCTATGAGGATACACTTAAATAAACCCCTCCTCACCTTAAAGTTAATACAACTTCTTCACTAAAAAATTCATTAACTCATCCTTTATTTTTTCACCCAATATTCAGTCTATAAGAAGAAAAACTGACATATTGGTAAAGCTAAACAATCGACAGGCGACTTACAACTGATCCTGTCTTGGTAATAGAGGGACTGGTTAAATTATGCTACCTACCGCGTCAATAATTGTGTAAGCTTCTTGTACCCAGTTTATTCCAGCAATGATTTAGGTAGAAGAGCTGGCATGAAGTGCAGTCAGGTTCTGGGGTGCACACGGTAGGCCTGTGTACCTGTGTACAGAGGCCAGAGGACCCTAACACCACAGATAGCACAGCTCTGTCACATCCCTCCCACAGACATTGCTCTGTGCATGTTGCTGCAAACCCTAGTCCTGTGCTTGAGCATGTCTCTGGGCCCCCACTCCTAAGCCAAGACAGACATCTGCACTAATCTGTGGTTTCTTTCCCTTTATTAATAGGGCAAGTTTTTGGACAAAGTAGGTATCACCTCAGAGGTCCATTTCCTCAGGGCTGCAATGGATGGAGTACCACCATTAAAAGACAAACATCTTTTTATCAAGGACTTACGGTTTGAAAAGGTTAAAGTAAGAATTTACCAGCCAAAAATGTCAACCACTGGCCAAAGAAGAGGAATCCTTTATTTTCATGGAGGAGTTGGACGGTTTGGAAGCATACGTAAGTAATATAAATAGTATGACCTATAACTAAAAATACTATGCAGTTTCTGATCTGATTCAGTATTTCTTACATGACAAGAAGAGTTAGTAGGTTAAGCATTATAAATAACAAAATTAATTTCAGGACAGCAGAGTAATTTTATTTATATGCAGTGGGAATCATGTTAAATTCTCTTTACATAGGTTGTGTATCCAGAACTTTTAATATCTGATCATTTATAATGCCTGTTTTCTTCCTTCTTCATGCTTATGAGAAAAGTTGAAAATCTCATTAGAATTTTATTTCTTAAAGAACCCAGTCTGTGTTCACATGTATGTACAAGCTTATGTGTATGTGTGTATACTGCTGTGTCTTCACAGTGGCAAAACAAGGAAAAAAAACATTTTGGTATTTGAATTGGAAAGGCCTAAGAGATTAGACAGCAGCACATGCACAGGAAAAATCCTTGTGCTAGGTTTAGCAGGGGGAGTTCATGTTGCCGGTTTTTTTAAAATAACTTCTCACCTGCAATACTGCTTTAGAAGTGGCAGCAGTGGTGCCTTCTATTAACTGACTTTTCAAAGAGAAGAATGAAACAATACAATACATTCATGTAAATTCCAGGGGGTTTACTTGCAAGAAGATTCCCCCAGAAGTAATGAAATGGTGAGCAATGTCCAGATTAGACCATGCTACAATAATAGAATTACAGTGTAGTATTAATCACAGAATAGAGAGAAGAATTTCAGAATGGTTTCATTCAAATTGGTTTTAACGCAAGTTACAGTTCCATTGAAATATTTTGTTTTACAGGGGCCTATGAAAGAACATGCCGCTATTTCGCTAGAAAAAGCAATTCAGTGGTTGTGTCTGTTGGGTAAGTGGAGTCAATCCAGACACACAATACGATAGCCATTTGTGCCTCCTTCTAGGTTTGTAAGTCTTTACTACATAGTCACAATCCTTGTAAAGTGCATACAGTACTTACATTTAATAATCACATGTGTTTCACAGCACTAATTACTCTTAGGAAGAATTAGTCACCTAATCTCCAATTGCTTATTTCCAAATAAAATTCATTATAATAATTTTCTAATTTGTAGCCACCACTAAGAGGTAAGGATGGTTTTGTCTCCTAAAGCTGTATCCAAACCACCTATAAGGTGAAAGCCAACACTGTGCCTGAAGTATAACTGTTCCTGTAAAAGCACAGTTGCCCAGACTACTAAACACTCACTTCAGTGAGTAGTTCTGAAAAACTGGTGGAGGGATATCCACATTTAACTTGCAATCAACCTGCGATTGATTTCAAACATCAAAAATATTTTTCTGATGAGCTTTTAAAGGAAGCAATTTCTAAAAGTTCAGGAAAAAAGTTGGTGTCTTAGAAACTGATTAAAATTGCACTAACTAGTGTTTACATCCTAAAATACTTGAACAATTAACTCCTATTGATTCTGTTTATAAAGAACTCAGCTGATAAAAAAACACTGAAAACCTTTCCTATTTTCATTATCAATTTCCTGTGCTCATATTCTCTAACAATTTGTTGGGAAACGTTCACTGCAATTTCTAATTAGAATTGCTGATAACTGATACAGTTCATATCAAGGCCACACATACTGGTCTTGCCACCTAATTCTACAATGACCCAGCCTGTGCCTTCAGTCACCTAAGAGATAGGGAAAGGAGTATTCTGCAAAGATGTTTGAGGGAGTCAGTACACTATTAACAACAATAGCAAATAATACATAAGAAAGCAATAACTGATAAATTCTATTGCTGTCATTATCTCAGAATATTTTCCTGTCTTCAGAAAGAAATACATGAATGAAAAGATGACAAGAGGACCATTCACTAGATATGACTATGTTAAAACACTTTAACTCATATTTAGGTATCGCTTAGCTCCCGAGTATCCATATCCAACCCAGTCTGAGGATTGTGTCACTGCCACCGTACACTTTATGAGGACTGCACAGGAATATGGAGTAGACCCTTCCCGCATTATCATCTGTGGAGACAGTAGTGGAGGTACACTCACTGCTGCTGTTGCACAAGCACTGGTGAACAGAAGAGATCTCCCAAAGCTGAGAGCACAAATCCTAATATATCCTTTTCTCCAGTGTGTAGACTTCAATTTGCCTTCTTATCAGCAGAATAAGGGAGTCCCCATTTTGTTAAAGGAACGAACCCTTGCTCTTGGTTTGAAGTATCTTAATAAAGACTTGTCTGTCATGGAAGCAGTGTTCAAAGGTTGTCATATTCCAGAAGATTTGCAACTTAAGTATCAGAAATGGATAAACGTTGACTGCATCCCTCATGAGTTTAAAACAAGAGGCTACAAACCAAGTACAAAGCATCCTTTCTCAGAAGAAGTCTATGCAGTGGTCAAGCCTATGTTTGACACTGTTTTTTCACCACTGCTAGCTGAAGACAGTGTTATTGCTCGACTTCCTGAGACTTTCATTTTGACCTGTGAATTTGATGTGCTTAGAGATGATGGACTGCTGTACAAGAAACGATTAGAGGATCATGGTGTAAAAGTGACCTGGTGCCATCTGCAAGAGGGATTCCATGGAACATTATTCTTAGCTCTTTATGGTAAGGTGATAGGATTCCGGTCTGGAAATAAAGGCCTGGAAAAGATAGTACATTTTCTAAGATTGATGTAAAATTCCATTTCTTGCTTTCCTTTCCTGATTCCTGTCTCTTATTGCCTGCAAAGATTTTTAAAAAATACCCTCTATTTTCCTATTAAATCATCTTCTTAAATTTCTGCAGTGCATCTGTATTCTTTTTACCCAATAAATCAACTTGGTGATTGCTTTTGCTTCGTCTTCTCTTACGAGAGGCAAAATCAGGTAAACTTACCTTTCTTCTACCACCTCTTCAAAGTTTTCTCCTGTGCCCATAAAAGATCTGGTCTCCATGGCAAGTGTTCTCTAATGACGTTTGGCTCAATAAAGTTCTGGTAATATTAAAACACAAACCGCAATTTGAGGACTACTTGGGGCAGGTAACGGAATGAATCATGGAAGGTTAAGTGTATAATGAGCACAGTTAATGATTTATTAAAGCCTACATCTGGTGAAAGCTGAATTTGAAGAATGCTTAAAGAGAATTGAATATAGTAGAAAAGATTTGAGCATAGACATAAAAGAAGTGGAAGGAAAGGAGGTCAGGAAAAGGGTTAGGCCTGAAACTACAGATGTTATAAAAAGTATTGGTTAAGGAATATAAAATCTGTTTTTAAAATCCTGTATATATCTTTTATATATAGATAAAGATATATGGGAATATACAGTAGTATCAGTTACTTTACAAAGAGCTTTGTATTAACTGTAGGCCTGCACTGTTTGAAGCAGGAAGCACTTCCTCACAGAGGAACAATGTAAAGTGCCATGGCAAAGTAAGGAGAATGAAGAAGGAAGAAAAAAAAATCATAATGAAATCAAAGTTCACATTGTTCTTAAACTGTTTACAACAAGATGAGATTAATGATCAGTAAAAATACAAAACAAAATAGCATGGCAAATGTGTACCGATATTTTCTTAGAAATGTAAGCAAGTATTGCCAAGAAATGTAAACATTTCAATGACACTGTTCTCCTGAGATGAGTGTCTCACAGTATAACTGTTTCCTCTCTGCTTTTATTATAACCTTATATCTTGCATTACAATAATTTATAATGTCATTAGACTCTAATATCTTAAATTCTTCAGTAAATTATACTTAGAGGCATCATATATTTCCACACAGAAATAGAAGCAGGGCTAGGTAGCAATTTTACTTACAGTCAAAACTTCTGACTATCTTTGCTTAAATTAATACCTAGAACACTACCCATACTATGAATTACCTTCATTCTTGTCAGGGAAATTTATAGATTTAACATATAAAATTAATAATAATATCTTTATCTGATGTTATTGTACATATTTTCTGCCCACCACTGGCTTATTTAAACTATAATCAAAAGCAATGCCATGTGGCAGACAGTTATGTAAGGTAAGTGTTCCAGCAGAAGACACCCTACAAGCAACAGAAGGACATTCTGCCATGCTCTGCGTGGCTATATTATCTGTATTCAGCATATGAGAAAATAAAGCCTGCCAGAACAATATGAATGACATTCAGTTACACTCAGGAAAAAAGAGGAAATTTTACAGGGCTCTTCCATATGCCCTTTCTGAATGAGTACAATTTGAATAAGCAAAAAGCCCGAAAAATCTTCTACAGTATTTTCCTGATTTCTAGACACACCTATCAGTTAAAACCAATTTTTGAATGCTGCGTTTTTCATGTGGGCAACCTATCCCACTAACGCTAAGATTTACTTGCTCCATTGATGTCAGTGGCAGTTTGTCCATAAAGTAATAGAAGAGTAGATTCCCAATGCTAGAATACAGAAGAAGTCAGACTAAGACAAAGGCTGACAACTGTCAAATCTCTCATGGGTATTAAACCCTGAAGAAGGCATGCTGAAGATACTACAGATTTTTTTTTTTTTTTTTTTTTTTTAACCTAGGTAACTGCTAGGTTATCAAGGAGTCTTTACCCATAAAGAACGTAGGAAAATATAATCTTGAAAAATAAGTTTCCTTAGATATGGCAGTTGCTTCCCATCTCAACAGAAACAACTAGTTCTTTCCAAAAGGGAAGGCGAGTATGCCTGAGGTGATAATTAACTCTAGAGTTTACATCCTGAGTAAAGAGGCAGACCATGCCATGATGCTCCCCAGGCAGTAACAGGCTGTGGACAAGGCTGGTCCACTACAGAGGTAGTAAGACTAAATAACATGGACATGAGCCACATTTCTTTAGCTAGACTTTGGCACAAAGGCAGTATATCACAAATAAAAGGATTCAGGAACAGATCAGAACACTGTCAAGACCTGAAAACTGGTGAAATGCTGCAAAGTTCAGTACAGCTGGGAGCTCCTGACACTATTTGTGCAGCTATGTGTTACAGGAAGATGTTAAAAGAAATTAAGAAAAGGAAAAATTGTTGTGCATCATTCCCATCACCAGATGTCAGTACACAATTGAGTTTCTAATGCCAGCAGAATAAACTGGCAAACTTCTTTGTGCTCTGGGCACAGAAGACGAGTACCCAAAACACATTACAAAAAGTCAATCCATGCTTTAAGTACTTTTACCGAACCTGTTGTTATGTCTTCATAGACTGAAGCTGTTATTTTTAATAACAGAGCACCTTTTAAACCACAATGATTTTAAAGTTAGATTACCTGTTCTAAACCAATCAAGTTACAGTGTTTTATTACAGAAGTCTACAACTTCAATTATCTTCTGCTTTGCTGTCTTTACAGAACCTCTTTGTACCTTTCTAATTAAAAGTTAATATGTAACAGCAAGTATTTTCAAAAATAAGCAGGCAAATAGAAAACATTCCAAATGTATTAACTCTACTATTTATAAAGATTATTATTTATTTAAAAGCATTTAACATTACTGCCTGCATATGATGCACTTTCTCCTTATGGCTCCTGAAATAAATAGGCATAATCCTGCAGACGATGGCTCCTTTATTCCGATCAGTCTTCTTTCTCTGATTACCCATTACCTCAATGATTCATTGTGCTCACTGACTGTCTCATGATAGTGAAGAAACTGCTAACCTAAATACTTGGAGTAATGAGTCTCAGACAAATCTGGCCACAGCAAATTAAGGCCAGTTGTGGTTTACATATTTACATTGCAACTACTTATGGCTTAACAAGAATACATCTTGGCGCGGTGCCCTGTCATGAAAATCCAGGTGGATGTTCCAGAGCAGTTTATTTGGACTCCATTTGCATGGAGCAGAGTTCATCCATTCTGAGAAACAGAACTGCACAGCTACTGAGACACATATATCCAAGAACTTGTCCACATTTCAAAATGCTACATAACAAAAAAACCCTTCTGTTGAGTCACCATTTCAAAAATATACCTGCTCTGAACTGTACAGCACAAGATCTGAATTTCCATCACTGAATGCTAGAACTTAATATTTGTCATAATTTTTTCAATTTTTTTTTTATACAGTACAGCTTTTTACTGCAGAATTTGTCAGCAGATGTTTAAGCTAGGAGTCATTTGGAAGGGACAGACTTCAAAGAATAACTTAGAGGAAGAAAGGAAAGGTTAAAATAAAGATTTTATGGCAGACTAAATGGAAGACGGCTTTCAGTTGTAAGTAAGGGCAAAATGCACAGGGAGTAGCTACTCATGTGGGTGGGGAGATGGAGATAACAAAAAGGGAGGACACCAGAAAGTAGGTAGGAGGCAGGCTAAATGAAGAAGGAGATAAATCAAGCAAATACATAGCAGCTTTATAAAACAGCATCATAAAGCACATACTAAGCTGTAATTTCTTAAAGCATCTTATTGTCACTGTAAAGAGCATGCTAAAACCATTTCACAGATGGGAAGAATAAGGCTTACAGGTATGAAGAAGTCTGAGATGTTTTCAGTCATTTGTTTACATAAATACAAGAGAAGAAATGTGACCTGGAGGACAGTAATTTTTCTTACATGCTTACTTAATAAAAACAAAGTTAGTGAAATTGCAATACACAGCCTAACTGTCCTACTAAATTACCTAAAGTAAATAAATAAAATAAAATAAAAAAGCCAGGCAAATTATATTTACCAGAGTGTTTCAATTTGAAATGTACATTAAAAAAAAAAGAAAAAAGGAATGTATCAGAAGCTGTTATTTCTGCTGTTAATTCCTCTTTGGAATACATAATTTTTCCTGTTTTCTTAGCTTTATGCCTTCCAGTTAGTTGTTAAGTCCAGCTATACTTGTCAGAATCAATACCTCAGTCATTACAGCTAGCTACTTATCCATGCTTTAGTTAATCCTTGTAGTATTTCCTGTATTACACATAGTAGCTCCACCAACAGTCAACTAACTATAGGCTAACTGTAGGCTGTGTTAGGAAACACAGGCTACAATCACAAGCGAAATGTTTTGCAATATTTTACATAAAGACATTACAAGAAAAACAGTAACACATGACATTAACATAACTCATTAGCACCAACCACCCTGACACTTTTGCCTTTGTTAGTGTTTGGCTTGAAAGCTACCTGCCTCTTACGCTGATAGATCATTGATGTGAAGTTGATGAGTTTTTACACATTCTCAATCTACAAAGAGGTCTGTGATTACACAGCTACGTAAACTTTACAAAACCTGACAGGTTAAGCCTGGGGAAAACCCAGCAAAGATCATATTTCTTTGAATAGGTATTGTTATAATACTTGGCCTCCCTATCATTACTAGGACCATTAGAAATACGCTGAAAAGTTAAGAAAATAATTAATTTTAGAGGTGACTAATCTCTTGCATAAACAGAGGATTGCTGATGAGAAAATGAAGAATTTACTCAACTATCATCAATTGATATATTAAACCTGTCAGTCTCCAGCAACACTAAATTCAATGAATAAAGTATCGGTTTCATGAGATCCAAGTAGCTGACTGTTTTATAAGAATAAAGAACCATATGCACATCCATAATGCACATTACAATGCCACACTCCAGGCTGTGTTAATTTTCACCAGTTTAGTGGAATCTCTCCAACTTCTTTACCTAATGCAAGGCTGTTCTCATCTATGGATAGGTGAAGACTTTGTGGAAGCTGGGGTTTTGCACCAAGCTTGTTGAAAGAATGAAAGAATGGATGTAGCAAAACACATCAGCAAACCCCTACAGTTTAAAGAGCTACTATTAGTAACTTTTTCTCCAAGATGGATATCTATCTACTGCAAGAAAGAGAGAAAGCCTTTTTGCTTGCAAAGATGTAAGGCACTCACTTCATGGAGTGGGTTGAAAGGGAATAAAACATTTTTTTCACAATTTAACACCTCAAAAAACGATTGAGAAAAAAACAACCAAAAAACCCACTGACTGTTAGAAACATGCAAGACTGACAGTGATCATAGATATCTCTACCCATACATCTGCAGGTACAGGAATGGCTGACCAGACTGGAAATATCTGAAGCACCTCTGAACAAGCATCAGTAGTAAAGTGACATGCAGCAACAGGATTATTTGAGTCACTTGAACATTTTTAAATATGACACACCAAGTATCATGAAACAGTTGTGAATATGAGCATCCCAAGAAGGACAGAGTAGCTCAAAGACATTGGGATTTGCTTGATTCTGGAAAAACATGAAAACTGTTGTAAAAGGACTGAGGTGCTGACATAGCATACAGTTAGAATATGCTCTAACTAAGCATACTCTGAGTATGCTTTAAGAGTAAAATATTAAGATATTAAGAGCTCAAGAGTAAAATATTAAGATACTATTCTGAAACATTACTTAACCAAGATTTCTTTAACAACAGAAGGGCTATAATGCATAACTGAAAGATTTTTGTTCAGACTGTCATGACTGTACAAGGTTCTTACTGAAGACAACTGCCAGGGCATAACATCAAAACACAAACAAACAGAAACCAAAACCCCCAGACTGTCTCTTTTTTAATTAATTTTTTAAATAAAAAAGACAGTAAAGAAATATTCCTTCCACTCTATCAGACCCATCAAAGTTTCAAAACAGAGATGGCATCTGTGAGGTGTTTTGGTTTTGATGAAAGACGTTTAATTATTGACTCACTGAATACTGTGAAGAAAAGACTCCTGCCCGTGTGGTGTCAGCAACAGCTTATACAGCTACAGCAGACATACGTGTCCTCTTTGGTATTAAGTTTTTCAATCTGAACTGATTTATTCCAAGTGTCGGGTATTTAATTGTTATTGGTTGCTCTTAAAAGTTTCATTTACTGCCACTGCAGTTGTTAAGTGCCTTTATGAGTTTACTATTCTTGTTTACAGGTTCTTCTGAAAGCACAGAATATTCCTCCTCTGAGGATTCAAACATAAGAAACTATCAAGAATGCTGAAACACAATATTCAAAGCTGATCTCCATGTGTTAACTTATTTCAGGATATTTGGATTGATGGCACAGACATCGGAAATAAGCACTTAATAACAACTGTGGTGTTCTGCTGTTTTGCTGGGAAAATACAGCAAAACAAATAATAAAAACCCCACAGACTGTGCTATAATATCACACTACAGAGAAACTATTTATAGAACCAATAACCAAAACCATCCACAGGATGACCCTACTGTGTTGCAGAAAAAGCCCTGCAGATATATGTTGATAAGCTTAGGACAGAATGAGCGTTGACCAGAGTCTGGGTTTGGCTTCAGCACTAGTCTGACATTTGTAAGGAACTATATCGCTAGATTTATGCTCCATGTAAGGGACAGCCAACCCCAGCCAAGGCAAAGCTCTTACTGTGAACAGCCCACGACCTGCCCATTTCACAAATGTTGGTGCAAATTGGTTGCTTTATCCCACACATTCTTGTCTCCACAAGCTACAATTGTGTAAAAATTTTTGCTTTGCTTTAAATACTGTGCTAATGAAGCTAAGGACTGATTCAGTTTTCAGACTGGAATTTCACTTTAAAAGCCAGGAGAGGAAAAAGTTTGGGAGCTGTAACTTTAAAATTGTGTGGAAATGACATTCTGCTAAGAAGAATACAAACCAGAAAAATTATTTCACCAAACAACTGCCACCAACTTTAATCATTCCTCTCTAATACACATGTATTCCTAATGCCTGTACATTAAACTACAAACAAGAATTACAATGAAAATAAAATTCTGGGAGTTTAATTAGTGAAAAGCTTTTACCAGAAACAACAGTGACTTAAATCTACAAACACACCACCATGTATCTGGAGAGACTTTAATGTACATTAAGACTTGCACTGTCTAGCACTGATTCTACTTGTATTCCTACTCCGATGTGAATAGCGGTATCTATGCGTAAAACATCTATCTTGCACAGCTGAAGTAATGTAGACATATATCACATAAACAGAGCAAATCTGTCTGCCAGAGCATATCACAGGTTATACACCGAGCAAATGTACTCTTATTTAAACCAAAATTAAAGAATTAATGTCTCTGTGCATTCCACTATGAAACAAAGTTTCAAAAACACGTGGATTTGAGTATTTTTCTTCTCAGAGAGGTATATACCTTGATGACAACTGCAAGTAGCCCCACATCACTAAAATTTAACACTACAACAGGAATGTCCATCCATAATGAACCCACAATGAACCAAACACAGACAATCTTCAGTTAAGGGCCCCTCTGAATAATAATAATTTCTCATTGTTAGTGAAGAACTCATGATACAAATCAATTCCACGTACTTTGAATTCCACCTTTTGTAAAGGGTAGAAGCTTCCCCCTGCCTTTATTTTAGTATAAGGAAGTGTTGCCAGTAATATCATTAACAAAAGAAGGGTGGAGAAAATTATGGTATTGCAACATTAATAAACTTTTTATTCTGCTTATGAACTGAGTGCTTAGTCTCCTGTGAAGACACCTCAGAAACACTTGAAAACAAGGCTAAAGACAGCATAGGTTTTTTAAGTGTTCACTTCTGTCGAAGTGAAATGGCATTGGTTTATACAATTTTAGCAATAATAGGAATGGGTTTAATTTCTCCTGTTATAATACCAGCACTGGTTTTGGGCGGGTTGTTTTATGATTTTTTCAATTCAGAACTGCCACCTGGAATTGACCAACCTCTAAAGCTTCGGTTTTTCCATTCATTGTTGCTTACAACCATGGTCTTGGTAAGTTAACTTTCTTATAACTGGGGTTTTCACTTTTATTTTGGTAGGATATTTGGGAGCAGGAAGACAATGACTTAAGAAAAAAAAAAAAGACAAGAAGAAGCAATTCACTCTCCTGAAGCCTGTAAGCATTGCTATATGAACCACATCACGTTAAATTAACTCATAAAACTGATACGACTGATCTTAAAAGCTTATTTAGATTTTTCAGTGCATCTGTCAAACTACAGCCACTATACATTGGAAAACTTTCACATGAGAATTAAAAAATAACTGCATGTATTCTGTACCTATTAAACTGCATGTATATTTAATAATGCTATCTATTCAGAAGCAAGCCTACATTACTCTTCTTCTTCCAAATTCTTTATTTTCCACAGGGAAAGATTTTGGAGAAGCTAGGGATCTGCAGTGATTTAAGCTTATTGCGAGTTATCCTAGATGGAATACCACCATGGAGAGATTCAAAACTTCTTATCAAAGATGTCAAAGCAGATGAGGTACCATTGAGGATTTATCAGCCTAAATGGCCACCTACCGGCAAAAGAAGAGGAATACTGTATTTTCATGGAGGCGCTGGCACATTTGGGAGCATTAGTAAGAAATCAGCAAGTTTTGTTTTTAAAATCAAATCCAAACCTTTTACACTTTTACCTTCAGACATGTGTCAGTCAGTATCTCACCTGTCCTTTCTAGTGACGATAGCCTTTGCAATCAGTCCCAATACAAATGCAAAACACCTTGTGGAATTAATAGTCTAGTGCACAGTCCAGGTAATCACATTTCTGCTTTCTCTGGGCTACAGGCAAAGTTGATGAAAGCAGCTCTTAGCAGACCTGAGGCTTCTAACTCCAGAACTGTGATTCAGAAACCCCTCAATCAGCTGTCAGCTAACAGCAAAGGGACTCTGCTCCTCCTGTTGAAGCTGTTCTGAGAAAGATTCAGTTTGCTGGGGCCGAGAAAGAGACACCATTAAAACAAAACACGTATGCTTAGGTCACTGTGAGGGAAGATCAGCTCACAGGATGTTCATGAACCTTAACTAATGGCTAGCTAAAAATAAGATACAGCAACAGTCCTGGAGTAAGAGTTGGAATCTATGGCTCTTCTCTCATTCTCTGTACTCCATCTTTTTTGAAAATGTACCTTAAAATCCTTTTAGGTTGATATGGAACTCAGCCTAGATCTACTTTCTGGAATAATTACAGTATCATGAAAATGGCAATGCTGTTGCTAAAAAGAGTATATTCTGGCTTCCTTCTTTGGAACAATGCTTTGCTTACTTCTCAAGGAGAAATTTTTAGTTTTGGATCTCAATTGGACTGAAGTATTTCCTGTAAGCTTGGGTAGAGCCTCAAAGTACAGAATTTAAGATATACTTCTGCGCTCAGCACTAAACTTTTGTGTGGAAACACTACAAAAGTCAGTGTTTCTCAACTTGCAGTCCATGCATCAAAGGAAGTCTAAAAGATATAACATGGTCCAAAATAGAATTTAAAGAATACATTAAAAACCTAATCTGTACATATATTCCCATTCATGCAAACAAGGAATGAAAATGAAGGGAAATATAAATAATAAATGAGCATTAAAAATAGAAGCAGTCTGGGAGAGTTTGATCCTTGTGATAACACTGCACAGAATGCTTTATTTCTTTTTCAGAAAGGGAGACAACCCTTTGATTGCCTCAGTAGCAGCTGGCTCAGCCTCCTAATCATTCTGAATCTTTTTCTGAGCAACCAAGTCTATGTGTGCTTTGTCTGGAAGCCAGGGCACCTAACATGGAAACCCAGGCTTCATTCCAGGGGTCAGACAGGGAAGTTCGTGGGGTTTGAAACCTTTACTGTTTCAAAGGGTAAGTCTCCACTAGCACTACATTAGACAGACTTCAGTTACCTGCAAACGAGTTAGAGTCTCCCTAGCTTCATTGAGCATCATGCAGAAACAGTAATAGTTTACAATACAATACAAACCCCTAGTAACTGAGGTTCCGTTCTGCACTGTGGCAGAAATAATCTACCCTCGTTTCACTGCAGAGCATGTTAATCTGGGTGGAGTGTTAGGCTGACACCAGCTGTGATGCTTCCAGTTCTAGAGCTAGTTTGGGTGGACTCAAGAGATAAGCCTCTTCCAATCTAAGTGAAAGGTAAATTGCCATTGCTGGAATTAAAAAACACACCACAAAGTTGCATAGTTGTAGTTGTTGTTCACAACACAATTGCTGTTGCACAATCAGGACACTGAGGGAGCTGTATCATATGCCATGGATTAATATAATACCCATACCGATACACTGACTGTATCATGTGACCTTCCGTTTGAATTCCCGATCATACTTGGTAACAGGAAAGCAACATAAGGACAAGCTTTTAAAGGGACTTGGGGAATCTACATACTAGTAAGCCTGAAGTCTGCAACTAGCAAGTTAGCAGAAGCTACAATGAACAGGATCATTGGGCAGATAAATATGACTTACTCCTTAAAATCCATATGAATGGCAGCCATGCTTCACAAATGAATTTAAATTTTTTTAAATGAGTCAGCAAATACATGAATAAAGGAGACTGAGGTGATGGTATGTCACCAAATAGAAGTAGTGAATGCCAGGTACAAAATGAGCAAACAGAAATGGTTCTTTACATGTTTGTAAGCAAGCTATGGACATTTTCAATGCATAAAGTTGTTAATGTTAAAATCATGGCTTTGAGAAGTGGTTTGAATAATTCAGGGAAGAAATATTAATCAATGGCATTAAATATAAAGACACAGTTTCTGTCTCAAAGGAGTTCTCTGAGCCTCAACTTTTTGTATGCTTCTTATTACTACATGCTTGTCCTCAGCTTATGCTTCTCCTTAGCCATCTTTTGCTGACCACCAGCTGAGGTGCAATACCAGCCTAGACAGACTTCTGTTTTTTCCTAGTATTACCATTCTTACACGCTTATGCCCTAACAGCCACTGACCAATAACCAGAGAATGTGTTAACATGTAAAGACTGCATTGCGTAACACAAGTTACTCATCGGTCTCATGTTGCAGTGCCTTCCACAAAGCATAGGTTCAAGGATCTATATTTTCATTTCAAAAGGATATTTGATTTTTAAAACATGATTTCTGATAAACTTTCTCTTTAGGAGCTTTTGAAAGAATATGCTGATATATTGCCAAAAAATGCAACTCAGTGGTTGCGTCTGTTGGGTAAGTGCTACTTTTACATAGAAGTATTTGTGGTAATACAGTTCAGTGTTGAAACACTTCTGAAAAATCTGCTGAAAATACTTTTTTTAGATTGGGCTCCCTATTTTTTGCTTTAGCCTTTCGTTTAATTTAGAAGTGTGCTTATAGGCAAAGTATTCTAATACCATTAGTTTTTCTTTCCAAACTACACTAGTTAAAAACAAATATAATCTTTAAAAATTAGGAAAAAAGGCCTACATAACTATCATACCAGTCAACCATGAACAACACAAGTTAAATTTTTATAATTACTTTGACAATAACCACAGTACTGTTGACATTTCAGTTATCGTTTGGCTCCTGAACACCCATACCCAGGGCAATATTTTGATTGTCTCAATGCCACCTTATACTTTATGAGGAATTTAGAAGAGTATCATGTGGATCCTGCTCTCATCATCATTAGTGGTGACAGCTGTGGAGCTAATTTTGCTACGGTTATTTGCCAAATACTGCTGAATAAAAAAGATCTCCCAAAAGTACGTGCTCAAGTCTTACTCTATCCTGGACTACAGGGGCTAGATTTTCATTTGCCTTCCTATCAGCAGAATGCTTCAGTCCCCATGTTGTTTCGGAGGCTAGTTATCTACTTCTGTTTTCGTTATCTTAATAAAGAGCCATCAGTTTTGGAAGATGTCCTACAAAACTGCCATGTTCCTGAGAGTATGAAACGGAAGTATAAAAAATGGATAAGTGCTGACATTATTCCTGATGAATTTAAGATTAGAGGCTATGTACCACAGAAATCCACTTCATACAAACCTGAAGTCCATGAAGCAGTCAAAGAACTTTTAGCAATAACATTTTCCCCACTTTTAGCTGAAGACTCCATAATTTGCCAGCTCCCTGAATCCTACATTGTGACCTGTGAGTTTGATGTACTGAGGGATGACGGACTATTATACAAGAAGCGATTAGAGGACAATGGTGTTCAAGTGACCTGGTATCATTGTGAAAGTGGGTTCCATGGAATTTTAGCCTTTTTTGGCTACGGGATTTTTTCCTTTTTATCTGGAAAAAAGATAATGGATAGTACTGTGAAGTATATAAACAGTTTATAAAAGTATTTTTCAGAATAAAGATGCAAGTCTTGCATTATTCTTGGCAAAGAATGTTAACACTTTTGATTAATGTTTTGGATTTAGATTGCATTTTTTACTTTCTTATTTCTGCTTCTATAGTGACTCTCTAAAAAATGTTAAGATTATTTAAAGCACCACCATTCTAGAAAACATTATAATAAAAGCACACCAATAAGATCCAAGATGCAAACCCAAGCCACTTGGAACATACTCTTTCACTTTAACTCTAGCAATCCCAGTATCTTTGCATGGCTGGCACACATTCAAGGCAAGCAGCAAGAACACCCCTCCCTGAAGATTCTTTGACGGCCCATAAATGCTGAAGACAACAAGCGGGGTCTACTTTGGTCCATTTGGTGAGAGACAGGAGGTGTTTACACTATCAGATGGAGAGCCCAATGACTCGGGTTCTATCAAGTCTTATGTCCAATAGGGAAATTGCAGCTATACATTTTGATTTTTAGGGTTAGTTTGCACAAAGACTTTCAAAAGAAAGGCTTCTGTCCCAGGCAGAAGTTCTAAACTGGAACTAGTATGTGTTTGACTTTGTTTGGAATCTGAGAAACAACATTTCATTTTGGAACTTGATTCTTAAACTAGAATCCCTAAACTTTAATGAGTGTCTACATGTTAGGGAAGTGTAGAGGTGAGACTTCTTTTCCTTTTTGTACTCTTTCCTTCAAGATTGTCTCATGCTCAAGACTACCTGTTACGCTACATTTGTTGAAAAAGTTCTGAAGATCACAGATGTAAGAAGGCAGAGGAGCACAACATTGTATTATCTTACCACTGTAATGCTATGGCAATTTTGTGATGCTTTCAACAACAACAACAACAAAAACCAACAAACTAGCTCTTCAAATATTTGTTACGAGAGCAAGTTACATTTGCTAAACACATACTCAGTGATGAACCTGAACAAACACCTCATGGTGAAAGGAACCATGCAACACTGGCAGACAGAGACCACAGTCTTGCTAATTCTACCTTGTCAAACCTGTGCTCTGCACAGTAATTCATTTACCAGACTACTGGACTATCCAAGACTATTGTATATGATCACACAACTGTGGAACCATAACACAAACTGAAAGTCCAGCAACACCACTGGGTGGGCTTTTTTTTTTTTTTTTAATCTGGACTTTTGCCATTTTAAACAAACCATTTCCTTCTATTTCAGAATATTTTACAATGACCATGTGCCCTATTAAAAATACTCAACTTCTCATTGGAAAAAATAATGAAATTTAATTTTCTATGAAGTTTTCTAACTAAAATGGCATGGTACTTTCCTCCTATCACTTACAATTTCACTTAAAATAAAAAAGTTACATTATAACATGGCTGATTATTGAAGTTAGATTTTTATTTCTTTCATTTCCCCGGGGAATTTGCAATTTCAAGAATGTTCTGATATCCTAGTTATCTGAAGAGTTGCAGACTCAGATTCACAATTAGTATCTCAAGCTTCATTTACATCACAGCACTCTACATTAGCACAATCCCATTCTACAGCAAGAGCAAGATAAAGCAGTTTGACTCGAACTCTTTAATTGCCGATTACCTTAAGCCATTTTATGCTGTACCTATTGCACACTGAGAGTGACTGAAGCTCACCTGACAGGAGGTAACCTGATCATGAATCTAAACTCAGCCTCCTGTGGGTTTTTCTAACCATGTTTTTCTTTTAGAAGAAAACACAAAAACTAATAAAAACTGAGATTGAGATAATGGCATCATTTTATAAGCACACTTTTCTGAAAAACATTGGTGACAATCCATTTGGCCCTTTAGAGTCAGAATCATCATAAGCATATCTCTGCAAAATCCTAGAGAGACTCTTCTTCAGAATAGTGCGGTTTAGTGTCACAGACTCAAAGCACACAAATGCCCTGTGTCCATCTTCCACCTCTAACTAATTTAATATTAATGCTTAATAACCAGCTAAGGACTGGTTTCTTGCAAAAATTCCAAAGTGATGCTGGCATAGATCTTTAAATGAGTTCAGGGCTTTAACCAACTTATTTTTTGTGAAATAAAGGCAGCACAGGGGAAGAAAGTGGGAGAGGGAAAGATACCTACTAATGTATTCGTAAAAGGCAGGAGAAAGGTTTTTACTAGAGCAACCTTATGACAAACAAAGAATCAGGAAGTAACAAACCGAAGGTATCTGGGAAAGTCAAATCAAAGGCATTTCAGATCACTTTGCTGCTTGGCAAAATGGCAGTTGTATACACACTGCTGGTGTTATTCTTAGCAGTTTTTGTTGCTGGATTCATATTATTGGTCATAGGGGCAATTAATTTTGATATCTCCAACTCAGAAATTCCTCCTGGAGTGGACCAGCCTGTAAAGCTCCGAATCATTCATGTAATTTTAATAAGCAGAGCCGTGGTGGTAAGTTAACCTGGTGTGATTTCTGGGGGAAGAATGGTTAAACCTATAGATTTTAAACAATGCAACGCTAGAACCCTACTTGGAATTAATTTTCAGGGAGGAGAGCAGGGCATTGCTGTCGTGCTACATGTTCATTTTTTCTAAAGAAACCTTTACCAGATTTTTTATGCTACACTGCATTACTACAGTCCTGCCTAGCTCTTACATTAGGCAGTATATAAATGCCGCCTAACACAAGCATTTGAAAGTCTGACTGTGCTTCTGCAATTAATTGTACTAACCTAGCAATAATTTAATTAAGAACACTATCATATGTTGGATCATTTATATTTCCATTCTGTATATCAGATGTTTTTGGGTCATGCTTTCTAGCTCTTCTTGGATCTGGGTATGAGGAGTTAAGTATTTATTTTGAAGATAAAATTGGAAACTGAACATTTCAAAACTGGTTTTGGGAAGGGGGAGTTTTTGTCACACAAGTGACAAAGTTAGGTAATGTTGCTCAAGAGGAGCTGAAAGAATTCCATCTCCCTTGAACACATATTTATAACTTCTGCAGCAACTAAGCAGGCTTCTCTGATGGGAATGGGGGGTTCTGGCCAGCCCAACTTCTTCAGATGAGCTGGCAGGTAAAAGAGTGGGAAGCTAACCAGCCCACAGGAGCTGAAGCTCTTACCAGCACTCAACTTCTGGTGATCTCTGCTGACACAGGATCTCACTGAATCAGCCTATTTCCATGTAATGATAGACGCACAGATGCTGTGATGACAGAAGTTGTTAGAAATATATGAGATGGCAGAAATTGTGCACATATTTAATAATGTACTTAAACACCTCCAAGAGAGAAAAACTATTTAAAATGGGGCTGGGGGGGAATAATTGTCAGAAATACTCTAGATTATAGTGGACCACAGTAAAGAATTCTAGATACATATTCACATGCTTTGGCTGCACACAAGTTGCAGTTAGAAAGAGATTACTTCACTCAAGCAGCCAGAAAAGCCAGTTCTCTTTTTATCATCTACACACTGCCCATTAACACCATAAACCAGAACTGTATGCAGCAATGTAAACAATACAGGATGAAAGAGACCAAACAAGTTGAATGTAAAGGTGAGAATATTCTTTGGAGTTGTTCCATTTCTGCTTGGAAAATAGCACATCCAAAAGAATAAATAACTTGATCATGTTTGTATACAATCAGAGACACTAAGATTAGTTTCTATAATGAATTAAAATCAGTAGGTTGCAAAATATATTAGTTTCTTCAGCTTCAAAATCTGTTATGGAGAACATTACAAATACCTGGAGTCACTGAAGAAAAGATCTTTCATAGGTAAATATATCGAGAAGCATACACCGCACTGACAATCCATACAGATGGAAATATTCATAACAAAATATTGAATACTAAGAGCTTGATCCAAATCTTCATAAGGACCAAAGTACTGGTTTGGCACGACTAAATAATGTATTTCAAAACAGAGTTATGCCTTTTTTTCTTATTTTTGCAAACTTATATTGGACCAGTAGCTCTCATTTATATTTTTTTCATCTTCTGGTGCCTGGCACGAATATCACGTCAGCATATGTAAAGATCAGAAGTTTGGTCCTACTAAATATCTCAGGATCTTTCATTGTATTGTATACATCAGTGAACATTTCTGAGACCAATCAAAAAGCAATTATCCAATATATTCTCAAGTTAGTCAACTCTGCTTTGGGCAAGTATCCAAATAATGAAAATCAGCACCAGAACTATCATCTTTCACAACGTTTTCACATCTTCTCAGGGGCAAGGACAGAATAACCAGTGAAAATCAAACTTGTTTTCAATGTTAGGTAAAGGACCTGCTGAGAAAGCAAACGAATATATTTCACCAGTCTTTGTTAATGCTGTGTTGTTTTGGGATTATGTTTTTTGGTGAGCACTGCTGTTCATGTGACCTCTCATGATGCTACTGTTAGTTGTGCAGTTGTACTACACTTGTACAACTACTCAAATATTTTATGATTGCCCTAAACTATACGACTTAGACATCATGAGTATACTGCCCATACAGTTCCTTTACCTTGGAAAATACAGAATCTCTTGAGTGAACTCCCTATTCTCTTTGCATTTAAACAGGGAAAGATTTTGGAGAATATTGGCATCTGCAGTCAGGTTACATTTGTCCGGTACACACAAGAAAGAAAGACTCTGGGAATGGACTCAAAGCTCTTCATCAAGGACCTGTGGTTTGAGAAAGTGCCTGTAAGGATTTATCAGCCTAAGGATCCATCTGCCAGCCAAAGGAGAGGAGTTGTGTTTTTCCATGGAGGAGGATGGGTATTTGGAAGTCTTGGTAAGATATCTAACAGAAAAAAATATTGTAATTTAGCTAAAGAAGTATTTTCTTCATAAATGGTAAAGCTGATTGTCGCCTGACCTGTAGCAGTTATGACATTCAAGTATAACCACAGATGCACTCTCCCAAGCACTGCTGTTAGAGGAAAGCATCTGCTGTGCATTGTTTTTCTTAAAAGACAAGGACGACGAGGTATAAGAGGAAAAAATACAGTAAGCAAATATTGAAATAGGAAGATGACGGGGTACAAAAGATCTGAAGAGCTATGTGGCAAGGGGAAATAGTGTTTTCTTCTTGCAATTCTTTGACCTCTGCAATAGACAATGTTAACACTCTGGGGAAAAAAACAAACCAAAACTAAACAAATCCAAACCCCACCAAATATGTTTCTTTCAGAGACTCATGAAAAGCTATGCCGCTGTATTGCCAGAGAAAGCGAGTCAGTGGTTGTATCTGTTGGGTGAGTCTTTCCTCACATTGCTTTTTAGAGATTATTTCCCATAGCGTTCATATCACCTTAGAGCTTCCCTGAGTGCAGCAACAACCATTCTCAGGTAAGTGTTTCTGTAGGACTTGTCAAGGATGCGATTTACAAATTCACTCTGCTTTTGTTTGGAGCCACTGAAGGCTGACTCAAGCTAAGTTTTCACTGTTTGACTACATCACAAATAATACTTGGGGATATCTAGCGGGAAAATGAAGTTTTGAATCAATGTTTTCAAATTCCAAACTCAAAATCGATAGTAAACAGATAGTAAGCCATATATTCGACTTAATCATTATTCAAGGGAACTCTGCCTAATGCTAACAGAGGCACTACATGAATGACAAGACATCATCGATGTACTGACATAAGGATTTGGATTATGAGAATATAGTTGCACTGTAATAAAGACGTAAAACAGAAGCACTGACATTTGTATCCAACCCATGGAAAGCTAAAGCATAAAATGACTAAATGAATGTCAATAAACCCCAGACATAATTGGAGGGTGGTTACTCTTGTGTTCTTAAAGACCTGAGAAACATCCTAAACAGATGATATCCTAACAAATTAATCTGCACCACCTGGCTGAACTAGCCACAGTTTATTTATGATCAGCCTGTGGAGAAAGGGAAATTCTGAGGAATCCAGGTATCACTGGTGGTAGGAACCAGTATTTTCAGCAATATCTTTAAACCCACTTTCCTTCTCGTACTTTTGTTGCCACTTTCTGTGTACCAGGTATCGTTTAGCCCCTGAACACAAATACCCTGCTGCGTATGAAGACTGTCTTAGTGCCACCATACACTTCATGAAGAATATCGAGCACTATGACGTGGATCCTGGCAATGTCATTGTCTGCGGGGACAGTGCTGGGGGCAATCTAGCAGCTGCTGTTAGCCAGACCCTTGCAGGCAGATCAGACCTCCCCAAACTACGTGCTCAGATCTTGATCTACCCGGGCCTTCAGGCACTGGACTTCAATTTACCATCCTATCAGCAGAATCGGGGAGTCCCTCTCTTATTCCGAGAACGCGCCGCTTTCTATGTGTTACAGTACCTAAATGGGGATGCATCAAATCTGGATGAGGTCTTGGAGGGTTCCCATATTCCTATAGATATTAAATTAAATTACAGGAAGTGGGTGAGTCCAGATAACATCCCCGAAAAGTTTAAGGTCAGAGGCTACAAACCACATGTGCTACTTGACTGCACAACCGAAATTTATGAGACAGTGAAAAGATTCTGTGAGCCCAACCTGTGCCCGCTGTTGGCCGAAGATGCTATTATTCACCAGCTGCCCGAGTCTTTCATCTTGACTTGCGAGTATGATGTGCTGAGGGATGACGGCTTGCTTTACAAGAAGAGATTGGAGGACAACGGTGTTCGAGTGACCTGGTACCACCTCGAGGATGGATTCCACGGAATCATAAATACATTTAATAGTGATTGGTTTTCATTTCCAGCTGGGAAAAGGGGTCTTGACAATATTGTGAACTTTCTAAAAAGCTTATAGAAACAATTTTCTTTTCTTCTGTAA
Source organism: Falco biarmicus (assembly GCF_023638135.1). Taxonomy (NCBI): domain Eukaryota; kingdom Metazoa; phylum Chordata; class Aves; order Falconiformes; family Falconidae; genus Falco; species Falco biarmicus. The sequence goes on along the minus strand of NC_079290.1, from coordinate 111,544,964 downwards.
GAACTGCCAATTTTCTGTGGTCTTTTATCTCCCAAATTCCCTACAAGAGGTTTAGATAGGACAATTTCTTAATGAGCAATTACGTCAGTGTGACCACTGAAGAATGTATTTCAAGAACGCTGTGAAAGTTTCTTTCAGCGCTGTTTGAAGTATTTCATGTGCAGTCTGCCTATTTTAATGATCTATTTGTACTAGACACTTTCCATTCTCCCAGTGAACATTAAAGATGCAGTAAAATTTTAAATCAACATCTAGTCTGATCAATTTTATTCAATTACAATGGATGGTGTCATTCTTCCTAGAGGCCAAGTGCATTTTGGCGAAGGAGAAAGTATTACAATGTACCGGTATTACAATGCTACAATGCAGTGCCCATGCTATATGCTACAGGTAGCACCTGATTCTAAGATTCCCAGTCACCAACTTGCAGAAAATTTCTATGCACTAGGTAACTGGTATTTTAGACTCAAATAAATGAAGTCAAAACTGCAACTGTCACCAACAGAGATAGTCTATTAACAGCTTTGTTTAAATTAAAATGGAGGAAATGCTGTGTTTCCCTATGTTTATGAAACACATAGGTATGCTGAAAAACTTGTTCCTGTACTTAAATACTTCAACAACAAAGTAAGATTGATGTATTTACCTTTCTAGAGCACATGTTAGCTGGCTTGGTTTTTTCCCTTCATGTTAGCTCCCGTTTTCTTTTCTAAATGTCATTGTTAAAACTATATATTCTAAAAGAATGTCCACAACACAGGAAGCAATATGTTGTGGCTGCAGATCAGATGTAAGAGACAACCTCCACATTAGTTGTCTCTCCTTGTAAATAGTGACCATCATAAACTGGAATGTCATTCGGTACTTAACAGCTATCTCTCTCTGAACAGCCTTTCATATCATCCGCAATCCAATAATAGCACGTAGAATATCAGGCCCTGTATCAATCCCACAATTAATATAAAGCTAAACAGGAAATTAAATACATTCTCCTCTGACTCTTCTCCAATGTGATGCATGAGGGCACCTTGCAAATATTTCCAAGGACTTTAAAGTGTGTGGCACTTGAGAGATCTGTTACTACTGAGAAAGATAAATCAAAGATAGGCATAAAGATACCTCACCTTTGGTTAAGTGAAATGGTGGGGTTTTATATACTGCCGGTGATACTGCTGGTGATTTTTACTGCTTCATTCATCCTAGCAATTATGCAAACAATTAAATCCGAGTACTCCAACTTCAGCATCCCTCCTGGAGTTAATCACCCTGGAAAGCTTCGAATTGTCCTTGCTTCTATGATTTGTACATCTGCTATGGTGAGTTGCTCTCATGATTTCTGCCAGAAATGTGTTTGAGGTGTTCTTTTTGTAAGGTTATATGTGTAAATATAAAATAAGATGCTGGCTACACCCAGGCGGCTTTCCTTTTTTGGGGAGCTGACTTTAGAGAACAATTTTTGTAAAGTAATCTGTTAGGCCTCAAGCAGTTTTAGCCAGGTTTTCCCTACAACACAGGGACTAAGCCAATCATAAAAACCCAAGCTTTATCAGCTCAGTTTCCCTAATAAAGTTTAAATTAATTATTTATAAAAAGTGAGATTGCTTTGGCTTCCATTTTAGCTCAGCACAGATGATGGTTTTTAGGCCATTCTTGGGGCTTTCCAGTAATACTGATGGAAAGCTAGGTGCTTCTTAAGCAGATAAAACCAGAGACTCAGGGGAACCACTGGGGAATGACACCCGAGTGGCAAGGTGGGCAGTGGTGGGAGGCTGGCACAAACCCTAGCATGTGGTGACGCTGGGACAGAAACTCCTTTTTTTTTCCCGTAAGCCATTTTTGCCTGACGGAGCGTGAGTGGGACACGTGGGCCTACCTGCTCAGGCGCGCGGTGCCACTGCCACCCCGCTCGGCCGGGCGCACTGCCTCAGCTCCATCTTCTCCTGGGCCAGCTCTCGGTGAGGACCAGCCCTGGGGCGGCCACCAAGGCTGAAGGTGGAGGCCTGCGGCTCTGGGGCGGGCTGGGCCCCGCCGACACAAAGCCCAGGTGCCCCCTCAGGCCTGGCAGCGGCCGGGGGGCGGCAGGCGCAGGGTCTCCTTCGTGGCAACCTGCCCGGCTGCTGCAGCTGCTGCCCGCGGGGAGGCCGCGCTCCGCTCGGCCGGGCTCTCTTCCCTCTCTTCGAAGAGGGGAAGATTTGGGAGAAGATGGGGGTGTGCAGCCGGATCGCCTTCAGCCGCTACGTGCGCGCCGGGCGGGAGCTGGAGCTGGGGCCGGGGCCGGGGCCGCACCGTGGGGCCGGGGCCGCACCGTGGGGCCGGGGCCGCACCGTGAGGCCGGGGCCCAGTGCGGCTCCACCGGCCCCGCGCGCCATCTGCCGGCTGCGCCCGGCCGCCATCTTCTTGCACGGCGGCGGGCGGCTGTCCTGCGGCACCGGCTGGGCGGGCCGGGCCTCGGCCTCTTGCCGCAGCGCAGCCGGGCGCTGCCGCGGTCCCTGCCGGAGCCGGGGCGATGATTCTGGCCCGGGACCGAAATCTGGCGGAGACTGCGCGTCATGTTCGGGCAGCTCGGCGCTGCCGGCGAGCCGCGGGTGCCCGCGTGAGGCGAGGGGAGGCGGCTGTGAGGGGCGGGAAAAGGGCGGGAAAAGGGCCGCTGCCTGTGGAGCCGGGCGGCAGCGCGCAGCCCCCCGCTTTCCTGCGGATCCCCGTGAGCGGGGCTGCCGTCACGCCGCCGGAGAGCCAGCGGTGGTTGTGCCGGGACAGCTACGCCGGTGCGACCCTGCGGGCCAGCGTCTTTTTGCTTCTGGGCACTTCTGGGCATGGCAGGGTGGCACATCTTGTGGGAATGCCACCCCTCAGCACACTGTGTGCCCAGACCCCTGTGGCCTGGCAGCACCTCAGGGGGTGCTCATGGCCTCTCCCCAGTCTGGTGAGGCGGGGCGAGCCCCGAGCAGGGCCCGTGTGCCTCCCAGCATGGCCATGTGCCTCCCAGCACGGCCCATGTGCCTCCCAGCACAGCCATGTGCCTCCCAGCACGGCCGTGTGCCTCCCAGCACGGCCGTGTGCCTCCCAGCACGGCCGTGTGCCTCCCAGCATGGCCGTGTGCCTCCCAGTATGGCCCGTGTGCCTCCCAGTATGGCCCGTGTGCCTCCCAATATGGCCTGTGTGCCTCCCAGCACGGCCATGTGCCTCCCAGTACAGCCCGTGTGCCTCCCAGTAGAGCCCATGTGCCTCCCAGTACGGCCCATGTGCCTCCCAGCATGGCCGTGTGCCTCCCAGCATGGTCGTGTGCCTCCCAGCACGGCGTGCTGCTGGCACCACGCAGAAAAGAGGGAATGTTTTCCAGAAGAGTTTTCTAACATGTTGAGAACTGACTAATAAACGAACTTGGAAGGTGATGATTCAGTGATCCATTTAAGTAGATGTAATTGCCCTGTAAACTCCAAGGAGCTTTCTAACAGTAAAGAAAATGCTAATGTATTTTAATAATACAGAAAACTATAACTGTCCCATTATTTAAATAAAGAAAAATAGAGTAAAAAAAATTCTCAAGGCAAAATACCCTAAGTAAAGGCGAGGTGCAGATCGATTAAATTACTTTATCTGTAAGCCAGATGCAGTCTATACCAGAAGAGCAAAATGAACTTGGATCACTTAAGTTCTGATTAGTGCTGTTCTACGAAGACAATCCCAGCTATGCTACATCCTTGCAACTTCATCCTACTGGCTATCATTTATCTGCGATAACTCACTGGACAAACACCTGTTTAGCAGATAACAGCACTGGGGGTTTCTTTGCTGAAGGAAAAATACTCCAAACATGGCAAAAAAAAAGGTGCTGTTAAGAAATTTGCATTTGAGCTTATGACACTTCCTTCTCTTTTGTTGCCTCCTTATGTGTACCGGGTATCGTTTAGCCCCTGAACACAAATACCCTGCTGCGTATGAAGACTGTCTTAGTGCCACCATACACTTCATGAAGAATATCGAGCACTATGACGTGGATCCTGGCAATGTCATTGTCTGCGGGGACAGTGCTGGGGGCAATCTAGCAGCTGCTGTTAGCCAGACCCTTGCAGGCAGATCAGACCTCCCCAAACTACGTGCTCAGATCTTGATCTACCCGGGCCTTCAGGCACTGGACTTCAATTTACCATCCTATCAGCAGAATCGGGGAGTCCCTCTCTTATTCCGAGAACGCGCCGCTTTCTATGTGTTACAGTACCTAAATGGGAATGCATCAAATCTGGATGAGGTCTTGGAGGGTTCCCATATTCCTATAGATATTAAATTAAATTACAGGAAGTGGGTGAGTCCAGATAACATCCCCGAAAAGTTTAAGGTCAGAGGCTACAAACCACATGTGCTACTTGACTGCACAACCAAAATTTATGAGACAGTGAAAAGATTCTGTGAGCCCAACCTGTGCCCGCTGTTGGCCGAAGATGCTATTATTCACCAGCTGCCCGAGTCTTTCATCTTGACTTGCGAGTATGATGTGCTGAGGGATGACGGCTTGCTTTACAAGAAGAGATTGGAGGACAACGGTGTTCAAGTGACCTGGTACCACCTCGAGGATGGATTCCACGGAATCATAAGCCTGTATGATTATTGTGGTTTCTTATTTACTGCTGGGAAAAGGGGATTGGACAGAACTGTTAAATTCCTAAAAAGGCCTATAAAACCAACTTTCCTTATGCTTCTCACACTAATGTCTCCATTTAGGCTCCCAAACCTTAGGTAGCACTTGTTAGCAAAAATGTGATGCAAATACCAATTTTAATATTCATGAACTTGAAATGAGCACTGGTCTTTGTCCTCGTAAGACTAGTTCAGTCTTTACAGTCTTAATATTTTCCACATGCTGTGTTTCAATCCCTTGTCTTTCAAATCAGCATTTGATTGATTCCTTTTATTTATTTACCAGATTATTTACTTCTAGGTAAATAACATCTGTGGAATGATTTGGATTAAGTAGCTCCCATGAATTACAGTCAGGACCTTTGTGATGTCCATTTGATAGGCCCCAAAGCATGATTTTATTTAGGTAGAAAGTACAAGTTAGCTACGTGGTGAGCAGGAGGGAGGAAAGCTCTGGAAAAACAGGCAGCGGTCAAGGTCTGTGTGAAAAATTCGACATTCAGTGGGCATGGCAGAACCACATCTCTGAGTGTGGCAGTGGGTGGCCCGAGTTAATTGGGGACACCTTGCTGGAGGCAAGGAAGGGCTGCCCTGATTTTGAAATAATCGCAGCACTACAAAAGCCTGTTTCATTTTGGGATGTTTCCATTATGTCCACTTAAGCTCTGGGCATATCTCATATCTGAGAGATACTGGTTGAGAGGAAACATGTCAGTTTTTAGGAAGAAAGCAAGGGTTAGCCAAGTGGGCTCTTGACCTGTGTCTGCTGGAAGGTTTAGGGTAAAGAGACAAAACACTTTCATGTTCTTTCAGAGTAGTTCCCCAGTATTCTTTTTTTATTTTTTTTTTCATTTTGTGCTGTTTCTCCACGTTGTGTGTTTTCTTTATATGACAAGCCAGTGTATTCCTCGACATGATGCTTTGTTATACCCTGCTGATGAAAGCAAGGAAGACCAGCAGCGAGCACACTCAAAATAGCAAGCTGAAGAAATGAAAACCCTAAGGAAAACCAAAAAAGATCCCAAGACAGAGGAAATCAGGAATTTTTACGGAACAAGTGCTGTCCCGTTCAGATGCCGCAAGGGCTCAGGCAGCCAGCCCCCGCGGCCCCCGCCCGCACGGCCCCGCGGCACGGCACGGCACGGCACGGCACGGCACGGCACTGCACGGTCCGGCCCGCGCCCGGTGCGGGCTGGCCCGGCAGGAGTCCCGCGCACCATCCGCCCCTCGGCAGCGCCCGCCCGCAGCCCGCCGAGCCGAGCCGAGCCGAGCCGAGCCGAGCCGAGCCGAGCCGAGCCGAGCCGCAGGTCACGCACTGCCTCCTTGAACCGAGATTACGGCGCGCCTCAAGCCGGCGGCGCGGCCTCCCCCCAGCCCGCGGCCGCCCGCACCATGACCCCGGCGGCGGCTTTGCAGAGCTGTCACAAACGGGCCGTGACGCCGCCGGCCCGGGCCGCGGAGGAGGGGGCGGGCGGGCGCTGCGGGCCCCGCGGCGGGCCGGGGAGCCCCGCGGGGCGGCCGGCGGGCCATGGCGCTGCTGCCCGCGCTGCTGCTGCTGCTCCTGCCCCTGGCGGCGCTGGCCGTGGCACTGGCCACCGTCCTCCTCGGCCTCCCCAGCTACGACATCCCGCCCGGGGTGAACCAGCCCGCCAAGCTGCGCCTGGTCCTGGCCGTCCTCCTGGGCACGGCGGCCCTGGTGAGTGGCGCCCGCCGCCGCGCTTCGCCTTTTCGGGGGGCGGGGGTGCTCCGGCCGCGCCGGGGTGCTGCCGGGTCTCGCGGGGTCGCCCCCACCCGCACCCGCCGGGGTCCCCCGCGGCGAGGCCGGTGCTGGAGGCCGCCCCCCGGGCCGAGGCGTGCGGTCCCCGGGCCGCGCCGGGTCGGGCTGGTCGCTGCCCGCGGCCCCAGGCGAGGGCACCTTGCGCAAGGGGCCACACCGCTGCGCGGCCCCTGCCCTGCGCGGCCCCTGCCCTGCGCGGTCCCTGCCCTGCGCGGCCCCTGCCCTGCGCGGTCCCTGCCCTGCGCGGCCCCTGCCCTGCGCGGCCCCTGCCCTGCGCGGCCCCTGCCCTGCGCGGTCCCTGCCCTGCGCGGCCCCTGCCCTGCGCGGTCCCTGCCGCGGCTGACATTGACGGTGCAAAGCCGGTCAGGGCTGCGCTGCTTAATCCCTGGGCTCCTTCTGCAGCGTTGCATAAACGGCATTAGAGCTCTCCCAGCTCCTCCTTTGTCACTTGCTGTATCTTTTCCATTTTTGTACATCTTCACTTTTCACCATCACTCCTGTAGCCACAACACTGCCAGGGCTGTCACACACACCTTGTTTTCCTCTGCACCGTTTCTTACACCATTTACATCCTCTTGGAATTTACTGACAAAGCTACTCCTGAATTCCACTAGCAGGTGACAACAAGGAAATGGATCAAGACAGACTCTTGCCAGGCATTTGAAACTGGGATCTTGTTTAGTAACTGAACTGCAATAGTTTATTTGTGTGATGCCATTAATTAATTTGGTTCCCAACTTCTTGTTTGTGCGCTTATTACATCAGATTTATATTCTAGCTTGCAAGAGCACTGGGAAAGGAAGCTGCTTGATTTTGGTCAGTAAATCTGTTGTGCAAATAAAAAGCAGTAACTAACTCACACAACACAACTCAGCACTTAAGATTTGCAGATTCCCTGAGTTTTATGGTCTAATTCAGGCATATCAGTTATGCACTGAAGAACTATTCAAGTTTTTATTACTGCTTCTATATATGGCATTTCATTTTTACCCAGTAAAACTGGAACGAAATGAGCACAGAAGTGTGCAGGACAATACAGAGAATTAAAATGTATACTCCAAGACAGCCAGTTTGGGTGGCCTATATAAAATTTCTGATGTGACATTGGAATGATACTGGATTTGAGTAATGGAAGTAGATTTTTTACCGTCTGTAGGATGTGAGAGCTTGGGATTAATTTTTTTTCTGAATCAGAGTGCTTTTATTTTTATCAGACAACAGGGGCCAAAATTACTGTATGAGAAGGCTAGATTTTTTAATCCAATTCTTTCAGATTCCAGTGATTGCTCATATGAGAAAAGGGAGAACTCCTTTTCGGTAAAACTAATCTAGGCAAATTTACAACAAATACTGTTTTCTGACTGTATCTTGGGATCTCTTACCTTCCTAGCACTGGGCATTCCTCTCAAGAAAACCAGCTGTGGAGTTACTTTTCCTCACTGTTTTCCACAGGCTTATCAAGGCAAACCCCAAGGACTACACGGCCTGTTAGAATGAACTCCCTGTCAGTACTTGGCGTACAGGAAGCCATTTAGAGAATGGTTGGAAGATGCTTGCATAGCCATTACCCTTCCCTGTCAGCAGTCCTCACAGTAGCTATTCTAACTTCTTGTGCTCTTTTATTATTTTATTGTCTTATAGTGTATTAATATTTTAGAACATTACAACTTTTGTTCTCCAAAGTTCTGTGTTTCTTTTAAAATTTCCCTCAAATACAGTTCAATGTAAGTATGATGCAGAGTTGTTATACCTTCAATAACTCAAGACTTTCAAAGAAGCCTTAATTTCTTTTACCTTTAACAGGGAAGGATCTTGGAGAAGACTGGACTTTGCAGTCAGATCACTTTTGGCCGATACGTGCGACAGGGCCGGAAACTCGGGGTGGATCCAAAGCTCTTTATCCAGGATCTGCAGTTTAACAAAGTACCTGTGAGGGTTTATCAGCCTAAAGCTACCTCAGATGGGCGGCGAAGGAGAGGTATCATCTTCTTTCACGGAGGAGGCTGGGTGTTTGGAAGTCTTGGTAAGATATTTGCTGGAGGAGTTGCAGTAATGTAGAAAGAACATTCTCGTCTTTTTCTAAAATTGAAGTACGAGGAGGTTTCAGCATGTGATTTGGGAGGAAGTCTGAAGACAAATAGATGCCTTTCTGGAATGAACATTCCCTAGCTGTCTCAAAGATTAGGGCAATAGCAAACCACTAATAAAAATATTTCTTTTCCAGATACCTATGAAAAAGTATGTCGCTACATATCCAGAGAAAGTGAATCGGTAGTTGTATCTGTTCAGTAAGTGAACCCAGTTCTATTGTTTGGAGATTTATTATTGCTGTGGTGCCACAGCAGAGATGCACTGCTTTTGGAGGTGTTCTGTTTTACAGAGAAATTTCTGTAGAATTCAGTGAAGTCTATAAAGAGACAAAAGGAGTAACAGAGATTGCACACCTCGTAACTGTTCATGCCCTGATATACTCAGAAAAGACCCAAACTGAAATGTTTGGCACACTAAGAAAATCTGTAAAAGCCAATCAAAAACTTGGGTAAAAAAAGTTTTCCTTGTGCTGAACGAACAAGCATGTAATAAGATGTTTGAAACGTGATTTATTAAAGTGAATAATCACACTGCATTACTCCCATTTTATATGTAGGAAGCAGAGGCACAAAATGATATAATTATCTTGTCAAGAATACACAGGGAGTTTTCAGCATGACTAAGAAATGTACAAGGTCTTGATCAGAGTCCTGATCAGAAGGCAGTCCTACTTTACTGAGTCCTTGTGACTGAAAACACAGATTTACAGCTTACCTGCAGTCACTAACTGAGGAATGCCTGCTTAGGAGGTAATGAATATCCTAACCTAGAGGAAAAACACCGCAAAATGATAGGGCTGAAAGAGAGCATAGATAGGATACCATTTCCTGATTAATGCTAACGACATTTCCTTCTCTTATACTTGTCTCTTTCTGTGTACCAGGTATCGTTTAGCCCCTGAACACAAATACCCTGCTGCGTATGAAGACTGTCTTAGTGCCACCATACACTTCATGAAGAATATCGAGCACTATGACGTGGATCCTGGCAATGTCATTGTCTGCGGGGACAGTGCTGGGGGCAATCTAGCAGCTGCTGTTAGCCAGACCCTTGCAGGCAGATCAGACCTCCCCAAACTACGTGCTCAGATCTTGATCTACCCGGGCCTTCAGGCACTGGACTTCAATTTACCATCCTATCAGCAGAATCGGGGAGTCCCTCTCTTACTCCGAGAACGCGCCGCTTTCTTTGCTCTGCAGTACCTAAACGGGCACGCACTGCATATGCAAGAGGTCTTGGAGGGCTCTCATATACCTCCAGATGTGAGGCTCAAGTACAGGAAGTGGGTGAGTCCAGATAACATCCCCGAAAAGTTTAAGGTCAGAGGTGTGAAGCCACTTAGGCCCACTGATTTTATAGCTGAAGTTTATGAGACAGTGAAAAGATTCTGTGAGCCCAACCTGTGCCCGCTGTTGGCCGAAGATGCTATTATTCACCAGCTGCCCGAGTCTTTCATCTTGACTTGCGAGTATGATGTGCTGAGGGATGACGGCTTGCTTTACAAGAAGAGATTGGAGGACAACGGTGTTCGAGTGACCTGGTACCACCTCGAGGATGGATTCCACGGAATCATAAGCCTGTATGATTATTGTGGTTTCTCATTTCCAGCTGGGAAAAGGGGATTGGACAGAATTGTTAAGTTCCTAAAAAGCTTATAGTAAACATCTTAGATTCCATGAGTCTGTTCACGCCTCAACCTAGCAAAATATCTTTTTAGGATATTCAGTATTAGGTGATGGGTAGTCAATCAACAGCAGCCATTAACAATGAGAAAAACGGCTCATCAGAACTGCATTCCAGCTTTTAGTTGGAACATGGAATATGCAAACATTATACAAGCTTGTACCAGGCTGCAAGCCCTTATCTTTAGCTGTGTCAATAAAGAAGGACAAGATTTTGAACGGACATCCTGGTTTGGTCCACTTGTTTAAAACAAAATGTGTCTGTCTATGGAGAGAGACTGTGTGTCATGCAGGCATGTGTGGTGTGTTGGCATAGAGCAGTGTGTCACTTTTGTAGCAGTGTTTTGAGACATACCCTGTGCTCTGGTTCTGAACTCTATTAGAGAAAAAACAGCTGACTTTAGTGGGTTAGGAGCCACTGTTTCAGTCAACAGTAAATACGATGCAGCCTAGAATGTGGTTACGGAACGACAGTCACCGTGGGGACAGCAAACACAAAAGGTTCTGTGGCCAAGCAGTTCCACATGTCACCCATGTTTATCAGCACACGGGCAGGCAGAAGGTTTTTCTGCCCTGGTTTTAGCTCTGAACTATTGAGTAACCTTCCACCCACACAACCTGAAGGACAGTTCCAGCAACCAAGGGAGGGCAGTGCTGGTGAGACAAAGAAATAAGATTGCATCGCAAAAGGATAGACAGGATTGGTGGAAAATTGAACCCAAATACTCTTAATACAGTTCTCATTTGAAATTGGCTGGAAGAGAGGAAAAGGGTAAGATTGGGAAAGCAGTGTGAGAGCTGGAATGGAATGGCTCAGGACCAGCGCTGTGGAGCTGGTATAGTACTGCAGTCATAAGATAGAGTCCAGGCTCATCTCAGAAGAGTAATTAAAGGGAGAGCAATAAGCATCTTGCTTGTCCTGCATTAATTCATTTTGTTTATGATCTGCCATTCTTCTCTCTAAGCCAGGACAGCAGCAGTGCCTGAGCAGGGGTTATATTGCATGGTTCACACTGCACCTAACGTTAGCCAAATAAAAATGCTATAGCACTTTTCATGGCAATCACTTCAGACTGCTATAAACTTACATACAGCTATACGACAACAATATATACAACTTAATAATATATATGACATTGTACAAGAAAGGCTTCATTAACCTTTCCACAAGTTAATACTTATTATTACTTGTATGAGAGCATCCTTAATAATTTAGATACTGGTTTCATTTGCTTGTATAAACAAGAGCATCTTCGCTAGCAGAGCCGCTCAACAGACTGCATGCCTTGCTTAAGCACTGAGAAAAATTTTATCATTAGGCATCTTTGTGGAAACATGCCAGTTAGGTTCAATATTGGAGCTGTTAGGGCGAATCCTCCTGACTGCTAAAATGATTTCCTTTAGACTTCCCCGCCCCCCCCTCTCTGGAGCAAAATGGTAGACTATACTGCTGAGACTGGCCTGCTGCAGCAGAAGTAGGAACCAAGGGTGGGGAAATGGGTTAATTTGTCCTTTTCAGATGCTAGTTCACATGGCAGGTGAAATTATTTAACACCAAACCATGAATAATTTTCCAAGTGCTGTACAGTATCTTATGTTTACACCAAGAAATCAATCCAGAATTTTACAATAGCTGATTTTACCAGCTGACTTCACCAGCTGAGAAGAAGTACATAGCACAGACTTCTTTCCAGGTGAGTGCTTTTTAAATGTGTAGATGAAGAAAGCAGCACTGGAACAGAGCTTCTGTAATTATCAGATTGCCTTAGCTATACTGAGTGTTGTGTATCTATTTAGTTTATAAAAGACACTGGGGGACTCGGCAGCAGCATGTACAGAACAGACTTCACCTGCTTCCTGAATCACAAACCAGACGAAGCACTAAGGAGAGCCATGATGGAAAAATCTGAGGTAAGTAAAAGAAATTTCAAATGTAGGGCTGTGTTCACCAACATTTCAAACACCGATGACCTTTGATTAATACTTAAAAAATACTTTGTATCCTTAAACAACTACATGTGTAAAAGAAGGCAGTGCAGCTCCACGGCCAGGTTACAGGATCCAGAGCTCCCCTGGGTGTTTGCTTAAAGCAGGATGCCTTTCAGAGGTAGACGCACAGCACGTCCTTCCTGGCACTCTGGTGGTTTTCCAGTCTCCGTCTCAGAGGGTGACCAGGGCATATAAAGAAGATCAGCACATTACTGCCAGCTAGGACCGGGTGTTGTGTCTTCAGGACATGCCCTGGGCTACAACATGAGCTTCCTAGTAAAGAGGATTATTTCCATCAGCACACCTCCAATTCATAGGAACAAACTGACCCAGGTCTTTCACTACAATATTTTTGCCACAAGTATCTGCTAGAATGTCCCCTCCTCCATGGGGCCTCTCCATCCCCAAATATTATCATGGTCTGACAGATGGTTGGAAGGTAGTGTATGTAGTGCTAGGGCACAATTAAAAACACTTAAGCAGCATAAGACAAATCAGCTTCTCATTTGCAGGCTTCTTAAATGTATCTGCAAACCCGTGATGCATGTGTTGAAATCAGACTAATCAGATCTCATGAGATACAGATGTAGTTGCTTAATTTAACTAGAAATTCGCTTGAAATGCAAATGCCATTATTTTCAGAGATGAAATTATAACTAAAAGTAGTATAAGTCCTGACAAAATTGTGTGGTATGACTGGTAGTACAGTTGATTCAAAGTGTGCTAAAGCCCTCTGAATGCTGCGTACAAGGACAAATAACTTGGTTTCATGTACATCTCGTTTCAGGGCCTGCCGATGCAGTGCTTCTTCACCCACCATGAGGAACCAAGAAGCTGAAATTTAGTATCGGAGTATGATGATAATACATAATATTATATAATGAATACAATAGACATGGTTACAAGCCTGTGCTGCCTCCCCTCTGCAGCTGGAATGGATGCAAGTTTGCCTGGATTCCTCAGAAATCAGATTTCCCCATACTTGGTTGTTTTTGGCATTATTAATTCAATCAGATGGAACATGATGCAGTGGTCCATATATAGACATAGAGCCAGGAACCTCCTTCTGTTTTAATTCTGAAAATGGATCTTGTGGTGACTTTCGGCTACTTTCTTATGCAGGCAGTAGCTTATTTTTTGGATTGATGAAGTGGAAATGTTACTTAATCACCACAGGAAGCAGTGAAGGACAGTGTCAATGAACAGATCTCTCTCCCCTGTGCAGTTATGCAAGACACCAACTGAAAACAAGGAGATGCAACTAGCAGGAGAATTCATGGAGTATTATGTTTCTGAATTCAAGTGACATGTACAGCTCTGCTAGTATTTTTAATATCTGCCAGAGGGACTATGAAGAATCAGGACTCCTCACGTTTATACCATTACTGCTGTCCTATTGTCACAGTGATTTTCCCTTCCAGCCAGAGGGTAGACACACATGCCCTGGGAACAAAAAGATCAGTTTCATCCTTGACCTGCTGTCAAAATAGTACAAATATTTCCTATGACAACTGTGGAGTAAAAAGACCAGGATCAACAATTTAATTCTATCATATCTAATATTTAATCATTTCCTGCCTCAGAACCACCCACCAACTATGGCCTTCTTGAGCACCTGATGAAAAAATGGCACAAGAAAGAAGCTGGAGTGATGAACAACGTCTACACCATTTCCTATCAGAGCCCACTGATTTCTGCTTTTGCTACTTGTCAGCTGAGACAACCAGCTAAAATCATGACCCCTCTTCCAACCAGGAACATCTTCCCCAAAACATTAGAGGAATCCTGGACTGTGAAGGGGATCAGAAATATCTGCAAGCCACTGGCCAACTGGTGAGAGACAGGAAAGCAAGGGACACCTCTGTGTAAACTGCTTAGGGTGATCTTAAGTACTACTTAATATAGCTTGTTGTTTATGTACGTAAGAGGGATCTGTTCCACGTGGAAGTAAGGAGAATGAGGTTGTATAGGCGGAGGGCTGTCTACTAGTTAGAACAAGTTGCTGGGTTACATTCTGACCTGCAGATGGCTGGGAATATTTCAGAAGATATAAAATCACTGAAAACAAAATTTCCATCTGTTGGTGTCTGGTCAATGAATAGCTGCTGTAAGCAAAAAACAAAACAAAACAGAGTGGGAGTGAACCTGAAAGGATGTAAGTCTCTTAATTGCTTTCTCTTGAGTTGTTTCTTCATTTTTACACAGCTTGACATGTTTCTTTGAAGCAAGAGTAGAAAAGAAACTTGTGTTATCCCACAGTGTGTCTGAAACACCCAAGAATAAAGTAAACATGTGAAATGGCTGCATACCCAAGAAGGACAAGGTGAACCAAGGTTTCTCCCAATGCAGTAAGCAAGCAGACCCTGATTGCCCTTGGCTTTATGTACTGAATGGCACTTAATGGTAGATAAGCTGCAAAGTGAACTACTTTAGCTGACCTTACATTACTAGACTGTAAACGTGGAAGAAATCTCTGTAGGTGACCTTTATACTGCTGGGTAGGCTACCCTGTATTACTCAGTTGAGAAGGTGTGTGAATGGCCTATGTAAAAAGTGCTGACAGAAGTCTGAATTCTTTTTGCAGCGATGTGCAGCTTCTGTATTTAAATACCACATTTGGTCCAGAGGAGATATTTGCAAAGTTCAGTTGCTGTTGGTCTGAGGCTTAACAATAAAGTTGCAGCAAGTGAAAGGCTTAGATTAAATATATCTGGAATTAATTCAACGCATATTTATCTCTTCATCAGTTTTGCTCAAGCAATAATATGATTATTTTTAGGAATAAGATAAAGCATATACCTTAGCCTTGGCATGGACGAGCCCCTGGCCATGGTCTGTACAGAGTATTACCTCTGCAACGTTTTAGCCACCGTGATTTAGGTTTGCTTTTTCAAGGTTGGATTTTCAATTGAAGGGCAGGGACAATTCAGACATGTGCACAGAGCAACAGTGGCATCTATTGGCAAAGTGATTCTTCACCAATCTATGAAACACCCAAAGGCCTCTGCGGGAGCAGGACGCAGACCTTCAGCTGGCTGCATGAATCAGAAAGCAGCATTGCTAATGAAATCTTCTGGAGCTGCAAGAGCCCTGATAATTAGATAAGCGTTATATGGGCTTTTTTTGGCTACAAAGGCCCAGGGGGACCAAAGGCAATTAGAAAAAATTGAAAACAAAGTGAGTGAAAGTAGTTACTGAAACGCGGCCAGCTGTTAGTGCTGTGTCATAAAACCCCACATTCTCCTGAAAAAACATCTTTAAAATAACCCATAAAGAAGACATGCCTTACAATGGAATGGAAATGGGCCGATACAGAAATTCTTGTCTCCATGAGGAAGTGCATGCAGATCAATTTTATTGCCAGTACAACTATAAAAATATATTTTTCTGTTTGTCACCCATATGCTAATATTTTTAATGAAAATACCAATCAGGCATGCATCTTAATAGCACAACAAAACCCATATAATATTTAGAATACGGCCTAGAAAATTACACAAAGGTAGCCTTCATTTTATGCAACTATCAGTTTGCTTAGAAATTTGGTCACCAATCATTCATAATTACTGAATATTTATAGGAAATGAAACACTTACGGTTGTTATCTACTTTGCTTCTAAAACCAAAGCTCATATATGGAAAGAAATGACCAGCTTGATGTACAGGGAATTGCTGAGATGCACAAGTACCACCTATGAAATCTGTATGAAAACATTAATTCCAAATCTGTAAGCTGACTGGCCAGGGCTCTCCAAGCACAGGTCTAATCTGTTCAATTATTGAGCCATTTACAAGTAAAATCTACAACTACAACAGACAGAGGAACCAAACAAAGCATGCTGGCTAACTAGATAAAATGCATTTTGATAGAGAGCTTCTTAAAGAGATAAATGCACAACTCTACAAACATGCCAGTTGTGATTAATAATAGTGGTAGCAAAATATCTGCTCGGAACTGTTTAACTGATTAGCTGTTCTCACTTCAGCAATGCTAAATATGCATCTTGCTAGGTTTTTGGTGACTCACACCTCAAGCTGAACTCATGGCAGAAAGAGTCCAGGCTTTTCCATCTCTTGATCTGAGTTCAGCAAAGGTGGAATCAAACACCAACCAGACTAACAAAAATTGAATGAATGTATCCTTATCTCAAAAGCATTGCTCAAGTATTCTACAAGACAGAATTTCAGGCAAAATAGCACTGATAATCAAGCTTCCCCCCCCCTTTTTTTTCCCTACAAAACATAGTTGGCCTAGATAAGTCCAGAGCCCCTCAAAACCATAAGGTTGAGTCACTGCTGCAAACGCACGGCTATGCCAAGAACACCTCATTTATATTTTTTTGATTAGGCCATAATCCTAGGTTCTGATCCTGTACATATATTTCATTGCCAATAGGCAGAGGTAAGCATATACACAATTTTTTCCAGGTCCTATACTACATTTGGCAGAAGTAGGAATGGCAGATAAAAATGAAGGATACCTACACCTACAGTTTGTAGACACCAATCCTTGCTGAGGCAAAAAATGCCATTTAATCATTTACAGCACTGTTGTGCTGATGATTCCTTTAATAATAAATATCCTTGCTGTGTCTAGCACAAATAGATTACCCAACTCCCTCAAAACTTCAGAAATTCTGAGGACTTTAATGCAAGGTAAACCCACTAAAACAGAGGTCATTTTGCCTGTGCTTCAAGAACAGGTAAAAACTGAAACAATTAAGATGTTTGCAGCTGCCATGGAAAAGAGGTGAGAAAAACTGAAATTTCATCATTAAAAAATTTGCAATAGCTTAGAAATCCCTTTACCAGTAAATAGAAAATGCAGCCAGCTAATGAAAACGTGCAACAGAAAGGCTGGGTTACCCTGTGAAGGTGTACACTTTTCAGGAAGAGGGGATATCAATGATGAAAATAGCATGGCCTTAGAAAGGAAAGAGATCAGCTTGAGATATAGACCTGGTGATAAAAACTCTTAATCTTGGAGACCTGTGAAATATGGATCCAGTTCAGAACTTAAGTACATTTCTATCAGACGAGTACACTCTGCTGTTGTAATTCATAATTCATTAATGCACAACAAGCACTTTGGGACTCCTGGGAGAATCATTATAACATGCAAAGGACTATATTTTGTGGTTGTGTCAGATTTACCCAAGCTTTTTTTGAGAATTTTTTTTTTTTTAGTCTCAGGGCCTTGTGGTCTGGAAAAGGAGTGCACCAGTCTCTTCAATTTTTCGTGGAGCAAATAGATGTTTTGATACAGCTCTGTTATAAAAACGTTCTAGACAGTCTTGATTGCATGAAATCAGACTCATATCTGAACTTCTGTGACATTAAAGAGACAAAGCGGTAGTTAGAATTGATGCACATCTCTCAAAGCAAGCACATTTCTTGCCTTGAAGGAGACGGATGTCAGCCTAGATGAGCTGCATAAACAAGAAGATAGATTCTTTGGACCGAGAATCTCAGTCAGGGTTGGGACTCAGACAAGGAACACTGATTCTGGCTGGCAAGTTCTGAAATAATTGGGGACTGTGGATGCCAGCTGTGAAGGGAGGGTGGTCACAGAGCCTAAATGGCAGGGTTTCAGGGAGAGGAGAAACAGGCTGTTGACAAGAGGTGGTTTGCCTGGTCAGGAGGCTTCTTTCAGAAAGTTACAAATATTCCTTGGAAGGTGCTTAAAAAGAGCTATCCAAGTCAGTTAACTGGTAAAACAGCTTCACTGGTCTGAATTTGAGCATTGCCTAACAGGGACACAATGGCTGCCAAGTCCTGTCCTCCAAATCTGCACATTCCATTGCACTGATTTCTTTGAACAGCACCTTTAAACACGTATAGCTCCTGGGACTGGGATTCAGCCTCACCCTGCTTCCGTGAGGCTATAAAAAAGCTGTCTTTGATGGCGGTTACACAAGGCACACATATCTGGCAAAGCTCATTGTATATTTAAACATGCATTTTTCATATTGGTGATGAAACATCAAATTGCCATTAGTAACTAGCAGTTTCCTTTTCTAAATTCTTGTACTGTTTGTTGAACTGAGGTGAACTGATCAGCTCTTAAGGCACCATCTTAAAACCATACCATTGATACCCTTTTTTCCCCCTGTAAGTCTAAGCAGTCTAAACAGATTTCATTTGCAGCACACCTATGATGATAATCTTACTGCCATATGGGCTTGTAACACTTCAGGAAAAAAATTCATTTCCTAGCTTTTAAAAAGAATATGTATTCGGTCTTTCTTTTCCTAGACAGCACAGCTTTCCTCATAGAAACACTATTACACACCAGCAGGAACTACAGCTCCCGTCAAGATTTTCATCGAACCAAGAAAATACCTGAAACACAGTGCTGTACCACACGGCTCCCACCAGGGACAGGGACCAAGGGGGGGCACAGTCCCACGGGGTTCAGTAGGGCCAAGTTAACCATTAAGCAGAGTTAGGCCCTGCGTACTCACCCCAACGAAGAGTGCAAAAACTTCCCAAAACGTGACACATTCTTTACAAAAACATCTTACCTAATCTACACCACACACTCGCATTTCAAAGGAGCCACCTGTCTTCAAGAGCAGCTGTAAGCCACAGAAATGCAGCAGCATGTCAGGAACTTGATTTGTGCCGTGAGCTGTCGCTAATAAAGACATTCCCTTGGTTCTTTCTTTCTTTGATCTTCTTTTCTTATGATTTAAAAGCTACATGAGTTCAAAAGGCTATTTGTGAGAATTACTTCACAAAGGAGTAAGTTTGGGATATTGAAGAACTGCTGCAGAATAGAATTATATTATTCCTGTGTGTAACCGTGAGGTAGCTCCCAAGCTTGTTGGTGAAGAGAAGAACTCCATCTTGACAGCGTGTAAAGGAAATAATTTTGTAGTTGCAGTGATGGGGGCATTCGCTCTGGGTATGGAAGGACCTGAGTTCTATTCCACAATGACCCAAAAGGAAATAGTTACATAAATAATATACTAGTTGTTCTGGGGCAATAGCATTTGCTAAGAAGGAAAAAATCTCTAGGCACAATCATTTTATAGGGAGTTGCTCTTTACTGTCACATACTTTTATTCTTTCAATTGCAACAACCCCTAAGGATGCCAGCCTTATTGTGCAGAACTCAGCTGTAAACAGACAATACAAAGACAGCCCCTGGCCCGGAGAGCTCCCAAACCCAGCATCATCTAAATACTCTGTCAAGGTTTTAAAAAATACATTGGACAAGCCAGTCCACTGTTTTAAAATAAAAACTCAGGACTGGCTACATCAATATCTATTTACCTGCTCTGGTGCTGTAAATACGTAATTTAGGCTGCTGCCTCATGACACACTTTGTGTCTAATTTAAGGAACTCTATATTTGGAGAAGAGGGTCTGGATGTCTGTCAGGTAAATATTACAAGCTGTAAATTTTCACAGCAGATTTAACACTAAATTTAGTTAGCACTATATATAAAGAGAACATTGACCTGATAGTAGCCCTTGTCCTTGACAGTGGTTGGCCTGAGAGGTAGTTCAGGATCCATAGAGGAATGCCGCCAACATCTCCCTTAAGTTCCAAGCAACAACATTCTGCCGTGGCAACCCTAACATCCTTGATATCGGCACTTCAGCAGCTTCCAGCCTTGTCCTCCCTAGCGCACCTCAAGGGGGGCAACACTCATACCAGACAGAGAAGTGCTTATGGCTCAGCGGCTAGGCATTGCCGAAGCTTCTTGTGTGCTGCAGCCTAGCAGCCAATAAAGAGAAAATCTTAGATTTTTAAAATTAAAAATAAAGCAAGTTTGAATTCCTCCAGCGATGCAGAAGCTATGGCTTTGCACATGCTGGTTGCTGGTAACTGCCCACGTAGCCAGCTTGCTAATTTAAACTCTTCACTTTGAGATATCTAGAGGGATGCTATAAAAATCCACTGGTTTGTACAGGCAAGCCTGCATTTTTCCTCTGTTCCTCAATTGATTAAGCTTTGAAAGGACCTTTAGTTATGTCAGTGGTCCTGCTGGACAGCCCACTCTTCGTCAATATTCCTGACAGTTTGTGTTATCAGTAATTTTACTTTTAAATACATCCTTAGCACAATCTAATTATTTGTTTTTGTAAAACAGGTGTGGACATTCTTCACCATGTATATCACTACATACTGCACAGACATTTTTCATTACTGCTGTTACTCATAAATATCGGAAGCAAATCACCTAATCTAGCTGCTCAAGTGTTTTAGGCTTAAGTGCAGCAATCCCACCGGTACAGACCATCTCGGTAAATCTCAAGCAGGTTAAAGCAGACCAAGGCTGAGCATTACTGACAGCGAGGGCACTGTAGCAGTGCAGGGAAGCAGCAGGTGGCAGAATGTGCCCTGGTTTAGCTCCCTGCAGCCTGCACCACGGTGCCCTGGGTTCTCCGGCACCCAGGGGCGGCTCAGGAGCAGCTGCCCGCTGGTGGGTACCCCGCGCATCTGCGGGGACCGGGGCTCCCTGCACGGCGAGCTAAAGCCCAAGTGGTGGCCACAGGGCTGCTGGCAGTTGAGCTCTGAGCCAGCCCCCGCTGGCCTAGAGCCCATCTCTGATTTAAGGGAAAGCAGCACCCCCTCCTCCTTACGGGGAGGGGACGCGTTCCCTAAAACAGCGCCGTGTATCTTTTCAGAGGAGGCAGCTTTTCCAAATGTTTTGAAACCCCCGGAGATGAAAGGTGTTGTTACTATTCTTTATTTCTACTACAGTAGAAACGAGGTCAAAGCAACGTCGAAGGTAAACTGCACTTGATTTTATGCCATCAACACAAAAAGCAGACCTTGGCACAGGTACTTGTTAAATGGTACGTGGCTGATGGACCAGGTAGCGAGAGATCTGGCTCTCCTTCATCAATAATTGTTTCTGGAAATAGTCAATGCACTTACTACAGAGTACAGGGCGTGGAAGGCAGAAAACATTGATGCCAGCCAGCCCAGAACCACCCGCGGTGTTTTAACACAAACAATTTGCATTGTCACACAAATTTGTGTGATTTACACACCAGCCGCTTTCACCTCTCGCACTCCATTTGTGAAGACATTGCCTTGTCCAGGAAATGTTGCTCTCAGTTTTGGGGCAGAAACCAGCCCTTTGTCAGTGATTAAATTACAAGGAGGCAAGGTGGTTTGCCTGCAGCTACTCGGTGGGAGAGCTGGAGAAACAACACAGGCATTTTGATCCTTATTTCCATATTTTAAACACTTGACTAAACTTTCTCCCTACAAAATGTTAGCGCAGCCCAGACTGTTCCCCTTGATTGCTCAGACAGCTCTGTCAGCCCCTGTTTACCTGGTCAGTGGTAAGCAGGGTTCTCGGGCTGTACCTGTTTCTCTGATTAATGAGTCTTTCTCTAGCTGGTCATTTCACAGAAACAGCTTCTGATTTTCTATATATAGAGACTATTTGCAAAGCCACCTCAGTCAGCACTGAAATCTCATAATCAGCAAATTGCTACAGGGAAAAATATGCTCCAATTAATATTAAATGAGAAATGGGCTAATATTTTTTTTTCCTTTTTACAGAGCAGCTAACAAGGAAAATCAAAATAGCATCTTCCAGTGAACTGGCGACAGATCTAAGGTGCTAAAAGTTTAAATCTGAATGCAAACAGAGCACTCTCAAGCCCCCAAATACCAACCCTGTTAATGGGAAATGTCAAAAATGCCTGTGAGGTTTCAGATGGCCTTTTTAAAAGGTGAACACTGGCACCAAAACCCCAAAATAATGGACCAGCTTGTTACCAAGCTGAAATAAATTTCATGGGGTTTTTTTTAAGGTGAATGTAGCTTTGGCTTATGGTGCTAGTTTGACAGTCTTAGAGGATCACAGTCATCTGCTTCTGCCTCGAGCTAAGACAGCAGGCGCAGAGGCAGGGTGGATTTATTCAGAGTGCTCTAATTTTACTCAAATTTGTTAGAATAAAGAAGTTTATTTAGCTTCAGACAGTGAGAAATAGCAGCTTTTAAATCGTGTCTTTTACAGAGATCACTGCTGTGGAATCAAAATGGTAGAATTTGCCAGCTTCATAGTTAAAATAACATTTTTCTTTCCTTCAAACATACCGAGTCATAGCAAACTTCCAGATGTTTTTAAGGCCTAATTTAATTAGACCAACTACTGCTAATTATTGTCTTCCCTTCAGAATTCTGCAACAGTAATTATTTCTTTATTTTCATCTATTTGATGCAATTCCTATGTCAGAAGTACAACAGACTGCCCATATAAAATACTGACATGCAGATTTACTGTATAATCAGCCACTGTATGACTAAACTGAAATACCTAAGCAAAAATTTGCTGTGAAACTAGTGTTTATCATTGTAGGTCCTTAAATTCTGCTGGAAATGGCATCATAATATATATAACACAGCAGGGATCCAGACTATATTTCCAGGGGGAAATTAGGAATTCTACAGCATGAGATGCATTACATACAACATAGTCCAAAGTAAATTGAAAACAGTGGAAAAGATTTCTAACTGCCTGTAAAAGACTTATGGTCAGGCTGTTAATACTTGGTTCTTAGAACTGCAGCTAGAAATAATTCTATTTCTAGACCCTGATGACAAGAAAATTCCCCCTTTTCTTGTACCCACTTGCGTACTTGCACTTCAAAGTTTTGGGGGACATTCTTCCCCCTCCTCCCCCCCTTTTTCTTTGTAGATTAAATCACACATTGTCCAATTAGCCAGCATCAACCTTGAAACCAAGAACTGTCATTATTAGATCACGGTCGCAGATAGCTGGGTAGCACCACCAAACGTTTTTCCTTTGGTTTGTGAGGAAGAGTGCCACTGCAAAGGCTGGATACCCCCTGCACCCTCTTCTCCCCCCCAGTGTTGGGACTTTCCATAAGCGATCACAAGACATTTCAGTAAGATAACTGCAATTCATTCGAGTTTAATTATCCAAGAAAGCATGTCCTGGCATTCACGTAGACATGGGTGGGTCTACAAACAAGTCACCCTGTCTGCTCAGAATTAGAATGCAGCAGCTTTTTAGCAGCAAACCTGTACGCTCGCAGCAGCCCAGGTTCAGCACATGGAGCTCAAGCGTTCTGGTGAGTTTTGCAGCTTGTGCCACATGCTCCGCAGCTGTGATTACACAATTTCTGTGCACCCAGGCTAGGGAACACGGCAATCACAGTGGTGGTGTGTCTTTGATCCCTGCAAATAATAATGGCACTCATCCTCCCAGCTTGTCCCCAGCAACATGGCGTTACCCACTTCAGCATCAGCATTTCTCTTCTCCAAAAACTTCTAGGTGCCATTCTGACCCCACTGAAGTCAGAGGTAAAAGTCTCATTTATCCAAATTTGTTATGACATGCAAAAAGATCCCCACTTTGTCATTTCTTTCCCTTTCACAAAGAGGGAAAGGCAATAACTAAACATTCACTGGCAACCAAAGCTTTTGCCATCATGAGTTTGATTTCAAAGGCAATTGCCTTCAGGCCTTAAAGCAAAGTGCAAAATACATGTTTCACGAGGTTATTTAAACACTTGGCCTCTTCACGGTGCAACATGCCACGCAGGAAACGAATTCCAAGAACATGTGCCTTTAAAAAATAACCTTTAAAAAAGACAGCTGTTGACCTTACACATCTAACTTCAGACATTTGGTCAGTCAGCTTAAACCTATGAGAGGCTGTGGCCACCTACATATGAAAGCCGTATCCCATCATCAGCTAAATATATTTGTATCACAATAGGGGCAGAATACAAGTAAACCTACAAGTCTCCACTTACTAAATTAAGGGATCGATTCCCTAATTCAGCTGGGAAAAGTAATCAAAGCGGACTGGAACAGCAGACAAAAAAGTTTGTATTGTGTGTGTCTCCCAAAATAAACATCATATGAATGCTCTACTTGGCCAAGAAAATGGAGATAATTAGGAGTCGGAACCATCATCTTTTGTATACTGATCTATTGACTGACATGGTTTTTCCTAGCTTAAAAATGTGCTAAGAAATAGAAATTACAGGTGTTTGGGGGCTTTTGGAGACATATTTTACTCCTTTGCTGTTCAAAAACCTCATACAAACCTAGGGGGTTCTACCTAAACTTCAGGGGCTTTTATGTTTTGTATCCATATTTACAGCAATCAGGTGTATTTCAGCCAACATTTAAATAGTTCCTCAATTAGGGGGGAGGGAGGGAGGAAGAGGGAAAAAAAAAAAAAAGAGATCTGAATTTGCCACACACCTGATTTTACCTGCCAGGGCAAATATGTTTGCCTGAGCAAAGGCAGACAGGACTAACGAAGTAGCTGCTTCACTGAATGAAGTGCAGAGCAATTGTTAAAATTCCTAAATCTAGAGCACACATTTATTACAAACTTGCTTAAAACAAACCTTATTTGCCTCAACATCTCAAAGCTATAACAAGTCCAAATCAGGAACACTTAAAAAAAAATGTTTTCCATTGGGCTGACTGTTTTGCTTTTGTGGGTTTGTTGGGTATTGGGGTGTTGGGTTTTTTCTCCCAATGCATCATCCTCACCTCATCAGATTCATGTGCATGCTGAGCTCTTGACTGCATCACCCTGGTTATAATACAGCACAAAAGTGCTCCAAAACACTGCTAAAAGGCAGCAGAGACCGGTAGGATTGCTTTTAGGGGGACAATGTGCTTGAACTGAAATTTAACAGGAATGCTAAGGCTTCCCAGTACTACTATGTGAATTCTATGTGAAAGAGAATACACAGGGTCTAGGTAAGCTGAGCAGTCAGAACATTGCTTATGGATAGAGTAATCAGAACTTGTTGGTATTAGAATTAATAAAAGAAAATCGATTAGAGATTTACCTGGGTTATCATAACTAAAATATTTACCAATGAAGTCTAGGAAAAAAAGTAATAATCATATTTATTTATTAGGTAATTGTATGAAAAGGTACTTCACCATGAAAATACCTTGCTGCCCACTGGTGTCATAAAAATCCTGCTGTAAACCTGAGCCATTTGATGCCTGCTTTTTCTATTTCGCTGATTGTGTTATGCCACAAATAAGTTTCAAAAGGAAGGTGTTTGGGACAGGGACAGTTTCTCTCCATGTTGTAACACACCCTTGGATGCTGACCATAATTCAGCAGGTGGGTTACTGCTATCTGGTATTTTTCAGATAAGCTTCTTTTACTGGCAACTTCCCTGCTTTCTTAGCCCATAAATTGCCTATTTCTCCTCCCACTTCTGCTTTTGTCATTTTTTTATTTGAATCTTGTTCTCCTTTTAAAAGGGGCACTATACAGACATAGGAGATCCTGGCTGTTGTCTGGAATGGACAGGCAGAATGGAGAAACCGTAACCTCCCACAGTGAGCGATGTCAGAGGGGAAGGACGGCCTGAAGTTGATGATCCCTTTTGAGTGAATCTTTATCAAACACATTTCACTGATTCAGCACAGGGAAAACAATAAGCCTATGGATTTTTCCTGATAATTTCCCCCCTTTCATTTTAGAGAAACATAATGCATGGTTGGATATACTCAGGCAAATATTTTATGAATTGGGACTCTCCCAAGCTTTTTTTATTTAAAGAGCTCTTGATATTCTTTTCCAGTAAGTCAGCGTTACTGCAATAAACACTGAGCCTTTCATAACCTTGCTGTGTGATCCCTTCTGAAAGTCACTCTACAATCAAATGTACTGGGATTTCATAATAGTAATTTGCCACACTGTCAGAAATAGGCTTATCATGCTGCTGTCATTGGTATCATGTGAACATCACTCAGTATGCTGTGCCCTTCAAATGAAAGGCAGTGCTCTGAGCCAGTAGCAGAGAGGGAGGAAAAAAAGGAAGAGTAGAGAACGTTAACTCTTAAAAGCAGAGTACAGCCTTAGTCTGAAGGAGGAAGCTGCAGAGCTACTTGTCTATGGTGTGAGCATCTGTTTAAACATCAGTAATATTGACTGGGTAATAAAGTTGCATTTTTTCCCAGTCCACCCGAAATCTCTAATAAATCTGTTCCTGTTGTCCCTTATTCTGTGGAGCATGGCATCTACTAATTGCTAATGCAATGAGAAAGACATCGTTCCCAAAGCTCACAGGCCATTAGCAGATCTTGACTAGTTGTTCAGGTTTTAAAAATATTTTTTCGTCCTTTTCCACTTTTTTTGCAATTTGTTTTGTGAGTAGTTTCCTAAGGTTTTCCTGTAAAAAAAACCTTAAGAGATTTGGAACTCATGAGCAGGGCTTTATTTAAAGAAGTAATAGGTAACATCCTTTACAAGGGGTTCTCACCTATACTCGCACAGCTGAAACGGTGCTTTTCTCAAAGCTTTCTCCTACAGTGTCACACACTCAGTAAACTCTTCATAGTAATTTCCACAGCTGTGTCAACAAATCAGAAAAAAGAACCACCACGTAGCTTAGATTGACCCGACCAACTTGAATGACAGAAACTTGAGTGGATTTTTACAGTGACAAGTGTCACAGACTGATGTGATTGCTCCTAAAGATTATCCAGAAGCCTATTTTTATTAAGTAAATAGAAAAAAAAATTAGTCCGTTCAATTCCATAAATTCTAGCAGCAAGCATAAAGTACAGGCTTAATACTGCTGGATTGTTTGGGCTATGGATTAAATGCATTGTGCTTGAAGAAAATATATCTTGGTGGATAAAGCTTTAACCTTTACAGCTGTTCAGGATATTTCTGAACAGCATGGGAAGGAAAAGGAAGAGGGAAAAAGAACGCACTAAACCAACAAAATCCAAAGCCATAATATTGGTAATGGCTATAATGTCTCAGGTTACATCTTTAAATTTTTTTCTCCACAGGAACTCATATTATGCAAGAGATCTGGTCTTCAGGTAAAGAGGTAATGCTAAACCTAAGATTTAGCACTTTCAAACATACTGAAGTTATTTGGATGCCCCCAAATTTTAGCACTTCCCAGACAGTAGGTGCTCAGCACTTTAAGGTCAGGTTCCTCAGGATCTCTCAGCTCGCACACTCAGAATCAATAGTTACTTTAGAAAGTGTTTGCTTAAGTCATTTGGTTATTTTAAGAATTCATTTTATAAATGTCTGAGACACCCACGGTGATATTTAGATGCTTTAGAGGGACTTCCCTGTGAATGAATCAGCAATGTAAAATAATCAAACTAATGTAATGTCATAGTTTTGACACTCAGGGTGGATGTCTCTTCCAGTAATGCTTTTTATTTAATTTAGACCACTCCATTTTTTTAGCTGGAAAGTCTAATTTTCTAAATGCCTCTGAAAGAGACAATAGAAATCTTGTGAGCACTGCATCCCCTGTAATAGGTTCGTATCATATTGAGGCATGTGTTCTTTATGACCTTATTCATCTACAGACTCAAGAAATTGCCACAATTTGGTCTATGGAAGTTGCAGGCTGTACTGTTCTCAATTCTTGGGTAAAGAACGCACGTGTGGTTTGAGGTTCTCAGGCGGCACAAAGAAGGAAACCTCACAAACCTGCATATGCAGCCACTTCGCATAGCAGAACTGCACTTCAAACATTGCATCTCCACTGCTGTGGAAATGAACAGTAATTACAGTAATTTTGTGCCTGCAAAGCACACAGTGTCAAATTTTCTTAAAAATATTAGGTAAGATTTGAATACTGTAGCATGTATTAGGCAATCTGTTCAAATATAATTAATCATTGGTTTCTATTTCTGTTAGCTGTTAAATATACACAATTATATTTTACCATAAGCATAACTCCTGAATAACTCAAGCACTTTATTAGTAAAATTAAGTGTTTTCATAATTATTTTTGAAACTGCTGGAGGTCATAGTGGGTAGAGAAATGACATAAAAAATGATACCTGGTCATATTCCATGGACAATCAGCCTGAAATGTAATGCCAGGCCCTTCTACAGAAATTATTCATACCGAGCTCCCGTGAAGGTGTACCATTACTTCCTGTTCTCACTCACAGACCCAGGAAATCTGTTTCATTGATAATAGTCTACTTTGGTTGTTACAGAAATGCCTTCAACTACCTGGTCCAGTTCCTTCTGATCCTGGGGTTAAATTAATTCAAAAGACTGCCTGCCAGGTTGGAGGTCTGAGCTTGTGTCAACATGTATTTAGAAATGCATTAACAAGTTGCTCAACATGTATAATTAATAGGGATGAAGGAACCTTAGACTGTCAGAAAGTCTGTACTCCATCCCAGTACATCTCACACTTCTTGAGACTTCCTTCCCTTTCTGATGTTACTTCTAGAACGCTGATACAGATCACCATATATTACTCTTGGAAATGTATATTTTATGAAAGCAATAATATCACAATAAAACTATTTTGCGTCTCTGTGCATTTTTTATATAGGGAGCTTAAAGTGTTTTAACAGAGCTTGATTAAAAACCAAGCCTCTGTGCAGCTGTGTCAGGCAGGTAAGTAGCATCATATCCATTTTACAGATGGATAAACGCACCATAGAAAGGGTAACTGCCTTGTCCATGGCTGCACACTAAGTTAGCTGCACTGTTGGGAGTCAGAACCCACACCTGACTAAATAATAAATTTCTTTATTTGGTAGCTGATGTACAAATAGTGTTTTCAGTTTCACTACAAATAGTTTCGAATGGCTCTTTTAACCAAGTGAGGTACGACTAAAAATTTAATTTTTGTCAACCAAAAAATTCAGTTTCGTCTCAAAGGAAACCTTCTGCTGGACTTTATCTAAATCTTATGTGAAAGTCGAAGGGAAATCTGACATTTTGAAACCCCATGTTGTTTTCTGAGATGAGGCGGTTGGAAATAATTTGTTTCACCAATCAGTTTCAACAGGTGAACTGGTGGTACCTGGAACTGCTGCTTTGAATGATAGTGCTAGCCTAAAAGTCAGCAGCAACAAGTTCTTTTTTCTTCAAAGCGACAGCATTAATGGAGTATATTTAACATCGTTAATATTCACTCCCATACTGAACACAGAAGTTCCTTCTCTCTGAAAAACAGCACTACAAGTAGCAGGCTCGGAAGACAGGACTTTGGCCTTCAGAGCTTCTTTTCCAACATCTGCAAAAGCAGATTCCCAAATGCCCAGCTTTATGGCTGTAAGAGTATATAGCAATGCGCTGAACAGCACATTCCTACCTGTATCTTGCAGATAGGGAATAAAAAGTGTGTGCACAGGTTTAAGCCTGAGCTCTTGTTCTTTCCTGATTTGTGGACTTTAGAAAGCACGTTCCAGGTAGGGGCAGACTCAGCTGCACAGTGCATGCTGCGCTGCCAATTCAGAGAGCGAGATTTCTCCCTCCACAGCTCTGACAGAGCCAGCTATGGACCACAGCAAAGCATCCCTCTGTAGAGTTTCCGCTGTGGTTTTGGTGGAAGGGCAGGAGGTAGAGAAAACAAGTGCAGCACTGTAGAAAGTGGGATTTGACGGAGTGATTAAGTCTACCATCCAGCTGGCGGACACAACAGCTGTTACTATTACAGTCCTGATAGCATTTAATTTATTTTAAAACCCTATCTTAAAGCTTTAATATCCCATCCATTTTAAATCACTTCATCTGAAGGTGGCAGCAGGGGGGATCATCTAGTAAAGAACATGGAAAAACCGACAGACAAGTCTTAAGCGTCACTTTATGAGACAAAGCTTCTTATACGTTTCCATTAAGATTGGACATTCCGAATTTTCTAGTGCTGCAATAGAAGACAGACCAAAATCCTGGAGACTTGGCAAAGGTTCATTTTTGCTAACAGTAGGCAGGTGGACATCAGTTTAATAACCCCAAAATTATTTCCATTAATGAAGTGACTGCCCTCACTGACACTCTCCCTTTCTGAGCCATCCTGTCAAATAGAAAAATGGACAGTTGCCATCGAAGTTTAAGAATAAAGTCTCAGGAATCTATGGTGACATAGATATGAAACAGGCAAGGACCGAAGTTCATCAGGAACTGCAAAGGAGGACTTTGAAAGTAGAATAAGCACTGGGTTTCCCCCGTTGCCTGTAGATGTGCGCCAGGGGCTTCACTGCACTGCAAAGAGGTATGTGATGGAGGCTCGCAGGAATAGTGCCTCTTGCTGACAGTGAAATCTCAGTTCCTGCATCTCAGAAAAGAACAGATGGACCTTCAGGATGGGCAAACGGGCAACTAACTGAATGGCAAGCTTTCCTTAAATAAATACATAGACCATACGTCCTTGGAAGAATCCAAAGGCATTTTGCTTGATAAAAGCCCATATGGTAGGGGGTCAGTGGGCATCTTCTCTTCAGTAGCCATGTGATTTAGAACAGGTTATCAAAGATTCAAAGGTGTAGAGTAATAGATAAATTTAAAAACTATTATTTTCTGTTGAAACCTAGCTTTGGAACCAATTCCCTGTGTGACCATGGGTTTTACAGAGAAACTGTGCTAAGCCTCAGCTTCTGTGCATGTCATACAGTGAAAGGGGTATATAAAGCACTATACGCAACACTATGCCAAAGTGCTACCGTACGCATGTACTGCATACAAGCTGCACCAGTGATGCTGCAAGGATGAAAATGAGGTAGCAGTATCTTAAAATCTTTTCCACATATCTCTATTATATCAAAGACAATCTTAAACCAAAAGAAAACCAATCAATCAGTCTAAAATTCCTATAATTTCATATAACATTTGGAGAAATAAATCATACCACCACGGCAGAGACAAAGCTATTATCTCAGATTTGTGTTTTACTCAGCTCATCAATCCTATGCACAAGAAAATCCCTCTCTTTATACACCACAGGAGTTAAACATTCCCATACCTAACACATCCCTCAAGAGATTAGTGTGTCATTGCTCCATGGTTCAGCTGAGAAGAAATAATGCTAAAGTTTGGTGCCCATGTCCAGTAATACATAGCTCTGACGTCTTCAGTAAAACAGATGCAACAAAATAGGAAACATCTGATTTCTCTGCCCTCTGCATTTTAAGAAGGCTCACCCAAAAATGCCTGCCTGTCTTTACATAACCGTACCAACAAGGAGATTCTACAAATGACCCCTCAACATGTCTGGCTAACGTAATCATGACTCCAGCCCCCTTTACAGCCCCTGCTGAGGACATATGTACGTCTACACTGCTTACTCTGACAAGCCTTCATTTTCCTCAGCACAAAGGTTATTACTGTATTTGGCTGGGGAACTCTCTGCAACCTGTCTTTCCTACTGGGCATTCACACTGAGCTGGGTTACAATCCTGCTGTACGCTGGTGGGAGGAGATGACTCACTATTTGCTCTGTAAGACTACAAGGAGACACTCTGAAGCAAAAAATGGCTTTGGAGTGCCAGCTTGCTTCACAGAGCAGATGGCTACACTGAGGTTAAAGACATTCACTATAAATCCATCATCAAACTAGGACATAGATGTACAGTGGTTATTAGATTGAGGGAGTGTGCTTAGAATGACAACCTCCTTGTTGCTGCCTGAGATACACAAGACTGCAGTCAGGTTTTGGTAAGCAGGGTCAGATCCTCCTTTCACAGAGCAGAGAGCAATACCACTGAATCCAGAAAGAATCTGGAAAAGTTGTACGGCCTCTCTGCACAGGATGTCTGCAGCCTCCGAATAATGCCACCTATAATCCTAAATAAAATTAGCATTCACCCTCCAATGCAGAAATCACAAACTCAGGTTACCAACATACATGCAGATCACCACTACAAAAGGCCCACGCAGAGTGATTTTCTTCCTTTCTGTATGAAAACATAACACAAACAGATGAATGACTGCAGACTTTCTATTATCCAGGCAGTATCTTCATTAGGTAAACCAGCATATCGGAGTAGTAAAGTTAATGGAGTCCTCCCAATCTTTGCCAGATAAGACCAGATCCCAAATAATTTAGTAGTGAAATCAGAATCGAAGCCAACAGACAACTACAATTGTTTTTGTCAAAACATACTCCAGGTTAACCAGAAAGCAATTACTCCCTTTGAAGCACTCACAGTCTCACAAAGCTCACACTACTCAATGATGGATAATCTGCAACCTATACACCAATATTGAAGAAATTAGCCTGCATTAAATCTTTCCTCTGAAAACAATACAAAATTCTCAGCCTAATGACTTTTGTTCCCTCAAGGAAGGATATAAATTAGACTATGTTAAATCTGTAGTCATTTTCCTGCCATACAGTATCATGTTCATGAGTTTATGGTTAGAACACTTTCTGCTTTCATTTAAAATCCTGCATCGCAGGGTTTATTTTAATTTAGTTGTAAAAAAAAAGCCATTCCAAACTGAATAATCTCTAAACCAGTTTTTTCTTCCAATTCTTTCATATTTTTTTTAAGATGTGGACAATAGATCTAACTTTGCACTCACAATATTATATCACTCTTGGAAACAAATAATTGGATTTTGTGAATTTTCAACATCAAGTTACTCTACGAGAAAGTATTTCTAGAATATATTTACATATCACTCAGTTCAAAGAAGTGTTTTCCCATCTTCAAGCATACAGTTCGCATTGTTAGTAAGAGCATCTCTGTGCATTTGCCCAATTGACCAGAATGACCTTAAGGGATTTATTCTGGTCATTTCCTCCTGTGACCCAAATTCACATCTGAAGCCAGATCTTCAAAGGATAAAGAGTAATGCTTTAACCAACTGCAGATTGCAAACCTAATCCACTCTTAAGAGAGTGACAGTTTCTCAATTTGAGAAAAACTGGTGGACAAAAATAGGCTAGAACTGTTTGTCAAGTATCTTCACAGTCATTTCATTCCCTGTTAAATACCATGAAGACCAAACATTATTTCTACTGCAAAGTCTTTCAACACTTGCCCTAATTAAAGAGCAAACCCCCCACACAACAGCAGCAAGCTACGCCTTGGAATGTCAAGTTAGCTGGACTGTATCACATTTAGATTTTAAGCGAAGGTCACAAAGCTGGATGTCCCACTCAATCCTCAATTCTTTTTTGCTTCTTCTTCCAGCTAAGGGGAGTTTCCAAGGTGGTGTACAATGCCCGTATCCTGCTCTTTGCTTAGCTATTGGTGAGGAGCATGGAAGAGTCAAAATCCAGTTGCTTATATGCAAGCTTGGAAGAATGACCTCACATACCAAAACAACTGAAGCATATCTTGCTAGCACCACTATCTGGATGGACGTTTTTTATTTTCTCAGTTCTGAGTTGGTATAAGATTTTTGTACAGCCTACTTAGTGACATATCACATTTCAGATTCGAATTAAAGCTTTTAAATAGGCAAATTGTGCTTTGGCTGGGAGCAGTAAACCTTAGAAATTCAACTGACATCAATTTCTGCTTGAAATAGACTATACTACTTCATACCTGGCTGTGAACTGGCTAACCTTTAGACCTCACAACTGCTAACAGAAATTGGTGAAAAAGCGGCTCTGAGATCCAAACAATGCTTCTTTGAAGCAAATTTGACTCCACTGAACAACTCTGGCCCAAGCTGCTTCACTTCTTATTTGCTGCTCACCTCCCTGCAAACTTTTCACTTCCCACAAAACTAACAGAAGCCTGCTCTGAAGTGTTTACTCGTATGTTTTTTGACAGCCCCCAAAAAAGCACATTATGTGCTGCTAACCCAATGTTACACAATTTCTCATGGCTTCGTGGAGCTCTGGGTGGGGTGGGAGAGCTGATGGGAACTGGAGAGACACATAATTCAGGCATTCTGCTTTGCAACAGAAGGTCTCCTGTTGCTCTCTCTGTCAGCTTAAAATTCCATAGTTTTTTCCTGCTAACTTTTTACAGTCACAGATGGATGGTTGGTCAGCATAAACAAAGCACCGTTTTTCCTAGTCTGCTGGTAGGTTGCTGCTGCTGGTGGCTTG
Organism: Falco biarmicus; assembly: GCF_023638135.1. Lineage (NCBI taxonomy): Eukaryota > Metazoa > Chordata > Aves > Falconiformes > Falconidae > Falco > Falco biarmicus. The sequence goes on along the minus strand of NC_079290.1, from coordinate 111,511,017 downwards.
TATTGCTGTGCCATTCAGAGATAACACCGAACTGAGATTCTGTTCTAGATACAGTCAAGATAGTAAGATACAGAAACCAAGACACAAAGGGGAAGATGATGGCAAGATGAGAGTAGGAATTTGATTAGAAAACAAAAGTATTTTCATTATGAAGCTTCAGCTATCATTAGATGATGTATTTGAGGTTCTTCCATAGCTATTTTCTACAATTCTACAACAAGGTTGTATTGCTCCAATGTTAACAGACAGGACACAAAGTTTCTGGTGGTTCGTGCATATTACAGGCTGCTTGGCACTCCGAGTCCATGGCAGATCTTACTTTCCAAGAAATTTAATTTCCTAATGTATATTTTGGTTTATTTTTGGAAAGAGTATGAAAAGATTCAGCATTTTGACATCTCCTTCACCACAATGAATCACAATGACTTACCTCCACAGTAAAGCGTCTCAGTTGCCACTAGTGGTCAATAAAACAAGTTACACCACAAGTGAGAAGATCATTCTCTAGGAGGTACGGTCAGATTTGGACACTATCAAACCCCCTTTATTTTGGGGGCCATGAGCTGAACTTAGAAATGTGCCAGCTAGCAACTCTGGAAACTGAAGTCATTTACTCACGTAGCAGGTAGGCAGCACACGTGGAATCCGTACAAGGTCCTCTGTAGAGTTGCTCCCATAGGTCTGAAAGCCAGCACAGAGGAACTCTGCTAAGGATGGACTGTCTCAGGCTCAGCACCCCCACCAGGCTTCAGCTGTCCCAACTGAGGCTGTCTACAGGGGTGATAGTTACAGCAAGCTCTAGTATTGTTACACACACCCCTCCTCCCTACCACACAAGTGTGTACATCCTATCCAGATAAAGAGGTGACTGCACACGGTTCTTCCCACAGCCGAAAGATGAGACCGTTTTTGGTCCTCTCTAAGTGTGCCAGACTAAATTTTAGCTGTCAGTGTACAATGGGTCACTCCCTACTATGTATCTGAGGTAGACAAGCAGTGCGTGCCCCTTTAGGAGCTTCCAGAACCATCCCTTCCAGGTACTTTCCCAATGCATTTTATGCTGCTCTAGAAAACAATCCATTAATATTCACATCTAAGTAAGAATCACAGCAGGACTGAAGCTGCCTCAGAAAGATGCTGGCTGGCTGAGCGTGAAATGCTAGGTTTGGACAGTTGCTTCAGGTGATCTTTATTTTAATATTCTGTGGATCAGAGATGTTTTAAACCAATGCTCACACTTTTAAAAAGTCAGACTCTATCTCAATTACATCATGCAGATTTCCTTCTTTGCACGTTTTTTGGATCCTCACACATACCAAGATCCAGCATTTCATCAAGGAGACATAGCTGCAGGCAATGTGACAGCTGCATCCCGGCTCTTTCAGCCTGCAACATTTTATTTGGGTCACACATAGGATCTTTCCTTCCCCTTGAAGCAGGTAAAATGTCTGCTCACTTCTGACAGTGAAAGATACCACCACGAAAATAAAGTCATTTTAGAAGGAAAATCATAAATTAAGACAAACTTTCTACTGCACATTTATAATCGCCTACAGGCAGCGCTTCTTGAGCTAGCGATGTATTGCACAGGGAGCTAAATTCAGCTTTTACACTTGGCACCACTGTAATTTCACTAATCTTAACGGGGGTTACTGCAGTCTGAGAAGGGAGTGCATGCTCACTGGATCCCACCCACAGCAGCATCCCTGGAGAGGAACATTTCCCATGTCCACAAAGCTGGAACTGGGATTACCTGCATGTTATTACCTTTGTGGGGGTAAAACTGCAATAATAAATGCAGCCTTCAGGCCGCTTCCTATTCATGACGAAGTTTGCTTTCAAAGTTTTGCAGGGGATCATTGTGGTGATCACTAGTTCTGGCAAGATTCCAACAGGAGAATGTTTTCCTCTGAAGAGTATATAAAATAAGAAAAATCTCAGTAAGAACTAATCCATGTTCTGTCTCGTTTACTAGCAATTAGAATAATGCAAAATCAATATTAATAGTAGGTAACTGCTGATGCTTACAATGACTAAATATTACTGACTGGATGAGTTCAATACTTATGAAATATACATTACTTAATAGGGGAAAATATGATTAAAGTTTCTTATCTGGAAGAAAACATACATTGCAAAACCACTTTGATGTGATGGAGTATCCAGAATGGCAGCTTCATAAATAAAGCTTTACTAAACCTTGCTCTTCAGCTTGCACTGGATTATATGGGTGTCACCTTGGTCTGTTCCTTGCTGTTCTGAGGGGTGCTAAGTTCCAAATACAACCAGTGCTTTATGGTGGGTTGAACAAAAAGCTACAAACTATAAACAAATCTAGATCTTCAGTTTGAGGCACCACGGTAGGATGAACCTGCAAGTAAGAGCAGAACCCAGTCAAAATAGTTGAGTTTGAGGTGCGACCTCTGCAAAATCAATTAGCCTTACAGGATAATAAAACAAAACCATAATTTTGTTACCACAGGAAGGGTAGACATTTGCTGAAACATTCACTGATGTCTCACTGAAAAGTTCGGTAGGACAAATCATTTTGCTAACTGGTTTAAGTTTTGAGTCCATAATAACACTTGCAGACAAAAAAGTGTGTCCCAGTTTCTCCTTCCATGACTGAACAATTTGCACAGCTCTAAATATAAAACTGTTGGTAACGTATCCGTAACTTGTTGCAAAGGGAGCATACTTCAGCAACTGCATGGGGCAACAAGCTGCATATTTCCAGCCATACTGCAAAACCCTGTTTATAAGTGATGAGAGAATCAGGCACAGTTTTTCTCCTTTTTTCATACCCATATACAAATAAACATGAAAGCCCATGTTGAAATTATAAATATATTTGTGTTATTTATAATCATGGCACTACACAGTGTAAATCATGTCATTTCATTTTGCTTGAAAGAATCAGAATAGACTAAGACAGTATTGATACAGAATATCCTCTCACTGTCCTACTTAATTCTGTTTCAATGTGTTTTCAGAAATAATAATCTTAACAATGGTAGCATTAAGTCGCATTGAATAAGCTGTAGAGCTAACAGAAATAAACACTCCTGTCCCGGTTTTGACCTCAGCATGGTGCAAACTCCACTACAAACTCTGTCAGCCAATGGAGTAACTCCACTGATGTCAGTGAAGTCATACTGGTCATACTGGTAACAGTTCAATTAGACCTACTGCGTAACATCTGCTTCAGACTAACATAGATAATCATTATACGCAGCCCCAATATAGTGCCCCCCCCCGCACATCTCAAAGCACTTGAACAGATAAACAGCTATGATGATCTTCGTTTCATAGGTAGGGAAACTGAGGCAGAGACAGATAGTGATTTGCTGAAGGTCTTCTACCTGATCACTGTTCGATGGGGACATCGGGAGCATGGAGTCCTACCCATGTGCCCTACCTACTGCACCGTATTTCCCCTTAACGCACACGCCGTAATTCACCCTGTCTGCCTGAACAATTAGTACAACGGATACAAGAGATTTGGAACTAACTGTCCATGAAAGACCATTCATATTAACTGAGCAAGGCAATATTTTAACCAGAGTGTTTTTAAAGAAATAATAGCATTTACAGTAGTTAAATAGATGCTACTTTTTATCAGATCTAATTCTTTTATAATAGCATACCGTCCTTAGATTGTTTATTACTATATTATTCATTACTTCAAGCCCTCACAGCTACTCTAGATAATACTTTAAATACACAGAGCTTTAAAAAAATATTTCCATTACAAATATTTTAAAAATATACTTATCCTAAAAAGCTGTCCGGCACTATTCCAAAAATCTCTTGTAATAAATGTCTTTTTTAATTTTAAGAAAAATATCTACCATTATATAGAAGAGCTCAAGTTTCGACAAATTTATAATACAGTCAGAAACCTCGTGGGCCAGATTCCACTCTTGTTTATACAGTTGCCAATTTGGATCATGGTGTTCACTGCAGTTGTTGTTACTCTAGTATAATCAGTAGCAGAATACAGCCCTTAGGGTTTGAAAATAACTAAATGGACTGGATGCTGCAAGAGTTACTTGTGCCTAGCATTACAGGGAAGGGAAATCCTTTACTTCATTGCATCTAAAAATGCAAAAGAATGTTATATTTAGTATTTGTGCCATGACCAAAGAGGTGCCAGGCAGCTGCAGTGGATGACTCAAACCTAGAATTACATTCACTTCCAGAAAAAAATTTTTTTGGCTGAATGATGCTTGCAACTGCTGTTATTAAATGGAGGATGAATGTTTATAGAGAACATTTGCATTTCTAGAGAAAAATGCCAACCTTCCTATAACGGTTTCTACAATTCTAGGAATTAATCTAATTGCATTTTGTAACTTAGAAAGTTGTGTGAGCTTAATAGAATCTCCCACCACTTAAATCTAGGAGGGACACTATTTTAAATTTCTTCTGTATTTTCCAGCTGAAATGCCTCCATTTAGGCAGTCTTTTTCAAAGTGTATTTAGAACAAGCCTATTAAGCACTTACAGCAATCTGCATCTCATCAGGACAATCTGGAAGATGTGTTAGTCTTTTAAAACACTGGAACTTTTTTTTTTGTCTTTCCCCCTTTTCCCTCTAATCTTCTAATTTAAATGCAGTGTTTGATTAGGCATCATAGAAATGAACCCGGTCTCATTGCATCAGGTTACATATGTAAGCGAAGCTAACAGTCTCAGATGCAAACTACAGTTCCTACCTGTGACCATCATGAGATGAGAAGGGATCTTTACACATTGTGATTTCATTTAATTCATGTTTAAAGCTTTTACCCTACTTTTTTTCTTCCTAGCCTTTGGCTGATGATCTAGTAAGTTATAAACCAGGGAAACTTAAGTATATAGACTAAGTTCAGTCCTCACTGTCGTCTTCATCATCATCGTCATCTTTACTGGGAGCACATCTTTGGAAGCAGTGTACTAGGGTTGCTAAGAAGAAGCTTGATAGAATAGCAGCAATGGAGACTGCGACTCCAGAGAAGATGATGATAAAAAGGTCCGTCAATGACAAACTAAATTTGCATTCACTAAAGCTGACCTCAGATAATTCATTCAGAAAGATTCTTCTATTTTCTACAGGCAGGGAACACTGGATTTCATGGAGACCTGCAAAGAAGAGGAAAGGGAAACAAATCAGCAGAATATCGATGAATCCTTCTGTTGCTCCAGTCAGAGACCGAATGGCTGAAGCAAAGTTTTAGGGTTAATTCTAGGTTTATGGATTTTTACAAAATTCAGGGGGAAAAAAGGGACAAAATCTGTTGCTATCCAAAAGCCATAACATAACTCCCTTGAGTGGCTCCTGGAAATAAAGTTATTTCACCTTCAGTCTTCCAGAAGGCCACATGTGACCTAGGACCATGATTTTGAGGATTTAAAAAAAATAATCAAAAAAATGTTGAACCCTGGATGCATCTAAATCTGGAGACCTGAAAGCACTTCCCAGCTACCCCATCTGAACAGAAATTCTGACTGCAAAACAGGATAACAAGGATTCTGAAGTTCCTTCCACACCTCGATGTGGAAAAACCTACACTGCTTTGTTCCATGTAGTTCCAAAACTACAATTGTCTTTTTCTTCTGGTCAAAACAAAAGCTCAAGTTTAACAGATAACTGTTTTTCTATGCCCTGCTTTCACCTTTTCTCTCTGTCATGAGGACATGCAGGCTAGCTGGTGTTATTCCCCCATGTATTACTGAAGAACGCCTAGAGCTGCATTCTTCATAGTGAAAGCAAAAAAAATCAAAATTAAAAAACTGGTGAGAATACAGTTTGGTACTAAACAATAAAAGCATAGAGTTCATTGCATATGCCCAACTCCCTCTTCATTCACAACAGGGGAAAATCAGGAAAGTATATTAACAGGGCTAGAACGGAACAATACTGAAGTAAAGTCTGTAAGGCTGCTAGCAAGAGAGCTTTTATCTTGCTATTAAGGATATAACGTAAAGGCAAAATAAAAGATTTATGTATTAATGATGTTAGAACTGCTGCTGGCTTACTTGATACATTTTTACTCTTTGTCTGCTAATGATCACAGAATGGACTCCCAGGTTTTGACTCTACATTGCTGTGGGCACACAATGTCTAGGGCACTTCCATCACACAGCTCTACCACATAACCATTAAGTCACTTTAAATAAGGAATGTGTGATGGTAAGATCTCGTTAGCTTTTGTGAATCCCATTTTTCTCGTGGCTGAACAGCTATGGCATATGATGTTTTACTATTAAACACAGGCTGCTAGGGCAAGTGGTGCAAACCTGACTGGTTTTCTGGATCCAGCTCAGCTGTTATGTTGATTTGAGCGGGAGTCTTAGCCAAGTCTACTATGGATCCAGTTACCACCCTGACTTACTTGACCTTGCAATGATGACTGTACTAAATTTCGATCCCTCAAAGCCATCCTCTATCTGTTGTGTTTGCCTAAAGTTCTGTCATGTTCCTTCTTTCTCATGCTGCCTCTCACAGACAATGTAATAAAAGCTGCCAGCAGAACAGGACAACAGTCAGTATGTCCAAGGCTGAATGGTTTCCTCTAGGCAAACTGCCACCTGAATACATGCTGCATTTTTTTTCTGAGCCTGGAGTGTGCTGGCAATGCATACCAGATGGTGAGGCAACTTGCTTTGCAGGACTTTGAAACCTCCTGTCCATGGAACTGGACCAGAAGGTAAAGGAGCTGCACAGTTTCAAGCATCCTCTGAGGCTTTTGCAACCTGCAGTATTCATAGGCACCATGTCTCGTATACAAGCTGCCATACTGGAGCATTTGAGTGTGCCTGGAAGTGCACAGATGGCTGGAGGAAGTACATACTACTGCACTCTATAGCCTGCAACAGAGCTCTTTGTACAAACCTTTCTACTGAAAGAAATGAGAGTTGTTCACTGAGTCTGTTTTCTTTTTGTCACAACTTGGGAATAGCAATTCTAGGGGTTAATGAGATTAACAAGCGAAAGGGGACACAGATGGATATCCTTCCCTATTCAAAATCATGAGAAATCAGAGAGAAGTGAAAAGCCATAGGCTGGGATTGCCTTTTTAGTCAGATCTTAAAAAGCAAACAGTTTTCAGTGAATCAACGTGATGTTGACAGTAATCGAAGCGGTTACTGCTGTTGTGTAGAAAAAGCAAGAAAATGAATTTAACATATCGCAAATGCATTTGAAGAGGAAGATCCTTGCTAATAGGAAAAGACCACTGCAGTATTTTGGCCGAAAAGCCTGGTCCAAGTGAATATGGCACCTAAATTCCATTTCTTGTAGCAAGGACAAGAAAACCCAAGTTTCCACAGAACTGTGTTTCTGTAAAACTGTTCTGTTGAGACCTCATGAGAACTGCTGCTTTCACAGCAGCTGAGCCATGCTTGCAGCATGTCTATAGAGTACACAGGTGACCATAAACAACTTTTTCTGTTTCTGCCAACTGCAAAAGAAATCCTCTAGTGTCCTCACCTGCCAGCTTTTAAAAGTATCTCCACACTGGAATAGCCTTGATGAGCTGGAGTATCAGATCTAAGCTTCCATAAGGAAGCAGAAAAATAATATATTAAAAAGAAAGAGACAAAGCAAAAAAGACTCCAGAAGAAAACTAAGAAGTTCTACATACTGCAGCCCTTGCCTCTAGAAATAATTTAGTATGGCAGTATTTGCCTGGGATCCTAGAGATGGAAAAGAGACCACTTATCCATTACTATTACCAGCAGCAGTTTTGCTACGGATGAAAACTGAGCCTGCAGACTGCAAGCTCTATTCCTGTTTCCCAAAGGCTTTCACCTAACATCACAACACATAGAATACAAATAGAAAAGAATCTGCAACATACTAAGTCACTTTAGAGAGTATTTCTTGCTATGAGAATCAGCATACTGTAATGATTTTGAGTCTGATTATGCAATAACCAGAAATAAAAAAGCTCCTCTTCATGTAGCCATGGGTACTGGAATCTAGGTCATGTTCTCAAACCAAATACATTAGATGGGAATTTTCTACTCCCTTTATTCTGTGAAACTCCGATGTGCTAGCTTAGCCTCAAGTTTTTGCAGAATTCTTAGTCATTGAGAAAAATAGATGCCAATAGGCAAAATAGAGCATCATAGAGCAAGGGCCAGTCCAGACGCCTGGCTAGCTCCCAGCTACAGTTTCAGCCACCCTGCATATGCACCATCTTTTCAACAAGACAGGAATGAACTGACCTCTCCCATGCACACACAAGGCAGTCTGCTAAAATCGTGCAGGAGGCAACCTAGGAGGGCTGCAGAGCTCAGTGGAAGCCATGCCAGTGACTGAGGGTGAGAGGAACTTTTACTAGTCCATCCTGTTCAGTGAATGTTTTTCTTTGCTGTGTTGTGACACTATTGCAAACCCCTGTACAGTTAACGGAAGCTTTTCTTTCAACTCCAAAGAGAATTTGGAACAGACTGTTCATTTGTGACAGTACTAAGATTAGCAGCTGGATCTCTGGTAGCACAAGGAACTTCTCCTCCCAAAGATACTTCAGGGGTTATTACACCAGAGCTTCTGACTGCTTACCTGAACACATCGTAACATGAAGGTCATATGCACGTCTGCTTAAGATGACATATGAACAATACCATTTCATCTGCTTCTTTCCACAGCAATGCATTACTTTCTTTACATTATTTAAAAGTAGGCTGCCCTTATCACATGAGAATCCAGTGCATGTGGAGAACTGATGTTTTCTATACTCAACCCGTCCTGTTACATTCGTGCCCAGCAATAGATCCAATTTTTTTCTTTGCTTGGGCGGGAAGTAATCCCAGGTCATCATACACCCTCTGAATGAACAATGAACAGAGGAACGGCTTCTATAAAGTGATCAGTGTTAATTATAAGGTGTGGTTTTTTTCCTCCGGGTGATTCTGTTGCATATAGATTGGCTCGATCAAATTACCTGACCCCCCCCACCCCCAAGACTTGCGGAGGACAGGAAAGTGCCATTTAACCTTAGTGCTCTACTTTCACACACTTTAAAAAAATAACAACATTCAAGTGGTTAAAGTTTGTTTGATTTCTTTTTTTAATTCTGTAGAACCTGTTCAATTTATTCTTTTAAAAAATCAGCCAGGCTTCTTGTAAGGGTTATCTCAAAGCAGTTCGATATTTAGTGCTTGGCTGCAGCAAGAAAACTTTTGATGGTAGTTATATACATATATACATCATTGTTCCCACAACATGTTCAAAGAGCTGCTTCTTCATACCAAACAAATCTGTAGATGAAATAACAAGTGTGAGTGTGTTATAAATATATAGCTTATGCTATTTTGGTCAGGGCCATTACATTATCTGTAATAACTCCAGCTGTCCCAAGGACAATGTCACACGCTCTGTATCTTTCTGCTACGTCATCTGAAGAAGCAGATGTACCATACTGGCAAGCTGTAATGTATTGTTTGCTTTTAAAAAGGGAATGCTTTGAAGCCCCAGTCAAGGGACAGGTGCTAGATTCTATATAGGCTTGTCTCAACACTAAAAAAATAAAATAAGATAAAAATATGGGGCTGTACCCTGAGGAATAGATCACCTAAGCAACACAGGAAGTATGAAAATGCTGGGATTCTAGAGCAAAGATGTTAAGGGAGGGGCATGTTTTTAAAAAGAGAAAAAAAAGATACTTGTGTTTATAAAGTGATGCAGGAGGGTTACAGATAGAGTTTATTTCAATGAAATTCCCTAATAGGTTTTAGAACAACATGACTTTAAGATGCCTTACAATCAGAGGATTATGACTCCACTGAAGTCTAGCACATAAACCTTTACAATTAATTGTAAGCAATTAAGCTGCAGCTTTTGTTTCTGTAGAGGCCTATTTGCAGGCCTGCTTCTCTTGAAGAGGCAGAGGCTGAAATACTTCCCCTGTAAAACTGAAGCTCTTAAAAAATGGATGCAGCCTGAAACCAGTCTTTATACAAATAATTAATAATTTCCTTGTAAATTAATGAAAACAGACTGACAATGCTGTAAAGCCCTAAAGTCATAACTGTACTGATCTTCCAATCTCAAAAACCCACAAACCCCCAGATACCAAGTTTCATTAGCATTCTGCTAGTACTCTGTAGCCATAATTGAACCACGTTTCTCATAGGTACTGTTTGATCAGAAATTTTCCAACAGTACATCGGCCGGACCATCGAGCCCATGGAAACTGCCTGCCCTCGGACCTGACATGCATTTTCCCTAGATATGTTGACCGATGAGATATTGTAACATGAGTTTCAGTTTATATTCCTTCAACTAAAGACAAGCAGCAAGAAGCTGTCACTTACTCCAGGTCACCTGAAACTATTTTGAAGGACTCCATGTGTATTCCTGGACTTGTTTTTCTTCCAGTACCTAGGCTAACCGTATCTTATTGGACAACTTCTGAAATTCATTATCACTTTGATATTATGGTCTGTCTGTTAACCCTCACAGTGAGATTTCCCATCTATAATTTTGATGCAGAGTTTAAAAAAAAAAAAAAAGGTGGCCTCAATTCTGCTGGGTATTTGTGGAGTTCAAAAAAACAGGTTATCAACAGAAATGTTTCCTAACATTCAGCAATGTACAACAGTATGAGATAATGAAAATGTCTGCTCATACGTACACTGGTATGTATAGGAAATACATCCAAAAAAACCCTGAAGCCATAAATATTTAAGTGAGCTGCATGCAGAGATGTTTGTAACTATCTATACAATAAATGTAAGAGCGTTATAATATGATATTGCAATTTATTTATTTTTTTTTAACTAAGACTGGTATTTGCCCTTTTGGGTGGAATTTAGCTGTTCTCTCACATTGCTGAATGTAGCTGACAGAGACTTGAAATGTTTAAATGTGGCATTTTATTTCTTGTATGGTATCTTGCCTCCAGCTGTAGTTCTCTTCAGTCTACTTAAACACCGTCACTAATGTATTAGATGTATTAATAAGCAGTGAGAGAGGCATTGCCTCTGAAGAGTTATGAAATTTCATTGGAAATAGTCTCAAGCTATCAGAACAGCAAGGCTTAAAAAAATCCCGAAGCCTAGATTTAGGTCCCTAAATAAAACTTTTTATGGCCAAGTGCCCTAGAGTCCCACAGATCAACATTAGAGGGTACTTAACATTTTGCCTCAATGTCTAAATACAAAGTTTAACATTAGATGTTCACATCTGCAAATGCTGTCCTCACATCGTCAAATCCGTGAAAGATGGAAGTACTCCAAAAAACCTTAAGATGGAAGAAACAGAGTGAAAAGACAGTGGCAGTAAGATCATTTTACTGAAAATGACTAGGATATCAAATTATGTACTTATATATGCGTATATATATAGAAACAGATTTGATGCGCTTGTTAGGGAATCTAATTTCTGTTAGGAGTTTCTGCTTGAACAGAATAAAAGCTGCTGAATGTGTGAAATGTCTTAAGGCTTTTAATTCCTTTCCAAAAAAACAGGATATTATGTTCCGTATTAGTGATGTACTAGCATGTGCATGATACTGGGGGAAGAACTGCACGGCTGTAATGGACAGAACAGCCTGTCCTTTTTACTTGAAGCTTGCTCTGGTTCTATATTAGTGCATGAAGTTAAGGCAACCTTCTCTACATAGCAGATGAATAAACAGGTACTGATAAAGAATGGTAAGTCAAGAGGACTTACAAAATGCTCAGTTGTTTCACTGTCTTTTAGTTAGCTTAGAAGGTCAGATGGAACTGGTACCACCATGAAATTATGATGTTTTATTCTGAAGACAATGTTTAATATTTTCAGTGAGCCCCAGGGATACTATAAAGGTCTGGACTAGTGAAGTAAGGCGTTATTTTATTCACAGAATAAGTTTAGTATTGCATCTTAGATTGGAATGGGATGATAGAAACAGCCCAAGAAGCAAGAGGTGATCCCCTCATGGCACAAGCTTTCTAAGCAGGCTTACAAAAATCAATCCATTCTTCTCACTACACTGATTCACTTCTGAATCTCAAAACCGCTTTCTTTTTGTACTGAATTCAATCTGAGCATCCTGTTCCAGAAGGCTGCTTACAGTCTCATTGTCACCTGCTTTTTCTTTTTTTCTGCCTCCTCTCACTGCCAAACTTCTCTCCTACTCTTTTGCATAGACAGTCTTTGTCTGGAAATATGCCACTTTACCAGAATTTACCTATCCATTCACATCGAGGAGGTACTAGCTACAGAAGTCCTGGAAGTAGCTAAATGGCATCTGTATCAGTACTGGCACCAAAACCCCCTTCGAGTATCTTAGTCTTTCGCCCACAACTGCCCAAAGCGGAGCAACATGGGACCAAATGAAGAGGAAAATGTGGTGGCAACTACAGCCTTTATGCTGTGACACGGGATTTGCTGCCACTAATGAATTTTCTTCCAGTAAAGTTCAGCAGTTACCTTTGCTTAGGATACAGTTCTGCACGTGGACCCAGTTCTGTCTTCTTCAGGCTTCTTTTACCAGTTCTGCTTGTAGTGGTGTGAACATAAACGTTACAATTCAGGAAGATGGTGAACTGACACTGTGCCAACTAATCCTGTGTGTAACAGGGAAGCCTAACACTGAGCACTGATCCTCACTTAAACTTGTGCTACTTTAATTCCAAACATTCAGAACATCTGTCTCCTTTATTTATCACACAGGCAGCACAAGTCTATTTGGAATTCTGTCACTGGCAATTCTGAATGATTTTTGCAAGTCTTTCTGGAAACATCACTGTACACAGGTTACCCATAAAAATGCTCAGTCTACACCTTCTCATCAAATTGTTAAGTCTTTCTATTACTGTTTTAATAGAGGGCAGCAAAATTATTTGTGAGTATGTATTAAACATAAAAGGTTGAAGAAAACATTGCATCTAGCATGAAAAACATAGAAACCAACTATTTCTTGCAATCCTAGAAACTCTACACAACTTCCCAAAAAGGTTTTTCCAAAGATACTGAGAAGAAAGAAAGTAAAAAGCAAAATGAGGGCAAAATGACGGAAAGGAGAAATGCGGTCACAGTTCTCTACAAAGTACTTCAATGTGGCCGTTGCAGACTACTTGTACTGGTTTTTGTTACACGCAATTTATCTGAATCCAATCCCTTCATTGACATGGGATCTTCAGATGGGTTCAAGGAACATATTCTGCAGTGCTACGCACTAAGAGAGCACCTTTCACCTAAATTTATTCCATTCAAGCCATTTGTATTGAAATACTGAAATGGGAAGCGTTCACACAACTCAGTTCTGTAGGTCATGTGCACCAGTAACAACCTTTTGCTGGATAAGCCCAGAGTTTCAAACAGTATTACTAAAAAAAGTAGGTTAAGAGATGAAGCAAGAAAGGAAAGTGCATTTTTAGCCATGATAAAATGTGATACAGAATAAGCTCTGAAAGCAGATTAAAGATCTTCAAAATATAAGAAATTGCTGAGTGTATTTTTGTAGGATTTCCAGCTTCCCTTGAAGCAGAAAATGCAATAAATTTCCAAGGTGACCCTTGATCTTGAAAAAATGAATGCCAAATGTCCTTAGACTTTACTAAATTCAAAATTTTGAAACATAATGCCCCAAAATTGCTTAATTTAACCTATAACCATCCTTGCCTTTATTCAGTACCTCTCCTGCTTTTAATCAAATTTTTCTTAATTTCTACTGTCAAGAGTCCACCTCTTTCTTCAGTTCTCACGTCAGAGAACTTCAGCCTTGTCAACTGCTTTTTGTAAAATTCAAGAAGATGGATCAAATACAGGCAAGCAGAGGGTAGAAGATAATAGCAGACAGCTCAAATATATGATTTCCCTGAATCCTTTGACTAATACATTTAAGACCAAATTAGATCTTTGATCTTTCACGTTGTGTGTTTGTTCTGAGAGTTTGCATGCCCCCCATGGAGTAAAGCCTTTCATGAAAGTTTTTACACCTATCTTTGAAGGGACAGAGATCTTACAACAACTTCTCTATTTCTAAAAAATTATGTAGTATTCTTGATTTCCATGCTCCTCCTAATGGGAAGCCTTTAATATGAATCACTGGCCACCATGCTGCTATTCAGGTGTAACAAATGCCTATAAAATCAAACATACCTCACAGAAAATGTTTAAGCTTTGTAACTTAACCATTTTGATCCATAATGAATACTTTACCTTCTCTAGGAAAAAGAACAACCTGCATATATTCTCCACTTATCACCATTCCAGTGATCTTCACAGTTCCTTTGTCTACTTTGCTCTACAGACACTAATTTGTTTTTAACCAATTAATAACCAAAACGGGGGGGGGGGGAGGGGGGGATGGGGATGTGGTTTGGTTTTGGAGTATGATGAAAATGCAGATATTACTATCTCTTCATGAGTATAAAAATATGTTTGCTGTTTTAAAGCGCTGAGTTTAATTGCCAGACTTTCAGTGCAGTTTCTTTCATAAGTCTGCCTATGAATCTGGCATGTCAGAGTATTCACTTACGGCCAATTAAGACTTCATTTCGAAATTTGGGTTAGATGAATAAATGCTGGGATCTGTAAAAACGATTCAAACCCCAGCTGTTTGTGTGAAGTGACATGTTAGAGGTGCAGAGGCAGCTCAGCTGGGCAGAGGGTTTACAGTCAGCTAGTCAGACAGGTCAGCATAAGTTATAACTTTACAAGCTATTTCTGGCAGCACGCCAGAAAGAAAATGGACCTGGCTTTTGCAAAACTAATGAGTTGAAGTATGGCTTTTGTTCAGATCACTGAGTTCTCCAGAGACCTTAATTACAGAGGTAGAGAACTTCAGGATCAATTATCAACATTCCAGTTCACACTGACAAAACTCTAATTTTCAAATCAAATTGGTCTTGTCTAACCATTGTGAAGCATCCCAAGCCTGCGTAAGACGGTGCACAGAGCCTTTAGCTTCCCTGCAATGCTTTGTACTTTTCACGAAAGGACTGGGGATCACTAGTGCAAGTTTACTGTCATTCACCCTTCCACGCGTTTCCCTTCTCAGTAACCCCAGGTTACAAAGTCTGCCGTTTAAAGGCTGGGGAACTCCAATCTGTCAGGGAACCATTCTGTACTGCTAATCACAGTTTATTCTTAAAGAAAACCAAGAGAAGAAAAACACCAGCCAACTTTTTTTTTCCTTCCTGCCGTTTTCCATTTGTATAGGCCATGCAATGCAGATGCTTGAGCTGTTGCAGAATTATAAAGAAGAAGCATGCAGTCGGGATAATTAAGCTCTTTTCCTGGGCCCTGAAAATGTATCCCTGTCTTTTGCTTCTGCTGTATTTCCAGGCATAATGCCTGTTGCCTTACTTATCTTGATGTGTTTGCTGCAAGAACACTTGTCTCAGCCTTACAGCAGTATGGTACAGAAGTCTGGAGTCTGAACGCCGACTCTTTCAGTCACTTGCTCTTCCCACCCCTCCCAGGAAAGGCCAGGCAAACCTGGCTTTGGACAAGTAAACCAGACAAGTAACACTAACGTGATTAGTTCCTAATGGGTATAAAGTTGCAACATCATTAAAAACTGAAAACTGGATATAAAATGCAATCAAATCGTAATTCTAAGAATTAAGTTTTACGCTGACTTTCCAAAAGTTGTTTTAAAAGGCACTCAGTTGTGGCCATATGGTTTTAAAATCTCATTGAGACAGTCTTCTTTTTGGGTTTAGTTTTGCCAGCACCTTTATGAATAATGTTTTGCTAAATCATTAAAGGAGACAACCAGTATTTTTGTGGCAGCTGCTCACAACAAACAATGAAACTGCTGACTTTGCACTTTTCTGCATACATGCACTAGATCTCGCCAATATGACTGCCTGCAAAGATTTCAGGGGACTTGCTCCTGGGCACAAACGCAAAACATTTGCTTCGGCCATGTCAGGCGGACAGCTCTCATAAAACCTACCACTTGGAATATTTGCTCCTTCCCTCCTCGTCTTCTCAAATCAAATCTAAATGAAAGTTTGGAAGATCTGGATGAGCTAGTAACTTTTTAGCTACTTGGCTGAAACACAACTGTGGATGAGACAAAAGGCTGTGAGGAAACCTCTCCCTAAGCTTGCAAGACACTGGGGAACACTGGCAATACCATGGGAAAGCTCAGTCACTTGAGATTTCCAGACGTAAGTTCAGATACGCTTTAAAATACTGACAGGGTGGAAGAGAGAAGAGAGATGGGCTGGGACAGGCTGTCAAACTGAACAGCCTCTGGATAAAGGGGAAGGAGCTAGAAGTTCATTAAAGGAGATGGAAAGCACAGGGAAATCAAACTGATGTTTAGTATGAGAGATGGGCAAGCACTTGGTTCAAATAGAGCAAACTTTAGCTAAAGCATCATGGAAGGTGGGAGAACAGCCCCAGGTTTGGTTTGGAAAGAATCAAGATGGAAGTTTCACCAAGGCAGACAAGAAAAATCCCAACATTTTTTCCTCACGTGACTTCTTCCTTAAAACAGCAAAGTTTTACAGCTAAGAATATTTAGGGTAACCTAGATGAGTATATTAAAAATATGTTACCCGAGGTCATGAGCATAGGCAGAACCTGAATAACTGACTACAGACTCTGATGATCAAGAAAGGAGAGAAAAGGCCTCTGAAATTTGTTGGCTCACTGTGTTTTTCTCCCTTGTTGCCTGAATTCAAAGCAGGAGTTACTTGGCCATAACCTGTTCTCTTGAGCTCTTCTCCCCCAGCCTTACAGTTCTCACCATCTTCTGCACAGCCATACCCCCCTGAACACAGCCCAGACACCAGCAGTTTCAGGCCAAGTAATAACTTGAATACTCTCTGGAAAGTTTTATGCTCCAAGCCGTTTGCCTTCTCCAAGCAGCTGGGCAGCTCGGTGACACAAGTCTATGCCCTGGTGCTTGTTGGGAGACATGAACTGTGAGATGATCTCTTGCTAAAGCTGGATTAAGAGAGGCTTTGGGGTCGAGTGGGAAACATGGAGCAAGAGTCTGGATTCCCTATGCATGGCAGTCTTAATACTTTTATTTCTTGCTCATGCTTTTCTGCAAATTACTGGCCCAAACAACAGTATTATATATCCTGCATTTTGGGGTGTTCCAGAGCCATTTCAATTTATTCCTAATACTGGAAGCAGTGCTATTTTAATGAAAACAGTCAAAATCAAGCTACTGAAGAGTGTTTCAAACAGTGTATCACAACAAATTACTTTCAGGAAAGGGCTGACAGTCACAGTTGCATAAAACAGGAGATTTAACTCTTCTGTAGCAGCTTATAGCTGATCCGTTAAATGAGAAATAAATCAGTTTTCCTAAGGAGCTGGCACAGAATATTTAGCTGCTCAAAGGGCTTATTGTAGAAAATATATTTACCAGAGTGAAAATGAAATCTGGAAGAGAACCAGCTCCGGGCTGAATGAATTTGAAAAGGCTCTTTCACTGCCTAGGTAAGTTTAGTCTGTAAATCAAAATTATTAGGGCTTAATGTTTAAATTTTATTTCTTAACTGGGAGGAGGACCTGCTCCCAAAAAGAAGCCAACACCATTTTAATGGACTCATTTGTTGAAAGCATGCAATTACTGTTTGACCAAAAATGCAGTTTGGGTCACTGCAGGCAGCACACAGACAATTTGACCAAGAACCCTCCTTCCCTCCAAGACACACATACAGAGAAAGGTACACACTACTGTAAGCCACCAAGCTTTACCTTTCTGAAGCTTAGATGCATTGTCCTGTATCCAGCTGAAAAGATTGGCAAAGTCACAGTCACAGACCCAAGGGTTGCCCTCTAAGCGTATAGTCCGCAGGGAGGGAAGCGCTTCTAGGGCTGCCACATTTAGGCTTTGTAAGTTATTGTCATTCAATTCTAACACTTGGAGCTGTTCCAGGTTCTCAAAAGCCGCCTCATCCACATCCACCAGGTTATTGTTTCCAAGGCTCAATTTTATCAGTTTTTCTGCTGATCTGAATATCCCAGCATCAAGCTGCGTTAAATTATTGTAGCTTAAGTCTAAATACACCAGTTTGGTAGAACTGCTAAAAGTGCCCTCTTCTAAAGAAGTGAGGGAATTATTCCTGAAGTCCAAATAGATTAGATCTCCATAAAATATAAAGAAATCAGCTGGTATCGCCTGAATGTTGTTATCAGCTATAAGAAGTTTCCGTACATCCAATGGAAATGGATTAGGAACACTTGGGAGTCCTTGATCCCGGCAATCTATGGTGTGGTAGTCCATACAGCTACAGACAGCAGGGCAAAAATGACCCACGGGTAAGAAAAGCAGGCAGGCAAAGACAGAAAAAGGCAGAAGGCAGAACGGAAAGCATGGCAACATCGTCAAGGATTTGAAAGCTGTGATGAGCACCACTTCTAAGAGAAAGACATTTTGCTCAGCTGAGCAGTAGTGCCTGGTACTTGTGTGTGTGTGTGATTGTATCCAGGAGATCACATATCATCACAGATCCGATAGCAGCAGTCTTGGGAGGGGGGAGGGAGAGTGACTGAGGGAAAGAGGGAGGGAGGCAAATGTGAGGATTTACACAGTCAGAATATTATAATGCTGTACAGTGTAAGGGGAAGCGATGATTGGGTAAACGGAGGATCTTTCAAAGGACTCCCTTGCTTTTGTGAGCCAAAAAAAGCCGAGAGCCTGTTTGCCTATTTGCTGCATATTCCAGCAAATGGGAAAACACACCTGATCCTGTGACTCTGACAGCAACAGCTTATGCTTAAAAAGCCCTCCAGGTAATAAACCCTGATGAAATCATTTATTTTGTCAAGGTGACCAATACCCTATAGAAATGCAAGTGAGGGTCGGGCTGGTATGTATCCTGGCTGACTGCTAAGGACTGCTTTCTTTTTCTTTTGTAAAACAGGGAGCAGAAGAACAGCAAGGAGGGAGCCCAAAGACAAGGAAGGCTGACTGGTGCTGTTCCTGGATGCCTTCTCAGCTTTTAGAACAAGCGTGTTAACATTATTTAAATATGACTCATTATCTTTTAACCAAGTAGTATAACCTACTCTAGCAACAAGGAATATGGTCTCAAAAGTGAGAGGTTTTTTT
The DNA here is from genome assembly GCF_023638135.1 of Falco biarmicus. NCBI lineage: Eukaryota > Metazoa > Chordata > Aves > Falconiformes > Falconidae > Falco > Falco biarmicus. The sequence goes on along the minus strand of NC_079290.1, from coordinate 111,492,010 downwards.
TTCCTTCCTGTTCTAATGACCAAATCAGCTACTTTCTAAAGTGGCACCAGTAATGTCTGATGGGCCACATAAAAGTGAAAATTGTGGATCAAATCTTCAGGTAGTTAAAATTGAACAGATTTTCTTCATTTTCAGGGGGCTGAAATATTTGATAATCAATCTGCCTGCCTGCCATGGGACAGCAGAGATGATTCTGCAAGAGGCATCTGTGTTTTTCTGATATCCCCAAATCCACACCCAGAAAGGCAAGTCCTCTGCCAGCTGCAAGCTGAACTTCTAACTCCATCCCTCCCTCTTTATGCACATTGAGTAAAGCAGACAGAAATGGGATTCCAGTGCTTGGGCCACACCTATGTGCTATGACTATAACGGAAGATTTTTCTAAAAAGAAGGATTGTATTTGGGTGCATGTGTCTTGAATATTAGAGCACAAACTCAAACACCTTTGGAAAGCGCATTCCTAGGCCAAAGAGAAACCAGTAATCTCAGTTTAAGGTCATATTTCATATGTGAAGTCAGAGTGTCTTTCACCCAGGACAAGGTACAAAAATCTCCTTCAAAGACAGCCTACCCTCCCAAGATACCGGCACTTAAATCTCAAACAACGAAAGCAGTATTTTATTTTATGTTTTATTTATATATATAGTATTTAATATTTATTTTTATATAGCATTTTATTTAATTTAATTTATTATTTAAATTACTCTCCTTCAGTAATCATGTAGAAACACTGAACTGCTGGGAGGGAACGAAGAGGGAGCCAGACTATTCTCAGTAACGCGCACTGACAGGAAAAGAGGCTATAGGCACAGATTAAAAAATTCCTCAACACAAAAAAAACACTTTTTTACTGGGTGGTCAGACACTGGAACAGGTTGCCTGGAAAGGTTGTGGTATCCATCTGCAGAGATACTGAAAACTGGACTGGACTGGAGACAGCACTGGGCAACCTGCTCTGACTGCTTGAGCAGGGGGGTGGCACTACATGATCTCCAGAGGTCCCTTCCAACCTCAGCGATTCTGTGAACTGCTCTTCGGAAATGAACATGCCAGGAAGGGTTACAACTTTGAACACCTCTCTCACATTTTGCCACACACCTCGCTTCTAATTCATAAGTCTTTTAGCTAAATTACCACCTTCAGCTAGCCTCTAGATCCTTCCTATAAACACACATCCTGCTCCAGGTGTCTTCCATGTCTTGAATTACTTTTAAACCACCACCCAGAAAGAAATAGGCACAGCTGCCTCTAAGTCACCAGACCAAAGCCCAATTAAATTCTCGAGATGAGTATTTAAAATACTTACCTTTAAATTACGAAGGAAGTTGAAGTTTGATAGGCTACTTCTGAATAAAATTAAAAAAAAAACCAAGTAAAGTAACTCTTGGCATCAGGATTCAATGAATCAGCATCAACAAGCAACTGCAACTGGCATTTCTCACACAGAACTGATGCTTTTTCAATTTTTCAGTCCGTATCTTGCAAATACTGGCTCCTGTTGTAATTTACTGGTTTTCTGCCCCTAATTCAATTAAGGCTTTAGGTCAGAGATAAAGCTGTTCCTAACACAGGAAAGCAGAACTGACTTGATACCTTGTAGTAATGATAACTTTACCTAGCTGTCTATAAACAGATAGCTATAAATAGATCTACCTCTCTATTCAGTGAGGTTATCAACACACAGGATCTTAAGGGCCCCTATGCAGACCCACCCTTTCTCTATTGAACGTACAGAATCAGACTCTGACATTTTCTTTTCAAAGATGCCTCAGCATTATTATGCCTATTTCACAGATGGCAGACTAGAGACAATAAGGCACAATTTGTGAAAGATCCAAGAACATGTTAGTGGCAGGGGTAGGAATAGGACTCAGCTTCCCAAAAAATTCCACCAGCCCCTGCTAAAATTACCACTCCTTTCTGTAAGAAACAGACCTTGCTTTTGCTCAGCTGCTCACGGGTTTTCTTTACATCTTACCCTCTGTAGTGGAAGCACTGTAAGCAACACTCTCTTCACTGCTCATTCTGCACACTCACACGCAGTTTGCAATTTCTCCACAGAATCCATGGAGCTTTCCTGAGACGTTTGTGAAGGGGTTGGCAGCAGACTAGTGATTACTGTCAGGCCCTGGATATTTCCAGATAGGTACCCTGTAGGTTTGTCAAACACAGGCCCTGCTCCCACAGCACCCACGCAAACAGCTGCAATGCCTGCCATCACAGGCCATCTGCCATGGTCTGACACCTTTCTCTTGCTCTTTGATTTCACAGAGCTTCTTTCTGACCTTTCTCTGTGTAACGTTTCCCATTTCATTTTGTCCATTCAGCTTTATTCATTCCTTAGTTACTGCCTATTTCTGTACCTCGTCTGTTTCCCACAGCATAGAAATTCCCTTATATCTTTTTGAAGCTTCATTCACTTGCCAGACATGTGATTTTGGACAGCAGGAAGGAGATTCTGAAAAGCTTTCTATCCAATAAGATATTAAAGCTTTAATTTTTTAGTCTTTTATTTGCATCAGTCAGTTATAGTAACCTGTACCACTAAAAATAAGGAGTTTTTGCCTGCTGTCTGCTAAGTGCACAGCACCCTCTTGTGCCCTGCAGGACAGTGGCCATTCCACAACCACTCTGGTCTCTCCTGGCAAGTTGTTTATTATACTCCTGGTTTACCTATACTCTGAGCTTCACTTCCTCTCCCAGTGGCCTATCAAAGAAACCCCAATCACTCCCTGCAAGAAAATAAAAGATATAATCGAGGTGGTGTTCTTATGTGCTATTTTTAGAGGCATGTACAAGACGACAGCAGAAGTGTCACAGAGCAAGCCTAACCAATGCATAGACCTGAGAAGGGAAGAAAATGCAAGGAGCAAAGCAAGCTTCTAGTTCTCTGATTGCACTAAGGCTGAGGAGCCAAATGAGAAACCTACTGCATGCTGCCCTCCCACCATCTGAATTTCATTCTACCTGCACAGCCGGTTACACCTTTTGGCTCTTTGTTGCAGTAACAGGGACACTTGATCATAGATTGCCAATCACCTATTGGATCTGGATAAGTTTTTTTTGGGGGTATGGGGAGGAGTAAATTTGAAAATACATTGCAATAGATAATGCAGATCAGGACTTTGGCTTCAACTGACACTATGGTAATACAAAATCGCTCCAGTGATTAGTCTCAGAAATAAAGATTTATTTATAATGTATGCTTCTTCAGTACTCAGAAGCAAGCCCTCATAGCTTTCTTACCTGTTATCAAAAAATACTTCTGGTACTAAATTTTACTTCATATTGTTTTGAAAAAGCACAAGCTTCCCAGTTAGAAATGGATGCCAAACAAAACCCAGACATTCTGCTCTCCACACAGATGGGATCCCACACAGATCAAATCCCAACTATCAGCTCCTTTATCTATGATCCTGGCTTCCAGGCTTCCCTAAGGCAAGGGGGACAGCATGGGTTTGAAAAACATGCTTGTAAAACAAACGGGATAACAATCAAAGAACTATGGAGGGGTTTGTGTCAAATCCTTTTGTGGAGAATGAGGATGCAAAAACAATTTCTTGCCACCTCCCAGCTGTAGGAGTTGAATAAGCACAACAGTAGACAGGTGTTGGACTAAAACAACAAATCCCTGGCTTTCCATTCCTTTAATTTTCTATTCAGGATACTACTAAGAGAAACCTCTAAAATAAACCAGGGAGTGACAAGCCACACTGATCCTGGAACTTTAGCGTGCTTGCAGTACTGTATCATGGCAAGCAGTAGGAAACTAATACAAAAACATTCGCTTCCTTGCCTAGTGAAGTAAGAAATAGCTTTGCGTGAAAATAACGTTTCATCTTTCCCTTAGAAAGTTCTAGGCCTTCCCTCAAAAGGGCTCAAAACTTCCTAAAGTGATTTAAGTAATGGAAGAAAAAAGAAAGAGCAATCATAGTACAGACACACACAAAGGATTCAGATCTCAGCCAACAAATCCTTACTGACAAGAGACTGAAACTGAAAACTGTCCATCCTCATTCATATTTTTTAACAGTTAATTAAGCATATTTTTCCATGAAGGAAATTATTCCAGTCTTATGGTTCATTGAGTTAAGGTACATGTCATGTCCAAGGCTGCTGTACCAGGTGCACAAATGATTGCAAAGGGTTTTCCTCCTCATTATCATACATTAGCAATGTGTCATGGGAACTAACGTTCAAACTTGAATGACTAACAGTATGCTAATCAATTAACCAAACACTGAAATCAAGTGCTAAACAACATCTCTGAACAGAAGTCCCATTTTTATTCAGATACCTACCATTTTGGCTTTAGAGGGTTTTATTTTTGAGAAAAACCTTCCCTGGCTATGACCAGCGTGTTTTTGTGTATACAGCCAAGGGGCACCTTTGGACAGTTTTCCCTCTGATCTTACATCTAAGAAGGACTGTAAAAGCCAAAGAGAAAAAAGGTATATTCCTTTGTCTTACAATTTATGAAACTGTAGAAATTGTGAACTGAAGCTTGTTTTACACCTGCCCAGTCCTTCACTGCTGCAGCCATGCCACTGGGAGGGAAACTGCATCAAAATGAATCAATGCAGCAGCAGCAATGATTGAATTTGAAAACTTGAGACACTGCAGTTCAGCAGCCAAATGAGACCAGCCTAAACCCATCAAAAGACTTCCATCATCTGCTCTAGACAAGGTGGCTCACGCAGACATGTGGTCACTATCTTACTGTAAACCATTTACAGTCACTAAAAGCATTCACAAGAGATGGAACAGTGCAAATTATGTTTCCTTTTCCCCCCTCAGGAATGAGTTTGTATCCAGCCACGACAGTGTAGTCAACTGCATGCCCTCTACATAGTGTATATACTGGTTCAGAATTACCGCAGCTTTAAAGTAAATTAAAGGTGACTAAAAGTGAAAGTTCTCCTAAGCTGTTTCACAAAGATATGCTCACGTATATCCACTGCTACTCTTGCATGTATCAAAGTCACAAGTAAAGCTGGTCTCAGGTTTCTTCTAAAATGCTATTTATCTGATCAGATTCGCCAATGGGTCTGAAAAACCTCAGCGAGATCAGAGATTCTTTGGAAGCTCAGAGCTTCTAAATAAAAACATATATGAGAAATCCAACATTGGATTTGTAGAGGAAAACTTACAAAAGTCAGTGACTTTAAAGTAGCAGTTGAACCATAACTTTCATATCTGAAACCTGCTGCAACCTGCACCCAAGTTTCAAGCAGCAAAGCTGAACAGAGAAGGAAGTTTGGGCAAATTCTCAAAGCCCCAAGACATCACAAACTTTAATCCAGCTCTGATGTAAAGCTAAATAGATCATTATTTTTAACCCATGACTGCCATTCTAAACATAGCATATTTGCTTAAAAAGATAGGAAACTAATAACTCTCAGGAACTGATTTTCTCCAAATTGTGCACTCCACACTCATTCTTTCTAGCCCTTTTTTAAAGAGAACAACTGCCAAACACTTGATCAAAGCATTCAGAGGATGAACACACCACTGTGCAATCTGGCTAGGCAGAGGGTAAAGTATGATAAATGGTGTATGTTCTAGTGAAAAGGAGACAATTTTTCCTTGCCTGTAAGGAAGGAAAACCAGAAATTATTTTGAAACATCTGGGAAACAAAACTGTATTCTCTCAGTAGGAAGTATATAGTTTTAATTTGTACTCTGTCCCACACTGAAAACCAATTGGAGTTCTCCTTGTTCTAATGAGCAGCGAATAGATTTACAACAATTAAAACAGTTGACAGCTGATGTTTATAAAAACACCACGTATATATTCTTTGAGTATAAACCCCTCCAGATCATTAGGCCTGCATGATACTCAAGAGTAAAAAAAGACAACCAAAAAAACCCCAACTGACCCAATAACAAAAAAGAACCAAACCCAAAACAAACAAAGGACTTGAATTAATTTTGCTATTAACATTGTAACGTTAATGGGCTGAATGTCTTTTCCAGACCAAAGAAGATGGTGCACTTACCAGGATTTTATGCAAATTCATACCAAATACAATCCCAGTGAGAAAACAGTTGTATTGACAAAGGCATGGCTAATTTTATTGGAGGTCAAGGTATTTTAATGACTCCTCAGTTTGCTCTGATAAGGGGATTTCACAAAGACATGACAAGCTACCTCTCTCAGCTGTATTAATTTTTTTGATGTGGTACAAGCTAGTCACAACTGTGGGAAAAAGCAGGCTGTATCTTCTAGATCTTCTTTCTAATGCAGAGAAAAAAAATCCCCGAGACAGTCATTTGTGCTTACTTCCCTTCTTCCATCTACCATGCTGACTACTGCTGCATACACTTCATGGATTTAAATATGCAGAAAGCACAGAATCATAGAATATTTGTGTCAGTGGGGATTGCAAGCATTAGTTGAGTGGTAGAAATAATGGAAATGGTTATTACACCACTCTGTTGTCCTTTACCATAAAAACACTTCACGAAAAAGACAACTGATTAAAAGATCAGATGGTAATTTTAAAACAGGACTTGAAAACTGCCCTTTGAAGTGCATCACACACACTGAATTATGTGCACCGTTCCTACAAGTGTGCAATTCCATATTTTACAGGTTAATTCTGAACAGCTGGCTTTCTGCAAAATAATTACTCCACAAAAATGCATCTGTATCTGCACTGGATCTACACAACACTAAGCAGTACAAAGGGACAACAAACAACAGATTAAGACTTGAGGCAAGACAATGAAGACTAGAATCTGCACTGTGTTCAAATGGAAGTAAACTGGAGTGCAAATGTATGTTTGTGTGTACATGTCCATACCTGAATGAATACACGTGCAGTTCCTTTATTTTTAAATCCAGAGGGGCAATCTAGTGGAAACAACTGAAAGTCTGGCCCCTACGCTTCATCTGTAGAGCTGTTTCTGTGGACAGATCTATCATTCTTTTTAATTCTGAGCCAAAGAAATAAAATTCCCTTTTCTAAAGTCAAGAAACACCTGGTTCTTTTATATCCACCTGAAGAACAAACCCAAACAAAATGGTAACAAAGATCCTTGAACCAAAGGAATGAAATACCCTGATGCAAAGGACTTTGTTTTACTTTTAAAGTACAAAGTAAATGTTGAAAAGGCCTGTACACTTTACTGTATGCAAAAAAGGTTTGCAAGATGACAAAAACTCACTGTAGTTACCATTCTCTTGGTATAACTGAAGTGCCTACAGTCCTGTTCATGATAGATGAACCTGGTGATTCACGTGTCTTCACTCTAAAGTGATCTTTCTATCCTCTTAACAAGTTTCTCTGACTATACAGAAGTATAGTGTCCCTTAGGGAATGCAGCATGTTTTGACTTAATGCCTTCTGACATTTCACTCGCCTTGTTAATAAGATGGGTGAAATGTCAGGTGAAATTATATCAGCGAGTGCAGCAATCCCCAAAAGGGAGATGTTTGGAGCCTTGTAATACTGCATCTGGATTTCCTTTTCAAAAACATGTTGATAACCAATGGTAATTATTACAATGACTAGCTTTCATAATTGCTTCAGAAGTTACTTACCTCCCTGACAACAAACTGGGGGTACTTCTCTGATACTCAGTGATATTAGACATAACCCCCAGAATTTTATTACAGTCAGGTTTTTAAATGGTGCATTAGTAATCAGTAGCAGAGCTGGTCTCTTTAACACAACTTCTTTCAGCCTACATGCTGATTCCGCAGCAGTACATCGTAGTTTTAAATACTAGAACTTCAGGAGGACCCTTAGTATTGGGAGGTGGAGATGCCTTAGTACTTGGTTGCACAGTTCCAGCATCCAGTTGTCCCACACTACTACACAGTGCTATCACGCAAGGGTAACTCACTGCCAGGTGAGGCAGGCAGAAGGCATATCTGGTTTATGTATATAATTAGTGTTTGGATGAACTCCTTCCTACATCTCCTTATGCAGTCTTCACAGTTTTGGAGGCTGCCTCATTTCAGAGATACCAAGACTGAGACACATCACCACAAGAAGGTAAAATGCAGAATCTCCTCCCTGGGGAACATCAGTGAAGTTAATGGGCATTAGTGGTGGCAGTATGTGGAGTGTAGCTCTCAGTTCATCACAATCTCTGGATGGTTCTACCTAATTTTTTTTTTCTTCAGTAACAGAAAAAATAAATCAGTCTCACAAAAATGGAATAAATGAAGTATCTTAAATCTCAAACTTGAAGGGAACCCAGAAGAAAAAGTATGTTTGCTTTAGGCTCTTGTAAATTTTTCAGGAAGTTAATGGCACAGAAGATGAATACTGTAAAAATATTGTTGATGTGGAAACATGTGGAATGTACTATACTCTACATTTTCTCAGGCTGTGCTATAAGACAAGATATTTTTAGGGATCATGGAATGGCTGCAGACTATTTAAAAATAGAGATGCCAAAGACGTCCAACAATACACTTTTAACAGAAGACTAAAAAAAATAATTAATTAATTTTGACTGCTAATTTGTTTTCTTTTTAGAAAGCGCTTTCAGTTGTTAACCAGGGATTTAATTTGTTAATTCTTACATTTTCTCGAAGATATTTCTCAGTAGAATATAATTTTCCAAATTTTCCAAAAAGTCATCTCCTATCACTGATGGCCAAAAATGTCTTATCTATGCATACAACGAAAGGCTTCAATTTCTTTCTTGTCACAGACACTTATGCAAATCTCTTAGTTCCTTCTGCTGAAGCTAGGCAAATGCTAAAATTGTACTTGCATGGGTTCTTCTGACACAGATTTTACATTATAAACACTTTATTTGCTTTTCCTGCAAATACAAGTCTAGCTCCCCACTTTTCCTTTATCAATAAGGTTTTATTTGTTTCTAGGAAGATGGTTTGAAGTTAACTAAGTAGGTGCATATAAAGTCCAATTATTCAAAGCTACCAGAGACAGTACTATACCAATGTCAAAGCTTTTATATGACTGCCATGGACACAGGCATGGAATAGCTGTCAAGGCACTGATATGGCATCTCTGCAGTCCTCCTCAGAAGTTCCACACCAAGAAACAGCTTTGGAGTGTTTGCAGTTACTAACAATGAACTGATAGTGGTGGGAGGAGCACTTAGTTTAAAACTGCTTTTTGTTATATTGCTATTGTTGGGTCTCTATAAGCAGGGCCCTTCTTTTCACCAAAATGACACAAGAAGTCCCATGTTAGGCAGAAGAGCATCTCTCCTCTGGCTACTATTCCAACCAGGTATTAGTACATGCTATTCTGTGAAAAGACCAAAGAAATATAGTTCTAAGTTGTACCACTGCAAGTTTTAATGACTAGTTTTGGAGTAAGATGACTCACTCTCGATGCACTCTTGAGGCTAAAAAAAAACCAATAATCCAATAAAGGATTAGTTAATGCAAGTATTCAAGAAAGCCCTAATGATTTTTAGATTGCTTTTAGACTTGTCACTTTCCAGAAAACAGAGTATACTGAGATATTGCCACTGATAACATGGCTACCAGGCTTCGCTCTATAGCGCATCACCTGATTGTGACTTTTAAAGTACTGCCTGCTGCCTTACGGCACATCATTATCACCTAAGTGATAGAGGGCAGAACAGAAGGATGCAGAGTCACAATACCTGAGCCAGGAATACAGCTTCATAATTCCTGATAAGCTTTCTGGAAGACTTACGTGCACAGAGTTTTACGCAACATAAATATTCTACACATTAATAAAGTACAGGTCAAACTCTCCGTATACACGTTCTAAGGCAAAAAATCCATCTAAACCCCAGCATTTTACTTTGACTCACACTTACTGTGTAATACCTCAGGACCTCAGTTTCTCTTTTTCAAACAGGGGAAGGATAAAACTGCTATTGATTTGAAGAACCACTTTACCAATATTCGAGCAAGCGGAGGTTATCTTTATTTGGCAGCGCTGGGTACATGAAGGATCACTCCACCAAAGTCATGCACCCCAAAGGAACCTTTCAACCCCCTCTTTATACAAGTCACTCATGTCTATTCATTAACTTTCCGGGAACTCTTTAACATATCTTGCACCTGGACAGTTAGCACACTCCCTATGTCACCCATTCAAGGATTTAGTGCATCTTCAAGTTAATGACATTAACATATTGTGCCTGGACAATTAGCACACTCCCTATGTCTCCCATTTAAGGATTTAGTACATCCTCAAGCTAACAGTAAGGGTCTCCTCAGATAAACGTGAGCACACCGTTCTTTAAATAAATCATATATGGCCCATTATTCACTATAAGACTTACAGGCTATACAGGGTATAAGATATATGGCTCTAAATCCTTTCTTTTAGGAGTAATCTTTGCTATGAAAGATGCTGTATTACCAATAGTGCTTGCAGGCAATTAAAAATGTTAATATTCTTTGTACTGTACTTGGTGTACAGCTGCCTACGCCTACAAATACATGAATCATGGGCCTCTAATTCAGTTTCCTGCAGTGAAACCAAGACTAGCTTAACATTCTAATGAAGGAAAAAACCCTTAATTCACTACTTATATTTAATGAAATGATTTATAGAATAGAGACGGTGTTGGCACTGAAGGAAGAACCTGCAATACTTATTTCCACTCCTGACCTACTGTGTAACCTAGGCAAAGTCACTACAGAGCTCAGTGCCTCAGTTTCCCCACTGTTTCATATGGAAATAACTAGAAACAGCAACAGGATGGAGCTTTAAAGTTAGATGATACTTCTCTTAAAAGCTTTCAACGTTTCCATTTTAAAAGGCATGGGCTTTTAAATATTTATATTTTAACAACACAATAGTGCCTTGATCCAAAGACACATGTAGATAGCTTGGAGCTATTAATGGGGCGAGCAGGCCTCCAAGAGAGCGACTACCTCATTCTCCTTTGTGTCCTAGCATTAGCTTATGTAAGACAGGTCTTGCAAATACAGAGCAAAGCATAAAACATTTATTTCCTTATTTAAAGCATGAATTAACTAGCCCCTTAGATAGGAAAATCCTGCATTTGAACTGCCTTCCCTTCTTTCCCTTGAGTTATTACTGACAAGCGAATATCACAAAAAGTGATCTCATGCAATGGTTTGAGTAATGCAAAGATAAGGTCTTATCTTTGTGAAATCCAGTTTAATTGCATTCATTTAAGTCCACCTTCTACATTCATACTGGGACTCCACTCCACCATTTCATTTTATCCAGACATAAATGATTTATAGTGTAGTTCAGAGAATAATCAAGCCCTGAATCTAATCATTGTTTTAACTATGATGAACATTCATTAGATTTTTTGGTGTGCTCTGTTGTTCTTGCTTCCCTTGCTATGATACTTACTCATTTTATTTTTCAGGAAAACAACCCAAGATTATGAACATTTAGAAAAAAAAATTGTAAAGCCATACTATTAGTCTAGTATCTCTCCTAGACAAAGCATTAGCAGTTACAGCTGAGACCCTCTATTAAATTCAGTGGTATAGTATTTCATTTCAGGAGATTACAGTACCTGATTCAGCTACATGTCAGTGGAATATGTGAATGCATCCAGCTTTTGCAAATAGCTGAAACATCCACGTGCCCTGCCCTGATTTCAGTGCTTGATTTAGTTTTCATTTGAAGTATGTATGCTTTCCCCTTTCATAAAACTCTACAAATTGCTGCTATCTGTAGAATTTGGTTGCCAGTCAGATGGTGAGCTGGGGTCACCACAACAGCTGTCATTTCAGGAAAACCCATAGTTCCTACTGTTGAAAGATCACTGTGCCTTACTTCTCTCACTGAACCCTTCACTGAAGCATGTTATTTTCATACCCGTTCAGACATGTAGCCAAGGTGGAAAAACATGCTACTGCTTGAAGATGTGAGGAAAAAAAAAAATCAGCTCAAAACCTTACTTGGCTGGAGTATATTTCTCTGCTTGATTTGCTGACTGGGACTAGGAAAGTGGTGGAATCCAGCCCTGGACTAAGTGCATTTTAAACAAAACAGCACCTGTGATCGTCTTGCTCCCTCCCGTGGCTACAGAGCACTGCATAGATGGTCTCTTTCTCTTTATTCACCTGCATTATTTGCAGATAAATCCCATTTATATGAAAGGTATCACAGTCAGGAAAGGCCACTGGAGAACATCACTCTGCAGTTGCTCCTTCCCCACCTTTCTAAGTATCCATCCCCACATTCTGCCTGCTTTTCTGTCCCTGCCTGCCCTCCCTCTTTTTGAAACACAACTATTCTTTATTCTTTCCACCAGCTTTTCTTCATCTTTGCACTTCCCTCATGAAGCTGCTTATTCTTGGGAACACTTTGTGTACAGAAAAGGAAAGAATGTGGTTTCTTTTCCATGTGATTCCTCCCTAAAATCAAAGTTGAAATGGGAATTTTGTTAGGGAACTTAATGAGGCTAGTATTTCTCACTTATTCAGCCACGTACACTTAATTTCTTCTAAAAGATGCACTAGCTTATTCAAAGAGACTGGTACTAATTTACAGAAAAACTGGCTGCTCACATATACTGTGCGTGCCCTGGTTTGCCCATCTCCTTATAAACCCAGGCAAATCCTGCCCCACGCTGAAGATGCCCAGACAGCTGACGGCCTGGCTGCGAGGACACAGGATGGCTTCCAATAGTACAGGGACTGTGCTGGGTTCTGCTCAAATTCCAAGCAGGCGGGATCTCAGCCACGTTGTCAGGATCACAGCCTTTCTTGGTGCATTTCCAGCACACTAATACAATGTGTATTTTAAAAAAATTCAGACATGTAAATTCCTAATGACAAGGCATTTGGTTTATCTGTACAAACTCACCGTAACAGCAGTGAAAGTCTTTGAAAGTATTAAGAAACAAACTCATAGAACCATTCTGCAATAAAGAAGAGACTGAGTACACAGTATGTGTTTTCCCCCCTGCTTCTGGCTCCACTGCTGTGTTGTTTGCCTTATATAACTGTTCTAGTTAAAAGAACACTCCTGACCTAAGAAAACCTACTCCAACCTTATAATTTTTTGTTAAATACATGGTGGTCATCCACAGGTTTAAAAGTAGTAAAGAGTGGGCATTCCATATTTAACTCTGAGTCACTCCATTGTATGTCACGTAGAGACAACTACTGGCAGACTTTGGAAAGACTTTTTCTGGATGAAGTACTGACAGGAGTTCCAACTCCAGTGCGTCCTCAGGAGCGTGCCCACTCCCTACAGGCAGCTCTTACACCGTATGTAACCTCCTGCATTCTGTGAAATTCATGTTTGCAGGACCCTGCCCCCAGACAGCTTGGCTCTCTCAGTGGAAGGCTTTCTTGAGAAAGCAGCACATCGGCTCTGCTCCAGGGGTCTTTACAACCAACCAACATACATTTCCTCTTGAGAAAGGTGGAGCAGACTGTCTACCAAATGTGTCCTACTCCACCAGTATTTTGCTTCAGGTAGGCAATGGTGTTACTCAAAAAAGATGACAATTCATACTTTTGTGTTAAGGGCCCAAATTCATCTGCTCTAATGAAGAGCCTTATAGTACGAACAAAAACCAATTTCAATTTTGAAATTATAAAAGCAGGAAATAAAATCACTTCAACATCAAACCACAGACTTTGAAACATCATCGAGAAATCTTCACACTTTACATAGATCAGCTCACTCCTATAAAACCACTGTGTAGCCCTCCCTACCCCTTCTCCCTCTCTCAGCCCATCTTCATCAAGTCTTTTCAGGACTGACTGAAATGACGTCATGGAGAAAAGCAGCTTGTACAAAGAACAATGACCTGTAAATCTCAAATGAAACTATTGCAAGTGTAGATGCTTACTACTTTTCCCTTAAATACTAGTTTATTTTGAGAGTCAATGCAACACATCTGAATTTCCCGGCTAGGATGAGACCTGGCTGCTTCAGAATGGCTCACTCTCCATCATCCTGCTGTATAGCCCAGAGGCACTGGCTCAGCGTGTGCCCATTTATCAGACCATAAAATACTTTAGGCTACCTCTGTGACCCATAGATTGGAGTGCTGGATTGTGAACACTGGTATATACTGATTTTGGTGAAACTCTGAGTTGTATCAGCTAGCCACATATATATATGTATGTATCTCTAGCCCCATCTCTAAAACTGACTGAAAAATATCATTACTATTCTAGCTTAAGACTTGCAACTTCAAGAATTGTTGCAATTTTCTGATTCAATAATCTCTTCTCTATCTCTGACAGCTAGGGTTGCTCACACATCTATCTATGCATGCAATATTTTACAATCAGGAGTTCAGATGGTCAAAGAACAGGACTTGATTTATAACTACTTATCTTAAAGATAGCTGTTTGTCAACACTAATACCAATCCCTTCCTGTAGGGCACATTTTACTTTTCAAACAGTGAATTATTCTTGTCTCTTACACCAGCTCTGACTCCACATTGAATGTTGCATCCCTGTCAGGAAAGGCTGCTCGAAACACAAAGAGGGTGAAAGTTGCAACTTCCAGTTCTCCCATTCCCTGATATCTGCCCAGTGAAAAACTTCTGGATTGCCATTTTAAAAGCTAGAAGCTAATATGTATTCTCAAACCTTGCAAACCAAATGCATTTCCAGAAATTAGAAACTAAAAACAGTGACACAAAACCAAAAGCTACCACGAACCCACGCCTATTGAAGGCCTATGCAAATCAGCGAAGAGATATGATTGACTTCAACAATTTGTGACTAAGGGAACATAAAGGCAATTTCTGAGGGCAAGGGTCTCTATTTCTGCAAAAGCCCTTTTAGAATCTTTGCCATGTAAATAACCCCACAAAATGAGAACACAATTATCCATATTCTCCATTTAAAGCCCACTGTGTAAACCCGACTATGTGCATGTACCTATACAGATGACCTCTCAATAAACACATATATAAAAAGGACACACAAATATCCCATCTCTTGAAAGAGGAATATCCAAATTACCCCTCTACTGTCCCGCAAAGCCTCAAAAGTTGTCAGAGATTGTAGCATGGTGACAGATTTGAATGTCTTGGCTTCTGCCTGACTTACTACAGTATTTTCCATGAATGTGCAGCTCCACGTGCTGTTAGAATTTATCTTGCCACAGAACTGTTTCCAGTACAAGTGAAATCTTAGCTTAGATCTCCACTACAGAGAAAGCAAACTTTCATTTTCCCTTCCTGCTCTCTCACTAAACATACATTCAAAAAGCGTAAATTAAATATTCAACTTGATGATATCCTTTGTAAATCTGCTCTGTAACTAAAAAGATACTGTCTCCTTCTGTTGCCACATTTCCTGCTTCTGTACCCCAGGGGCAGCTGTGGGCCCTGCAGTATTTGGTCAGAAGCATAAAACCTATTTTCTGCAAGCTTATTAATTTTCAGGCCATTTCCTGTTTTCCCTTTGCAGCCAACCCACCCCTTTTGGCAGGTACTGAAATACAAAAACACCCAATTCAGCTTGAGGAAATGTTCTATTACTTGAAAGGGAGACCCAGAATGATAGCTACAATTTTTCATTACCTGCTTTCAGCAAGGCAACTTTGCTTTACTGTGAGGTAATCTTTTAGCAAATCATACTGTATTCAATTGCCCATCTCAATTTTTGAATCCTCTGCATAATAGATGTAGTCTTAGAAAATATTGTATAAGTCACAAGCAGAGAGCACCCACAAAAATTCTTCTGTAAGTGGAAATACAAAGCAAATTCTATTCATAGGTTGCATTTTTCATAACAGATGTTTAGGCAGTTTCTTGTGATATGTAACCCCAAACCATTGAAACCTTCTGTCCAGTTTGAGACACTAGAGCCTGGGTTTGCAGAAGGGATAACCATGCAGAGGCTCAGACAGTTTACAGGAGCTCTGTAAGCTTGGCACTCCTGAACATTAGAAGGTGCAAGTGTCCTTGAAGGTTTACTAAAAAAAAAATAGAAAAAAAAGGAAACATGAAAAAACCCAAGTACCAATACTGGTAATACAGCCCTAAAAAGTTGAGACCTTGATACGTATAATTCTTTGTGTTTAGAGATAGCTGCTGTGAAAGGGGAATAATTCCTGAGATATTTCAGGAAAACAGTAATAATTTTGTTGTCATCTGAGATTAAGTACAATTAAGAGATTCCTGCTACACCTGGAGTTCTTAACAGTCCCTTCTTCTCTCCAGCCCATCTACCCCAGAAGCTGAATCAGCATTGTCCCTGGAGTTCATTGTCACACTTTGCCCAACATAGCATTCCTTACTTGTTGGATCACAGCAACATTCATTTGCAGGGAAAAGAAATCTGGAGTTAGGTTTTTGCAGTGTAAATGTATTAAACTCTCATGTTATTTAATTCAGCAGAGAAATGCAATCAATTCCAGGATAAACTGCCAAGCAAATTGCCAGTTGTAAAGGCCAAAGCAATACGAGAGATCACCATAAAGCACTGCGCTCTCTGGAGACAGTACTTGGGCAGACTGCCTAACCCCAGTACTGCAAGGAACCACACAGTCACGCACAGTCACAGACATCAAGCTGGCGACATACACCCCCTGCATGACACCCACCTCAGCAGCAGATTATACAGCATCAGTGGCAAGGCTGCCCTTGCACGAATTGCTGTTTACAGCCTGGTTTATGCTTTTTTTTTTTTTTTAAAGGCCCATTTATGACGCTGGGGAGTCTTCCACTGACTTAGTGCTCCTAGGTTCCTCTTGCAACATTGACTGATTCAGGGGAAACCATACCATCCCACACGGCTTCTGCCACTGAGGCGTAACGCTGCAGGATATAGTCACTATTTTTCTACTCCCCCAGCTATGTTTCATTCTTTGCTTTTACTGAACTAGAAACAGCCTAAGCCTCTCACAAGCCTGTGCAAATGACTGATACGGTCAGACGGAAAGAACAGCTTATGAAATGAAAACATAAGGGCTGCTTGTACTCTAGACCCTTTCCACCTCCTCCCTTAAACCACTGTGATTAAAAACACAGAGCTGCCTGGCAAAAAAAAAAAAAAAAAAAAAAAAGGGTGACCCATGCACTCATATCCTGGCAATTTGTGGGAATTGTCATAACACACCCAGAACAAAAAAGACCAAATGACAACATCTCTGCATAGACCTAAACCTCATTTCATTACAGCACTTGAGCAGACAGACACGTCCACTACCAATCAGCAAAGACATACCCTTACGTGTCGGTATGAGCTTACCTTCTATTTTGAAAATGACCACGTAATTAAGTGCTGTTTTAAATGTAGATGGATTGTTAAATCAGAACCTTAGCATAACTCCTTTTTTTCCACAAAACCTATCAGTTTAACAGAATTATAATACAGTGAACTATAGTTTCATCTAAAAAAAAACCATTAATTTGATACAGTTCAGAAGAAAACCACTCCTCATCTCTCTCTGGCTCCATACACTCTCCCAAAGATATACTGGCTCTTCTGAAAGAATTTTATTGATGTTTTAAATCAGAGGGCTCAGCAATGGCTTCCAGCCTTTATCTCCTTACTCAGCAACATGCTGTCCTCACTGAAAGGCAAGTTCCTGTCATGGTTGTCCTTAAGGAAGAATTTCATTCCAAGATGACAATTAGTAAAGACGTTCCTTGCTTTTCCACTATCTTGTTTTGCATCTGTAGGCAAATTTCTTTCCCTTTGTTGCACTTTGATACTGTGACAGAAGCAGATTTTATTAAATTCTTCATAGTTCAATAAATTTATCTAAAGAGTTTTTCTTTCAAGAACAGGCTGGAGCAGGAGAAATAACCTCGTACAGGAGAAACTATTCCTTACTGGGCAGAATAATAAAAATGTTAAAAAGTGTTGAAGTATCCACTGGAACTTGGACATCTCCAATTCCTGCAAGCTCAAGAGCTTCAGTTCTATACCCAGAATACAGTACAGTTTAAAGAAAGAAATTATTGAATCTAGCAAATATCTTATCCTTCTTTAGAAATGCTTATTCCTAAACCTGAGACAAATGTGTTTATATGAGTAATCATAAAAATGAAAGGTCTTCAGTGGACCTTTGAAGAAAATTGAATGAAACCCTAAAAATACCTTCTTTATGTTCCCAATGATAATTCGTTAACATTAAAAAGTCACTGTTTGCTCCAGTTTGTCTTTCATAGTGTATTACATTAATTTTTTGTTCTGAAAATACACACAGAATTCCAAACATTCCATTTTGATAAAGTAAAAAATTATTTGTTTCAATTTATCAAAATAAGTTTAATTAAAACTGACATACTCCCCTAGCAAATTTCAGTTTTATGTGTGGCATTTCCCAATAAGCAAACATGCTTTTAAATAAATTTGAAGCAGCATTATAGATGAATAATTAATCCCAGACTTTAAGAATCAAGACATGCTGAAAGTTGGTATATGGGAATATTTATTTTACTGTTTTTCTAAAGACAATGAGCCAATATTGCTTGTTGTTTTCCTGCATTGGCACTGGCTGCTTTCATCCTACTCTCCCAGTGTTCTTCAATACAAAGAACACAATTATAGTGCCATAATTTATATCTATAGCTAACAAAGTCCTTTGGCACTTATCACTTTCAAAAGTAAAGAAAACCCCTATGGAAGGTGTTGCATTTCCTATCTGGAGCCCTCTTTACGTCACTGTATCACTGCTTATGTTTAGACTTTGCTTTGCTCCTTTATATTGCAAAGTACTGTGGGGTCTTAATGACAGCTCTTGACTCAGTCACTGACCAAAACAACCTAGCCATGGTTTAGATTTTCTTTTCGCTGTTCTTTGTTTTCTAAAGAAGATAAAACCTCTCCCACAGGTCTGTCCCACTCTTCTCAGAGGTTACCTCCTCCACAACTGTCAGCAGAAAGGAAACAAATCTATGATTCTGCTGCTGTGCTTCAGAGTCTGATGTCTGGGCTGCAGGACTTCAAGGTACAGACACTGAGGGAGAAGGTCATGTAGTCCTTCACTCAGCGATGAAGCACTGGTATAGTTAGTTCACATGTGAGCGCTGATTAAAACTCACCACATTCCTAAATAGATGTAAATCGGTAGTTCATTACTTGTCCAGGACAAGGGAAGATTCAGAAAAGGATTAATATAAAACATTGATCCCAAAGTCCTGCTTCAGCCCCAGTCCCGTCTAACAAACTTTATTTGTGTGAGAAAGTATCAGTTAACAGATGTTGGCAGAGTGTTGATCTAGTCTTGCATACATGCCACGCAATGCTGATGCGCAGAACCATACAAAAGGAAAAACTAGTCTTGCACAGACCATTGTACAGCTATACTGCTCACAGTTACAGATGAAAAGGAAAAATCCTCTCTGTCGGGTGATATTAGCACACTGAGGCCAGCAAGCCTGTGGGCAGAGATAAATGCTAGACTACAGCTAGGGTGTCACTTGAGGACACAAGCTGAGGGAGACTTAGACATGCAGAAAAATTCAGACAGTATTTACTGCAGAAATAACCCATCCTAAAACTATTTCAAGTATCCCTAAATGCACCACACTTGCTCAGATAAACATGGGGGCTCACTGAAATTAAGAAAACCTCCACCAGTTCACAGCTGGAAATAACAGGAAAAATGTTCTTAGTGTTGTTCCTTAAATATTTTTAAGGACAGTTTGCAGAAGGGAGGGAACTACCCGAACACCTCACCCTGCCTAAACACCCTTTCCCCCTTTGCTAAATAAAAGTCTCCTGAAAGCCACAACAGCTCCTGTAACTTTAAACCTGGGCTGAGATCATAATTTTAGTACTGACCAAACAGAGTGCAGAGGGCGGGCCTGGTCTTCTTTGAGGACCACCTTAGACATGCTCCCACCCCTTGGCTAAAGAAAATAATGCCGACTCCACTCAGTTTTCTTTAGCTGTGTAGTTATCATCTGGGAAAACCTTCCCCTTTAGACTACAGAGGTTAAAGGAATATTTGGAATACCAAAGTATTTTTTGCAGTGATCTCTTTTTGTTATCTCAATTCTCCTCTGCCTCTAAAAAAATTAATCAGAATTTGAATCCATCTGATCTCAGGATTGGAAAGCTCTTCTCTAAGCAGATCAAAGATGTTCATTAAAGTTCAATTCTTCATCATCGTCCTAGGGAGCGTGCCTTTCCTAGCACTTGCTGAAGAAGGTAAGAAGAAACTTTGGTTAACATTATTTCCAGTCATTTCCTGTAATTTAACAGTTTGTGTGCTTACTTATAGGCAATATAGTTGCTCTGTCCTGTTTATAAAACTTTTTGAATTCTTAAGCTACTACTGGGCATCTACTATGGCTGTAATCAGGAAAGAAACACATCAAAAGTTTTCAGACGTGCAGAGTTACGCTCTATTAGGCATTTTCTGTGGGTGTCTGTGTAAGGGAAGGAGGACAGTACAAGCAGTCAGGGAAGACATTACATCAACAGCCCTTGGAAATGTCTTCAGTTTCACTGTAATATATGCAACGGAGACTGCAAGCAATAATTTAGCTGTTACTGACATTTAGGTGGTGAAACTCTACGAAAGTAACTTACAAATCTTTCCATTCAAGAGTTCACTTCTGGTACTTGGAGGCATGACAACAGCTTAGAATGAGCCTTCTGCAGGGTTTTGCTAATACTAACTTAAGCCATACGAGCAAGGGAAACTAAACCAGGAAGAATTATTACCCAAGACAGATTTGTGTTATGTAGTGTTATATATCTACTAGGAAAAAATTGATTTGGCAAACTATTTCTATCGCATTTTAGAAGAAAAATACAATATAGACTTTTAGGTAAAACAGATGTTGAAGTCTTTTTCAGTTAAAGGAGATGAGTCTGATTATTAACAGTAAATCAGAATTACCCTGAGCAGTACTTGATTCCAGGAACATAACATTCAAATTCAGTCTTTGTGCGTAGTATTTGACTCATTATGAATGAATTGGCCATTGGGCAATGTGCCCGATGTATGCGCAAACAGAAAGTATGCCTGTAGCAGAGAAAAACAGCTACCACTGCTATAGAACGTGTTCCAAGCACTAGTACCCTGAAAACAACTTGACACTCAACCCACTAGTCTTCCAAAGCAGAGATCTACTTGTCTGCCTTGGACTTGGGGACCCTAACCCAAACATATCACCTGATTTTGGCCTGGTGACAATTATCATTCTGCTGGAAATAATCGAGCTATATCGATATACAGGTACATGTGGATGTTGGATGAAACTTCTAATGGGAATTCCTGGTGTCCTGTATGTCAGAATATGAGGCTGGAAGTTTGGGGTTATGCTTCAGAATTTCACAGAAAATCTAAAACCAACAGGTATTAGGCCAATCACAAATACTGCTTTTCGGGCTCACCCAGCTACCTTATTCTTAAAAAGCATCAATATTGAAAGTACCAGAGTTTAAAGCCATAAGAAATGAGGCAAACCCACCACCATTTTACAGAATTCCCTTAAACAGTTTCCAGGATACTAAAGCACAGGAAAAAAGGGTTTTTTTATTTTTTAAGCATATTTCCTTGCAACCCAGAGGAGTACAGCATCGATCTGGTTAAAACCCTGCTAGCCAGAAAAATGATAAAATATTTCCTGCTTGCAAGATTCCACCTCTGTTTCAGTACCAGCATAGTTTGCATTGAACTCTACAGCTGGATCTAGAACATAGTTCACAATATTTAAGGCTTTTTGTGTCCGTTCAGATTTTACAAGTTTTTCTTCATGTGGAGCCAGTCATTTATGATAATGTCCAAAGGATACACCAGGAGAACAGACTCCAGATATAAAATAAGCAAGTCCCAAATATTTTGCATGCATATTGCTGCTGTTTAGCAATAACCACTGCAATTACAAGTTAGAACTAACTTAAAAGGTTAATGCCACCTTTGGCAATCTGTGCCTGCAGTGAAGATGGGAGAATTTTTTTGCCTTGTATAATACTAGGTAGGACTAGGAGTGCATATGTTCATATACCTGAACCTCTAGTCAATTTGGCCTGAGGGTTTTAGAGGAAAAAAGTTTCCCTATCAGATTCTGATACCTCTTAACCCTGACCAGGCCATAAATATAACAACAGAATACCTGCAGATTTATCTAGACACTCTGTTTAATGGATTGAGACTGAATCAAGAAAAGCAGATGTGTTTCGATCAGGAAGTGTATTTCCAAAAGGATTATTATTGGTTCCAAATTTCTCCTTGAATTGCCAAATAAACTGAATTCAGCTCTTGATCCTAGTTTTAAGCATAGCATTTTCCCCCTTGCAGGTAGTGATCCACAGTTTGAGTAGTTTCATTATTATCTGCTGTCTTTGAGTTACTGCAACTTTATGAAAAAGTCAGAGGCAAAGAAAACATTTCAGGACAACTGTGAACCAGAAACATGATTAAAAAATAGCAGTTACCACTGACCCAACAACAGGGCTACCAGCCAACCTATGAACATTTCTGTGAAAACCTATGAATCTTAGAGGAAGAAGTCAGAAGTGCTTATACATTCTTTGCTCATAGGGAACATGAAAATTGTATCTAACACCAGTAAGTTAAAAATGAATGAAGATACATGTTAAAGTTTTCTGCATTCGTGCTACTCTTGACAAAGGCAGCAATGTGGTTTCCAAAAGAAAGGATAAAGGCTCCTTTAACTGAGTCACATAAAGCAAGACATAACAAAGCTGTAACAGCATAAAATACTATATTGATGTAGAGGAGAAGTTAATTAACATATTAATTCACTTCACTTTATGTGTAAGCTTCCAAATAAAATGGCAGAAATTAGCAAAAATACAGAAAGAAAACCTAGTGACAGATCTTACTTCACTGTCTACTTAAAACATTCACACATGCTCTATTTGTGTTATCTACTCATGGTTTAAATCCTAACGAAAACAACCAAGTATTTTTGTCTTTCTTACCACCAAGAACAGCCCTGAGCACTCTATACAAGCTGATGAATATTTAGACTAAGGTATTTCCCTATTGAATGACTAGTAGATACATTTTTGTCCTTCTGTGGTCGGGTTCAGCATATAAAAATTCAGGCAAATCTTTCCACACAGGATCACACCAAATGAGTTGAAATGGAAGTTGGTGTAATTTTTTTCTGGGCACAGCATTAGTTGAACAATTAAAAGCACAAGCATTCAAATGAGTGCTTTACAGAGGCAATGCATTTCCTAATTTGAAAACTTTCCCATTGTGCAAGTATCATTGCAGAGAAGATTAATTTACTGGCTGTCACATAACATGAACAAAAATTAACATGATTGTTTAACAAGTTACCACATGCCACTTGAGCTGTATCAACTGTCCACATGCCTGATCTTACCTAGAGGCAAATACTAGATTATACCTCCTTATGCAAGTCTCAAAATTAAACAGGTTTATACTAGGTCATGTTACTTATGTTTTGGACTAAAAGCAAGCACATGGACAGGTTAACTTAGATGAAAAGTGTTTATACAGTAAGAAAGGAATTTGAAGTTTACAGTCAACCATGAAAGACTAAGTTTTCTATGTTTTTCAACGTTATAAAACCCAGAATTGACAAAATCACAAGAAAGATTTTTTTCGCAAGTATCTTGATTTACCCAAACTCTGTTGTCAGTTCAGTGACAAAACCAAACAACAGGCAGGCAACTCTAAAGTCTTCTGAAAAATCAAATTCTGTAGCTTCTGGTAGTAAACAAAATGAACAAACAGAATGAACAGTTGCATGTGACTGAAAAGGGAGGCAGTTTTCTACTAAATAAGTACAACAAAACTTTTCACCCTTCATTTGGCTGCATTATGAATGATGAGTACACTTGCACATGTGTCCCCATATATGCCTGTTGTAAACTACATTAGCATGATACAAATCTAGCTCTGCATGTCCAATACCCAAAACTTAATTATCACAAGAAGGAAAAAACATCTTACTGGGTCTCAGTAAGCAGGTCTGCAAATCAGTCAGTATTTTGCAGCGTCTTGGTAAAAGACCAGCAGAGAACAGATAAAATTTGCTTTCTCCTCTGCACTGGGAAAGCAGAGAAGCTTGCCCATCTGCATGTCAAGTTACTCCTTGAATCTGTGTAACTTTACAAGCAAAGGAAATAGGCATATTTAAAAGCTTGCAAGTCGACTTTTCAGTAACTCAACCTGCACAGTGAGAACTGGGAACAGAGAGGCCAGATTCTCAGCTCCTGTAATTCAACAGCTTCTACTAACCCAGGCGTTTACCCCAGATCTCGTATTTGTAAGTCATCTGCAAAAATAAGCAACTGAGAACCTAGAGAGCATTTTTTAGATAATAATAAAAAACCCCAACCAGTAAAGGAAGGATAGCCCACAGCATGCAGGCTGTTGGGCTCCGACAGAAGCATGCAGTGTTTCCTCCTTGTGTCATTTGAGGCAAGCCATACATACACACGTACCACAGAAATGACTACTGTTTGCCCAGCTCTAACATATGGTCTGTCTCAGTTGCACGTTTGTTTTGTTGGTTTGTTTGCTTTTTGTCTGGATGCGGTCTGGAATTACAGGACAGAACCCAAATGCTGCCAGGTCCTACTAGTCACCGCATCCCAGATCCATGTTGCAGACAGGCAGCCTCTATAACGGCCCCCTCGGATTTCTGTGCGCACATACCATACCCTCAGTTTGAATTAATGCTGCAGCAACGCTCACATAGCTGTGCAGCATACAACTTGCTACACAGCATTTCAGAAAAAGATAAGGATTGGGACTATAGGTATGCTGGGTTGTTCTGAAGAGAATCAAATGAGAAAAGTAAGAGACAGATTTACTATTGATTTCCAACTCTGTCTCAGAAGCTTGGCCAAAGACACTCAAAAGAAATAGGAACTGTGATGCTGAGCACATTCTCATGTTGCTTTATGACTTCCTCATGTTTTTTCCATTTTGTATTTGTTGATTGCAAACACAACAGCCAGCTTAAGTTGCATCAGAACAATTCTTTGTGAAGGCACAATTCAGCTGTGTACACCATTTCAGGCAAACATACTCTCTTAGGAGGGCTTGAGCAGAATATGAGAGATGCTGCTGAGTCTGTGAAGGGGATGCACTTAATGCCAAATGCATATTGATATGTTTTTATGACTACAGAACCCATCCACATACTAGCTAGTATGTTTGTTAGTATCAAAGTCAGACTAAACATATTTGAATGGATCTGGCTTGCTGTGTGGCAATATAAAGCAGCCAGCCAAAAATCATTGTGTGAACAAAATTAAAGCCTAACCAGTTTCCAGTTTAGTTTAGCATGCATATTTCAAAGAAATGAGTTAAGAAATGATCATGCAAAGAGTTCTGCTGGCAGATATAAGGGGTTAGTAACCTTTACCAACACAGCTGTGAATGGCCCTCAGTTTCAGGAAGGAAGTGATTTAGGGAAAAGGTTAGTTTTACTGTATTAGAGGTAATTTCTTAATTCCTTTTGTCTGCATTTATATATCTCACTATTTGAACATGGATTGTCTGCTGCACACACCATAAAATTTGCTGATCCACTACACAAAATTTTGTACTTTTCTCCTTGCCTTAGCTGCAACACTGCCTTTTCCTTGACCATGTGAATGGGATAAACACAGTATGGTAATGCTGCAGTTTTAGGTGCCACTTACAGAAAGATGCAAAAGAGACTTACAGCTTGATCACAACTCCAATCTTCTTGTCCCAGTCAAACCCCTACTGCTCAGAGAAAACAATGAAATTGCTAGTAAGACTGCAAACAGGGTCACAGGGCAGCAAATGGCAGTAAGAAAGTAGGCTTAGCCCACAACATTCATGGGATAGCAACTGAGGTCAGCGTGCTTACCAGACAAGAAATCAGAGATTAACACAGCAACACTATTCAAAGCATAAAACTTAGAAGATTCATCTCTAGTTCTGCAAGGAATATTTTAAAGGAATATCCTGTAATAGAGTTTCTGCAGTCTTAATGGCCACAGCTCTGTGGCCAGTTTTATCCTTGCATAAGAGAAAGCGTAGTAAATCACCACCTTTTCCTCTTGTGGCTTTGTTTCCTAACTCTGGTTGTGGGTCATATACCTCTAGCAAGCACTTGACGAGCAGTTATTTTTCTATCTACTCAGTTAAAATGCATTTTGTTTTACTTTTCTGTGGGTGTCCTATATATGGCAATGTAGACTATTATAACATTCAGAAGACATGTGACTTAAGAACATTCAGAAGCAGCCAAGCGATTCTTTGCCACTTGGCACTGTAGATTCAAACTCTGGTTTTGTTCCTTTGGCTAAGCCAGCCACAGCAATAGAAACCATCTGTAGTAGGGTGTGGTGACCAAAGGAAATGTTTCTGACAATTCAGCAAAACATTGTCATCATGAGCTACATGGAATACCTGCGCAAAATCAGTCATACTCTGGATAGGGCTGAGTTAAGTCCTTCCTTGTGCATCATGAGCATTTTTCATCTAGCAGATACTTTCCAAAGTTCATAGTCACTCACCTTCCTTCATTACATAAAGCAAAGCTGTTGATCTTTGTATAAGGAAACTGCAGCATGCACTTCAGGATTTAGACAGGCAGTACATACTTTCTCCCCAACAACAAAAAGTCTAGACACTTAAACATGCCAGGACACTTCTGTATTATGTCATGATACATTACTCAAGCTTCCAGAAAGAATTAACAGAAAAAGAGAAAATGCCAAGGCTAAAGAAACGAAGTTCTCAGGATACTGCAGATGTCATGAATTTTGCAGAAGCCACAGGTACAAATGAGAATTTTGGTTCTTATTAAAAAAACTTCCTTGCCTTTCTAAAGTCTAAAAATGTTAACTGTCCAAAGGCTCAAAATCCAGAATAAACTATATCATATTCTTCAGAACCTCAGATTTTCAAAGTAAAAAAAAAAAAGTTCTACCCTGGATTTGGCAGTATTTAACCATTTCGCTAATTGAGGATGAGGCCAAATAACAGACAAAATTGTATTTGAAAGCTACAGAGCTGCTGCTGAAATATTATGCATTCAGAAGGCTGATACCTTATCAAGTCACACATTTTTGTTAAACTTCCACCACCATGAGTAAAAGTTTCCACTGAGCTTACAACTGAACTTACTCCAATAATGAGATACTGACTTGAAGACTTACTTTGCTCATAATCAATTTAAGGTCTGTGAGTGAATAATGCTTCCTCAGAAAGATAATTCCTGTATCAGGACATAAATGCTGAGTAAAACACGGCCAAAACAGGACGCCTGACACAGGTACATCGACAGTCCAACACCACCACTTGGCCTGCACCAATTCAGGAAGCAGATACTGAAAAACATTAGTCCACTCCAGACAGTTAGCTCAGTGATCTCTCAAACAGAAGAGTGGTATCTCCCAAGTGACCTGTCCCACTAAATTCTTTCCCTTGCTTTTCTCGAGAAGCATTCCATAAAGCACTTATCTAGCAGAGCTGGATAGACTAAAATATAAGATGCAGATAAAACTAAACTTGCATTTTAAGATCAAAGCCTTTGTTTGACAGTTAACCTGCTAGTTAATTTTTGTTAGCTGTTATAACTGAAGCTGCTCCCCCCTCTCCCCCACCCCAAATAGGAGCAGAGGGACAATGAGCAATAAAGATTATTTGAGTTCTTCCTAGAGGGAATCCTTTAAGGTTAGCCATTTTTACCTACTGGTCTTTTATCGCAGAGATGGAAACTCATTCTATTTTGAGGGCTTCCTATTTCAAGTACTAAACTAAAATACCGGCTTACAACTGCCTTTGCCCACTAGCGTCTGTGTTTATCCAGACTGCTGGGAAAGAAATAAGATCTTACAACATTTTTCATCTTCAGAAGTATCTTTGTTGGTTTTGGAGATACCTGAAAGAAATGCTAACGAACAACAGTTTTACAACTCACTCTCCAACAAAACCACTGTGCTTTGAAAGCAACCCTAAGAGGTTTTTCTAGTAAACTGTCACTCCATGCATAACAATAAGTAGTGAGCTCATCTTCCCCTAAGTGGGTCATGGGATGCTTAACCATGGGATGTTTTCAAAGCAGTATTAAACTTTTAAAGACATAAAATTTTCTCCTGGTGTGAGAAGCTGCACCCTGATAGCAGCTGGGGACTTTGAAGTGAAACGCACCCAGCTGGAACTTTGGCAGAAAAGAGATGTAATGATTAATTCACATCTGCAGCAATGTATAGCTGCAAACAGAAGAGGCGATAGGGCTGGTTGGAGACAATCATAGCACTGTGAGGCAATGTTTTTATTTACAGCCTCCTCTAAGATAATATTAAGAACATATGCAGAAGCACTACTTAACCCGATGGCTCTTGCTACATTTGGCCCACATAAGATGAAACCAACAAATGACTACAGCACATACACCCTTACACCCCATTTACATTCTCTTCTATGTCAGTGGTATATATGCCTTGTACTGGGTACAGGGAAAGAAGTTACAAGTCCAATTAGTTTCTCTCAATTGCATTTAAATATTTTTTACTTTATTATGACTTCCTCTGACAAAGAGTATTAAATATGCCATCCTACAAATGCAGTACACCAATAACACATCCCCTCCCAGTCTCTAAGAGTCTGCTTAACTACCACCTAGACCACCTCCACCATCTGTCCAGAAAAATCAAACCTGGAAACGTACTCCAGGGACTATTCTCCAGCAAATACAGCACCTCGACTTGAACACAGTATTATGTAGATTGGATAGGGCTGGGACAAGAACTTGACAGTAGCAGAAATCAGCTTGACCTGTGAGCTTTAGGAAGTTAACAGGGGAGCCATATTATTCTAGCTTCCCTTTATAGTTAAGGAAAGCCAGCACTACTAACGATGACCCAAATCTCAGGTGAGCTGAATTACCTTCTAGAAGTATTTATCTTTCCCTACAGACTATAAAAGAAGATAAGGGCAAGCAGGCACCTTATTTAGGCACCTTTAATAAGAACCTAAAATTAGTAAAGATTAATCTGGGCCACCTCCTTTTGTCAATCACCGTACAGAGGGCAAATGCACTGAAATAGATTTTCTACATGGCACTTATTGCCAAGAATCTGCAATAACTTTTATCACGCACAGAATAATTCTTTTGTGTTTCTGCGACATTCACTAATTCTCTACACCTTTGTTCTGTGACACAGTTTCCTTTCCCGACTTCACTATCAGGTCATTCTTCAGGCTGAAAGCTACTGCCACACCAAGAGTATAAGCAGCTTCTCTGAATAAGCTGCTTGTTGTTAACATACAAAACTTCACCTTCTACTTGGTGTTTTTCCTCTGGTAATTGGTTTTCTCCATCTTTGCTTATTTTGCAACCAGTGAATAAAAGCTGTTTTTTCAGTTCCAGCTGGGATTACAAGGTAAACTGTTCCATACACAATTCATGTTGTTGAGCTCTATTGCTGTTTCTTTCTTTATACCTGACATTCACATAGCATAATCCCAGTACTGTACTTTAAAGACATTACTTTAAAATACTTTTTGCTTATAAAGTAGTGCTGTATCTTAACATGCCCTGATCTTTAGAATGTGACTAAATCAACACACCTAAAAGTCAAGCCCCCTTTATTCCATCTCAACAGAAAATTTTCAATGCTGCTTACTTGGGGTATTTCAAATGTGACCAAAACATTATTTACACCATCTAATTTGGAGATATGATTCACCCTGGCCTGCTCTGGTCTTTGCAAGGATTATAAGGTGATTTTTGGGAAACTGGCTGGCTTAATTAGCCACTATATTAGGTCTCATGTTGGCATAACATGAATATACTTTCTTCATCTGTTAGTGCCTAAAGTACTACTTGCACACCCTTTTGGCTCTTAAATAGAAAGTGTATCTGTATTCAGGCTTATAAAAGGTATAAAAATATAAAATTCTATTTACTTGAGTAAACATGGAATTAGAAATCTAAATTTAGATCAGTGTTTAGTCTCTTGGCAATGGGACAAAGCTCTCAGTCTTACATGGTTAGAGATGGATGAAAAATTTGTAATTTGGTTCAAAAATGAGTTTTGGGAGCAAGAAAAAATATTTGCAAATTTCCAGTAGAACTCAGATGAGAGTTTCAGGCAGAAACAGATATTTTTTTTCTCCAGTGTCAAATCATTCATCCTCTTTATGAAAAGTTTCCTTTAAAGTGCCAGTGCATTTTTTTCTTTTACTCATTTCAAAATTAAATATTGTCTTTTTCATTTGAAATAACATCTTTATTTTAAAAGGGACAGTTATAAAGTGAACAAAAAAATGGGACTCAATTAAAGAAAAATAATTTCCAAGTAATATACGCACAGCTGATCCAAAGTGATCCTATTCTTTTTCAAATTTTTACTGATACCAAGGAAAGTGTCCGTTCCTTCTAACTTCAGTCAAAGTACAAAAATTGTTTACTTGCCTCTATCATATACAACACAAGTAGGATGCATTTAGGATCATAGCTTTTCATGTGAGTCTTACCACATGGAACTAGTCTAACAATTCAGAAATAGTCTAACTTCAAATGCAGAGGAGATGAGAATGTTTTTACGTCACTAAAAAGCAGGTGAAATTAGTAGAAGCAGTGTTAACATTTAATAAAACAAACAGGTCATGAATATTTCTCTTACATAAAATATTCAAATGGTACAGTAAATCCCTGTCTTTAAATAACTCATGTGAATAGCTGTCCTCCTCCATGAAGACATCACTATGCAGCACTACCAATATACCACTTCCAATTTACCAAATTACAGAGGTATCAAGCTGTCTTGCAAAGGAGAAAAAGATTAGTTATTCTTTGTTCATAATTAGCCTATTAGCAGCTGACAATTGTTACCTAGCATGCATCACAGGCAAATTATGTGCAAGCAGCCAGGGTTTTCTCCAACAGCCCTAAAAGGTCTCTGCCTTTTGAAGAGCATGAATGTGGCTCTCAGTCATACAACCATCTGCTACCATTGCAGTATTTCCTAGCAATAACGCAGTGTTATTCTGAAAAAGTTTAAGCTGGATTTGAAAATGTTTGGACAAACTGTTGCTCTGATTGCTGAAATAGAAGTTAGATGCAAACTCCAAATCCAGGAAAGATTTTTTCAGAAGTTTTAGGGGTTTTTTTGCCTGAAGTTTTTGCTCAGGACAATGTTTATTAGTAGCTCTTTGCTTTAAATGTAAATGCTGGTATCTGGAATTAGCAGAACTCTTACACCCCAGGCAACAGCATAACAAGCAGCCTTACCTAGCTTTGTAATCATACAGATCAGGTACCATACCACATTAACATCATACTGTATATGGACATAGTTTGATGAATCAGCAAGAAGCTTAATTGAATGATACTTACATTTTCAATATTTTCTTGATACTGCCAGTTATCTTCACATATCTGTATCTTTCATGTTCTACCTTGTCCCATCTCATCTTTCCTATTGGTGAAGTCTGGCTGTCTTTGTAAAGAGTGAGCATTGTGCAGGCCAAAATTTAAATGTCCATTATACCAAAGACCACAGATGACATGCATAGGTCTAGAATAAAAAGGGAGACCTTACAGTGTTACCTAAAAAAATCCAAAATGTGGCAAGTAGGGTTTGCCACTTCAGAAATATTTGAGTAGGTTTGTGCAGGAATATTTTCTAAACTATAGCTACACCTGTAAATAATAACAATAGTTCTAAAAATAAAGGTTGCAGCTGGGACTGAACTGGAAGATGGGAGAAAGCTCTTACATTTCAGAAAACGAAAGATGCTTGAAGTAATTTATCCAAATACATAAGTTAATGCTTAACTTGAAATCTGGAAGTCGCATCCACTGGGGCAGGAGGGAGGAATCTTTTCTTCAAAGAAAAGAAATAAATCTTTTCTTGGCCACAGTTTTTATTAACCAATATGTTTCAAGGTTATATCAGGGTTAAATGTGTACTTAAGTTTTGTCCTACAGCTTTGTACAAGAGTACAGCAGATTCAAAGTTAATCCAGATAATTTTGTAAACCTAAGTGCATGGGGCAGGGAGATGGAACTCTACATAGATCTCATGTTTAACAAAATTTACATGTCAAAGTAGCCAGAACATGTGACTACCAAGTAAGATCCTAACAAATTTTCTAAAATTTTATTCAGCAAGCTCAGTTCTAGAAGGAGAAGAAAGTGCAACAATTGATTTCAGAGAGAGAAATGACACAGAATATGAAGAATTACCAACCCTGGTGAGTATCATACTGAATAGAGATTCCTTTAGGTTACCCTGATTTCATATTCCTAGTATTGTCTCATGGCTTAGATTTTGAATAATCATTATAAATTATGAAGAATAACCTTGAGTTCTAACACCACTGCTTTTTTGCTTTGCAAGCAATCATGTTGAAGGTGACAATTTAAAGGTTTTTTGGTAGCTGTTTTGCGCTGCAAGAAGCATTCATAACCTGCTTATTCACTGCCATTTACCTTCTAATTCAGTAACTCTCCATTAGCTTCAGTGAAACCAAACTGCCAAACTAGTGTAAAAAAAGAGAAACAGAAAAAAAGGCAGGTCTGCAATATTCTGCAGTCCTTTCCTACACCATTTGTAGTCCTCAACTGAAAGGTTCTCTGATCTGGAAAGCCTCTAGCTGGGAAGACAAATTGGCTTTTTTTTTGTCACTGTACAAAAGTCAAAGATGACAGGTGATAGCTAAAAAAAAAGCATCCGTGAGGCACCTGATAGGAGAAGAAATTTAAATGCTTATTCCATACATGTAGACTGGATGTACTGAGGTTTTCTTTTCCCTCTTTTTCCCCCCCACCAATTCTTACAGTTGCCCACAAGACTACACAATGTAACAAATCTCTTGCAGTTTGGACAACTGATGACCACAGAAAGTGCATTTGCCACAGCTGAAGAGAGTGTTAATTCTACTGGTTATGAAGTTAACACAGAAGATGTTGATGGTAAAAACAAGTATCTTTCATTGTTCTTTTTTTATAGCTGAGTTTTACCGCCATCTACTTAATATCTGGAAAATTCAAGTACCAAGTTTAAGGTGCTCTCAAAGGTAGCACTGCTGATTTTTGAAAGGAAAAAGTTAAGATATCTAAAACTACTTCTATACCATTTTATTCACCAATGCACTGCCAGTTCTACTCTGAAGCCTTCACTTTGATTTTCATACTAATCATCTGAAAAGAAACAGCTCTCCAGCTTGTGGTTTTTTGGGTGGTTTTTTTTTTTTTCTCCTTTTTTTTTTTTGACCAACTCAAATGCAGAAAACGTTAACTGTTAGAGCCTGACTGTTCTCTCAATTTTGGCTGAGTTGTCTGTCTTAGCTTCCCTGCAGAGACACAAATTACTGTCATGCATGTACAAAGAAAATTGCACCCATTTCTATACAGTAGTCAACAAGCAACAGATGGGTGCAGGAAGCTGGTAAAGTGCATTCTGACCCGTTTACCTTATGCCTGCTCAGCTGTCTTCCAGGCAGCTTGCTGAGTACCTACACCTTTGTGTCTGATTGTGTACAGGAGAATGTGTGGGCAAAACAAATGGGCATATGCTCTATATGGCTTTTGGATCAGGACTGTTCTTAGTGGTTTGTTCTTGTGTTTACCAGTAAAAAAAACAAAACCACAGGGATTATACTTTCTGCTCCAATATTCCCCTCCTGCAACAGTATCAATGACTGGTCATAAGTTTAATGAATCTCACTTTAAAATGGCCAGATGAGCAGTTATGAGAAGAGAGGTCTTTTTGTTTCCAGACCAACTTTTTGATAACTAAATGCAAATTTAGCAGTGTCTAAACAAATGAAGCATGGTTTCTCCAATTTATGTGAACAGTAATAGCTGCTGCCAACAGATGCTCACAGTGCACTTTACCTCAGATATAAACTAAAAAACCAGGTCATAAGTTTGAGAAGTCTGTGACGCTTACAAGTATGTCACATTCACCTATCAGAATACATTTGTGATAGCTTAGTTCACATGAATGGCAGTCTGTCAATCAAATCTCAAGTCAGTTTGGTTTTAGCATATAGGCTTTGGTTTGAAACAGTCAAATCTATCTGGTGGCAGTTGTATTTCTACGAAGTCCTACAGTGTGTATATAATTTACTACTTTCCCTCTAAGTAGCCTGAGCCAATTACTTCTAGACATGAGCAAACACCTTCTTTACCTAGCCTTCTTTTTGAAGCTTCTGTGTTCAATGGCAATTTTATGTCCCTCAATAAATTAGACTCATTTCTTTAGAAATTGTACATGCTTCTATCTCCTTTTCCAGCCTGCTTGTCTCTGCTGAGAGCATAGACCTCTTCTCTTACCATTAAACAACAGAAGCAGTGTTTAGTAGATCTGAATTGCAGATAGAATTTGAAGAACTTTTCTAAAGGACATAAGTACTAAAGAATTGGGATGACATATTTCTAATGAATTAAAAGTAGCATTTGTGTTTCATCTGCTTCTGATGGGGACTCCACTAAAAATTCAATTCCAGAATTAGATAAATGTACTAAACAGATTTTGTACAATCTTCCATACACAAAAAAGCTACTTAAACTTTTAAACTGCTAAAACCCCTTTCTAAATAGACAATAGTTCAGCAAATACACTGAGAGCAAGGCAAAATTTTACCAGCCTGAACCTCAATTAAAATCTGACTTCTGTTTTAGTTATAATCATTTTACACCAGGTATATCCTTACTGAACTTAATGAGATCACACTTAAGTTTCGCTGGTACATATTAGATCACAATCAGTCCATTAGATTTTAATTTCTTTCTATTACTTCAGAGAGCTTTTTGCCCTCATTCCCTCAAGCTTTTCATCTGCTCACTTCCTGTCAACAGAACTACCCGTTACACAGCCCTCAAACCATTGTGATT
Organism: Falco biarmicus; assembly: GCF_023638135.1. Taxonomy (NCBI): domain Eukaryota; kingdom Metazoa; phylum Chordata; class Aves; order Falconiformes; family Falconidae; genus Falco; species Falco biarmicus. The sequence goes on along the minus strand of NC_079290.1, from coordinate 111,457,322 downwards.
TAGCTGATGAAAGTTTCCCTTGGATATAGCATTATAAATTGGGATGCAAAACTCTGTAGAAAGCAGAGTAAAAGTAATTATTTTCTTTCTGGCTTTACAGGTGAACCGAGTGGGGAACCAGAGAAAACTGAAAAAGGTATTAAATAGAATTGTTTATAAAGACAAGGGAGAACTTAACTGCCAAGCGATACCCTTCTAAAAGCCACTAGCTATGCCCACGCTATTCTTAAATAAAAGTTTTGGGAAGAGCCACAAGTGAAACTCCCTGACCTGCCTCCTGCAGTGCACCCCATTACTGTCTCCACAGCTACTACATCTGTACAGAGCCCTCCAGCCCAAAGGCACATTTGCAGGTCTGCAGGCTACAGCTAAGCCTGCTGAACTTCCCAAACCTGCCTCCAAGTTCATGAGAGAGAAAGAAATTTTCCCCAAGGAGTGGGATGCAGCAGAACAGTGTCAGTTCTATCAGTAGCCTCTCATCAGTGGTCTCCATGAGAAACATGCTAACATTCCTTATTCCCTCTTTCAGGTGGCCTGGAAACGATTGCACTGGTTGGAATAATTATTGGAATCATAGTTGCAGTTGGAATCCTTGCAGGAATAATCATCGCTGTTGTAAGGAAGATGTCAGGCAGGTACTCGTAAGTAAATTGCTAATCATGCTTTTCAAACAAGCATCATCCTCTGAGCAAGGTCGCAGGAATTGCTTCAGAAATTTCTAATGCTTCCATTTTGACAAAACAACCTATTTTCATGTTACACAGTGCCCGATTCTGTAAGAGCTGCCAATGTGATGCGAGTGATCTAAACCCCCTCATTTGCTTAAAAATGTCTGCCAGATAACAGTATGCATGCTGTCAGAACACTCATCAGGTGCACAAGTTTTGGATTACTCTGCTGCACAGAGGTAAAATTCACTACAATTATTACAGGGCAAACTTCTGGAAGTGCTGGATAACATGTAAACACTGACAAGTGATTTTTATTTTATTGCTCTGGACTTTTGTGGAAGCTATTTTGGTACCAACGAGATTCATTTGTGCCATACAAATCTAAAGTGCTTTACAAAGTAGCAAGAAAACCACACTACACTTAAATACTGTTCACCCAGCATTATGAGAAAGCAAAATATGAACTGGGAAGTGAAGTACAGCAGTGACAGGAAAGACAAGCAGGGAGGAAAAGAGATCATGTAACTATGAACAACAACATGTTTGTGGTTTTTGTTTTACAGGCCCTGAAAACAGCTGAAACAAGCAACCATGCCATTCTACACCAGAAAAATACAAGTGCTTCTTATTTCATAAGAACTAAAGACTATTCCTGTTTTGGTGTGAGAAGATGATCCATGGAAAACATGGTCAAAGAATTCCAGATCTATGGGGATCACACACAACTAAGGACTTCTTCCCCCACTACAGAGTATAAACATTTCATAGGATTTTTACTAACCAGGAGTTTACTGGAAGAAAGGAAAAGCTAATGCAGTAAGAAAAAACCCAGCACCAATGAGATTTACAACTGAAATGTGATTTGCAGGTAATATATGCTAGCTTGATTTTTAAATGATATAAAAAATTATTTCACATTACATTTTATGCATTTCTTTAAAAACATACCTGGAATCTTATAAGTGTTTTTGACTGATTAAGTGCTTGTGGCATGTTTATCTACCAAATGACGTATCAAAAAGGAGGAATTAGCTTCAGAGAGAACCAGTTATTTACAAATTTAGAAAATACTAGATATTGGAAGCTAAAAACCTTTCCACTATTGATACAGATTTTTCTGCTTTTGAGACTTATTGGCAAAATATGGTAGGCCCAGCTGGAACTGACCTACCAACTGAAAGCTTGCTAATCTGACTGTTGCACCAGGAATTTCCTGTCTTCTGTTGTTACAGAGACATACAGGGATTGAAATACACATCCTGAATGAAAGGGTGCTTGGAAAATACCCAATTTTGATGGGTCACTTTAACCAGTTACTAAGCATGCTTTAGAGCTGACATGTAGAAGCTTTTGAATTAATAGAAGCCTTTCAATTAGCGTATGCATTTTTTTTCATCTGCCTCATTTTCTAACTGTACAGTTGGCTTGTTTGATAACGTGTGCAACACTAGATCAGAATATGTTAACCAAGTATAATGCATCTTTGGAGTCTACAGCTTTTCTGTGGCGTATTTAATGCCACAGTACCCAAATGCAGAATTCAGACCAAAGGTTTTTTATGTCAAGTGGCTGCAATGCATCATGTTTTCTAAACTTTAAGGCACTTAAATGTTTGGTGTAAAAATTGTGATAATCCATATGGTCAATAATTGCTAAAGATGTCAATTTATCTATATTTGCTTTTCTGTTTCATGTGCCATGAACTATCACATCAATCCAAGCTTTGGAAATAAAAGTTGTAATGTAAATTGTCTTATTTTACAATAATTGTTCTTTATTTTCTTAAAAAAGTTAATGTTTTAAACTTCCCTTAGTCTTCCTAAATTATTTTGCTACTTGTCTTGTCAGTGCAGTGTCAACCAACTCATTTGACACTGATAAATGAAACTATCATAAAAACTAAACATGGGAGAAAAAATAATTCACAGGTTTTTTTAGTGTCATTCTTAAGCTCATATAATGGGACACTCAGCCTGTGATTACCAAGTAGTAAATTTTATCTTCGGACTGGTCTGTGCTGAGACCTACAGACTAGATCCAAAGGCTGTGATTTCTAGATTCTGGTGACTTTATTGCATCTATAAAGTTTTTGAAGTCTGAATTTAGACTTCTTGTCAATCTCTGAATTAAAGCATATTTGGATACAAAGTCTTAGTTTGTAGCTTGCTGTCAGTAAACATAGGTGTCTCCAAATTACTGAGCTTTTATTCCTAGTAATACTTTACCTGGAACAGTCATTCTCTTCCTTACCAAAGGAAGATTCTAAACTACAGTTTTCCTGCAGGAACAACTTTCCCCTTGAATAACTATTCCCATCACATTACAAGCAGTATCCACAGGTAGGCAGTTTATAATGAAATCGAGTTTTGAGACTCTGCTCTGATAAAACACTATCAAGTTCATTACATGTAAATTGAAATTATTCAGTATGTATGCACCCACACAAAGATGCAACTAACATTAAGGAATTTCCCACGTGTTTGGTTTTAAGTACTAATCCCCATGCAGTGCAACTTCAGATGCAGAGCACATGCATCCCAGAAGTTGTCCACAGTAATGCAATACCGTGCAATAATACATTCATGTGTCACCTCCAGCATAATCTCACCTGGTTTATTTCTGCTTACACTTAAAAGCTGCATAAAACTAAAAAAAGGGAAAAATTAATGATACCACTGTACAAAGTCATGTTATATAAAAAAAACCCTATAACAAGTCTAAGCTTAGTGTATAACTCAGTTCTTCACTAATGCTAAGTTGGTATTGGGCATTGTACTTTAAAGTACAAAATCCAACACCCACAAGTGAGCTTGAAGTAGGCTGCAAAGTTTTCACTACCTTTAAGCCATGGGACCTTGATTTAACATTTTTTTTCAAGGCATCTAAGTAAACACTTAAGCATCAGTAATTTTTTTTTTTTACCTATGACTCAGTGCATTCTGCAGCATTACTCATGTAACTCAGTTATGCAGTTAGGGTAAACTTTCATTTCTGAAAGTTCTGGTATATTAAATCAGCTATCTTTAAAGAAAACAAGTCTGCAGTCTCTTACAGATGAGTATACGAGGTCCCATCCCTGAAATACAATTCACACACACCTTAACACATTTTCCATTTCCTGTGACAGTTGAAACATTTATCTTGGCTAGGAAGACTAACTTTTCACACTCACACTAATGTCCTTTGCGCCTGTACTTTTAGGTTACAGTACTTCAAGGGGACCAGATTACTTCAAGTATTGTTTCCAAGTGTCCATACATACCACTGGTTTTTAAAAGATAATTATAACAAAGTTTTATGCATGACTGTTCTATTTGCATGTGTGACTTGTATGAATTAGCTAAAAATGCATGTAAACTCTTATGAAAGCAGAAATATCACAGCTTTTTCTTATTGTGGCAGTGTAAAAGAACAGTATTTTCTGTTACTCCAGAGTTAACAAATTCTTGTCTGCACTGGAAACTACTCCATAAAACGTTCTGACAAAATGCATGCCATATGGAATTATGAATTATTCAACCATTGTAGGGAATAGCACAGATGTCACCAGTTTCTTCTGCACCAGCTCAGTTGCTGCTAACTTGCAAATACCACAAAATAAGAAAGCCATTCTTGGGCCAATTTTGAATATTGGTTAAGCCAGGAGTAACAAGACCCCATGTGAAAGTGCACAGCATTACAGCAGACAACCTTTTTGTGAAGTTCTGAGTTTTCCTGGATTCTGTACAGAACGCCAGTTGAACAGCCTGCATTCTGCTCAAATAAACCGTGCTTTGCTCCTATACTCCAGAATCTCCCACTAAGAGTCATTTTAACTTCATATACAAACTATCCACGTTTTCTGGTCTTAACCGTGCCTTTACATTTCTTCCCTCTAGTTTAAGGAAAGGTTTATTAACCTTAGGTGAAATCAACCCCTAACCAAGTGACCCAGTGTTCCACTAAAACATTACTGGGGGGGCTTCCAGCACTGGAGACTCAATATTAAATATTGTGCTGTACTAAATCTGAACCTGCAGAGTGTGGAGACATTAATTTCCTTCGGGTTATCAGCTGAAGTACAGGATACTCAGTATATGGCTGAAGAAAGCAAGGGCTCTGAAGAATCAGACCTCCATTATTCTGTCAACGTGAAGAAACAGCAACTGCTGCTACACTGATACATTTAATATTCTGATGATTCATACCGCCTTGCTGCCTAGAAATCTGAAGTGTAGCACATTTCACTCAGCTTCAAGCAAACATCAAGAAAAAATGATTTCTTCAGGAAAGTCTGTCATATTTGTTATGTATTTATATGCTACTGAAGAATTCTTTAATTAATTCATAACTTCACGATACAAGCATTCTAGAAATAGCCGTGCAGAGGTCTGTATTTCATACGCAAACTACTGCAGCATTCCATAACTGAGCTTTCATTGACTTGTATTATCTAGCTTCCCACTACTAGTTCAGGACTTCAAAGGTAAGGTCAACAAACGACATGTTTTTTGATAGAATTTATATGGAAGATGGGATCTTTTCTGCTCTGCAAGAAGTCAAACAGCACATTGTCTAGGGCAAATACTGATCATTCATTTTAGCTTACAGAAGTACACATGCTCGCAGAATCAAGGCCCAAGGTCAGGAGACTTCCTATGCATGAGAACACATGGGGAAACAACAGCTCCATACTTTCATCAGCTGGCCAGGTTTGATTTTTATTTACAGGGAACAACATTCAATGTATCAACACTTGCTTTTGATTTAAAAGTCCTTACTCCTGATCACATTCATTCCTTTATAGTTAGTAACAGTAACATTCCCTCTTGCAGCTTGGCTTTGAGTCATGAATGTGGCTCTCCCGAACAGACAAGCAGGCACCAGGCTTCCTGTGAGAATGCCAGATGTCACTAAAAAATATCATAAACATAGCTGTCCCCTTGTATTTGTGTCAGTGGGAAAGATACACAGCAGTAGTATACTATGAAAGCAATGACTTGATGCATCAATATTTATAATACTTCTAGCCACCAGTACAGCAATTCTTACAAGAGCTCATCTAAGGCATGTTTTTACTCTAAGAACAGAAAATGTCACAAGAAGGAATTCAATAAAACTAGCAATAATTAAGTATGAACCAGAAGAATTGTGGAGATCGAGTTACTCCTGTAAATTTCAAGTGTTCACTTATAGTTAAATACCAATCAAAACACACAGCAAATGCTTTTAAATGTAATTACTCACTATTTTAAGAGCACCTGCAGTATGCTATTGCAAGTATTTTAACCACATTTCATTAAAAATTAAGTACAACCTGCACACTAACACTTTCTGTAAAGGTCTCAGAGTCGAAAGCACTGATGTATCATTCACAGAAGGATGGCAAGTACTACCTCCGGTTCAGGAGAGTACCATACACAGATTAAGTGACTTGCCAAGGATTATAACATAGGTAAGGGAAAAGCTACCAACCCAGGAATCTTTAAACATTAGTCCTGCCAAAGCTTCATATTAGTTCAAATAAAGTGATGTTCCATTCTCTCATGTTATTATCCTTAATATGCTTTAATGTGAGATAGCAACAAGGGACACAGGGGAAAACAGCAATTTGCAGAATTTACCAAGAACCCTCAGGTCAGAAGTATGCTCAGATTGGTTTTGATTAAAAACCATTTAATTTCTCCTCCCACTACCTGAAATTTTGCAGTGCAGATGCTACTGAACCACTGCAGTTTAAAGCTTAAGCCATAACTAGCCTACACCATGCCTGAAGACATTGTTATACCTATTTATACTTATCTACTTAACTAGATTAAGTACCAGATTAACCATACCCATCCTTTACCAGACTGCTTTTTTAACCTAAAGTATTAATCATACCGTAGTTCTTGGCATCTAGTTTTGTTAGACAACTACTGATGGATATAGAAGGTAGCAGTGGACATGCAACTTGACACTAGGTGCCATAATGAGAAGTTTGAATTAGTGCTTTGTACATTTTTCACAGCTGCAGCATGGAGGTATTTACGTATAAATAAACCCAGCATCACACTAGCCATGTGTCTTTGTCCAGGCCTTGTGGATTTAGGCATCAGACCAAACCCACAGCTCCCCCTGCTCTGCAGCAAACAGTTGGACTGCAACACAAAGATCCCCATTCAATCATGTAGCCTGTTAGGCTCTTCCAGGCTGAAGAAGCCAGGTTTTCAGACTCTGGTAAATGCTAAATTGGCAAGTGTCCTAGCAGGCAAGGAGTGCTGCACATTCCATGCATTTTCAAGGTTGTGTTCTGTTTCCAGAAAGCAGTTGCCAAGGATGATTGATTTTGAGAGTTCAAAACCAAAACCAAACAGTGCCATTCACAAAAAAGCGGAAAATGGAAGAAGAGATTGTCTTCGCTAAAATTTCATTTTCATTCACATTTCCAGATTAAGCTAAAATGAAACAATGGACTTGCCCACTTGTGTGGGCTATTTCGCATGTTAAGCCGCACCAGTACTCAGATACACTTGTATCAGGGGAAAAACTTAAAAATCTTTTGTTCTGGCAGATTAGAAGTTTGTCTCAAAAAAAAAAGCGCCATTTGTCCAGGGTCAGACATACAGGGGCTCTAGGACATCAGTCTAGTCTTTTTCTGATCTACACTTCAGGTTGTCATAAAATCATAGTTCTAAAGTGTTCTCTGGGATCTGGCAGCACAAATACAAGGATAAGGAACCTCTCTATTCATGCTGGGCTGCTCTTGCAGCATTAGAGTGTTCTGCTGCATAGACACACAGCATCCTTATTTTTATGTGCAATCAGGACCCCATGAACTACCAAACATTGTCTTTAAGTTCACTTCAATGCATCTGGATCTGGCTGTACTATTCTTTCCCACAATTGCCCTTAAAGTCTTCTGAAATAAGTCCGTCAAAGGGCGAAGAAGGCATTCCCTTACAATAAACTATTGTAAGTTTTATCCAAGTTGGAATAAAGATAAAAGTTTTACTGATAAAGGAATACCAGCTTGCACAGAAGGGTAGAAAAGAATTATTCTTCAAAGCACTCCAAGTTAGATCCTCCCTCCACAGCAAGCCTGTTGAATCAATAACTACACATACAGATAAAAAAAATAATTTGATTTTAAGCTTACTTTTTCCTTAACAATCTAGAAATTCCAAATACATACCTCAAATCACACTCATTAACTTTGTTCAATGAGAACATAGCTTTAAAAAAAAAAGCTTTTGAAAGATTTCTACAAAGTCTACCACATCTTCTAGCAAACTGTACCAATACTTAACTATACAGTCATAAATGTTCGACTTCTCAAGATCTGAGTTAAAGCCATGTGCCGGTTCTGTTAAACTAGAGTTGTATTCACTAGCAAACTTCCCTCAATATAGTAACTATAGTCCACTAGAAAGTTAGATGGCTTTCTGCTGAGTATTTTCGGGATTTTGACATGAAGTACAGACTAGAATCAAATTATTTTTCCTGCAATAAGCCTAATTATGCACATCAGTAACACAGCTTCTCTTTGTGCTTATAGTTATACAAAACTCCAGGATGTACTTCTCCACAAATGAAGAACTGCTTTCTAGTCAAAGATTGAGTTCACAGCAAATATTTTTGTGCCTGTCTCCTCCCCATTGCTGGGCCTACATTCACAAAATAAAAAGGGAAAGAAGGACTACTTTTCCATGGCTCATCTTTCTGAAAGCATCATTAATTATAATGCAGTTCTATCGGGTAAACTTGAATTGTTTGTGCTCTGCATCTAATTTAGATCTGGACTGTTTTTCTTCTGAAATGGTCCAGCAACACTGGTATAATCCAGGTTTAGTCTTCCTAACGGAAGGTAAGATAGGAAGACACTGCAGTAACAGAAAGTAACTGCAACCTTATCTTCCAATAGGAAAGGGAACACAGTAAGAGCGATACTGATGCAACGCAGCAACAATTCCAATAAAACCTGGATAAAAACAGAAGCTCCCTCTAGTTTTTTTAGGGGGAAAAATGGCAGAAAGAATCTGTCCTTCAGAGAACTCCTCTTTATGCTTTCTGCAGAACAGGAAGCTACTGATGTTTTAAGAAAATTGTTTTCTCTGTACTACATAAGCCCTTTAAATATTTTTTCCCCACAATAAGACTGCCAGGTGGTAACAGCTTAAGGCAATACTGACCAGCAACTGAGTTAAATCATTGACTAGAAATGGATGAACCTAAACCCTTATTAAAACACTTCCTTCCTCCCTCCCTCCGGAATGACTAAACATTTTTTAACAAGGCAATTTTAAATGTACTGATGTTTGTCTTAGGAAATTAGTACTCTATGTCTCATTTGAGCTGGGAAGCAACTCCATTTCCTGCTTTTATCAACCATGTTATCCTTAACACATTCATCTAGAGTATCATGAATATTTTGCCTCATGACATTTTTGATTCATCCTATGCAGGAAACAAGGAAGGAATTAGCAGGTTCAGCAGGTGTACTCAAGGGAAAAGAGACAGGAAATGAGGAAAAGCTGACATTCCAATCTACCATTTTGCAAAAAAACCACAGGAGTTGAATAAGCAGTAACGATTGAGCATAGCATAACACATGCTAGCTTCCTTCTTGAAGCAACGTTCTCTCCTGTGCACTTAGCATGGATGCAATTTGCTGAGAAATAAGGGACAGCCAGTTGCAGAACTGTTTTCCTGCCTAATCCCATACAAACTATTTATACAAAGAGAATTGAGAAAAGTCCAAGTCTCACAATTTAGATAGAGCTTCAGAATTTGGTGGTACAAGATATTTTGACCCAAACCCCAGCTCTTAAAGGTAAGTTGTATAATAAAATGCAGCTTACTTTTTTAACAAGGCAGCCTTTGGCTTTAATAGTGAAGTAGTGAAATAACTTGCATAGTGTAATTTGGTGCATAAAGTTACCTCTGTAATCCAGAGCTGGACTTAGTCTGAGGAAACTGCTCCTGGCGCTAAAATCTGTCTCTTTGTAAGAGACAACAGTAGTCTATGCTTTCATAATCTCATGAATATTTTAACCACAACTCAGGGAGGCAATCCCTGCCATCTGTTCATTTGAACCTAGAAGTGCTGAACTTAAATCTTTAACTCATAATCATGAAGTTACTTCTTGAAAACAGGAGTTTTCTGATCACTTTTTCCATCTCACTTTGTCATGATTAATAATTAGCTTACTTCCACAATAAGCATGCTTAATTGCCTGAGTGGAAAGTAATAGAAGTACCTGAGAAAGTAAAGCACACTTCCATTTCATGCAGAAAACTAAGCAAGAATAAGAATGGTTTTAAGATTTGCTACACCTGACAAGAAGCAATGTATAAAGAAATACACAAGCAGAATACTAAAATGAAAGACTCTTCACTGCAGCCTAATAATGGAGATGCACCATGACTGCACACTCAATAAACTGTGTCCTAGCACCAGCTAGTGGCAAGAATTACTGAAGGCATTTTTACAAGAAAAATGAACATGTTCATAACAGAAAAGCTTCAGATTATTACATATTGCCTCCTAGCCATCAAGCCTCATTTATTTTAAATGCTTCCAAAAAACCCGAAGTTACAGATCTGTTTCACAGAGTACGCCTACACCATCTATACAGCACCTCAAGTGGTTTTTTGTTGATCAGTTGCTAGAAGTTGAAAGAAGCAACAGTGCAGACAACCTGATGCTTTCTCCATACTCAGCACTATTTCATCCTCAGAGCCAGCTTGACACTAAACAAGTAGTAGGTAGCCAAAACAATAGTTAAGCATTATTCATACTTTCCCTCCCACAAAGTATTGCCAACATCTTCTCTCAACATAAATATTTCTTGTGTTTAACTTAAGTTTAAGTGATTACTTCAGCTAAGAAGCTCATGGTCATCCATTTTCTGGACCCAATCCTGTAGTGCTTGAATCTGTTTACAAAGGCAGTCCTAAAATGTGCTGTAGTTTGCAATGGATACCATCCAATGTCAGTTGCTAACTTTAAATGGACCTTGTCTTTATTTCTGTGTCACTGTTGGTGTAATTAACACAGATTAATTTTAGCCAGTTAGTAGGAGTAGTACTCGGGTAATGGCTACCAAGTCCTACATAATTTACCTGATGGGCTGAAGACCTCAGCAGCTGTCACATTCTGGAGAAGGCAACATTCAAGTGAAGCATGTCTATTCAGTCTTGGACAGAAGTTATCTGTTCTTTAAAATGGAAAAGTCTTACATTCCACAGTCTATGATCAAGAGGTAGTAGATTAATTTACATGAGCAGCTAGAGAGCCCTAGGATTCATACATGGAAGACTTCTGCATCAAGAGTGACATAGTAAAATATTTGTAAGTTTCTACTTTAATGACTCCAAACTAGCAATATTAATCTCAGCTCAGAGATAAACCAGTATTTCACTCCTCTACATCCTTTCTCACCTTTTGCAAATAAGCATACAGTGACACTCCTGAACTACAAATCCCTTTATCCACATAAGAAGAATAATTTGTGTCAGTACTTTGGTTATCACAGTTGAGATACACTAATGATTTCCAGAAAGAAGTGCAGCTTTGAAATTTGACAAAGATTCTGTCTGTTGGATTCTACTATAGCTTTAAAAAAAATACTTTGTCTATACTACACAGATTATCAGTTTCCTCTCAGATGCAAAAAAAGCCTTACAGCAAAACAGGAGTGAGCCACATCCAAGTTTTCCCTTTGGTAGTGTTTTGTTTCAAGTGAGGTATTGAAATAACACTTAACAGTATCTGTGAAAAAGCAGCAGTTACTAATGAAAGAAATACATTTTTAATCAAAAGGGCATCTGCCAGATTCAACTACTTCATATAGCTCTTGCATTTCTTTAAAAGAAAGGGCATTAAACAGCAGTGTCTCTCTGGTCCACCTTTCACTTTTAAGAACTATATATTAACTGGACCACAGCAGCACAGAAAACTAGAAATTATTTTGATTATTAACAAGAAAACAGGGGAAAACATACTTGACCATAAGGTTACGGGTTCCACTACATTTGAAGTATATGGGGAAAACTGTGCTGAAGGTACACAGTTATTTCACTCACTCAAAGCATGCAGGCTAAACATATGGAACCTAGTTAGGTGACAGCTAGTTGGAAAACAATGGTGTCCAGTAACACTTGAGCAAAGCTCAGCTGTTTAGAGCAAGAGTGATGGGATAAATAAAAAAATACACAGGCTGCAAAACGACCAGTGAGACCCCTAAGGTAGAATAATTGGAACCCCTGCAGTTCAATATATGTGATACTGAGCTGACAAACCATGCCTTATGCCTCAAGTTTCTTCAGATCTTGAGGTCTTTCACACAAAGTAAAAGTTTGTGTTTGTGGACACCCCATTACCCCCTACTCTTCTGTATTAAAAGACAGTGGAAACTGGTGAAGATGATCATAGCATTTAATTCAAGTCACTGCATGAACACTACAAGGATTGTACAAAGCAATTTTACTTCCTGTTATCAAAACTCTTTTAGTTTAATGAGACCCAGTGACAGCTAGAGAGATCAAAATTGCTTTTAGACAGCTTAACAACACTCAAGTTATTTCAAGCAATTGTAAAAGCAAAGTGTATATTTTCAAAGTGATTTATTATCACACACAACATATTATTCAAGGATACCCTTATAAAAGATTCACCAAGCATTTGACATAGATACTGCTGTATTTGCAGTTTGGCTTATTTGCATCCCTTGTGTGTTTGTTTATTCTATTCTGTGCAGTGGAAGTTCCTGCACTAACTGTCAGGTTAGCACTGACTGTTACAGCCACAAACTAGTAAACATCACAGACATTCTCAACTTTACCCTAAAGAGAGCTAGAGCATTGTTAATGGGTTTGTTAACATTCAGATTTTTACTATTAATTCATCATTGTAATGCAGGGGCTGGGTTGTGGGCAGACACATTCAATACAGTATTTTGGAAGCTTTTGATAGGATTGCTAGCAGATGGAAGTACGATACCTCTTTCTGCTCACTTTTCTTTTATGCTTTATCTTTTCTTCATATTACTTCTGTCATCCTGAATTTTGGAAATAAAAAGAACCTGCTGTAAGACATAAATGGAAATGCTATACTAAGCAGTATTAAATGAGAACCTTTTACTACGCCTATAGTAGCAATGCCTACAATTTAAAAGGAAGTTTCTTGGTCAGAAGTGACTTAAGGCATTGAGTACCCTTTTATTCTTTGAAAAACCTTGGAGGATGTTACAAGCTAAAAAATGCAAATATCAAGCCTAGAAGAGACCGTGCATCCATCTGGACAAAAATGGAAATAGGTAAAACACATACAACAGTATATTTGCTACCAAATGGCTTCGGAAATACTATGGGAAGATAAGGACTAGACTGAGCTCATTCTGATAATAATGTTAAAATTGTTAGTTACCAAAATTAATGATAAATTGACAGCACTAGACAAGTTTTTCCTACTTTTTGTAGTCATACACAGCTACATTTCACACATTATTTAGAGTATTACTGTTTTCTACACTGAAAATTCTGACTGAAATTAACACTTCTTTAAAAGACCTGCAATTTTAAGTTCCTTAGTTTGTAAATAAATGTAAATCAATCTAAAAACCTAGCCTGTCTTAGAGAGTGATTAGCAAACTCTTCCACATTTAGGATCTTTGTTTCAACTTACTCTCTTCTGATTAAGTCTTATTAGCTAACAGACAAAAAACTTTAAAAGTCTAAATAACAGATTGTCTTAGGATTCAAAAAGTCTTCTAACATTTATAATATAAACCTTCCAAAAAACTATGAACTTGATCAAGAAATGTATTAGCTTTTGTTATCATGAAATTATATATTATCAGCAATTATATACACAACCCCAAACAATTGGAATGAGTCATCTGAGAAAATACTATGCCTACTTTTCAGGTGTTCCTTCTTTATCTACAACATAATAAGAGTATGACAAAAAACATCTAACAGAATAAGTAGTAAGTGTTAAAAACAACACAGGACTAGGTAACTTTCATAATTGATTATATAAATAATTTCAGATTTGTTTAGCATCGTATTTCTACACAGTAAGAAACAAAATTATGCTTCTGAGTCAAAATAATTTAAGGCTTAAACCCTATCCATTAAAAAGCTATTTAAGAAAAACCATTCATGTCAAAAATATATCAAAGTATCTTTAAAAAAATCTTCAATTAAGACAAGAAAATAATTTCAGCTATATACCATTCCTACTCTCAGTACAAAAAGCCCAAAAACTGTTAAAAAAACCAAAACCCAAACAACCCCAAAAAACACAAAACTAGAGAGGAAAAAAAAAAAAAAAAAAAAAAAAAAAGAAAAAAACCCCAACCTCACTGAAAGTGACTCTAATAGCCTAAAATCACTGTAGCCTTCCACCATGACTTTTAAAGGGGCATCCTCCAATCAGTAGCAGGGTGAGTCTTCAAATTAAGTGTCTGAAGAACCACTACAGTCTTGACCAGGAAGGAGTAAATATGTAGTATCAGTACTTGATCAAAAGCCTTTACTGCTTTTAGTCTTAAATAAGTGAGTAAACATTAATACTGTAGTATTTAACTTGGGGGGTGAAACCAAACACCACAGCAAAATAAAACTCAGTTCAAAGGAAGTGTTAAAAGTATCTGTGTTTCGCAGCTAGTGCTAGAAATTTTTGGGTTACCTTGTTCACACCTACTGTGTCTTGTTTACAACCTCAGAAACACCACCTCTAGAATATGGGAGGGGGAGCTAATGTAGTAAGGCAATAGGCTAATTTATGTTTTTAAAAAGAGGTGTGTTTTGAGTGCTCTTGGAAACTTTTTCTACAGCTATAAATATGTTAGGTAAAGGAAAGTTATAACTTGTTCCTGTTTTCTTTTTCTCTGTTATAAGGCTCTAATATGTAAAATGGAGCCTTGTTTCTTTTTTAAATAGCCCCAAACTTACACAGGTATAATTAGTCTACTTATAAAATTAAATGATACAGTTAAATCATAAATAAATTAATTTAGCCTAATAAGTTTAAGTAGTTTAAACATATTTATATGAGGATTTGTTACTGTTAAAATCAGAAGTTTCAAAGCTGATTTTGGTATACCGAAGCAAAACTTTAAAATATAAAGTGAGTATTCCAGTGGTGAAGACCACTGAGTCATGTTGGTTTTCAGTCCGCTGTCGCCTGGCAGAGTTAAGCACTACCACAGAGGTATTCAAATGTAGCTTCGGAGTGTGCGTTTTCCTTGCTTGAAAGGCTATCTTTGTAGTTATGTTTGTTGGAAATATGGTAGAATGTTTTAAAAAGCTTCAGTTTGACTAGAGTGGGTAGCCAGGTGGTTTAGTTGGTTACTTGCTGAGGATAGCTTCATGGAACGGGATTCCTCTGCCCTGGTACTATTGTGTGTGCTTTGGGTGCCCAAGGTTATCGATAAGCTTTAATGTTACTCCTTGGTGTACATGCACAATGAACATGAAAACCAAATAAAGAAATGAAAAATATTTCTGAACTTTAGACCTTTAACTGTATTAATGCCTTGCATCCATGAGTTTCAGGCAGGGCGTTTTCCTCTGAGGAAAAATGACAAATTCTTAACATTTCCCTGTTAAAAAAAAAAAAAAATAAATCGTAGTCCAGGAGGATTACATCTCCTTCAGAGTATTACACATACAAAACTCAAGTGAGAGAAAATTATTTTGCTCTACAAATTAAAGAAAGGGAGACACTGTTAGCCTTGCAACACAAACACAAATATCCCCCAGGAGGTGCCTGTGTTTCGTGGTTGGTTTGGTTTTTTTTCCTCTCAGGTACTTGCTCAGGAATTACAGTGCGGTTCGGTTTGCACGGGACAGCACAAACGGGTCAGAGCCGCCAGTGCCAGCCCGGGAAACAGCCCCAGGGGCCAGCCAGGCTCTTCCCCTCCAGGTCGTCAAGTAATTTCCCCTCAGCCGCCGATTTTATTGTACGTTTTCAGTCACCGGCGATAAAACCACCTCCCTGAGGAGCTGCGTGACTACGAAAATAAGAAAAACAGACGGGGGAAAATTAAATAAATAGGGAAAGAGAACCTGCTCGTCTGCACAGCTCATTGTCTGGGATGAGGGCGGTGGCTCGAGGCCGCGATGCAGGGGCCGGCTCCGGCAGGCGGGATGGGCTGAGGGGGGCTCGGGGCAACACCGGGCGTGAAGCGGCGGGGCGGGGGGCGGCCCCGCTCTGGAGGGGGTCCCGCGGCGGGGGGACCTGCCCGCTGGCCTCCCCCCAACGTCACTTCCGAGGCTGGAGACAAAATGGCGCCCGAACGGTGCCGGAGCTGAGGCCGCTCCGCGCCGCTCCCAGCCGGGCCGCAGGCGGCAGCGGCGCAGGTGAGGAGGAGGAGGCGGCGGGTCCCACCGTGTGCTGCCCGCGGGAGCCGCCGCGCCGGAGGGCGGGCCGGGCCGTGGGGCGGTGGGCAGAGCCGGGGGCGCGGCTGCCAGGGGGCCCGGCGCGGGAGGAGGGGACGGCGGCGGCGGCCCGGCCCGCAGAGCAGCCTCCTTCGGGGGTGGAGCCGCCCGGGGTGCCCACGGGAAGGTGGCGGCCGCAGGTGCGAGGAGGGAGCGCGAAGCCGCGGGAGCCTGAGGGAGAGGGGCGCTCTGGGGGGCCGCAGGGGCCGTTCGGTGGAGCGTGCAGCTTTCCCAGGTGTTTGTCTGGCAGGCGCTGCCCGGGAGGCGTCAGCCGGTGAAGTGGAACCCTGCGGCCGTGGCCAGCCCGCCGGTGGGACACGCTGCCGTGTTCCCGCCGGCGTGTGGGCGAGCTGCGCGCCCGAGGGCTGGCGGCAGGGTGCCTCGCAGGGGGGCATGTCAGGGTTGGTTTCCTCACGGGGAACGTCCTTCCTAGGCCGTGTCATGGAAATCGGAGGTTTCTTCATGATGGCGCAGTGGTAGCGTGGGGACGTATGTTTGGGGTGAGCAGGAGAACGTGTGTTTAGGACCACTCGAGAAGTGTCTTCAAGTACGTGCGTGTCTGGAGCCAGTGCAGCGTGTGTAGCGGCACTGATGGCTCGTGTGCCAGCACGTAGCTGAAGTCTAGTATAAAGTTTGTAGTGGTTTCAAATTCATATGAAGCAGCAAAATTTCCATTTTGTGCTAGTAAAGAAAACTTCAAATTGTTCTCAGCTGCTGAGGAAGGAAGGGAAGGTGATGTGGTTTGCACCTGCTATCTGATGATTCGGTGGCAAGAGAAGTATTTTTTTTAATGTTCCGTTTGAGTAATCAGTGGGCAGCTCTTGGAAACAACAGGGCTGCTTGCATCTCTGTGCTGCTCCGGTTTGCTGTTCCCAGTCTGTGCTCTTGACTTCGGGTGTGTTACTTGGATGCAAAAGTCTTTTTCAGTTTATTCACACATACTAAGTAGATTAGGAGGACTGGAGATGTACAGCAGTGTAGTATGTAATTACTATGTTGCTGCCTTTTGACACTTGCCACATTCTAATAAAAATGATGTGCCCGTTAAGAATTCAGAAATGCTCTCCGTGTTACAGACAGGCCTCCACTCTTCCAGCGGTTGAAACATGTGATGGTGAATCAGTGATAGCATGGGCACTCTGCAGACAGAGAACTGCATCATTGGTAGATGAGGGGAGTAACTTTTAACAAACGAAACAACTACTGCACTTGCAGAGACAGCAACGAGAACCAGGTAGTAGTAGTACCTCTTGGTTTTAAAGCAATGCAGATTGGTGAGGGCAGCAGTGTCTCACCAGCCTGTCTGCCCATGGCATAGACTGTAAAAATGAGGCCAAATTTCACCTATAGTAAAACCCTAGTTATGTTAAATAAAAGACAAATCATCATTCTGGGTAAAATATCTTGGGTAGAAATGCTATGATGAGTAAGGTGTTGGGAGGTTCCTGAATTGATGCCTGTTTAGTGTATATATGGAGGTCTGAAGAACAGCCTGCCAGAGTGGCATGGAAGATGGGGGAAGGACGCTGAAGTATACTTATGTACATTTGTGTAACTCGCCCTTATTTTTCTACTTGAATATTTGCTTGAAAATGGCAGGGAAGTAAAGCAGAAAGTCAAAGCGAGCAATTGTTTTTCTGTAAAAACTAAAATGGCTCTTGAATCCTCCAAATGCAGTGATGTCCCCATTTCACTGTTTTGCTTAAAAGCCTTGATCCTTAGGGGTAAACAAGTAATGGTATATAAAAAGGACTTCTCAATATTGTTACTTACTAGGCGGCTGGCTGTTGAAAACAGAAGTTCAGAGAGGTTTAGTGGTGATCAGTGTGGTAACTTCTGTATCATTGGTATCCAGTTGACAGTTTATTTGCAGTGTGCCTGCAAGACCTCTGAAATGAGGATCTCAACCAGAAAAAAACCCAATAAATTAGTCTATGGCTTACAGCAATAGTACCTTGATCATCATGAGTCACTTGCTTACTGGTGGAGACTGGAGACTGCTAGTTGTATTTTTTTTAATCAGGGATTTATAAACAGCTGGAGTTCATAAATACTGGATATCTGCGTTGGCATACATTTTTAAAGTACTGCAATATATTTGCTGTTGAACTTGTTAGCATGTGAAAGGGCAGATACTATCCTGATACTTAGTGACTCCCCCCCCCTCCATGAAAAAATTTCTTTTACCACTGTGTTTTCTCTGATTGTATTATTTCTTCTCTGCCTCTGTATCAGACATGCCTGTAGTCAAAAGTGGGAGACTGAGTCCTGCATTGTAAAAAGAAATGACTGATAGGACTTCTTCACGTAGTAGGAAATCAGCAATATACTTCTCTGAGGAATTTTTCATTTGCATTTACTGTCTGTGCAAGTAGAATTAAAAGTGTACTTATGTGTGAAGATTGGAATGGTACTTCTGTATATTTGCAGTTGTTAGAGACTTGCTATTTTTTGTTGACTTCTCCCGACTACTTGCTGTTTAATTAATAAACTTGGGTTTTATTTTTGTGTTGGTGGTTTCTTGGTTATCTGAATAAACTTTTCTAAGGTGTAACAGTTTATTTTGGTTACATGGCAGTAAGCAAAGCCTTGTTTTCTTAATGGAAGATTTTGGTGTTCAGAAAATAATTGTTTGCCCATTTTTTTTCTCCATTATTATTCTAGCAGTCTTGAGTAACCGAAAATGTATGTGCAACTAAATGCCCATAGCTAGTGCTTCTTGTTTCCATCAAATACTTATTTTAATATTTCAGAGTTAACACGAACTTAATTTTATTTTATAAGCTTTGTTTCACCTAATACTTGGAAATTTTGTGGGTTAGAGTATTTCAGTATTGAACTGAAAAAATGTAAATATCCTGATGATAAAAAATTAATAAAATATAATGTGCTTCAACTAAAAAATAAACAAAAAATAGCACTGCAGTATCCCTGCCTGAAACCGTGGTCATTAGGAAAGCAGACTTGAGACTTTCAGGTTTTGTTCTGTAATGAACGTGTTTTCATCAGAGCAGTAACATAATGCATGTCCCGTTTTTAGCTTCCAAAATAGGATTGATAGTCTTATACCTGGTTTTTCTTTTCTCTGAATTGGAAGCAACATTCTCTTCCAACGTAAGTTTTGCTTCTGGAATTTAAAAAAACACAAACCAAAACACCCCACATACAGAAGCGATAAATGTAGCTTATAAAATCAGAAGATAGACTATTCAGTAAAACCTGGGAATGCATACTAGAAGTACCATTTGAATCAGTTTGAAAAAGATCATCTGTAATATTGGTTTTGTACAAAATTACTTGCTCTTGTTTGCAAACTTTATTCCCAGTAACTTGTATTTTTTGTAAAGGAATATTTAAAATTAAGTGTAGAATTCAGAAATAAGGTAAAAATATTTTTTGTTTCAAGCATTTAATTTTAACATGACTACGGTGTTGCTGTAAATATGAATGCCTTGTATATTCCTATCCAAATAAATATTATTTGTTGCCTAACAGTGAGCCTTTCTAAATATACTTTTCTGAAACTCTTAAGATTATGTGATGCAGTACGTCATCTTCTCATGTGTTTGTTTCCTGGATGCTTTAATGGTTTGAGAAAGTACACAGTATTTTTGTACTCACAAGATAAACAGTGGTAGGTAGTGGTTTGAAATAAATATGGCTTGGCAATGTTTTCTGGAAATCAATTAAAATTCAGGTTACTGTACTGGTGAGTGTGCGTCATGTTTGGCATAGAACCTTTATCTTTTCTTAGGGACTTCAGTGAATCTTCAGAGTTTACTGTGGTAGATGTAATTAACAATATTGAGGTCTTCGATAGATGCAGCTGGATGTTCTTGAGTTTTGAGGAAAGGTTGAATTGAAATAGTTGTTGCCTCTCTTTTGATGGAGCTTCTGATGTGACTTTTTCAAAGTACTAACACCGTTGTAGACTGTTGCTAACCTTAAAACTGATTTAATGTGGTCATTATCACTTCTTTTAAATTAATATATCACAATTCCCCTAATGACAAATCAGAGCAGTATCATTTTCTTTGGGGCTTTCCTGGAAAAACTTGCATTGGACTTCACTGTGTGTAGCTAAGAAAGTCGTTAATGTAGGAAGTGAAAGCTTGTTCGTGCTTGCAGTGACAAGAGTAAGTACAGTGTTGGTAGTCATTGATCATACAGGGAACTAATATTTGTGCAGCAGTTGAGAATTTGTTTAATATTTTCTTGGTTTTGTTGAACTTTATGTACTAAAAGTTAAACCCCAAATCTAGTGTTACGGATACCTTGTCTTTCCAAGGTTTCATTTAGGCAGAAAGAAAGCTAGTGACTGTACGTAAGTCTGTGTACAATTGTGTGTCCCCCACGCCCCATCATCATCCCTGTCCCCCTGCCCAGTGCTATTAATCTTGCTTTCCGTATAGTTGAGTTCATTGTTAATAAAACAGGTAACATGGAGAAAGGAAAAATGGGGAAATATTTTCAGGCATTTTTTCAGTTAGAGAGTTCATACGTGTAACTTGTCAGAACTGCAGGAATAAAATTCTAAGATTAAATGTATGTTTTAAGCTAATAGCTTTACAAATAGCTGAAGCTTTTGGTTTACTGTAGCTTAATTGCTCATGTAACTGCATTTTGTGGTAACTGGTTTCTCTGGTTGCTTGTAGCTGAAAGAGTATAGAGTAATGTGCCGTCTGTTAGGAATCTAACTAAACTGTGTTATGTGAATGTTTAAGGACATCAGTATGGTAAAATTTGTCATTTTCTCTGAAGAAATACCCTTGAGAGGTTTGGATATAGCCAGTTCTGTAAAAGCTGAATAAAGCATTTATAAAATTTGTGAAAATACCAGGCTTAGTTTTTGTTTTCAATTCTTTGAAAACAATTTTAATTCTAAGCAAAATAGTTTTGAATTAGTATGTGAAATGCAATAAAAGTGTATTTTTACTACTTAAACGAAACAAAGTAAAAAAAAAAAGTGTTGACTTTTCAAAATTTTCACAGATTTATTTAACAACTCTGGTAAGAAAGCTCAGCTTAGAGGAACTTCTCAGCTTGGTAGGACTTTCCTTTAGGATTGATCCCTTCATCCCATCACTTAATTGATATTTACTTGCTGTCTCTCAAATTCTTTATGTTTAGTAGTGATGGTGTTGGATGTTTGTTTCTGTAAGACAGTGCTTTAAGTCTTCATTGTCTTTACACAGCTAGAGTTCTGGGCTAAATGCCTTCCTCTTGTAGCCAGTGTTGAAAATGACATATATGCTTCAGATGACTGTCATTTACCACAGTGTAAGGTATGTGCGCTTCTTAGGATAGGTTTTCTAAATCACTTTTCAGAACCATGATAGAAAATGGTTATGTGAACAGTTAAGCCCTTGTCATTGAGGGACTGATAATCTTCAGTGAGAGGGAGGAGAGAAGGTAGAAATAGGCAGCTGGAGACAATAACCACTTACACTCATATGCTACAGCCATAACAGCTCATCAGGGTGCACTTTAAAATCATGCCAATAAAAGGTTTGTGCTTTTGTTGCCTTTATGTGAATAGTTGTCTTTCGTGTTGTAGCCAAGTATGGAAAACCAAGACATTTGTTGCTAAAAATAAGTTGTTTTTCACACTAGGAAATGTTTTGATGCCTCTCTTGCTATCCAAAACATTTCATGTATAAATTGACATTGTGTGTGTATTGTCCCAATGAACAATGAATAAGAGCACTGGATTTTTCTGCTATTCCGGCCTCACCTCAACTACAGAAGTTTATACTGACTCCAGTTTTTACTTTTCCTTAATCAGCATTTCCAAGTGCTAAGGCCACTTTCAGCAGATGACAGGCAGTCTGTGCCTCGAATTTCAGAAACCATTTGCCTAAAGCACTTGTGTAAAAATGTCTGAAGTAGAAATCATGTTTGTCAGGAAGGAAAATCAAG
Organism: Falco biarmicus; assembly: GCF_023638135.1. NCBI lineage: Eukaryota > Metazoa > Chordata > Aves > Falconiformes > Falconidae > Falco > Falco biarmicus. Next base: position 111,435,324 of record NC_079290.1, on the reverse strand, counting down.
GCTGAGGGAAGTAAAGGGTGTGTGGAAGATGCATGAGAAACAACTGTGTGCTAGTGCATGAGAAATGTAGAGCCAAAGGGACGTTACTGTCATGGCAAGATTTAACAGTCTCAGGAGCGACTGTAACTCGCAATGAAACCTGTGGAGCATTCCTGACTGCTTGGTAGTTTCTTGGTGTCACATATATTCTCTCTCAGTAGAGGAAATTCTAGAAATTAATTGCTTGGAATGCATCATTCCTAGGAATTGATTTGTATTTGGCAGATGTACTGAAATAAGTTAGAAAGTTGTAAAAGTACATTCCAAAAGGAGTGCTTTTCTTCAGATGTTTAAAGCTGTTCAGATGGAGCTCCTCATCCCGTAGCTGGTCTTTGCTGGCAAACTAAATCCCACAGAACAAGTTGCAAAAGTGGAACTGAAATACAAACGTTTCAGCTCTTGGTCTAAATGCTCATGTGATAGGGAAATATTAGAACCAAAGGAGTTAATCCTGGAAGGGCTGTATACAACATAAATATCCTTTTCAAGGGTGTTTTTGTTTTTCTTACAAATTTCTTAAGCAATGCAACATTTGTATGACACTGGGAAGTATTTTCATTGTTACGCAGCATTAAGAATTCTTACAGTGCAAGGATGTGAAGGATTATATGAATTTTTTTTGAGTATTTATTGGGAGTATATTTTGCTTCAATGTAGTTTATATTACATGTTAGTATTTATACAAAGTACTTAGCAAAAAACCAGTGGTTCATTGCTATAATAAGAAAACCAAAGACAGGGAAGAAATAGCAGTACTTGAATAAAGAGCTTTAAGTGATTAGGCACCGGTTAACCCCCCAAAAAGGGTGTGTGTTTATTGGAAATTCTGGGTGACACCAGGAAGGGTAGTTTCCAATGTAACTTGCAATAATGCTTTTTTGTGTGTATTAAAAAAAAAAAAAGTGAGTTGATTAGTCTAGACTCTCAGATACAGCATCATTCTGATAACTTCTGTGTTGTCATGAGTTTCCAAATTTGATGACTGCTTGAACTAGGATTTTTTTGTTTGAAACATTTTGAAATCTCAGGCTTCTGTTAAACAAGAACGCCAAATGCATTAGTGTAATAAAATATGTTAATGAAAGGCTCAGTTTAAAGGATTTCCTATTTCTGATATGGGAGAGTAGAAACTCAGATGCATGCATTTTGTTAATTTGAAAACCACTTAAGGTCTTTCATAATGCTTTGATACTAAATTTTAAAGAGATCTGACTGCTAGAGATCTTAAAAATACTCAGTCTCAAACAAGCTAACTTGTTTTTGAAAACAATCATACTTGAGCTCATTTCTGCTGCATCATCATTTAGAACTGGGAGAAAGATTAATGATGGATACCCGTCTTGCGATTAAATATATACATCGGAGCTATAACAACAAAACTGTAGCTTGGAGCAGATGTTTTTACAAAGCATTGTGCTCCTTTGTGACAAATACTTTAGGAAGAGAAACTAGAGGTCTGTGTGTACTTTCAATTCAATGTAAACTTGTAGGTAGGTACGTGTTACAATTGTCTGTTTTTCTTTTTAGGGCTCATGTAATCACAGGAGTTTCTTTGTTGTGTGTATCTTTTCAGAACACAACAGGAATTCAAAATGAATCAGGTGAGTATAAAAGTAAGACTTTATCAAAATACCTAGGTGTTAGAACAGTTAATTATTAATAAGAAAAGTAAATAATCCACTAAAAAAGAAATGTTCTTTAAAGTCTTCAGTGCGATTAAATTTCATAATCCTCCTTGCCACAATGTGTATGCTTGTAAGATTTATTTTATTTCATGGATTTAAGTTTTTTGTGTGTGAATTCCCTTTAGCAACATGTAAGTTATTACTGCTGGCGCCTCTTATAAGAACACCTCTCCAGAAAAATCTATTTCAACCTGAGGCTTTTGGTAATAACTCAGCTCCTTATAAAAGTGGCTTGAAAATTGAAGACTTCCTTTTTTTTTGTTTGTTTTTAACCACTTTGCCATTTCAAATGTCCAGTGAACAACGTGTCACACAAACTGATTGATCAGGAAGTTTCACACTTTCCTGGAACCCTACGTATTTCCCTAGCATCAAGTGAAAAGACCGAGAAAGCGCATTTCTCTTGTGCTGCGGTACTCTACTATATTGATGCAAGAATATCCTGATTGGAGGGTGTTGTTTTAATCAGTGCCAGGTGTACATGATTTTATTTTACATTTGTCTATCCAAGTAGGAATTATCCATCTGGTTGTTTGTCATGCACAATTGTATTACTTAAAGATACTTACAGGAAAAGCGTATGTCGCCTTAAACTTTTCTCATAAGTGCTTCTCTTTTGGATGGTCTTATGATGTCCCTTTGGCATGGGAGTGTGAATGTAGGATATTAACTGAAGGAATGCCATTTTTAATTTGCTAAAAAAGGCAGCTATGATCAGAAGCTTTCTTAGCCAAAAACAACCACGGTACAGAGTCTTGTAAAATGCTTTGTATACTTTTTTTATTGATACCTATATCTAATGCGTGCTTTTATTTCCCTTTATGCCCTTATTTGATCTTCAGCAGTTTTGAATTGAATACAGTTAGCATCTTGCTGAAGTATGTTTTCACTGAAGCTGTAGAAGTATATATATAATATAAATAATTACAGTGTGAAATGGGTTGGTGGGATGTTTCTTGTTGCTTTTTTCCTTTGATTTAAAGTAAAAAATTTTCAATATGTATGTGCATATTTTAAAAGTGAAAAGCAAAATATAATCTTTATTAGAGCCTTGAAATACGTATTGTTAAAATACATATTTATACGATACCTATACACAAATATAAATTATCATCTGTATAATGCAAATGACATTTACATTTGCACACTTCTAAGCATTAGTAGTCTAGTTTGGGGTAGCTTGGTTATCTATTGCTTCATGATTTATTTCTCTTGAGACTTAACATTTTTTAACCTCTGAGGTTTGTTTTGAATGTGCTCAGTGGCATGAAGTGAACAGTTGCTCTGTCTGCTTGAGTAACAATCCCGCTTCGTTAGACGTTATGATAATCTTGGGATTGTGCTAAAGTTCTGAAAGCTGTAGATCCTGATCTGTAATTGTTATCATTGGCTGTTGCCTTAGCATTTCATTTGTGTGTCCATATCTCCCTGCGTCCTGTTCTTGTGATCCCTCGCCCCTGATCTGTTTCTAGAATTAAGTAAGATTTCTGTGCTGTATGAAAACAAAGTAATCTTTCTTATTGGAACTGCTAATATTGTTTATGCAGTGCTGTGATGTATGTCATCTTACAATTAAATAACAAGGTGACCCTGCCTCTGAGAATACTTACAATAGCTTAGAGTCCTTGGTGCTTCTGGCTTTCACGTTTAGTTTTCAGAGTGTGCAGAGCTCATACGGCTTTTTATTGTTCAACTACCATTCATATCAAGTGTGTATTTATCATCAACCCTGTGGTGTTTTTTTCTAGCAGCGCCCTTGTCATTTCATTCACTGTTGACAAGTTGTAGTGCCAGGTCTGTATAAGAAATGTTTTTGCATGATGCCAAACGTCTTTCAAGTGTTCTGTTATCTCATTTCTTGCATTCTGCTTATCTCTGCTTTTGATGTGACTTCAGTGACGCTGAAACTAATTGGGCTATTCTTAATTTGGTTTGTACAAAAAGATTTTGTTTTATTGTTTATCTCATAGGAATCTTGAAGTAGTGAAGGAAAACCTTTGATATGGTCATCTTGTAGGCAGCAGGAGGAGGAGTAACAAAAAACTGCCAAACAGCTGTTGCTGAAATTAATATTTTGGGGTTTCTTGGAAGATGGCTGTCACAGGATAGACAGTGTGCATTCTCTATCTGTTTTAAAAAGACATCTTCCTTTACTATGTAAACTACTTTGTCAGAATATGCTGAATAATTTATTTTGAAAAACCCATGCGAACATGGGGTTTTGATTGGTAGCATTTATTGCATCTCAGACTGCATTAAGATAGAGCAGGAAGAAGGTTGTGTGCTACCTGGAAAACTGCATGGGCAGTTACTTAAAAAAATCGTGAGGCATATGTTAACAAATTACACCTGCACTTGTTCCAAATCTCCTTCCCCCTGTTTCTTCTGAGTTTTTCAATGATTATTTAAAATATTTCTGATATGCCTTTAATTTTCAAGCACACACAGTGAAATTGTGGCAAAGAGGGGTAGCCAAACAAGGTCCTTGGACAAGCAGAGTTGTTCCTGCTTCTGGTTTACCGTTCTTACACTAGCTGGCTGTTTGTGTCAGCAGTTTTCCTTAGTCACTTCATGTCCTTTTCACCACTACCTCTTTGAACTTTGCTGCCGTGTCCCCCTCTCTTCAATGGTATCCTTTCCTTTATCTTTTCGTTTGTCTTAGTCTTATTTCCACCAAAACATGATACTGTTTGTCATTCTTCACACAGTTCAGGATTATTTTTTTTTCCTTTTCACCCTAATCTCTGATCATCTGTAAACATCTTGTTGCAGGTGCTGTTTCTACTCTGCTCAAATACTGCTTGTAACATTATAGTCTAATTGGTACATAGGTACAATTATATTGAAAGTGGTGTGAAACACTGCTTAATCAGTGTGGTGAAAGGTGCTGTCAAAGTCACTGGATTCTGAATTCAATGAACCAGGAAAAGATAGTTTCAGTTAAAGGAACCCCTTCAGCCCTCAGCTAATTTTTTTGCCGTTGCTCTTAAGTCACTTCACCCCAGCTAATATGAATGCTAGCCATGTAATATTTTTGATGAACTTCAGAGTAAGAAGCTTAAAAGTGAAATAAGCTTCAAGTGCTTTTGTATTCAACATTGCTGCCTGGGAGTGAGTGAAGAATACTGTATTAAGTCTTCAGTTAAATGTAAAGTTGGCTGTAGGAAATGCACCAGTATGCTGTCCTTATCAAGAGGTGAATTTTTAGACAGAAAAATAAATTTGAATGTGATTGTTCTGTGTTGGTGGAAAAATGATTGAAATACAGTATTTCTTTTTTTGGTAGACAGACATTCCTTGAGGACAAGTTGTGATCTGGAAAATATTTTAAGTTGCTACATTTAGATTGCAAATAAAATGAAATTGCACTGATTTGACTGAACTAAATTGTTGTTTATTTTACTGTTTAGTATTTGGTTACTTATTACCATTCGTTTGAGGTGTGAAATGTATTGTTATGTACTAGATCATAGCCAATTTTCTGGTTCCATTAATATGACAGGTGTCAAATGAGTCTGAGTGTTGTATTCTCTGAATGTAGCTGCTAGTCTTTGATTTATGTAGGTACACGCAAAATAAAGTTCTGATTGTATATTACTCCATACAAATACAACTTTTAAAATGATAGAATGTTTTTGGAATATTTATGGATAAAAGGAGGTGTGACTATTAACGAATATGCCAGACACATCAGAGGATATAACACAGTGCTGGACACTTCTGTCTTAAATCAATTGACTCTGATTTTTAAAGTTTTGGTGGGTTAAAACTTATTTGCAGGTTTGAGATTTTTAACTGCTCATCTAGCTGTGGTTGAAAAAAAAAAAACCAAACAAACAAAAAAAAAACCCAAAAAAAACCCAAACCCAAAAAAACCTCAAAAAACCCAAACCCAAAAAAACCCCAAACAAGCCAAACCTCCAAATAAAACCCAGCTATAGAGCCACCCTACTTCTGTTAGCTTGAAACTTGTTTTTCATCGTTCCGATGGCTGTATTGTTTATTCTCTGTGGTCCCCCTCATCTATGCTGATATGCAGTTTGTTAGAAACCACTATGAAAAATAGGCTTCGTTATTCCCTAATGAAATCATGGGGAAATGTACTGGAAAAATATTTAGGTTTCTTTGATATGCTGAGAACATTTTTCTTTTTCGTTTGATGAGACATGGCTTCATGGGTATCAGTTCAAGGGTAGCAGATGTCTGAAAATCAGACTTCTTTCATCACTGTTTTGTCTTGTGAATTGTTGGAAGAGCAAAATAGAACTTTGCTCTGCATTGAATAGGCTTCAGCTATTATAACTAAAGAATAAAGATTCCCCCTCCCCTGCCCCCAGTCTCTTCGCTCTCTTGGATGGGAAGAGATTTCTGGCATTCTGTTCCTTCCATGGTTTCCAATTTGGGGGTCTTTCTCCCCTACATATAGCTCTCTAGGATGTGTCTGTGCAGCTGTTAGGGCTTATCAAGGCAGCGATAGAATAACCTTGCTGCGACTCCAGTTTTACCATTTTTCTCATTGTTGCTGTTAAAGCTGGCAGAAGACATGTTCTTGTAACTTAACTCAGCAAGTCACATTCATAAATACGGAGAAAAATTGCCTAACATAGCACCCTCACAAAGAGTGGGTGCTAAATAGAAAAGGTTGAGCAGCTTTCTCTGTTCTACTTCAGAGATTAAATTCTTAAATTTGATAGCATATGGAGATGTATTTTAAAATGTATTTCCATTAAACTTTCAGCATAACATACTTCGTAAGTGCTCAGTGGAAAAGGCTCCAAGTATTACTCAGTATATGAAAACTTCTATCATATCTTTGTTTTAAGGTTATATGTAAAAGCAAGAATAATTTCCATAAAGTCAGGGTTTACTTGGACAAGCGTAGTGTTGCCCAAGTTGTTATTTCTCAGTTTAACCCCTCCTAAAGCTTGTTCAGAGCTTAAGTGTAACATCCTTCCTATTATTTACTGCCATCACCGTCGGTATTTGTTTCTGACCAGAACGATTGAAGTTTGATGTTAGAGGGCAGGTACTTTTTTTAGGGCTGTGGCACGTGGTTCAATATATGCCTAGTTCTCAGCACACACAATTCTTTCATAATATGGACAGATTTTATGGGAAACCATGCATGCTTGTAGCTTTGAAATTCCAGTCACTTTTATCAGTGGTTTGTTGATTATAATTAGGTAGTAGAGAGCTAGTTGTTTAATGACAAGTGTAAGTAGCATTTTCTGTTGTGTTATACAAATAATAGTATGAATAATAGTACAGGCAGCCTATTGAACCTTGTAGGCTCCTTAAAATGGAACTAATCGCTTACTAGGCATTCATAAATAATTTATTAGCTTTCTATTGCCTTTCGAACTTTAATAGAAAAATAACTTAGTCATAACCTGCTGGCTAAGGATTCTGAGCTGTTGATTTATTTAGGAATTATGATTAACATTTAGGATACTGAAATAATAACTTTTATGTCATTATTTAAACCCCTTTATTCTCTCTAAAAGCTGTTTTTTACTTACTCTGTTGCAGAGCAGTAAACTTGACATGCAGATACTTTAACTTCAATCTTTGCAGTGGAATTACATGGTTTCAGGTTGCAAATAGAGCAGTAGAAAGACAGTAATAGACCCAGTAGTAGCTCTGCGAAGTGTATTAAAATACAAGCTTCATCATGTCAGCTACTCTACCATAAGGGTCTTATGCACATCACTAGTCTCCTGCTTGGCTCTGTCCACATGACCTTCAGTACTGGGTAGTAAAGGGTATACGACAAACCAGCATCACTTGGGCCTTCAGAAAGGGCAAGGAGGAGGACCCAGGAAACTGCAGGCCAGTCAGCCTGCCCTCCATCCCTTGGAAGGTGATGGAACAGCTCTTCCTGGAGGTCATCTCAAAGCCAGTGGAGGAAGAGAATGTCATTCACCAAGGGGAAATCATGCCTGACCAACCACGTCTGGGCTCCCCCGTTCAAGAGGGACAGGGAACCACTGGAGAGGGTCCGGCGGAGGCTACGAGGATGAGGAGGGGACTGGAGCATCTCCCTGAGGAGGAAAGGCTGCGAGAGCTGGGCTGTTCAGCCTGGAGAAGAGAAGGCTGAGAGAGGATCTTGACCAGTGTCTACAAATCTCTTGAGGGCGAGCACCAAGGGGCCGGGGCCGGGCTCTTTTCAGTGGTGCAGCCAGGGGCAGCGGGCACAAACTGCAGCACAGGAGGCTCCATCTGGATGTGAGGAAAAACTTCTGTACTGTGAGGGTGATGGAGCGCTGGGATGGGCTGCCCAGAGAGGTTCAAAACCTGGCTGGACATGAGACTGCAACCTGCTGTAGGAGAACCTGCTTCAGCAGGGGCTTGGGCTGGATGATCTCCAGGGGGCCCTTCCAGCCCTGCCCGTGCGGTGATTCTGTGATATCTGTGTTTGTGGCAGAGTAGATGGTGTAACCCAAGTGCAAGCTCTAGTATGTACATTGAAGTAGTTAGTTTACTGCAACATCCTCAGTTCAGTAAGTACACCAAGTAATTTTTTGTGAACTGTATGCACTTCTCAGAACTTCATGGTTTTCTCTTTAAGTTACCATTTAGTCTTTCTCACAAGTGATACGTTTTCATGTAAGGCAATACAGAAACTATTTTAGATTGTGCTTTGGGGACTGATAAGACTGAGTATGCCTGGAAGTCATAATTTGAAAAGGGGAAGAAAAGAATTACTAATATATGTGAAATTATACTCTGTGTGGTGGGTAGCTGATGTTCTGGCTTTGCACTGTATTTCCACAGTCATCACTTGTGTGTTTCTAGGCAAGTTATTCCTGTTACTGAAACTTTACATCATTCATTCCTTTATGCACAGAGGCATACACAGTTGTTTCGTTTGAACTTCTATGTGCATGTTTAGGAAATGATTGACAAAACGCAAATGGAAGGCTGCACGAGTGAGTCTGGACCTCAGACTGTAAGTGCTGTGGTGGAGCTGGAATTGCCCTTTTGTTTTGAAACTTTGAGGTGTCCTTATACTCTAGGCTGCAATACCAGGTAGCTTTCATTATAAACACAAATAATGTTCAGGAAAATTGCAGTAGATCTCAGTTTTCACTTCAAAGGATTGAAGGGTACATAGAAAATGGAAAATGCTTAGAATTGTGCGAGTACATTATGTTGAGTGTCACCATTACTTTTTATAGACAGATGTTTATGTTAAGTCAGTGGATGGTTGATAAAATAGGAATGTTTTTCCAGTGATGCTTTTCATTAATGCTATCAATTATGATAAAGATAAGCTAAGCGCTGTGCATCTGAAGCCAATCTGATCAAATCTATATGATTTTACTCACCTTTAGTGAAATTTACTTGCTGAGGGCCGTAGTGGGGAAACTGCTCGGCTGGCTCAAGCAGGTTGGTTTGATCTGATCCACATTTGTTTTGCATTTTGAAACAGAATTTTCAGAAGATGAGTGTCTAGGTATTAAGAAAAGGTAATGGAATGAGGTTGTCGCCTTCGTGCAGTATTAATTTGCGTTATACCTCTGGTTTAGGGGCTTTTACTGTCTTATTCTTTGTAGGAACCCCAGGATTTTAAAAAATTGTCAGTAGGATGGTTATGAACTAAAATGAAAAAAACCTCCTGTTCTCCCTGTGTTCTGGCTGTTATGCTGCATACTGTTTCAATCCGTGTATCCTGGTATGGCAGTTCACTTGCCTCTCTTGGCTTTAATTGCCAGTAACATGTTTCAATAGTATAATTTGGACAAATGATGTGTAGGTCCTGAAACACTTGAAACAACTTCTCTCATCACTATTTGGTATTCAAAAAGTACATAGCCAACAAAGATTTCTACTAAAAGCATCATGTTTTGCTTTTAAATATGCTAGTCTTTCAGAAGGAGTCAGAAACATTTTGTAGTGGTAGAGACTGTATTTAAAATCTAGTATACAGCTGAAATGTAAAATAATGAAAACCTTTTGTGACTTATTCAGACCTATTCTTTTCTGATGTTAGATTAGGTCTATTGTAGCTGTCTGTAATTTAAATGAAAAATTGATCTACCTCTTTTAATTAAATTAGACTTTCCAGGCAGGTTATGTAAGAGCTGGTATGTATTCATGCTGCATGATTTTTTAAAAAATTTGAGTTGTCTGGTTTAAAAACAGAATTAAACATATTGCTTACAAATATGTTGTGTAATCAGAGTAATTCTAATGCTTCAGTAGAATGTTTAAGGAACTGAGATTTTTATAGTTATAACTCATAGCCATTAAAACTTTAGGACTGTTTCAGTGAATGCTTATGTGATACTTTTTTTAAGAAAGTCATCTCAGCATAACAGACTAGGCAGATCGATCAACCTTACAAGGTATTTTATCTAAAATTAGGAAGAACTTTAATTAGAAAAGGTACAAAGGAATGTTGTCTCAACATAACGTAGCATGTAACAATGGTGTTACTGACCTAATTACTTGTTAAATGTAGTTTCTCATGGCATAAGTGATCAGTGAAAATAATGCAACTGAAAACCGTTCCATAGATGTTTTAGGTTACCATATTAATGAGCAGTTTCAGAGCCTTAACACTAAGCCTGAACTCTCATGAAAACTGTATTCTGAAAAATACAGATATTTTCACAGTACTTTTCTGTTCATTCATCTTTAAGTGTAATCTAGTAGTGCTGCCAGGTGAGTCATATTCAGACAGGAAAAGGATGGATGATACCTTTAGCTGTATTCTCCAAGTGACTCAGGGGAGGCTTTTGAATTTGTTTTTAAGGAGAGGCCAGGGAAAACAAATGAAATAGCAAATGGCCTACATGAAACCCATTTCAGTTAGGTTTACTCACTGTATACAGCTTGTAGTCAGAATGCATCCATTAACTAATGTGAAAGAACAATTACAGCAACTTTATCGGTGTTTTACATATATGTAATGTGGTCTTAGAGTTCTGCATTAAAGCACAAACAAGTGTAATGAAAAAAAATAGTGAAAACTTGAGTGTTCTGATAAAAAGATACTTCTACATTAGCATGTTGATGGAGGGGACCCTAGCTGAAATGGCAATTTGGAAATTTTACTTCCATTTCAAGTCGGGAGTTTTTGTAGGTCGCATCGGTTGATCATCTCTTGTGCTAATGTTTTTATTTGTTAATAGTATTGGCCCTTCTGGCTTTTTGACTTGTAGAACACAACTGCGCCTACTGTCGCTGTGGAGACCTTAGATGATGTACCTGAGCATGTGCTTAGGGGGCTTCCTGAGGACGTGAGGCTCTTCCCATCTGCTGTTGACAAGACACGGCTTGGTGAGTGCTACAACTGTGAAAAGAAAATGAAGATTTTTACACTAGCTCATATAAATTACAGTTGCTGTGAAAACGTAGTGCCCTCCTGTGCTGGATAGAGATGGTGTCTGGTGCATGTAGCTGAAATAATTTCTGTTGGAAAGAGTGGACGACTTCTAAGTTTCTCCAGCATCCCAAGGTGATGTTTCTAGAACATCAGAATTGGGGTCAGAGGTGGACCAGGGTGCAAACAGATTAGATTGTGAAAATTCTGATATGTTGCTTCACTGCTGTGTTTTCACTTATGGCACTTTCACTGTTACAGTTTTGTTTTTTGTAACTATCTTACTGTTGTCTCTCTTTAGAATGCTGTATCTCACTATCCAGTCAATATAAAAAGTTTATTAGAATGGTTTCAGTGCAGACTTGAAAGCCGCTGTATGGAGCGAAGTGTTGTTTCTCTCATGTGTTCAAAATACTTGGCGGCTTTGTCAATTTAACATGGAAGAACTTTGGTGGAAGTCAGAATTGCAGGTTTTGAGGAGTAAGCCTGACAATAGATGCATTAGTAACAGGTTGTGAGCTCCTTGGAGCAAGGTTAAGCTTTTCTAGTATGAACCTGATCTAGCATGTTCTGAATGAGATGTCCGGTTTAATTTGCAATGATTTGTCAATCTGTTCTTAGTTTTCATGCTATAAAATGTGAAATGCAGCTGCCCATTTTCAGTTCTGTTAAGTCTTGTCAATAAACTTGCAGGCAGATGCACGTGTGTTAAGCAGTCCTAAATGTTTTTTTTCTTCAAAATATACTATTAATCACAGATTTTGTGAGGGCTTCATTTGCCTGGCATTGTTTCAGAGAAAGCAAATAGGATTTTTGATTTAGTAACATGTTTAGTCACAGAACAGCTGAAATCCGGGACCTCACAATGTAAAACCTGTCACGCTCTTGTGCTGTTTTGAGTATCACCTGAAGTACAGGAAAAATCCAGGTTGTTTGTCTTCAGAGCTACAATAGCCTGTGAGTAAAGAATGAAACCAGGTAAATACTTAAACCTTTCGTGACTGAAGTGAGTTTTGGGGAGAGGATTTTTGAATTCATTTTAGTAAACTTCAGTTCCCTTATTGTGATCTTAATGTTGTAGGATGCTCCCCAATCTAAGATAGACACATATAAAATGGTCTTAAGGAATATGAATTGTGAGTAGAAGATTTGCTTGAGATAACAGATTAGTTTTAACTACTGATACGTGTCTCTTCAGGTGTCTGGGCAACAAAATCAATTTTAAAAGGCAAGAAGTTTGGACCATTTGTTGGTGACAAGAAAAAAAGATCTCAAGTTAAGAGCAATGTATACATGTGGGAGGTAAGATATAGTTTATAAATGGAAAAAGGTGTCTGTCACTAGGTCAATATTTTGTCTTTAGCCTTTAATTTTTCCGGAGGTTTTAGAAATAGACATGATGTGAAATAATTGCCATCTAGCTATGATGACAATTGCAAGTAGTTATTTACAGATACTTAGATTGAGCAATCATTCTGAGTTACAAAGCTTCAAACTATTGGCATTGGTTGAAATTGCTGTATTAATTTTCTGATATACTATCTCTGGATCACACCTCCCCTTAAGAGCCTATTGCTGATAAAGCTTTGCTTTGTTGGCTTGAACCCCGAGTGAATCCCTTCTGCAACTGAATACTGTCAACTGCTTATGAAATGAGAGAAATTAGAAGGATATGGAATCTCTTTAAAAAGCCATAGCACTCCTCCTCATTTAGTTTTTTGCAAAACAGCTTTATTATGGGAATTGGTTTTGCTTTTGGGGTTTTTTATAAAAATTCTCAACTGCTGCAGTATTTCTTGTGCTGCTTGTGTTTGGGCTTGCCTTAAAGCAAATACTGTCTGGACAGCTGAATAGTTCTTAAAGCTTCACTGATAGTCATAAGACGTTGGATATTATGTAATGTAGGTGTCTTAATCTGGAGTTGAATCCTATCTTGCTGCTGTTAAGACAGTTCGTAACTACTTACAAAGACTTCTTCAGTCCTTCTGAAGACACACACAGCAAATGGCTTTAGCAAAATGGATGGTCAGGGAGGGGACGAATGGAAGAACTGTGATGTAGCATGTTCTGGAACAGAACTTGTTAGTTTACAGATTTTTTTAGGCTAAAGGTACTGATAGCAGTCATCCTTCTGCCCCCTGGCCTGCAGAAACTAAACTGCATAAACCACTGGATAGTTCTGTATGTGTATCAGATGAATTGACCTAGATCAATTTTGCATAAATGCAAATTCACATTCAGGAAAATAGTAAAGCATTAAAGTATAGTGTTTGTTGCATTGAGCTAATATTATCACAAACTCCACTGCATAAGGTATCTCCAGTTTTGATCTGGTACAAGAACAGTTAGTGAGATTGAATCAGTTAAGTCAATTATTGACCTTGCAATTGTTTTTCTCCGTGCTTGATTATGAATGTTCTCAGTGGACATATCTTAATGTTTTTTTAAATTTATGTTGAGAAATGATAGTCCTGAACAAGCTGTTTTGTAGTTTGCAATGCAGGTAATAATGGGAACCCCTGCTAGATTTCAGAGTAATTGTGTCCTGCTTTAATACTGATTTTGGAATTAGAAAAAAAGCAGCTGAAATGAGACCACGACAGTTGGCCCCATATGCTGATATCTGAAACTGCTCCAGAATCTTAGAAAATATGGTTTGTAAAAGGATGGTGGTGTGTGGGAGTAGTTAGGTATATGGACCTCCAACTAGAACAACCTTTTCCACAAGAACCCTGTTAGTTTCTTCAGTGAAGTTGATCTGACAAAAAAAGTAAGCCTTCGAAAAGCTGGCATCTCCAGTCAATGTTAATAATTATAAATTGTCATGCTAGAGGATCATTCTGAAAAAGGAGTTTTGTGTCTCAGGAGAGAAACAGAGGCTTGAACATATTTCCATTTTCTGTCGGAGAAAAGCCATAGACAGGGCAATGACGGCAGGTGACTGAAAGCTGAGGGAAGTGCCAGCTCCGTCAGAATGCCTGGCACAGCTGTGATGAAGGATCTTCACTGGGGTTTGCAGGAATTGCTTAAAGTTGCAATAGAGCTATTTCCTTTTTCAAAGTGCACAAGGCTTTTAAACAATGTTTTAAAAATCAGAAGCTTTAACTGAAAAGTAGCGAAGTATTTAATTTTGTCCAATAACATAATAAAGTAATATATAAAAAAGTAATAAAGTATTATGTTTTGCTATATATTCCATACCTGATAACTCTTGCACAGCATTGTTCTGCTCCTTTCTACCATTTTAACCAAAAGGATTGCTTTTACAGTCTTGATCTGTGAAGCTGTTTATGCTTTCATGTTGCAAGGGCTGTGTGTGCTGATGAACATTATTTTAACAGTCAGCTGATGAAGTCCATGCTGGAATAGTTTAAGTAAGGAAGATATTTTCTTTTTGCTTGGAAGGAAACTAAGATGATTTTGGTATCTTTATTGAGGCTTTACCTTTATTGATAAAATTCTATTTCATTAAACTAACAGTACATCAATACAAAAAGAATCAAATTTATGAAATGGTTCATGTTTTAAGCTGTTGTAGAAATGTGCTTGAAAATGAAAAAGTAAAACGGTTTGAAAAAACTTAGAATTACTTGTAAAGTAAGTATCAGAAACAATAAAAAGCTACAATATTAGAGTGGGAAAGATGGTGAAATCAGAGTTTTAGTTTATTTCTTACGTGCAATAGTGCAGTGAATGTTGCAGGGGGTAGTGAGCTAGGGAGGCTGGGTTTTTGAAAAGAGCTCTTCTAGGCAGACACTGATTTTGAAAGACTTAAGCAAAAGGAAACAAGTAAATAATATGTAATCAAATTGCACATATTTTTTCCTTTTTTGTTTTTCTAAAAAATCTGTGAGCTGCCCAGTGCTTCTGAGACATTGTGTACCTGTTAGTATGCCGGTGTTCTGAGACAAAGTAACTGAAGAATGATAGTTCCTATTGCCAAAGTGGTGTGTTCTCGGGTTGGGAAAAAAAAAAATACATAGCATCCACTGCTTGCTCTTACAGACAGCTGACTTGTATTATGATAAGAAGAGTGGGAGATGCATAACATGTCTTGAAAGAAAAGCAGAGTTGCCTGTCATCAGAAAATACTGAAGATGTCAGTAACCTTGCTTTATTGCAAGCTGTCTTGAAATGTAAAACAGGAGTAGGCGTTAAATTTTTCTCCAAGAATGGAAACCAAAGAATTTACACAGCATCTTGGAACATGGTCAATTTTTTAGGGTAATCACAAGATTTCTGAAAGGTTAAGATTTTCTTTAATACTCTGAAAAAAGATTAGATATAAATTGTGCTTTCCTTTATCTTTCCAAATAAAGCAAATGTTTCTATATAGTTACTTTTCTCAGTTGATCAGATAGTAAAAGTAAACCTCTTATGGCTTTTATATCTTAAAATCGGTCATTTTATTAAATGCAAAATCTAGAGAATAATTTCAGGCTTGCCAGACTGAAAAGAAAGCATAAAATGTTTTTACTATTTTGGCTTTTGAGCCCAAAAACTTAAGAGAAAGACTTGCACACCAAAAGTTATTTTTTCCCATTGTACCAGTTCCACTAAAAAGATTTCAGAAGACAGCGGACGCTGCCCACCCAGTACAACCCCACCTCTGCTCATGTCCCCTGTGTTATCTCTGCCCTTAGATACTACTGCTTTGTATAGCTTTAAAATGTGAGGTGTTTTAGTGCGTGTACGCTTCAGTGTTAAGTTGTCCATTTGCTTAATGCCATTTTTGTCTCACAGGTGTATTACCCAAACTTGGGATGGATGTGTGTTGATGCAACTGATCCAGAGAAAGGGAACTGGCTCCGGTATATAAACTGGGCACGTTCGGGAAAGGAGCAAAATCTGTTTCCTCTGGAGATCAACAGGACCATATACTACAAAAGTTTAAAGGTACCAGTGTCTGAAGAATCATTTACTGCTCTGTTACATTTTATTAATAATACTTTTTATTCCCTTTTATTCAAATCCTTCTTTTCTCTTTACTATTTGTATTGAATAGATTTTAAAACATGTTATGAAATACAATGAAAATACTGCAAATGGTACATTTCATTGGTCTAAATTCTTCTGTGACAGTACAGTTGACATTAAGATCTACTGTTAAAATGCAGGTTATGTATGAATTTTAAATCTATTTTGTTGGTCAGTGATTTGCTGTAGTACCAAATTGGATACAAACTAGAATGAAAAACTATAGCAGATTACATAAAATAAATGATTTTCTATTTCTGTAGATACCAAGACACTTTTTACAGAGGATTTTTTGCAGAAATCTGTTAATTTTATGGGCTTTGCATTGTATGACAAAGATCTGTTGCCAAGACGCTTTTATGGGTAGCTTCATGAAACAAGTTTTCCTGGTTTTATACCATTCCAGTTTGATTCAGAGAATATGGGGGGCAGGAAAAAGGGTGTAATTCCTGGGGCATTGTATCTCCCAAACCAAGAAAAAAAGATAGTTTACCTATAAGTAGTGATAGAGTGTGTTAGTGTTAGAATGTTGTGGCTATAGCGTTACTTGAATCTCTGATCAACCTACTAGCACCGAGTATGTATAGCTCAACTTGGTTTCTATTTAAAATGGTTTTGTGGTTTTGGGGTATATGCAGGCTTGCTGTTATGCTGTTGCAGTTCCTTACATTTCCTGGTAAG
Organism: Falco biarmicus; assembly: GCF_023638135.1. NCBI lineage: Eukaryota > Metazoa > Chordata > Aves > Falconiformes > Falconidae > Falco > Falco biarmicus. The sequence goes on along the minus strand of NC_079290.1, from coordinate 111,418,614 downwards.
ACCAACATCTATTAAGTAACTGGTCGTCACTTAATAACGTTGATACCATGCAGTTCGGCAGTATAGCAATATGTAAAACTGTTATATTTTTAGGTCACTCAAACTAGCTTGAAACTTCTGAACGTTCTCGTAGCTTTGAGATAGCACTCAGGTAGAGGTTTGCTATTGCCAGTCAGACTATTGACTCTCTCCAGTGTTTATTCACTGAGGGCAGGCTCCCAGTGTGGACCTGTAGTCAGCTTAGTTTTCCCTAGACATTTTATCTTAGGTTGCCTCTGCCTTTGCCCACAGTCACATCAGTTCATTAAGGTTATGTGTGCTTTTGGAGTCACTCTTGACATTTTGAATTTCTCTCATTGAATCTTTTCTGCAAAGGTTTTAGTCCTGTGAAAGACAAGCATTCATATATTTCAGACTTGTTTTCTGGTGGATAATATTGCACTTTGGGAAAGAATTGCACCGCTAAAAGAGGCTGAGCACTGCTGACAGAATAACAAATACCTTGCTTGCCTCAGCATCTGAAATGCCCTGTTGTTCCTTTGACTGTCTTTTCTTGCAACCTGATGAATTTTATCCTGGTAGGTCTTGCCAACAAGATCATGCTGCCAAGCAGCTCTTTCTGAAGATTGTCAGAGCAGCCTATAAGGATCAGTTTTATTGGTTTCAAAATCTGTCTGGGATTTGTTGCAGTGTGAGATTTTGAGTTTGGGACATGAAAGAGTTCTTCAAAGAATCGTCGTCTTCAGGCTTGCTTTTTTTTATTTTTTGCCCCTGCAGCAGCCACTCAGAGGAGTGTGTTTATTAGCTTCAGTTCAGTGTTGGCAATACCAGTCCTAGTCAGGCTTCTGGAAATTCACGTTGGTGTCAGCACTGTATGCTACTTGGAGGGAGTTTTACATCAGAGGTGGCACTAGCTGCAGGTTGCCTCTGTGCTGAGTCTTGCCGCTGTACCCCGTAGAGGCCAGTGTCGAAGCAGCAGCTCTGTGTAGTTTTGGGCTGGTGTGTCACACGAAGTGGGGCGCTGGGACCCGAGTTGGTACAAAACCACTGAGTCATTTCTGCCCTGTAGATTTAGTTCAGGAGCGCAGTGTGGACATGCTCAAACTAGTTCTGCGTGAGCCAAATTGGGATAGCTGGCATTAGTAATCCCAGCTTCGTGCTGCTCAGAAGTAACCAAACTGTTCCCAGGACCAAGTTAGTCCAAGAAGCATTGCAGCCGTGGTTAGTGGTGCGCTCCTGCTGCTCCTGGGCTGTCATGGCACAGGTAACTTGGCAGGTAATTTTAAGAGGTGGCTGCAGAAATGTCCCGAGTTGCTTCAGTGTGCAAAACTAGGTTATAATGTAAAGTTTAACTTTCCCCCCTCCCCCCCCCCCCCCCCCCCCCCCCAGTATGGAGCAAGCTCCCAAGTCTATAGTAATGCATGTTTCTTAAAAGTGCATATTGATACTCCAATTATTTCTTGAACCATCTATTTCAATATATCTTATTTTCTTCTACTTTTTAGAGAAGTGCTATGTAAGGAAAATATTGATCTGTGGTGATTTTTGAAGTGAAAACTTGATGTGAAATTGGACAGTTTTCACTACCATTAAATATTCAGCATTCAGTCAGCATACTGATAAATCAGGTCAGGATTTAGAAAGTCATGTTTTGTGGGTTTTTTTAATTGCACAAGTAGACTATTCTTGTACTTTTATAGGAATATTTAAAATCAAATATTGTGTCTTGATTTCTTGACCATTCCAAGAATATGAAAACCAAAGGAGGGCATTAAGAAAGCTTTTGTTTAGTGTTTTGTAAACTTATTTTCTTTATTTAAGTGACAAATATATAGTAAGCAGGCTTTTTAAATAAAGTTAACGTGAAGAAATTGGAAGTTAAGCTGCAAGTGACTGACAGCATAGGAGAAGTATAATACAGGGGAAGAGGTTTTGAATGTGTGGTCTCAAGGGCAAGTTACTGTCTTGAGGCATTTAAATACTGTCTGTTCTGTTGGTTTTCACTATCCTATACCTGAAACTGCAGGAAAAATTCATACCTTGGGGGGGAAAAAATGGTGCTGTTTTCTGCTTTCTTTATAAAATACAGTTGCTTGTATGTCTGATTTTTATTTAAAGGTTTGGTTTTGTCTCACCTTTTGTATCAGACATGATGTTGTGCTTGTAGAGTCCATATGGTCTTAGATTCACATCATGTCTTATTGATAACTGAGACAAAAGAAAGCATGTAATAAACAACATCTTAAAGGTCCTTCTCTTTCTGCATGTAATGTTTTATGGTGTATACACTGTCATTTCAAAACTGTTGTAAATTTACCAGCCCAGGTAGGTACACATGCTTCCTTCCTGATCTTTATCGTAATTCATACATTTGGGGGAATTCCATTTAGTGATAAATGAACAGCACAGTTTTTATTTACCCCCAAAGGAGAATTAGAGTGGCTGGTATGTAATTTTGTTCTGCCTTACCTCGAAGCATTTAAAATATTGTCATGGCTAGCTATTTTTTCCTAAGGTTTTATTCAGCTTTTTGTGGGTTTCTGGTTTCTAAGTTAATAAACAGGTTGATTTCCAAGCTTCATTGCTAAGATAAGCAAACTCCAAATTTCCTTGGTGTAAAAGAACCTCAAAACTGCAGAGCTTTAACTTTCCTGTTCTCTGCTGTAAATGCATAGTAGTAGAATGGAACTTCTGAGCGAGCACAAGCAAATATTTTTTTCTCTTCGATCTTCTCTTCATCTTTATTGAAGGACTGAGGAGATTTGTAGGCTGCTTTTTGCATATGCTTTCCCCAGGATGCATATATGAGAGTTGTGATATTTTGATGAAACAGCTTAAACTCATTACAGGGTTTCAGAACTTCTTCCTGCCTCTCCTAACGAAACAAGCTAGTTGAATAGTGTTCTTCTGCACAGAGTACAGGACTCGAATTCTTGAAGAAGTAAAATTGCAATGAAAACTCAGTTTCAAAAAGTCTTCTAAATAAGCTTGGCTGTGAAATTGTCCTTGATTAAGGTGAAATTAATTTGTTTATGGAGGAATGTTTTGTCAAACAGGTTTATAATAATTCAGGAACCTCCCTGTTACAAAGGAACACGTTATACGTTGCGAAAAATGTACACAAGTACTAATGCCACAGACTGTCCGCTTTGGTGACATTTGGTAAGTGGAGGCCACATCCAGGTGCAGCAGCGCAGTATGGTAAAACACAGTGTCTGTGGTGAAAAAGATGTGTTCTAATACAGGCAAATGCCTATCAGTCTGTAAGTCCAAGACACAGTGCGGTGCTTGTATGTACAATTAATTGAGTTTTAAGACAATCTGTGTTAGAACTTCTTGGGATATAACTTGTTAGGATATTACTCTTGAAAATAACAAATTTTGAAATTACCTGTTTAACAGGAAACATTAAGATTAAGGAATGCTAAATGCTGCAGTCAAAACATAAAGCACCAAAAAGCATGTGGGAGTTATTAGCCTAATGAGCCTTTCCAAAATTTGTACCTTATTTTGTAACGTACTATAAAATTCATACCATAGTTGAACCAAGCTATGCCAGCATGACAGCGCTGTACCGACAACGTGTAGGTAATAGTTTGGATGAGGTTGGGTTTTGGAGCTGCTCTTGGAGGGTGCCATCGCTAGAGACGGCCGTGTGTTCCTTGGTGCCGGAGCAGCGGTAGAGGTGGCATTTGCTCGGCATTGTCCTTTTCCTGCTCATGCTTCCAGTGAGGGAGCCAGTGCAACTGTCTGGCTTTGCTGCTGCTGCTGCACCTCGTTGTAGAAGGACAAGGTTAGAGGGCTTAGTTTAGATTCTGGAGTAGCTGCACCAAAACTGAATTCATCAAGTTGCGTGTTAGTTCCAGCCATGCAGCTAGCAAATGACGCGCTCGTTATTGTCCTGTGTTTGCATTGCCTAACATTTTTGCTGGCTCTTTTCTCTGAGGTTGTGTACTGTTTAGATGATCAGCGGTTTGCATCAGACAGCTCTTCCTCGTTCCTTGCTGCTAAACAGCTGCAGAATGGGACCATGCAAATAGCTCTGCCGCTATTTATCCTGCCGGCCCTCCGGGACTGTTAGGGAAGCCAAACCGTAGGCTTTGCTTAGAATACAACTTACACACTTAACATAGTTGTTGGGATCTTGCATCTCTTGTTGTTCCAGTGTCTGGGGGTATAAAGATATAAAGATAACTATCACCTTTATCAAGTGCTGTGAGACTCGCTTAAAAAAAATGCTTTAGAAGAAACAAATATTACTGTTGTTCATGGTACAAAATTTCCCTTTGGCTTCAGACTTGAAATAATAGTCTAAGGATACCCTTGGCTCTAATGTAACGACTCTAAAAATAGTGTTTTGCCTCCACGATCCCAATGTTCATTAAGCCCTGGGAAGAGGAGGATTGCAGTTAAGGTAAAGGCATGCGTTTAAATTGCTTTTTCTTGGTTTTGGATAGAATGCTTCAGGAAGTGGGGAGAGAGCGATGATTGCACACATGGCTACAGATACATCTTTACTCTGCAGGCTTGGGGACTTGGTAGTTTGAGTCTGGTAATATTTTAAGCAGCACGTGAAATAATTGTGAAGACTTGTACTGATCAGCTCGGTGGTGCTGCTGGGAGTACGAGTGGTAACCGCAGGGCAGCTTGCTTGACTGATTTGGCCTTTTCTTGAAATTTTTGATTGGATTAAAAAAAAAAAAAAAAATAGAAAAAAACCTTCGGAATGGCAAACAACTCTTTCGTTACTGTGATTAAGTGGGTCTGTTGAAGACGTAGTACTTACCTGTTTCCCTCCGCGTTCCCCTGAGCTGGCTGTGCAGCCCGGGGCTGGTGGGCTCTGTCCCTCGGGCCGGCCGCAGGGGCCGGGGTCTCCCCCCGAGCGCCTCGCACGGCAGCGCCGTGCCCGGGCCCCGGCCGTGCCTGTGCGGGCGGGGCGGCGTGGGCGGGGCCGCCGGACGGGCAGTGCGCCCTCCGGCCGGCAGGGGGCGGGGGCGCGGGGCGGGCAGTGCGCCCTCCGGCCGGCAGGGGGCGGGGGCGGCGGCACCCTGGGCGCGCGGGGCGCCGCGGGCTGCGTGGGGCACCGCCGTCGGCGCCGCCGCTCCCCGCCCCGCGGCCCGCCGCCAACAAGCCGCCGCCTGATTGGCGCCGCGCCTCTCTCTTCTCTCCCGGCAGCCAATCGCGCCCGGCGAGGAGCTGTTGGTGTGGTACAATGGGGAGGACGACCCGGAGATAGCCGCCGCTATTGAGGAAGAGCGAGCCAGCGCCCGGAGCCGGCGGCACTCCCCGAAAGCCAAGAAAGGTAGGGCCCGCCCGCCCGCCCGCCGCCGCCCGCCGCCCCCCCGCCGCGCGCGCCCGTGCCGGGGGGAGGCGGCCCGCAAACTTTTCCCGGGTGGGCGGCGGCGGCCGCCGTGACCTTCCCCCGCCGCCCCCCTCCCGCGGGCCCGGCCGGGCAGCGCGCCGCGCCTGCCGGGGAGAGCTGGGGGGGCCGGGCCCGGGCCGGCGGGGGCTGCCCTGCGCCCGGCCGGGCCCGCCGGCGCCTCAACTTTGGCTGGGGCGGGGGGGCGGCCTCCCGCCGGGCCGGCGCGGGTGGGAACGGCTCGGCGGGGCTTTGTTGCTTTGGATGGTTTCTTAATTTCTCGTTATTTTTAGGGTACTGGCGATGGCGGTGGTTACGAAATGTGGCAGGCGGTGCGAATGGCTACTTCGGGCTGACTTGGGCAGAGGAGGAAGAATGTCGGGGGGTGGGATACACGTTAGTCTCCATGCAAATACGTATGTCGGACCAGACATCCATTATTTTTTCCATGACTAATTCAGTAGCGATATTTTTTAGCGTGCATGAGGCTCCACGCACGGCCTTATATAACTGACATTTCGACTACCGTTTTAGGCCAAAATCGCAACAGAAGCTATCGCTTACAGGGAGTAAATATAAAAAGGAAGTATTTGCAGTTGTAGCACAAGGGTATCAATTCCTCTTGTAGGTGAATATCTACATTTGAGAATTCCCTGAAGGCTACAAACAAGCCAAAGAAAGAAAGGAGATAATATTTTAAATGGCATCCTTGCAAATTATTTTGTTTTCAGACTAAAATTTAGGGCCTGATCTTACTTGCAGCGCGAGGCTGTGCTTATACTGGGAGCAAACTCCATTTTTTAGGAGGACAGTTACTATGTAAGTTACTTTAGAAATTGAGGAGAGGGCTGGGAGAAAGAAGTGGTGCAGCACAGTCAGTTATTCTTTCGAGCAGCGATTTGTAGGTCAAGCTAATGCAAACTGAAATTCAGGCACTGATTTTTAGTGTGCTGCCTGTAATGAAAAGCATATTGAGCACATATATAAGTAAAGCTGGGTAAATTAGAGGCTGTATTAGGCTTTTTCTTAAATGTGCATTATCTTAGCAAATAGAATTTGTGTGCCTGTGATTTACCTGAAAGGCTAGAAAAACAGCTTGAAAGAATTTGATTATATTATAAATCAGAAAAGCCAGACAGAATAATTTCTAAGTTAATTTTTCATGTCATAGAAGTTTGATTTGCATTTGTGAAGTTATAGATAAAAATATCAGTAAACTAATCTGGTGCTTCCTGGGTTTTGATTTTCTGCTATTTTGTAGATTTAGAGTTTTAACTGTTTTTACAGATTTCAGACTGGCATTTTATAATTGGATCCTTACCAAGGCTTACAGATATTAAAAAAACCCAAACAACAAAAACCATGAAAAAAAACCCCACCAAAACCCAACCCCAAATACAATATATATATATATGAAGCAGTTGAAAATAAACAAGGTTAATCTATCGTTGGAATTACACTCTTGTGTCATGAAGCAGAAAGACCAAATTCTTATTTGCTTTAAAATGTTATGTTTCAGCATACTTGCTGTAAAAGATAATGCCATTCATAGTATGTGCTTTATTCTTTTCTAATGCATGTGTATTTTGAAATTGTGTAGTTCTGTTTTTAGTGGGTTCCACTGGAATTATTTTTAGTCTTCTACATTTACTTTTAGTTACTTTAATATTTGTGGTAACATCTGCTAATATTTGCAATTCACAGCAATTTTCCTGTAAGAGAGACAGTATTTTTCTGCTGATTTGATAGCAGTAGCTGCAGTTAGGATTCCAAAATGGTTTTACTGATGCCCCTTCTTTTGCAGATTCAGCTGTATCTCCTGGGGTTGAGGTTTTATGGGAAAATAAAGGAAATTTTGATGAGCAGAATTAAAAAGTAATTTTAAAAAACACAATTCTAACTTTATGTTAAAAGGGGGGTGGGGAGGAGAAAAATAGTATCACTTCACGTTATGCATGTGTGAAGTTGGGAGTCAGTGCAAGGTAATCTTTTAGCTTAAATACCAATGTAAGAAACTTGCGAGAGAGTGACACCTCTGAAGGGTTGTGAAATTTGCATTTATTAGTTACCTAAACAGATCAATTAATTCTTTCTTTTATAAACTTTGTTTTGGCCTGTGTTGCAGGTTGTCGTCTTGCACATTGAGGAGAAAATAGAACTAAGTAACAACTGCCAAGTTTAAACAACTGTGAATGAGTGTGTCTTTTGGAAACACATTTTCCAGAAAAGTAAACTGACAGTTCAATACCTTAGCAATGACTAGACGTTATTTGAGAAATGTATTATAATTTAGTTATTCAAAACATGCAGTTATTTAATAGCTCATAATTATTCTCTGTGCAGTAAAACAAATACCCTTCTGAATTTTTAATGCATCTTAAGCCTTGTCCTTGGACAGTTAAGATAGCTATCATTTGACAAATAGTCTTGTTTCTTCAATTTATTTAATGAACTCTTACATCAGAAAAGGTGATTGTTTTACAGGTATTAAAAATGCGATGCATTTTGCCCAATCAGTCAAGGCTTTTATTTTTTTTAAAAAACTTTTCATCTTGCAGTAGGAATACTCTGTATTTCTGAATAAATCCTCACAGGCTGTCAGTTCAGATGGTCTTAACATAAGAGGTGGGCCTTACTAAATCTGTGAAGTTGAGATGGCATTTAAGAATCAGCAGCTGACAGAGTCTAGGGCAGACACAAAGTACAGATTGAACAGTTTTCCTTGACCTTGATCTGACCTTTGTTTGCAAGTGATTACTGACACAAGGTTTGTAATCTCCTTTAGAGCATATTTAGGATGGCACCTGGCATTCTCCTCCATGTACCAGTCTTTTCTAATGTGTTTGCAGGTGAGGTTTTGGTTATGCCAGAGTTGTGCTTCTCAAAACTCATCTGCTCTTCACTTGCACTTCTTCAGCTGTTCAGTGTTGTGCATGTTTTTGCTTTTGTAGTCTGCATTAATGTTCGATAGTTCCTGCCTGGCTTGGTCGTAGGTTTTCATAGCTGGAGTAAATCCGTTGCATCTTTCTTCTACCATGTACAACAGCGTAGGAGTCCTTGAGCAAAAGAGGCAGTTCTTACTAATTTATTTTTATACATTGAAACTTTGCGAGTTGTTGCTAAGGTGATGAAGGCATTTGAGATCTAGAAAGAAATTTAGTAGGATAAAAGGGTATGGCGTGGGGTGGAGGGCACAATGCAACCCCCCAAAAAAGAAAACAATTTGGTGAACTTGGGTAGCATCAAAGACTTTTATTGGGGCCAACCCCTGTTATCTTTGACATGATTACTAGGTGGTTAAGAGCCAGCAGCCGCTGGTGCATGGTCAACAGCTAGTAGAAAAATGATCTAATACATTTTTGTTGCTTTTGCTTTTTCTGAAATTTCATTTATTTGCTAAGCATTTATCATCTGCTTCTTCCAACTTGTAGTTAATATGCTTCTGTCCTGCCTGCCAAACTCATAGGAAAATTTGTTCAAATCAAATGCATTAGCACAAGATTCTTCATTAATTCCCTTTGTAAGGGGAAAAAAAAAACAAACCCAAAAGAACCCGAACAGCTTCGCTTTCAGTTTATAGTTGAAATCTTGTGTCCATTACAGGAGTAGAATCGACATTTTTTGGTTTTTTTTTCCTCTCATTGGGGCATTTCTTTATATATGACAGTAGCAACGTGCAGCAGTAGTAAGCAGTAATATCAAAGATGAGTGTTTCTTTCAAGAAAAACACTTCTGGAATCTCTGATTTCAGACTCTGTCTTCCTGTCAAAAGCAACTTTAACTAAATAGAACTGCTAAAAAAAGTATGGTAATACATAAAAAAATCCAGTGGTTTTAACAGGCTATAATCTGCTTTAAGGTGCTAAGCAGGCTCCAAAATGTAATCAAACAGTGCTAAAATAATCTAGGTAGTTTCTGTTACGGATTATGTGACAGATCAAAAGTCTGTTCTTGGAGGAGGAAAGATACTGATGTTACACAGGACAAAAGTTTGCTCTGCTACATGCTTGTGAATAATACCTTTTAAACACTCCTCTTTTTTTGGTGAGGAAGAAGAGAGCAATGTTTTACTTCTCCTGTGCTTATTTATATCTCTGTGGTAGTGGTTCCATGCTGTGCTGTTCAGCTCGATTTGTCTTAGCTGTGTTCCACTTAGCACTTCTATCTAGGCAACAAACTCCAGTGGCATAACTCGTACTATTGTCTGGAAGGAATACTGCATGTGCCTCTTTCATATCTTCTCTCTATACAGAGTCAGGCTGTTGGGGGTGGGGGAGAAGTCTGTAATTTCATTTTGCCAAAAGCACATGCTGCATAAGGCAACTTGAGTGGGAGTCTTGTCATGAAACCAAATGATCTCTTAAAAAACCAAGTTGTGTCACTTCTTAAAATAGAGCTGGCTATTGTAATGCAGGCAAAACACCTGAATCGGGTTCACTGTATCTTGGACAGGCCCTGGTGATTACTTACTGTAGTACAGTTTTAAAGACTCAAACCATTGCAAATAAATCTTTTAAAACTTTACTACCTTAAATGGTTGTACTGCTGTTTTCCCATAGTTCTTATCAGATTTCAGGGAGAGTATGAACTACAAGATAACACTTAGTAAATAATACTGCCCCAGAGGTAGCGTGAGGTTAAGGTGGGTGAATTATGAATCAATTATCATCTGTTATAAATATTACGCCTTTGTTTTATATTGGTCTGAATGTGAAGTGCAACTTCAGGCTCCCGCTTCACAGATTCTAAGTAAATATTGTCATAATGAAAGTTACACTGGATTTTCGTTTGTCTGTAAGCGTGACAATTGCTGGAATAGTTTCAGATTGCTGCTGTAGAAAAGGGAAATGTAAAGATGAAACGATCGGGTTAAGTTCTGTGATAGTAGAAATCCTTGCAGGTTTTTTGTTAACTACTTTCATAGGCATTCTCACTTAGTTCCAAATAATTAGCTGTACTTGAGAGTCACATAACTATGCATCCTGTTTACAGAAAGGTAGGCCTTGGATTGCCATCTGGATGTCATCACACATGGAAATCATGGCCAAACGATGCCCTGATTGTTCTTTAAGTTACATTAATTTATTAGTTCAACTTGTAGTTGGAATAAGTTTACAAGTTTATTTCCAAACACAAAAGAGCTTGTGAGAAACATGATTGTGTAGTAGTTGGAATGTAGCTTATAGAAGGATGTTAAAGTTCTGTAAGTTGTACGTTTGTAGCAAGGATAACATGAAATTATATTCTTACCGAAGCTCTGTTTCCAACAGATTTAATGAAAAACCTAGAAAGTAGAGGCTTCAAAATTTCCTGGCCGATGACTGGGAAAAGGCAAGGGAAGAAGAAGGTCAACAAGATAATCTGGAACAAAGTCTTAAAATTAAATTTACTTTGATTTCCCCAAATCACTGATTTATGAGAAGAATTATACAACTCTAGGCAAAAAGCTGTATTTGGGATTCAAGGGAATGGTACCTCTCATGACAGCTTTTGTCTGGTGAGTATCTAATACATTTGAGGTCTTCCAACCAGTGGAAGTTTTCTTTTATCCCTCATAAATGGGGCCCTTTCAATATGAGACTCGTATTACTTTAAATTCCCATCTTCACTTCTACAGCGATGCTCCCAGTCCCTATGATAGCTGCTGCGCTAAGCTTTTCCAAACAGCAGAGTGAAATTGGTATGATTCATTCCAGCCTGGCTTCTGCCAACGGGTTTAAGAATAGGTGAAGATAAGCCTTCATTTCAGAGATTTAAAAAAAATAAATCTGTATATTAAAAAAAAAAAGTTAATTCAGCGCTAAATTGCATGTATTGAACCCCTCAAACTCTGTATTTCTTAGCGTAAACTTTTGGAAACATAAAGCCTTAGCACATTCAGGAATTTTCTAAGTTATTAAAAACATCAATGTTTTTGCTTTAGTCAGGTTGTATCATATTTATGTGAACATTGGGAAACTTGTTTACTTACGTGCTGTAATTACAAGGTTGGGGAAGGCTGTAGGGTTGTTTGCCTCTTCAGAAGCCTCAGATGTACTATTGTGTATACACTCCCTGTAAAAGTTTCCACATACGCAGCTGGTAGTGGGAATCCACAGGTGCTCTCTGGCAGTGTGGGACTGTTGAGTGTGTCATGGTATGTGTCTGTGTCACACGTGGGATCAGACCCCCTGGGGTTTGTAGGACATGGCCCCAGCCTTGTCTGCGCAAGCCTCTGCCTGGCGATGCCACTACAAAAACAGAACTTTTTATAAGAAGAATTTAGCAAAGGGCTTGAAGGTGGTCGGCAATGCAGTGTAAGGACTCGGTGCTGATTATCAGACGTTTTTTAAAACAAGTACTACAAGCACCTTGCATACTCGCTGTTAATTTATCTCTGTGGTTTTTTGTCTTTAACTTAAAAATATGGCCTTCACGATTGTAACAAGCTGGCGTGTTTCTAGCTATACGCTTATTTCTGGTTAGGGCAAATGTATGTATTTACCTAACAAAGTAAAAATATTTTTCTTAAGTGATTATTCCAAATATAAAAATGTTCCATATTTTTCTTTATACTTTTGCTTTTTCAGCCATGCTTCTTCCTTACAGTATTTTTTCCAAGTAAAAAAAAAATAAAATAAATGTATCTTGAGCACAGTAGCAGCATTTCTTGGCAAATTTGCTAACGTTGTCTGCAGTTACATAACCTGCAGTGGGAAGTGAAATAAGGCACCAGACAGCTTTTCAGTATTAATCAATCTTTTTATATTGATCAAGATTAGCTTTGAGACAGTGAGTGACCTGGAAGAAGCTTGGTATTCCACTGCTAATCTTTTTTTTAATTAAGCCCATGTGTTTTGAAATTATTCTTCTTAGGAAAATATTTTTATCTTAATTTTCCTGAAAATAAGTTAAAAGTTGTTAAGTTTCTATTGAAATATTATTCTCCTTGAATAAATATTTTATTCTATTCGGATTTTCCAAAACTTACTTGGAATGTTCTCTTCTGAGTCTTAGAACTGTTTTAATGCTTTTGTGTAGAAGATGCAGAGAGAATTTGGTGATTGCTGTTTTAGGGAAGAGCTTTGAGATAAATAATTTGGAGGTTATGTTCCAAAATAGGCATGAGATGAATTCCTACAAAATGGGAGGATAGGCTGTGTTTTCCAGACTGTGACAACAAATGCTTTTATTTTTCTGTTAAGTGACCTATTTTGTGGCTTAGAATTGTCTTGTTGCTTGTCCCATACAAGAGAGCAAACTCAATGATGACTGCCTTACCTATATTAAAGTATTTGGGTTTGCTCACTGAATTATTCACATAAATAATTATTTCTTGAATTCCTTTGTATTACCTGCTGTTAAGTCAGGGGTTTAACAGACACTTGTTCTTTCTATAGTTTTCTTACCCACCTGTGCAGTCTACTTAATTTTTTCTTTTATAATTGGACTTTCTGGCTTTTATGGTAGATAAAGGTGAAGACAATGATTGACTTGCAATGTGTATTTTTTTTTTTTACCTCTGGCTTGAATCAGTCTTAATTCAGTGAAGTCTCTAATTTCTCCTTGTAATAAGAATCTTCCATACCTCTGCCTTCTTTTGTTTTCTTTTTATGCTTCATCTTTTCAAAAACCAAATATTACTGATATTGATTCTGTGTCATTAACTCTACTAAAACTTCTTAGTGCTTGTTTTTATTACATTTTACCATAATTTTGCATTGTCTATTTTACTTGTTTACGGAGAATGTCTTACACGGAGAGTCTGTATGAAGGTGCCTTGCGCAGTTTATTGTGCAGCGATAAACAAGCATGTTTAAACTTCAGGTGTGTGAATACAAAGTTTTGATAGCTGGTTTATTTATGGGAGAGATGCAGGCTCCATTTGTGTGTGTCTGGCTGAGAGCTCTGTTCTGTAATTGTGAGAATCTCCTTCGTAAGTTAACTTGACTTTGTGAAGTCTCTCTGAAGATTCTCATGTCACTGGATTACAAAACTGCAAAATACTGAAGCAGTTCTATATTCCACTTACTGATGGGTGTTTTTAGTACGTTTTCCAAATGAACAAAAAGGATAAACAGTTGTCAGACCAGAATGTATTTTTATTTTTTTAAATCTACCAAACCTTCAAATTTGTTTTGTTATTCCTGCCAAAAGTGTTACACAGATTTACAGGAATGACTTTGTTCTGAAGAATTCTCATTGGCCTACACTTGCTGGGACAAGTTCCTCAAGGAAATATTATAGCAGTCTATAGTTTTTACTTGGGTTTAACAGTTATTGAAATAAGACTCACTGGTATTTCAGTATTTGTAGCCAAGAACTTAGATAATGTCTGACCATTAAATTCTCACTAGCAAATATTTACCTCTTACAGACTTTTCCCCTGGCCTAGGCAAGCACAATATTTAGTTGGATCACCAGTGCATGAAAGCGGTTTAGGATGAAACTTTCAGAAGCAATTAGGAGCTTACCAGGGTTGCTGTTAAAGAGTTAATTTTGTTGTCACACTTACTATCAGAGTTCTGTAAAAGCATTTGATAGGCTGTGATTAATGCTGTAGAACTTCAAAGAGACAGTATTATTAATGTGATGATTGACATAAAATTACTCTAGCGAGAGTATTATAATAGCTGAAAATCTATCATCTTGATGATTATTACTGCAAAATGCCATGGAAATGGCTGGTGAGCTATACATCTATTCTAACTTGCATTGAGAGCCATATGTCTCACTTGAGTCTGGTGAAATGTGAATCTTGCTTTATTTGGCAGCCCACAAGAAACAGTTTAATTGTTGAATGGGAAAGGCCTAAGTGTTCCTGAAAGTGACTTGATTCGTCTTAAGTTCTGGTCAATTTTCTCATGCTTCGCAGTTTTTCAGAGCCAAGTCCAATGCAAACTTCCCTAAGTTGCTGCCAGTAAAATTGGAAACCAAATGCCTAATAGTAAAGTCTGGTGTGAAGCAGCTCAGCTGCAATGATAGCTGACCTCTCTTTCGTCGTGAGTTTGCATCAGAATGTTAAAATACACCCCTTTGCCATCGAGTCATAGGCTTTAAAGGAAAGGGGTGTGATACTGCTGCCAAACACTGGAGTTCTCTTGGGCTATGACCAAGGAGTAGGTCATACTAAGTTTCAGTGAGTTGAGTAAAAAATTGACTGCCCTGCAAAGTGTTGTATTTCGAGTTGCAGGTGAAAAGCAGAGTGTCTGGTGTTCCAGATCTTACAGGCCTTTGTCAGGGATTGCAAAAGCAAAGTGGACTTTGTGCTGAAACTTCCTTGTCGCTACCAAATCCTTAACTGCTGTCAGGCTCCAGCCTCCACGCTCGCATACACCAGAGCTGTTTTCTCTCATTCCTTGCCTGCGAACGAAAGAGTCTTAAGTTATTTTTCAGTGATGTTTTATTTTTATATTCTGTTCTAGTTCACATTTTATGCTATCAAAAGATGTGTGCAAAAAACTCCTACAGTTTTAAAGTCTAATTTGATCTAAGCAGGTTAATCTTGATTGAATGTAGAAGCTAACTGAGCAGAAGACAAATACATTTGTGCTCTGACTGGGATTTGTTTTCACTTTATTTGAAAAATGGAGGAAGTTGCCATTCCCTGTAGTAACTTTATGGGCCTGTTGACCTTTCTTGGTTTCATAAATTAAGCAGATAACGGTTTGCTGTTGTCTGGTTTGGGGCAAACTAAATTTGGTAATGTTTGTTGTCGGTTCTGTTAACATGAGTGCCAACTGTTGCTGTTGGCCTGTAGTACTCTCTTGTGCTTCTTGAGCAGTGCACTTTTTGGGGCAACTGGAGCATTACAATTAGAGTTCCTTTGCAAATAAAATTGACTATATCTTCTGTTATCAGAGAAGACTGAAAAGCATTTCTCTAAGAAAATATCAATGGGCTGCAGCTGACAGGAATGAAACCCTTGGTTTTACAGAGGAAGCTAAGCAAATCTTCCACAATTCCTCAGCGGATGAAAATTGTTCGGGGACTGTGTTGTACATTCAGATAATGTGTTTATGCGATGTTTACCCTGCTCCTTTGCCTACTTTTATATATTAGACCTGCAGTGATATGCTGCCTTATGACCTTGGATTGTCAGTCTGAAGTTGGAAGGAGATGAGTCTTTCCAAATATAACAGATGCAGAGAAGCAACACTTTTATGCCTGCAAATGTGTCATGATGCTGTTACGCTTATTAACAATTAAAGATGTTCCTTGTTAGGTTGAAGACCCAGTTCATAAAAATGGTGTAATATTTTTAATGGGGACTAATGGAAGTGCACTGCATATTTACTACAGTGGGTAATTGGCAATTCTGGTTTTGTCATCCCTGCTTCAGTTGTTAATCGTGGTGTTATCCTTGTACAATATTTGTACGGGAGTGCATGTCGTTTGACATACTGTTTTCACATCTCTGTTCTTAGTGTCTGAACAGAAAGTTCAGGGAAGTTAGTAATGCTATGCTTGCAGTAAATAATAGTCTTTAAAACTACAGAAAAAAGAAATAGTGTTTAAGGCAAGCTTGCATTACATGGCAAAACTGATATCTTGGCACTTTGGAGTGTGCTGCTAAAAGGAGGGCAGTACGCTAGGGGAAATACTACTGAATATGTTTTCCAAAGTAATTTTCCCTTTTTGAAATGCAAGATACTAGCCTATTGTATATATCTTGGATTGCTGCTGGTAATATTAGAAAAAACTTTTCATTAACAAAAATGTGTGCCGTATGTGTTTTTCGCTACTGAATCCCCCACAGTAAAGGTTAACTCTGCGAGTTGTACTGAAGAAAAATAGGAGAATAAGAAGGTTAAAGGAAAGAAAATTGGAAATGTATACCAAGGAGCGGGATGAAATACGTTACAAAACAGAAGGGCATAATTTTACTGAGAATACTGTTTTGTGGGAGAAAAATTTCTGACAAGTGACGCGTTGTAGGTATGGTGAACAAAAGGATTCAGTTGGGTAAAAATGAGTAACAGGTCAGATTTGAGTGGACGTAAACAAAAAATGTTGAGTGTGACCTTGTAGCAATTCCAAGGAGTTTAACTTCATACACAGGATATTTAATCTGGTGGTAGCAGCACTGTCTGGATCCTACATCTGTGAGAGGCTTTGCTCTTGTTTCCTCAGCGTTAGAGACTCCTGTTACAGTAATCCCAGTGCTCCGGCTAAATACAAAGGCAGTCCTGTTTCCTGGGAATTGTAGCCTTGGTACAGCTGCATTCTCCAAGTAAAGCCATAGCCCATTACTGGGCAAATGTTTGGGGAAACTGTGTGGTTTTGGTCTTCTGTGCAATTGCAGCTTTTCACTAACCTTTTGAGAGTTCTGTTTGGCACAGTAGAGCAAAATTACTCTTGATAACAGAACATGGCCTTTATCAGCAGTGTATGAAGGGCTAATTGGATTAGCTTTTGGGTCGGCATGTGGACTCAGCAATCCTTTTGGCGTTTTTGTTTTCTTTCCTAAAATGTCACATATTGGTATGGTCACTGTTGAATTTGAACATCTCCAGTTTGTCAAACAGCAGAATAAAACAGCAGGTAAAGTGCTAAGTAGTTACTTTTAAAAATAACTTAGCTAAAGAACCTGGATATTTTTGATTTAATCTTCTCAAATGTTTAGTGATCCAAATAAGGTCATGAAAAATATTTGCGTTATTTATTACATATAAAGACAGATTGATCTAATAGTGATAATTTTAGACTTTGTGGTACAAGTAGTCACATGAGGCCTTACTTTTGCATTATCTTGAAAATGATGCTGTCAAAATTAATGTTATTCCTTAATTATCTGAGTGCAGCATCATTTCAGGGTCAGAAAAACATTTCAGGGAGAGCAACAGTGAATGTAAAAGCAGCATTTCCTGCATTCAAGTAAAAGTTCATCTTCGTTAAAGGTGGAGATTTAAATTTTGACTAATTCTCTGTATTTACATACAAAATTTGGATGCTCTATTTTTAACTGAGTGGTATATAAAAACTGGCTAAGCATAGAGAACACCGGTTATTTCTGGAAAATCTGTTTGCCAGCAGTTATTTCTTTTGCTGCTTCTTTTGTTTTAATACTTAGCAAAATAGAAGCTAATGGAATATAACTACAGAGAAGAGTGTTTATTATATTTTATGTAGTGGGTTGGCTGTGTCTGTGGTAGCTGTGGTTAGCTAACAAGTAACTTGCTAGGAATTTGTAGTGAATGGTGGGAGGTTGTGTTTATTAGGGAGGGTAGGAGGTAGAAATACACGACTGCATTGAGTAATTGAGAAATTCTAGAGCAAATCTGTGTATTTGTGTACTCCATACCTGCTATTTTAAGTTTAGAAATACTGGCATAGGGGCAGAAAGAACACTTGATTTTTGAGAAGATAAAAGCTCTGTGTTTAATTATTTACACTTAATTGTTTCATCACATTGTGTGGTGCTATGCTAAATTTTTAAATTAAAATTGCATAGAATTAAACCCTGTGGATATTGGTTTGCCATACTTTTGTAATTGTTAAGTGACATTCTGTACTACTCAAGTCATTATGGATGAGTAAGTATTCTAGTCTATAAACTTAAGACTTCCTATGATTTATACTCCTAGTAGTCAGAAGGCATAACATAATAAGGACTTGAATGAGGTGCTGCAGATGTGGATGGTACACTACTGCAAACAGATAATATAAACTACTTTTTGCTTCTCTCTCTGCTACAGAGGGTGACGGTACATCATGTTTTGTAAACTAGATTATATGAAGAAGACTGGAGACAATTCCCGTTTCAATTTTTGTGGACTGGTGTAATACCATACATTTAAGATAGGCTTTCTGCTTGTAGGATTTTTCAGCCTAAATATTTTTTATTTATTTTTCATCTGCTTACCTGCATTTTGTGAATAGCATCAGCTAAGCTTTTCTGGCTGCATGCTTCTTGCAAACTGTTGCATCATTTCTTTGTGTTGGCATGGCATATCCTGTGATGCCATGCTAACTTTTCTTGTCCTGATTATTATATAATTTAAAAAGTTTGTGGTGGGATATAGTAACGTGATCTTCAGCGCTATCATTAAAGCGGAGACTTTGCCAAACATTTGCAGAAATGGGTGTTTTAAATAGCCCAGCTCAGATTTTTCTTACACTTTCCATGGCAACAAGTTCGTCTGTTACGCAAATGTCATCTTAACAGTCTCTGCAAATGCATTGCTCTATTTCTTTTGTGCAAAATGGATGTTTAGTGCTTGGTGCAAACATTTAATGCACATATGCAGTTAGGTGTACGTGTGTTTGGCTTCAGGTGTACTGAAATATCTCCCCAAGGTGAGATTTTACTGCAACTCTTGGTTGGAAAATACAGTGATTAAAATGCTACTATTTGTAGCAAGTGATGGTTAATGTGTAGCAATATGTTTATACAACAGGCAGTTTGGTATTAATAAATTACTGTGAAGTTTGTCTTCCATGCTTATTCTGTTCTTCTTTCTTCTGCTTCTGCCATGTAAGTTTGAAAGTGTCTTTTTAAGGACAAAGAGATGTAAGTTCTGCTGGAGAAAATTACAGAAGAACATTTGCGCACTGTATTTGCTTTTGTTCTTGATGTCGAGCAGCTGTTTTATCTCTGCTGCTGCTATTTGTGGTCTTCAAACAGTGGTAGTAGTACTGGTCGTTGAGTTTTGAATTACAGTGAGGGAAGATACATTATCTAAAACCATGGGGCCTGCAGTTTATTTTTCAGAGACCTTGCTTCTATAACTTTTGCTTTTTGAAAGATCCCTCCGGGAGACCTTCAGTGTCATTTGCCACACGTGAACCTGTTGCAGGACAGGCTATGTCCATGCGCTACTTCTGCCTCTCCTGCCAGCCTGCAAGGGAAGGACGTGGAGGGCTGAACTCAGACAAGGGTGGTCAGCCCCTGGTGTTTCAATTACACGGGCATCGTGAGCAGTTCAGGTGCAGTGCCCTGCCAAGTCTTTGTCCTAAGAACAGCGGAGGGGTTGTGTTAAGCCCGAGGCCTAAGAGATAATACGAGCCTCCAGCTGTGGGATGAAGCAGTCCAGCAGAGAATGGTGAAGCCAGCATAGGCTGAACGTCCAGGTTTGTAGTACATGGATGCGACTTTGGCTGTAGATAACTTCCAAGATTTTTCCAGTATTTTTCAAAGTATATAGCTATATGTGTTATGCCTCTCCACCTTTAAAATTAATATATTAAGTTTGGGCAGATTGATAATACAGAACCAAGATCTTCTGTAGCTCTAAATTATTCATGTGGGTCTCAGGATTCAGAAGTTGAAAGTTCCGTTTTGATAATTTTTGTGTGCTGCAAAACATCTCACATCAGCGTTAGTGTTTCACTTGCTTAATAATACCTAAAACTATGCCTACGTAAACAAGTTGTATCTGATAACCTTGTAATGGTATGGCAAGAAAAATGCCCCAGTGATTACTTAGAGTAATGATAGATTGAGGAAAGCAGAGTAATAAATATATTTAAATTTTGCCTTTTTTCTGCAGTATTTTCGTACATACTTGACAGCATTGTTGAAATAGGCCTTTTAGTGATACTGTGTATGTAGCCATTCAGATTTAATTGACATCCCCTTTAATGAGATGTTTGTTTCCAAGATTGATCTCTGTCTTCTGTGGCTTGAATTTCACCCTTTGAATTGCTGGAATATGAATAAAAATGTGCTGTATTTGCATCCTTTTTACATATTTTTTTTAATTCTTAGTGTTAGAAAGATTTAGTCTTGAAAATGGACAAGTCAGTTAATGTTGTTGTACTTAGTCTGCTTTTGAATCTGAGAGATCAGTACCTTCCCACCTAGGGGAGGAATTCTGTCAGGGTGTTCGAAAGGGTTTTATGTGTGCATGCACGCCAGCAAGTGGGATGCATATTTGTAGACAAACTGGGAAATTGTCCCAGTATAGCGTATCTTACGTAACAAGCCAGAAAAAGCTTTTATTTCATTAATTCATACCAATTCAGTGAGTGGGGGGGGGGGAAAAGAATACATACACCACCAAGGCTGCTCTGTGGCAGCACTTGAATATCTGAGTCTTTGGGCCTTGGGAGGCATCCTGTTGGGTTCTGCAGTCATTTTTGTTGCCAGTACAAGAGCATTTTTCCCCAAAGCATTTGGTAGGCAGTGATTTCAAATTTTGTTTTAAGTTGGAAGCTTTTGAGTTCAGAAATGTTCCCTCCCCAGGTAATAATGTATGTGTGTGTTCAGAAGTACGCTTCAGAGGTTTTTGGCTAAGCTTGCTCTAATCAAGTTTCAAAGCAATATTTAAATGCAAGTAGTCAAAAGGAACTTTGGGATATTGTTGCATTAACGATAGCATTATGTAAGAAATACTGGAAGCTGATGTTAGGATATTTAAGTAACTTCATTTTAATAAAGCAGAAATTATGTTTTTTCTTTCAAGGCTGTAATCTTTTCTATTCCTAGCCTAATACTTACTAGCTTTGTGACTTACCCTTGCTGGTTTTACTCTCACTTCCTCTTTCTCCAACAACTTGCAGTGTGATGTTTTGAACAATGTAGTGGAATAACCTCACCTATCCTACAATTAAAACTTTGGACAGCAATTTAAAAAATGTTTTAATTTGTCATAAGCTATGAGATGGGGGATGCTGAGAGTCAAATATTCCTTGATGCAGTAATATGATGGAGGTGTAAGTCCACAGTGCGTAAGATGCGGCCCCTCTTGAAAAATGAATGAATTAACTGTGCAATGAACCTGTAGTATATACTTTGAAATGTGGCTATTGGCTTAGACCTTTAAATAAAATATGTGCATAACCCTGTGGGTTTGAGATCATGTTTTCAGCAAATTTCTGTAATCCCCATGATTATACAACTACTTCTCAAACACACACACACATATATATATATACACACACACACACATTATATATATAGGGCATGTCATACTTACCAGCTTTCCCAAAATGTTGAAGAGTTCTTAGCTGTTCTCAGTGACTGTCAGCTGCCCCTAACACACAGGTATGTTGCTATTTGTTTAGCCCAAGTAGTTTATAATCTGTCTGAGCAGGTGCTGGTAGATAATAATTGAAAGGTTTTGTAAACAAGATTTCACTATGTAATGGACTGTGGCTAATGGTAGAATTAAAAAAACCCAAAAGCAAAATGAAGACACTTAAATGCTAATGGAAGAAAATATGATAAAAGAACAGCCTTAGTATTCATATGTTTATAATGGTCATTTTGATTTCACTTTTTTTATTTTTTAGTGCTTAGTTACTTTACTGTTTAATCAGTTCGGTTTATTAGACATCTAAGGTCTTCAGTATTTATATGCTCTGACAGTCATAGTGGGACAAGATTCTTAAGAAGTCACTGCAACATGTTTCTGCATTTTTTCATGCTCTTCTAGCCAACACAATTTGGATTTAATTTTTTGGAGCATTTTATACTGTTATTTTGGGTAGGGTATTTTTTTTGTGTTAAAGGCTTTGTTTTTTTTAATAGCCTGTCTTCCACAACAAACTACAAGTCTGATTTTCACAGATGCTTGAAGGTTTAAGGAATTTACTTTGAAAACATGGTATCTACCAGTATTCTGGATACAGGAACAGAGGAATTCTGGTGCACAGCAGACCGTTGCTCAAACTAAAAATCAAGTTGCATCACTGTTTTAGAATGCATTAATCAAAATAATGTGGAAATGGTCATACAGTTGTCTTTGGCTGAATTTTCTGTAAGGATTTTTTTAGCTTGTGTGTACACTTAATGTTTATTTCATTCTCTCCAATGAGAGAATGTCAAATGTAGAAATACTTTTTTTTTTTTTTGAGAAGAAACCCAAATAATCTGAAGTTGATTTATAGAACAGTGGCAACTATGGTGTGGGATTGATGCAGACTTTCTTTGATCTGAGCCAGTCCCCGAGGGATTTGACTGGTGAGTTTGTATTATGACACTGTAATTCGCATCATGAAACTGCGTGGTTGCTGTCCATCAGGGTACGACATGCAAATTTGACCTTTTCCCTTCAGCTGTACCCAGGAGACTTGAGCTTTAGGCAGGTGTCTGTGGTGCTCTTAAGCAACAGCACAGGTGGGGTACAGGGTAGATAGGTTGTTACCGAGCAGCGGTAGTTGCTGGCTACAGATATCAAAGGAATACTGGAAACTCATACCAGTAATTTTTTTTCCTTATTAACCCAAGATTTTTGGGGAGGCAGATGTCTATCTTTCACATTTCTCATAAGTGATCGAGACAGTGTTTGAGATAAAATGTGAGTGTCCTTCTGATTTTATGATCTTAACAGTGAACGTTTGGCACTTAAAGGTTATTGAAGATCATAGCATCTTGTACAGTATTAGCAATATTTAATCATAGAATTCAGCTCTGACTGTATGGAAAGACTGTGATTAACTTCTTCCCTTCTGGCGCCTGAGTATCCTTATCCCACCCCACCAGAAATAACTCACTGGTTTTACAGTTCCATTAGTATTTTGGTAAACAGCAAAAATACGAGCACAGATAACTGTAGGTTGTTCTGAGAAGTCTTGGTTAGATCAATAAAATGAAGTATAGGCAAATAAAGATTATTTCTCCCTTTTTAAATTCTTACTCTGTTGTCATCTGAACTCCTCTGAAATAAGTGGGACTACTGATTATCTGGACATTGGCAGTAGCACAAGATCTCCTGTGCCTGTTGCGATGTTTATGGTAAATATACAGGTATTGTAAAGGTGTAAAGGCAGATAATGCTTGTGCCGGTCTAAACAGCATAAGTGAAGGAAAAGGGAAGAAAAGGAACCATATTTAAAAACTAAGTTGCAAATTTTGATACATTCCTCTCTTGATCTTTGTCACTATAGACAAGTAGCTACTTTCTGTCTCTTTCATTCATTTTCCTTTGCATCTGTCTTTTGCAATTCTTTTAACGTACGTACACATATATTAAGTTCTGCCCTTCATTTATTCTTTTGTCATTGTTTCCATTTCACTTTCCCTGTGTTTCATTCCTGTATCTTTCTTGTTTAGACCAAGTGGAGGATCCAGCTGGCAGTACCAGCCATGTAGGACCCTTCAGGAACCTGATGGTAAGTGCACATGTGTACTTATACTCAGGCTTCCACCAGGTTCTGCATTCTGAGGCATTTCCCCCCTCCTCCAGGCTTCTGTTACATCTTGACATCTTAAACTGTAAGAAAACGAAGGGACAGACCTTGAGATACTCATTAATATCCTTTATATCAGAATAGTAGGTTGCATTTTTCATTGAAAATCTGCAGGAAGAAATGATGCAAATCCTTCAGGTTTACATGGATTTAAAAAACACTTTGAGAACTCGTGGAGGAAAGTCTGTCAAAAGCTATTGAATATCTTCAGAAGTTCCTGAACTCTAGCTGCATGAAAGCTGGGAGAGCTTACCAATAAAGTATCACTTTTTTCTTGGTTTCTCTTCCTGGGCATCTGCTATTGAGCTTTCAGGGCCCTGAAATGGATGCATCTGGGGCAGTTGTTGCCATACTTGAGCACAGAGGATTCTTTTAAACTTTACAAAGAAAGCTACAACCTAGAAAATGAACAAACAAAAGCTGGTAAAAGGAAAACATCAAAAATTGGTTTGTGTCTCTAGTTGATGTGTGTCAGCAATTGATCTGATGGATCTAAAATTACATATGTACGCAAGTGGTTTTGCTCGCTGTTCTGAGGAAGGGCAAGTAGGTGCTAGATGAATCTTCTCCTCAAATATGTTTATGCTTATAGGCAAAGAACTTTAAACACATCCAGCTGTATCAGTGAGCAGGTTGCATTGTGAGCATGTTGCATTTTTTAAAAAAATCTTATTTAGGAGTTTGGCAGAACTTGCAAATGATGTTCTTTCCATCAATAACATAAGGATGTACGTGACTTAAGTAACTCAGTTTTGCATACAAATCATGCTATTCTAGTGATTTCCAAGGTTATAATTGGATTTGAGGTACTAGAAAATTTATATTCTGTAAATGGATGACACCTGGAAAACCTACGCAAGCTTTAGCACTTACAAGTGATTTTTGTTGTTGCTTGTACATACTTGACCTCACACTTTTAAGAGCAGGATATATTTCTAGTCTTTTATAAGAAAGAATTAATTGGGTCTTGGTTTGAAGGCTTTTACAGTAACCTGCATTATGCTGAAATTAAGTGCTGCTGTAGAATTAGGTGTAGAATTGCCTGGTGACTTCATCTACCATACCATCATATGCTGTATCATATAGTAAAGTACTGTCCCTAACTGTGGCCAAGTTTGGCATCGATGCGAGGGGCCTGTGGATCAGTCTTTTCCTTCTTGTTTCCAGTCTCACCTGTAGAGATGGGAGATGAATCTAGAACTGTGTCATTTAAGTCAAGATACTGATGATGGTCTTCAAATGATAAGCCGTCTGCAAAAAAGTTGATGGTTCTCAAAGGGTTCCAGCAATTAAGTTTTGTTATGTTGCTGCTATTGTGATGTGTGTTTGATTCTCTGGGATCTATTGAAATTTTACATTTAGAACTTTTACCTAATAATGCAACTGTTTGTTGATTGTGTTACCGTACGTTTCGAGAGTGATTTCAGGTGACATGGCAGATACTTCTGGAAACTTACTTGAAATCCTTCATACTTAGATCTTGGTACTACCGGATGTAATTACAAACATTAGAGGTGCTGATAACAAAAAATCATGTAAAAACCAGACATTCAGTAGCCTGTCAGGTAAAGATGTGCTTTAAACTTACGCCTGTGTGAACACCTAAAATACAGGCTAAATCTTCTGAGAACCCGCAGGTATTTCCTATAAAATACAATTGAATATTGTATTGTCAAATAAACTAGTGCCGGTTCATTATGACAAGTTTAGATGCAGGGATTGTTACAGTATTTGAAGATATTAAGAGATAATTGCTGGATCACTTTTGGAAAGGGTGCATGTGTGTTTTCAGCGGTGACAAAAATTCATTCTCAGACTAAAACCTGTTGAGTTGGAGTAAGAAAATAAAAAAAGGATAATTAAATACATAAAACTGAAACAGACTGGAATGTGGGGGGAGCCTGTGAAATCTGAGCTGCTTGAGAAGAAATACAGATAATTATTTAGCTAGAATAGAATGTTCAAATAAAACCAAGCATTTCTTTTTAAAGCTGACCTGTGTCTGGTCTGTTGGAAGGGGTGCATACTTGGAAATTTTCAGTTTGAATAGAGGAACATTTTTTAAAAAGGCATTTCAATTTCTTGGCTGAAGATGTGAAAAATATTTTTGAGGAAAAAAAGGAGGAACTTGTTGACAGGATTGTGAGTTGGAAGAATGTGCTTCTAAATAAGAAACTGACTTAGGGCTACGATGCACACTTTGGATGAGAGGGAAGGGTCAGTGTGTTTAAAAAGTAGTATTTTGTGTGTTAAAGGGAGCAAAGGAGGAATTTGGATTGCTGCTTCTGGACAGTGCTTGTTCCAAAGCGGTGGTGTGTAGAAGTGTGAAGGTTCAGAAGAGACTGGTGTCTCAGCCACTGCGTTACATGGAAAATAACCATCTCTATGGAGAATACGGTGTTTGCAATTAGTTTAATTGGAAGACTTTAAAAGTTTCATGTGTTAATGCACGCTGAATCTTTAAGATTAATGGAAAAAATTAGCAGTATAATTTTGTAGCACATTGGTAAATAAAATTTTCAAGTCTTTACATCTTGCGTCACTGATCAGGTCTTTGCATAATGTCATTTTGCCCTAATCTTCATTGTGTTCATCATCCTGTTTAAATAATAAATGCTTCTTAATTTTGCTAACAGAAGGAGTTAGGAAACTTGTTTGTATCAGTGGACACAGTGAAATCCCTTATATTTTACTGTTACCCAGTTCCATCTAATTTGGTTTTACTGTCTTTGCCTTGTTGGTCAAGATCATGCTGCTTTTAGTCTTCTCATGATGATATTACTTCACTGCTTTTATTATAACTCTCTTCAAGTCATTACTCAGAATGTTCAAGTAAGAGCGACCTCTGTGGTTTTCTACTTCATAAGGTCTTCCAATTACCTTTAAGGATTAATAGTATATGAAGAAATTTCCTATTTTCTGTATACTTGTATGAGATACAGTAATTTAATAGCCATGTGAAGGTATTGGGTAACTATGATGTGAGCTGGTTAACGCTGGGCAATATGTTTCTGTTATAGTCTATTCTTGCCTTGAAAGTGAGTAAAATATTCTGGAATCTTAAGTTTTTAGAAACTCGTTGTTGTCTTTACTTTTAATTTCTTCTGGACTCTTAAGGACTTACTGCTTTATCTGAATGCTGTCCTTCTTACTGATCTGTCATTTGTATTTCTCAGGAAAATAGGCTTTCTACAGAAGCGTGTGGTGTATTCCAAAGTTGAGTGTTATAATTCTGCCACTCAGATATGAAAAATAAAAATTGTTGAACAGGAATAATAAATACTGGCGTGTTTTTCTTCTCCAGGAAAGAAAAAGACTCAGGAAGGTAAAAACAAGGGAAAGAAGGCAGCGGATACAAAACAGAAAAAGGCTGATTTGGATTCTACTTCTGCAGATATGAGGGATTCTAAAGAGGGTGAGTTCTCCAGTATCTTTTTTTTTTTTTTTTTTTTCCCCCTAACTATCCTTTTTGAATCAAAGGACACTTGTTGTCATGTTTTATATGTCAGCATGTTGTGTTAGTATAGCAAAGTGAACACATTTATATTGTTTTCCCAAACTTTTTTGTTAGTAAGGAACTGGGATATCAGAAATATGCCATTAAACATGTAACTCTGACAACAGGGAAAAACTAATGTGCTGTAAAAATTTAGACATAAATCCAAACTCTTTAGAACAGAATAGTAGAGAAAAGTCCTTATGATAAAATAATGTCTTTGGAGCTTAGTTACACAGTCATTATTTATACTTATTTAATAGAAGTTAGTGTCAAGGGCAAGAAATACAGTATTAATGCACTGACTTGCTAAGCGTGCTGTTTGTCCTAAAGATTATCCGCAAAAGTTGTTTACAAATTGATTTCAAAATTGTTTTTTTCATAGTATATATGTAAAAATGCCTGAAAGGTGTTTTAAATGTATAGGGTTTTTTGATGTTTTACAAGAACTTAAAACTTGCCACTGCTGTGTAACGATGGTGTTTAAAGGTCTGTATAGGTACTGATGTCTTTCAAGCTTCTTTTCTTGAACTTCTTTTGACCCGTAACTTTTCCATTCCTTCACTCTGTTGTCCCTTCTGCTTGCACAACACGTGCACCACCGTTCCAGGCGTCTTAAGCCCCAGCTAGGGAATGGGGAGGAACTTCTTGCTCTATACATGTAACTGCTTATGCACCATAGTGTGAATTAGCAGCAAGGTTATTTTCTTCAGCAGTGAATGTATCTGACAGCAGATAGGTAAGACTAGCATGCAGAGGTGTGAATAAAGAATCTGTCAACACCAATAAATGAAATGCATGCAGGCTGTGATTCAGAAGTGTAGAAAACAGCCATTCAGGCAACAACTAATAGAAAATCTGATACAAAGAATTCAAAGTACTGTGCCAACTACAAGGTACACCTTGCTACATATTGCAGTACAAATCCAGATTGTTTTATTGTTATAATTTGGAGAAATGGTCAAAATCCAAAATTTGCTTGACAGGTTTCCTATATACTGTATCAGTACATGTTACAGTACTTTCCTGACACTTACTTGCTCTAAGGAAAGTCAGTGAAAGTTTTTTGGAGGTTTTGTGAAGTGTTTTGAGGTCTACCTTGATATGTTCTGGTACTTTTCAGGCTGTTTTGGGTTTCTTGGCCACAGTGTTGAATCCAGAGATTCTCTGTTAACTATAGGCAGTTGCCTACATTTTGCTGAAGTTTCAGAAAGGAAATTTCTGAATACAGTTTTATTCTCAGCGTGGAATCACGGTGGTGACAAGTAGTGGTACTGTGTTGGGTCATAAACGTTGGATATGTTGTGTTAGAAGAAAAAGTAGAAGAAAGGTGTAGCATACTTTGAAGTGTTTGTTAAAAATGTCTCATGTTTTTCTTTTCATACTTTGTGTATCAGGTCACAAAGAGGAAGATGAGGCGCCTTCTGTTTCTGCTGTACTGTCCCTGGAACAAACAGCTGTGATCCAGGAAATGGTAAATCAAGATGTACTTCCAAAGCTGATGATCCCCAGTCCTACCAGTGAACCACAAATGGTAACTGAAGACAAACAAGGAGACGCAATAAACTGTACATCAGATGATTTAGATGATGATGATGAGGAGGAGGATGAGGAAGAGGAAGATGAAGAGGAAATAGAGGATACCAGTATGCCTAAAGAAAATGCTGAAATGCCTTTGATATGTGAAGAAAAGTTAGACTCTATGGAAGAGCAAAAGAGTACGTCAGAAGAATCTCCAGAAAGCTCTCCAAAGAAGAAACTTGTTGTGAAAATTCCAAAATCGAGAGGTGAATCGAACGGTGATGTTCAGGAAGCATTCATGTTTCCCTGTCGGCATTGTGAGAGGAAGTTTACAACGAAGCAAGGACTTGAACGCCACATGCACATCCATATATCTACTCTTAACCATGCTTTCAGGTGTCGATATTGTGGGAAAGCCTTTGGTACTCAAATTAACAGGCGAAGGCATGAGCGACGCCATGAGGCAAGGCCAAAAAGGAAACCGTTCTTAACACTAACGTCATCACAACACTTGGATAATGTTGCTGATAACCAAGTACTTGTGGATGATGGTCTTAAAGATGACCTGAACGTTTCCGGTCTTGTGCAAGACTCTGTTATCTTGGATTCTGAGAAGGCTTCCCAAGAAATGTCAAACTCTGCTTTTGCTGAGGAAAATAAGGAACCCAAAGAGTTGCATCCATGCAAATACTGCAAAAAGGTTTTTGGAACTCACACCAACATGCGGAGGCATCAGCGTAGGGTTCATGAGCGTCATCTTATTCCCAAAGGTGTCAGAAGAAAAGGATTCTTCACCGAAGAGCCGCCACTTCAGACCGAGCAGGCCCCGCCAGTCCAGAGTGTGTATATTGCAAGTACAGAAATAGAAGAGGAAGGTGAAGTAGATGATGTCTATATTATGGATATTTCCAGTAATATCTCTGAAAACTTAAATTATTACATTGATGGTAAAATTCAGTCCAACAGCAGCACTAGCAATTGCGATGTGATTCAGATGGAGTCCAACTCTGCAGATTTATATGGACTAAATTGTATAATCAGTCCAGTCACAGTGGAGATTTCCCCAAACTTAAAGGTTACGCAAACACATGTGAATGAACCTCCTAAGGAACCCTCTAGCAGTGGGAGCAATGAATCCAAAAAGAGGAGAACTGCCAGCCCTCCTCTTGTACCAAAAATAAAAACTGAAATAGACCCAGAACCTATAACTCCGACTAGTTCTTTAAATCTTCCTCTTAGCATTTCAACAGAAAGCTTACCTTTTCATAAAGAAAAAGGTGTTTATTTGTCATCAAAACTAAAACAGCTTCTTCAGACACAGGACAGTAAGAAAATAACTCCGTCAAGTGAAATCCCCAAACTAGGACCTTCTGTTACATCTTCGCCTATTTTGCCTCCTGGATCCAGTAGATTTAAAAGAAGGACGAGTTCTCCTCCCAGTTCTCCGCAGCACAGTCCAGTACTTCGAGACTTTGTCAAATCAGGTGAGGGAAAAACTGCATGGAATGACAATGTTCGGAGTTCAAAAATGCCAAAGTTAGAAAGCCACAGCAACTCACCTGCTTGGAGCTTGACTGGAAGGGAGGAAAAAGAGACTTTGAGCCCTCTTTGCTTTGAAGACTATAAATTATCAAAAGACTGGACAGCAGCTCCGACTTTTGGCAATGTGTGCAACCAGCAGCCGCTGGATTTATCTAGTGGTGTGAAACAAAGGTCTGATGTCAAAAATAAGAATCAGGTTCCCTGGGAATCTGTTTTAGACTTAAGTGTGCATAAGAAGCCTTGCAGTGATGCTGAAATTAGGGAATACAAAGAAAATTCCATACAGCCAACCTGTAGTGGTGTTAAAAAGAAGAAGCCAACAACTTGCATGTTACAGAAGGTTCTGCTGAATGAGTACAATGGAACGGATGCAGCCACAGACAGCACGCTCGGTGGCAACAGGAGTGTGAGCCCTAGCAAATCCCTGGAGCCTCAGGCAGAACCTGACGCAGATCCCAGCTTATCTGCATCGTCTTCTGTTGACACTCAGCCCCTTAGTTCCTCTGTTTCTCCTGCTCCACAGGCATCTGCTGTACCCTCCATGTGCCAGCTGCCTCCTTTGTTAACACCAACCAATCCTCCTTCCCCACCGCCCTGCCTGCCTGTGTTAACAGTTGCGACGTCACCTCCTCCCCTTCTTCCAACAATGCCATTATCAATTCCAGATGTCTCTGTCAGTGCCACTAACACGTCTTCATGTCCATCGCCGCTTTCTAACACTACTACCCAGTCCCCGCTACCAGTTCTTTCACCTACAGTTTCTCCTTCTCCATCTCCTGTTCCTTCTGTTGAACCTCTTCCTTCTGCTGCTTCACCTGGTCCTCCTACACTCTCTTCCTCATCTGCCTCCTCCTCTGCCTCCTCTTTCTCCTCCTCTTCATCTTCTTCATCTCCGTCTCCACCTCCTCTTTCTGTAGTTTCTTCTGTTGTTTCCTCTGCTGATAATCTTGAAAATACTCTCCCCGTAATAAAACAGGAAGAAGCTGAAAATGGACAACAGAAAGCAAGAGAAGATCCTCATATGTCCAGTGAATTGGGAGTTGTGCAGGAAACATTCAATAAAAGCTTTGTGTGCAATGTCTGTGAGTCACCTTTTCTTTCCATTAAAGACCTAACGAAGCATTTATCCGTTCATGCTGAAGAATGGCCCTTCAAATGTGAATTCTGTGTACAGCTTTTTAGGGATAAAACTGACTTGTCAGAACATCGCTTTCTGCTTCATGGAGTAGGAAATATCTTTGTTTGCTCGGTCTGTAAAAAGGAATTTGCTTTTTTGTGCAATTTGCAACAGCATCAGCGGGATCTCCACCCAGACAAAGAGTGCACACATCATGAGTTTGAAAGCGGGACTTTAAGACCCCAGAATTTTACTGACCCCAGTAAGGCAAATGTGGAGCACATGCAGAGCCTGCCAGAAGATTCTTTGGAAGCTTCTAAAGAGGAGGAAGATGAAGATCTAAATGATTCCTCCGAAGAGCTTTATACTACCATAAAAATAATGGCTTCTGGAGTAAAATCTAAAGATCCAGATGTTCGTATGGGCCTCAACCAGCACTACCCAAGCTTTAAACCACCTCCATTTCAGTATCACCATCGTAATCCTATGGGTATTGGAGTTACTGCAACAAACTTCACTACCCATAATATTCCACAGACTTTTACAACTGCCATTCGATGCACAAAATGTGGGAAAAGTGTTGATAACATGCCTGAGTTGCACAAACACATACTGGCCTGTGCATCTGCCAGTGATAAAAAGAGATACACGCCTAAAAAAAATCCAGTACCACTGAAACAGACAGTGCAGCCTAAGAATGGCATGGTTGTTATAGCTGGCCCTGCAAAGAATGCCTTCAGAAGAATGGGTCAGCCAAAAAGACTTAATTTCAATGTTGAGATGAGCAAAATGTCCTCAAATAAACTAAAAATAAGTGCATTGAAAAAGAAAAACCAGCTTGTCCAGAAAGCTATCTTGCAAAAAAAGAAATCTGCCCAGCAGAAGGCAGAACTGAGGAGTAATCCATCCGAGTCAGACTCTCACATCTGCCCCTACTGTAATAGAGAGTTTACTTACATTGGAAGTTTGAACAAACATGCGTCATACAGCTGTCCCAAAAAACCCATCTCTCCTTCCTCTAAAAAGAATTCTTCAAAAAAAAGTGCAAGTTCTTCACCTGCAAGCAGTGAAAAAGGCAACAGCCAGCGTAGGCGAACAGCAGATGCAGAAATCAAAATGCAGAGCATGCAGCCGCACCTGGGCAAGACAAGAGCGCGAACCTCAGGACCTGCACAAATCCAGCTTCCCTCTGCATCCTTCAGATCAAAACAAAACGTTAAATTTGTACCTCCTATTCGATCTAAAAAGCCAAATTCGTCTTCGTCATTGAGGAACTCTAGTCCAGTAAGAGTGTCCAGAATGTCCCATGTTGATGGGAAAAAAACTAAGGTGGTCGCTAAGAACAGTTCCTCTGGAATCTCGAGCAAAGCATCCCGGAAATTGCACGTCAGAATACAGAGGAATAATAAAGCTGTTTTGCCAAGTAAATCTGCTGTGGCGAGTAAGAAAAAGGCAGACAGATTCACTGTAAAATCTAGAGAGAGGATCGGAGGACCTATTACACGAAGCCTGCAGCAGGCGGCAAATGCAGAGGCAGCAGAAAACAAAAGAGATGAAAGCAGTACAAAGCAAGAACTAAAAGATTTCAGGTAAGCATTTAATTTGAAGTTGAAACAACACAGGAACACATTGCTTGCCAATTTTCTTGGTCTTTTTTGAGTTTCGGATGCTTAAATAAAAAAGAAAAGGTTGCATTTCCTAAAACATGGTTAAATAGCTCAATCACACTGAGGTATGATGTACATACTTGATGCATTTTGTCATGTTGTCATGAAATAATACATAGTTTGTATAGAGAATGTCTTTAATTATAAACTGGATTGAAAACTCTGGAAAAAAAATGTCAGTACCTGAGTGCAAATAAACTTAACGTCGTTAAACTTGATGTTA
This sequence comes from Falco biarmicus, assembly GCF_023638135.1. Lineage (NCBI taxonomy): Eukaryota > Metazoa > Chordata > Aves > Falconiformes > Falconidae > Falco > Falco biarmicus. The sequence goes on along the minus strand of NC_079290.1, from coordinate 111,385,575 downwards.
TTGGAGACACTGACCTTGTATTTGATATCTAACGTACACAGTGGCCCAAAATCATTCTAGATTTAGTTTATGGTGATTCACTAAGCTAAAAATGATGACTGCATTTTTTACTCAGTAAAATAACTTGCATTGTTGGTTTTTAATAAAAAGCATTCTCTGCATATCATAAAAAAAAAAAAAAAAAAAACCATGACCAAATACTTCAAAAATGTATGTGCATACTAACTGAGTCAGATAATTAAATACTTAATATAAGGGAAACAGATGTGTAAGGAAAGTTACATGAACATGTAAATTTGTTAGAAGTATCATGCTTTTATGTTTCAGTATAAACAAATTTTATAATTAAAGTTCTATTTCTTATTTGAGAAGAAGCATTTTAATTACAAGAGTAATACTTCAATAAATAAAGAAAATCTTAATCTGCGTGCCTGAGTCCCGACTTACATCTTCATGTAGTCTCTCACATCAATAGGATATTTTGCAAAGCGTTACAACTTTTATTAGCATGCTTCTGCCCTGTTAATCTTGGAAACGGGTATCTGATTTGCCAAGTAACTTTCACAAAGCTTACTGGTAATTAAGAGTTCTCTTGGTTTTGGTAATTGCAGTGCATGGCTGTGATTAACACCAGATTTATGGCTGAAGGTAGTATTTTTTTTAATCAAAGTAATTGATGGTGGAGGAGGGGGAGGAACTGGCAGCCTCCTTCAGAACAGGTGTCCCCTAGCAGAATTTGTCGAGAAGTGTCAAAATCCAAACTGTTTGCAGCTTGTGTGTCTTACCGTGAAGATCTTCTAGGTGAAAATTTTGAGGAAATACTTTGTAAAGGAAAGGTTCAATGTAACTGAATGATTTCAAAGTGCTAGAGGGCAGTTTGAAAGTTTAATAGTATTTGGGGTAAATAACAGTTTACTGAGGGGTAAGTTTTCCTTGACTGTCTCAAATACTCTTAGTTTGGCAGCACAGTCTTCACTGGTGTAATGAATAGTTAGGCTAGAATAATTCTTGCTTTTTGTTTCTGAAATAATGTTCTTAAATCTAGATTATCTAGTAAATTCTTTTTTTTTTTTTTTTTTAATATCAAGTATGTAGTGTGAAGAATTTTTTTGCCTTCATACACTAATGTCCGCGCAGGCTAACATAGATTCTACTCTATGCAGGCATGTTGGGGTATGGGTTTTTTTCCAGGAAATCTTAATTCTTAGTATTTTTTTTCAAGACCTGCTTCATGTAATATTTGTCTCCAAATTTGTTTTTCACCTTTCAGTTTTTCTGTGTAAACATACTCCGTTCACAAATAGTTTGTTTTGTCATTTATCTTCAGTTTTTGTTTTTTATTTTCTAGGAATCTTCTGTAAAAACAAAACACACAAAAAAAATCCTTTAATGACATGATAGAGCTGTTGCATGCTCAACTTAGGATAAGCACTACGACAATGGATGTGAAATCCACCAAGCTTGCGAAACCAGCTGAAGCTGACTCACAATCATAAAATTGCCTGCAGGCTTCTTGCTAATATTCAGTGTCAGGCACAGATTTTTCTTACTTGGTGCCTGACACTCGTGCTGGGCTACAGGATGATTCAGATAAGAGAAGGGTACTATTAAAAACAGAACAAAACCCACACGAAACCATCAAAAGAAGTAGTGGGATTAACTAAACCAAATCTTTTGCTCTCGTGCTTGCTTAGATCCTGGTTTTGTCCGTACCTTCATGAATGGCACACAGGCAGTCCAGTTGTATAACTTGGCAAAGCAGGTTCTATAATTTTGTCAATGATTCGTCGTAGATTCAGGGACAACGAATTTTGCTGCACTCAAAGTGTATTTGTCATGTATTAAGTCTCTTAAAGCTTTTTGCCTATATGGATCAGTAGAGGCCAACCTAGCGACAGAATTTCCTTTTCGTCCCACCCTCCTCGCTTTCTGAGTTTTTTAGATGTCCAGAGTACAATGGGAAAAAAACCCTGATTTGGATGTTTTATGAATTTTCCAAATTCCTATTTATACATGCAAATGAAACTTTATATAGCAATGAAATACCGATATCAGTTTCTAAATACCATATATATAATGAATGCAGTGTATCTTTTTATCGATAAGAAGGCTAGACCAGGACTACATACCTGTATATTTTGAAAGTTAAATATATAATTACTCTAAAGGGTCATACACCTCTATCTAATAACTTAAGACAACAAATTGGTCTGTTGTTCATAGCAGCTTTTTATGGAAATACTGTTTGTCATGTGTTCATACAGCTTTCAAGATTAATGACAGAATTGATGGAAAGTGACTAGTTTCTTTATACAGCCACCCCTTTTATTTTTTGTTCTTGACTTAAAAAGTAATCTACCTCTTAAAATTTGTAGTTTAATACTTGTTTGGTGAATTTGTGCCACTTTAACTTTCACTTTCACTATCATTCCCATTTTGTTACATTTCTGTTATGGGGACTTTATGTTGAAATATTGTATAAAGCATTTGTAGCAAGTTTAAAAAAAATAAAATATTTAAAATTATTTAAATTGTTTTGGACACTTCAATTGTACTATATGTGATTTACATTTTACATTAATTTCATTTTGTTTTCATTTTGGGTTGTTAATCTTGGAGCATGTTCCTGTATTAAAGTTTGCTGTTAGTTACATTTTTTTCTTCGATTGGAGAGTGATATAAAGACTATTCTAATGAAAACATTAAAAATTACCATTTGACATAAAAGTGGGGTTGTCATTGCTTTTGAACATTGTAGCCTTGCTGAAGGTACTGTAAATGCAGGTAAGCAACCCAAGAGGGATTTTTTCTCCTCCAGCATGCAATACTTCATTGAGTTGCAGACGTACTTAAGAGTCTTTGTGGTGTTGCAAGCACTTAATGACCAACTAGATGAAACTATCGTGACACATTTTATATAACTGTAATCAATAAAGTAAACTTTTTAAAAAATTGTGGGAAGCTTGCCTTTTGTGTGGGAACCAGATGTACCAGGAAAAATGAAAAGATGAAACAGTGTACATCTAGAAGGAATTAAGTGTGCTTGCATCCTTTAGCTGTCTACACCCAGTCCACTGAGACGAATTTATAACCATTTGACACTTTGCAGTTAGTCTTAAATTTTTATCTTTTTATTTTGGACACGGGTAACACATTTAAACTACTTTAATTAAAATTACACACACCATTTCAAGTTTTTCTAATATTATAATGTTCTATTTTTGTATGCTTTAAAGTTGTGAAATATACTTTAATTTAAAAAATACATGTAAAGAGTTTTGGCTATGAGAATTTTGGCATGTTGCACTCCACCAGCAAGATAAGCATTCTGCCTCCTGCAGTGGAGCTGGAAGCATCTGTGGCCATATTAATGTGGCAGTTGGATGGAATAATATAGCATCATTAAGACTAACAGTATTGCAGTAGCCAATTTTGTAGTGTATTCCTTACTAATCCAGTAGTAAGTTAGTCCTTTATTTCGTTGTCTATTCAAATTAATGCTTTTCTTTGAGTAAAATAGACAAGAACTCCCAGTTTATTTTCTCATGTGGTATGTCATTCCTCAAACATGTTATCCTCTCCATAACTAAGTTTTCCCTGCGTTTTAACTGATAGGGAAACTCTGGTACAATGGTGCAGAAGTTCTGACGTTGTTCACTGGGTGTTTTGTGCAGGCACATCTGCTTCGTGGCCATACGCTGCGGTTAGATAGTGCACCATGATTTGAGAGCGGAATTCTTACCTCGCTTACGGCAGCCCTTGTATTAGTTAGGTGGTAGGACAGCCACAGTGAAGGTTTTTAGTGTTGATTAGGTTTTACTGTATTTACCTAAGTGAAAAGATTTTTGGTTTGCCTACCTGTAGTTGTATTTGGGTATTTTGTAAGAAACGGGGGGGGGGGGGGGGGGGGGGGGGGGGGGCGGGGGCGGGAAGGTAAAATCTCTCCCATAGTTTTGAGGTTACTGAGGGTGGGACATAAACTTATGCTAATGTTTCATGTCTGTCTTCTATTACTGACAAATGAAATACTAGTTGGTGCTTGGTCTTACTGCAGTCTCAGTATTCTGATCACCTTGAAATATTTATTAGAGACGTCTAGCAGTGAACTGTTCATAAATAAAGCAACTTCCTTCCTTCGTTCCTTAATACTATGGCAGAAATCCTGTTACCCTTGTCTTTGCTGTTTCTCTGCTGTGATATTAAATCCTGTTGTGTCCCAAGGATGTTGCCACACTGAGATGTTCATACACGTTTGTACACACCAGTTGTCAAGTGAAGTGTGGTGTGATGGAGATCTGTATTCCAAAACGAGAGCTAATCAAGAAGTTTCATTGCTAATTAGGCAACTCATCACATACAGGAAACGTACAGCTTTTGTAGTTACTATTGCTCTTGCATCTCATCTGCATAATTGAATTTCTGTGGCTTTTATAACTGCCTCTTTATGATCTGAGTGCAACAATAAAGCTGTGATGATGCCCACAAAGTGCTGACATTTCTTGAAATGCATCCAACCAGGCAATAAGAACAATTAAATTTGTCCTGTTTACATAGACTAACTGGCACGCTGGTCAAGATCAAATGCAGTGTCAGTTTGATAAAAACAGTAATGCTGAAGCGTGTGTGGAGACGGGAGATCTGACGTGTTGTGCTTACCATTTTTGCCCCCATTATGCAGTCTGTATCAGAGAATGTCTTAAATGTGTTCAATCCTAGGCGTTACGAGACAGCCCAGGTGATGCAGCCAGGCCCCCTGCACAGAGTGTTTCCTGCCTTGCTCTGCAAGCTCCTGACCCTTTCTGTAAGCTACCTGTAGTTGATTTAGGCTAGTGTGTTTCTGGTACTGTGTTTTGTTGGCATTTTGTATTGTAAGCCTTTTGTTTAAAGTTCTAGTTCAGTTCCTGATGACTTTTTTTTTTTTGGAGGGGGGGGGGGGAAGATGTCATAGTAAATTAGATCCTGGCAATCTGATGTGTAAAGTTGCAATTTCAGATGTGGGAATAAATAGTGGTTCCTTCACTTACTGAGGTTTGTGACTTCGTTTCCAAAATTATTATCCAGCTTTTGCTGGAGTCACATTCGGCTAAGAAGCTGAGTTGCAAGCGATAATCTGTGACAGACAGATAGCTTGTGAATGACCTAAAAAAGAGGACTGGGAAGACTTTACATACTAATTCTGGCTTTTATTTGCTGAACGTGTGATCTGCATGAATCACATGACGTTCGACATCTATTCATGATGAAAACGAGCTAAAAGGATAGATTCTGGACAACAAGTGCATGCTGGGTGGATCTGAGCTTTTGTGGTAAGTGAATTATGTAAACTTCCACATGTTCTATTTAATTGAACTGGTAAAGCATTAGATCTGGAGGCTAACATGAAATTTCCTAGTATTACTGAAGATACTTTGATAGCAGTAGAGAGAAAAGCTGATTTTGGGTCACCCCTATGCAGTATTTTAAAATAGAATAGTAATACTTGCAGAATTAATACCATACTGTGTTTGATGTTTTTAAGCTGTAGCTGGAGTATTGAAAAGCACTCAACACTTGGAAGCACAAGTCTTAGGGAATTTTAATGGGAACTCGGTAAAGCTTCACCTAGGCAGCCTCAACAATCGGAGTTACTTTTAGAAGTGGACGGCTTCATCTAAACTTTGTGGACAGACGTTACCCAGTATCTGGTGAACTGAGAGTAAAGGCTACTCAGAAGAGATGTCTTGGAGAACACTTGGGAGTAAAGTACAGATCCAAATCCTCAAGAGATTTCAAACTCGCCCTGTTCAGGTTGCAGTACAAAGCCGTAGTATCCTGGTCACGTACACCGTGTGATGTGTTCTGACTGCGTAGTTGCATACTGTGTTATTTTAGTAGAAACTGTCGCTTCGTTCACAGGCTGGAGCTGCTCTAGGAGTGAATAGCAGCTCTTAATGGAGAGGGTATGTGTAGGACCTTCCAGGATTTTTTGAAAGAGCGGGAATGTGAGGAAAACAATTCTGTTCCAGAGCAAGAGGCAAATAAAACACTGTAAGAAAGGCACCATATATTAAGTGTAAGGTTAATGGTCCATTTTACACACCAAGTGAAAGATATTAATGAAAAATATTAATGTTAAAGATGGGTCTTTATTCCATATGTATGAATGATTCATGTTGTTTCCTAAGCTGCCTCTGGGGTCTTGACTTTGTGATTTAAGTTCTGTCTTACAGGTATTTTTTGAGTGGAATTCGTAACTGTAGCTGAGGTTGGTGCTGCTTCGTGCTCGTCGCTTGCAGTCAGGCAAGGGTCCCCACCCAGACGTGCAGAATTCAAGTGGGTTGTTAGACCAGGAGTGGGTAAGGGAGCTGCTGGTGTAACCTCCGGTGTCTGCTAGGTGGTTATTGGCAGTACTGGAAGAAGAGGTGTTACAGCCCCTTCTGCCCTGGGACCACAGCCTCCAGCCCCTGCCCACTTGCAAGCCGTTCTGTAGTTCAGGGGAACCTGACCGTGACTTCCCATGCATACTTCATCCCTTTTCATTTTATTTTGCTGATCCTGCACGTTTACTTCTCTCAGTAAGTCTTTAAAAATGCTTTTGGTAGAGTGTACTTTTGAAAGCATGCATTTGGAAAACAGCATTGAAAATACTGCTGGTTTGTTTTTTTCAGATGCAAGGCAGTGAAACACTGAAATTCAAAGGGAAGCTTGAGCAGGCATCAAGTTGGAGGGAAGCTTTTTCTTAAGAGATAGGTAGCTGCTTCATTTTCCTAATTTATTCAAAACTCGAGTGTTTTGTGGAACATAGTACAGTAATCGGCAACATGCATTTGGTGTGTATATGTATCTTTGCTTATTTTTTTGTAAGACTTACGTGTTTCACAAGCCAAACATGGTCTCTGAGTCATGTTTTGGGTGGCACTGCTCCAAGAAACTGCCGAAGGGTTGTGAGAAACAGCTTTGATTATTCAGCGGGTGATGTTCCATTTTTCAGGAGTACAGGCTCAGCACCCAGCCTGCATGGTGCAAGGTGGCATTGCACGCGGGAGGTGTGCTGCCTTTCAGGTGAACAGCAAAACTGAGACTTGCACTCGTCATGATGCCCTGTGTCAGTCAAAAAAGAATTAACGATAATCTGGTATCTGGGCCTGTTCCAGCAGGACATGCCTGGATCCTTCTGCAGTTTCGGTGGTGCTGCTCAGCAAAGTTAAATGCCTGTGGTGGAGTAAACGCGAGGGATTTTTCTCAGGGGAGTGATTCTGCTGAGAGCGCAGAGGACGTGCTGCCTGCCCAGGGTGTTTGGAAGCCTGGCAGCAAGGGGAAGCAGCAGAGCTCTGGCTGTTGTCCTTGCCAGAGCCAGGAGCGCGGCCGCTGCTCCGGGGGCAGTTGGCTCTGGGCGCGCGTGGCTCACATGCACATCGCCTGCGAGTACCAGTTAGTATGTGCCACCTGCGACTGGGTGCCAGAGCGTATTTAGCGTTTCATTTCGGTGCTGTGACTGCTGCTAAACGTTGCAGTGGGGAAGGAGGTGGGAAGGTGAGAAATGAGGAATTCTTCCATCACTGAGCTGCGGGGAAGAGTTGTGCACTCAGACTCCGGAGTTTGGCTGAAGTTGTAGACCCCCTTCTTTCACTCATCTCTCTCTTTAAATCAAAAGCACTTTTTGTTCTGTGGTTTCTTTTTTACGTGAAGAGATGTGCTGGGGACTGAGGGGTCGTACCGCCTTCAGTAAACACTTTGAACTCATTTGGAGTAACCCCTTCTGTATAAAGCTAAATAAAATCAGCAGCAGTCTGCCCTCAGTGTGATAGTTTTCTCATTCTTAGAATGTGATTCAGTAGATACAAACTTTATCAAATGACCAGATTATTTGACAGTGTAGATGCATTTTGGGTACTGCTGGTTTTAATCCAACATCTTTACTTTTTGGCTGGCACAATGCTCTGTGCTTCTTTAAAAGGGCAGGAAGGTAAATTGCTGATGTGGTACTGTTCATCTAAAGTTACAGACCCAAACCAAGATTTCTTAAAGTGACTAATAATTTCTTTGAGCTCAATTTGAAGTACCACCAAGGAGGCTGGTTTTCTGAAGGAGCTCAGTAGCCATCCTCAGTGGTGAACCTCTTTGAAGTGGCTACTTTAGATCACTAGTTGCTTTTGAAGGATCTAGTAATGCTTAAGTAAAATGATATGGCTACATTAATTGTAGGTGGTCCCCCAGGTGGGTTGTAGGTATGAGGTGAGATTTTTTTTTTCCACCAGTTCTCAGTGCTGGTTTGGTGTTAGTCCCTGAAGTTAACAGTGGTCTGAAGCAGGATTTCACTGGGAGCGGAACTGAGTCAACAATGAAGAAACTTGAATTCCAGAGCCCATGTGTGAAACAAAACAATTTGTGAGTTATTGTGGGAGAGGAAGGCTACTTTAAAGATAATAAGTTCTTTGAACCACCGTGGTTAGAGAGTGCTGCTGGGTATCTTCTTGAAAGTTGAGAGTGCAAAGGATCTCGGCAACAGGTTTTTCCAGTTTAGATTCATGAAAGGCCTGACCATAAAATCATAATATTCGTGTTATGTCCTTTAGCGTCACATGATTGCGAGATAAAATCCTGACGTGTTCCAGCTTTTTCACCACTTTTATAAATAAACACCCGTAAATCTCAGCGTAGCTGCAGTACAGCACGTTAAGGTCGTTTTTGCGTTCTGCTGCTCCCCTGTGTTTTTTACACAGAGGCAGGACTCTTCCGCAGGAGGGAGGCATCCTCCTCAACAGACTTCTGCCCACAAACCTTTTTGTCCTGCTCAATACTTTGTTTCACTTAAAAAAATATAAAAATACTGTTCGTGTAATTGTTGGTTGATGTTTTTCCAAGTCCTTGTTTCATGTATTTACTTTCTCATGAAGCAATATGCTAGCGCAAGAGAGTACATGCCAGTTAGGTTAGCAGCGCGATGGTTTAGTTCTCACTGAGAGCAGAAGCCCAGAAATCTCATTTATTTGTGCCCTGACACCCCCGTGGGGGCAGGCGGTCACAGTCCTGGCCTGTAAAATGCCTCACCTAATTCTGCAAAGCCAAGTGTTTAGGCTTAAACATCCGTACCTCTTTTTTTTTTTTTTTTTTTTTTTTTAAAATATTTCCCCCAGACAGTCAGTTATTAGAAGGCAGTCTCTGTCAGCTTAGGCATTGTTTTATTGAAGGGTAGGAAACACTCCTGATGGAGGATCTCCCTGACGTGTCGATGGGATGTCTGTTAGGAGATGTGATAGAGTGCGTGTGTGTGTCTCTGAAATTTTGGACTGTGCACATGTGGTTTTTTAGGTTAGGAGAGTAGAAGTGTAAGCCCTGCAAGAAAAACACACTTTAATTGAGGGGAAAAACGTAAAGCAAAACTACCTGAATGTTCCGTCCTGTGGTGCGATGGTTTTGCTGTGTGTTCACAGACCGTCACCGGTGCGACTGGCCGCTCCGTCAGGCGCTCCAGCCTCCATCCCCACCAGGCACGCAGCTTATTTTTCTGGGACATCTCCAGTGAGCTAAACTAGCACCTTAGAAGGATGTTAATTGCACAAGTGTGGTGCAAGACGAGGTAATTTCCATTAAAAACACCAGATGTATTTGAGGCTGTCTGAGGGAAAGGTGTGTGCCGGGATCGGGCGGTTTTGCCACCACCTGGCCCGTGTGTGGTGGTCCTCGCGCGGTGCCTGGGGACACGGGGCGGCCGGAGGGGTTCGGTCTGGGCGAGTAGGTGAAACTGCTGAAGCGTTCAGGAGACAGTGGAACGTGGGGTGGCGCAGGGAGCCTTTCCCTCTCTGCCTGCCTCTGCTTGGAGGCTGCTGGTTTTCTGGGCGACCTTGGCAAATCGCTTTCCTTCTGACTCAGTTTCGCATCTGAAAAGCGGGGATTGTGGTACTGACTCATCCTGCGAACACCTTCAGATCCAGGGATGGAAGGCTGTAAGACCTGGGATTTAGTGGATTTTTATTGTAGTGAGTCTCACTGAATTCTGTGATTTGTGTCTTTAGTTAGGGCGTGCTTTCAGTTGAGAGAGTGGTTTCAACCCTGTCTACATGTAAAAAAACCAACCCACTATCATCTAAGTTGGGTTGGCTTTGATTTATGGTAGAGCCATAATTTTTTTTTTTTTTTTCACCAAAGCTTTTAATCCTGATTTAAAAGTCCTTTGGTAAAAAGGGGGGGGGGGGGGGGGGGGGGGGGAAGTCCGTTTACCAGAACTTTTAATCCTGATTTAAAAGTCCTAGTTGATACACAGTGTAAACAAGTCCTATCTGCTGCCCAATACTTGGTTTCTGTGCCCTTTTTCTTGCAGGCATAATACGTTTTCGGATGCTGTTCCTTCTTTTCTTTGTATTTTTTTCCTTCTTTTCCTTTTTTTTCTTTCCTGGCTAGGACTGTTCCTAAACAGTGGGCTGGTGGGGGCTGGCCGCAGCACGGGGTGCGCTGCCTGTCCGGGCTGCCTGCAGCCCCCTCGCCCCTTCCCCATGAATTCCCAATTGCTGGGCTGCAGAGAATCCCTGTCCTTCTGCTGTCTCAAGTTACCCACACGGGTGATGGCAAAAGCAGGTGCAAGGTGGCAGAGCTAAAATTGGCCACCGCAGTGACTGCTCCTGTGTGCGCCAGGCGTGTGCCAGCTCCCTTCCCCCCTCCGCTTGCCGACCCAGGGGGTTACTCCTAAAGCATCCAGCCACCCCACAGGCTTTTTAAAAGAGAGTTGTAGGTCCGCTCCAGTTTGACACTGGTGCAGAGAGGGCAGCGAGTTCCCAGCAGCACCAGTAGCGTGGACACCACTGCCGTGCTGGTGCCTCGCCATGATGGGGAGCCTGTGGGAAGGCAACAGTAAGAATTCCATTAAGAACACGATTTCAATTTCTGTCTAGAAAAACAATCCCTTTTTATCTTGTCCCCCTAATCCTCAACTTCCAAGTAATCGCCAACGATGTATGAGCTTTCAAGCCCGGTGAAATTAGCAGGTGGACGATCCCTGCAGCGTGTTGGTTTGGGGGCAGGATGCACTTGAAAATGCAGGTCAGATTTTCTCAGACACTCTTGTGTCTTTAGATTTGAGGATTATTTTTTGATTATTATGAGGTTTCCCACAGGATCCAGGCATCGGCTCATTGCAGGCAGGAACAGACAGATGTTACTGGTTATAGAAGAACTTTTACAAGTCATAATAAATTTTAATACGTTAAGCTTTACTTAAATGGAAACATTCTAAATAAAAGGAAACTAAAATTTCTCTCTTCTAGTTATAGTAAAGAACTGAAGCCAAACAAACTAAACTCATTTTGGATATTCTTCTGTGTCCCTTGGCAACAGCCCTTTTATGGGACAACAAAATCTGGCTTTTGTTGACTTCCTCGTTACCACGTTCTGCTCCTTAGACACTAGATGAACGCCTCAGTATTAAATTCACAAAGGCTGGAGAGGATGATTTACATATAACAATAACAAAACTTTGGCAGACGATTTTAACCACGAGTTTAATTTGGAAATAATTGAATTGCTTACTTTTTAAAATTTCTGTGGTTTTTGTTTTTCTGTCGTAATGGAAAATTTTGTCCTTCTTTATGTCTGACTAGCAGTTCCACTGCACTCGAAAATCTATGTGTAAGGACAAACAAGTACTGAAATCTCCTTTTAAAGGGTGTATATTGAACTCTAAAAATAACCTGGAAAAAACCCTAATTCTTGGCTTTTCTTAGACGTGTTCTTATGTAATAAAAGCCTATTTCAAAAGATGTTCCCTTGGAAGAATGTAACTAGTCGGTTTTGGTTAGACTTTTGAAGAATTTGCATGTACAAGGTAGGTCTGTAATTAGCGCAGGTACTGGGGGTGCGCAGGGTGCGAGGGGGAGCAGACGTGCATATGCATGCACCAAGGAGCTACAAGTACGTGCAAGATAGCAAAAGATGCTGAATTTAAAAACAAATCAGGGATTTTTTTTTTTCTTGTAGCATAAGGAAGGTTACATTGGGTGGTGTGTGTTTGGACTGGGGTGGGTGTTTAGAGTAGAGCGTCAGCCTTTCACCTTCCCTTGCGCTGACTCGTGCTTTCAGGCTTGAAATCACGGCCCGCAGAAGTGTCCTACTGCCAGTTAAAATCCCTGATTTTCACTTTTGCTTTGGGATTCTCGGCGGTATTGTAAAATTTGGAGTGGCATTACATATCACCTACAGCAGAGGCACCGCAGCGGCGGTACCTGCAGCCACCTGTACCTGTCACAGTCTGGTCTGCCCACACCATGGTGGCAATAGCGTGCAGCAGGCTTTGACATCGGGAAAAAACGGCCAGGTGTCGTGTTAGGCTTCTGTAAAGTAAATTTCCTTTTCCATATATATCTATTTTAAAATCTGATATGGACTGTCTTGAGGAAACAGACCGCGATGCTTTTAGCTGTTCTTTACATAACGGTGGATTTGTCTGTCGGTCCCAGTTAGAGGGTCTGGGACACTGGGTGGGAGAGTGGATGCTTCTTCCAGATGATGTTTCGTACTTAAACAAACTGTCAGTTCAGGACAAGGCGAGAAGCCCTCTCACCTTCCGCAGTGGCTCTCGGTACTTGCGGTGAGGGTGGAGGGTAGGGTTTTTTCCCTCATAGCTTACTAAAGCCCCTATGGGGCCCTAAAGCATGTCTCTGCTTCCCCCCCCCCCCCCCCCCCCCCCATACCCTAATGCATGTGTGTGAGTTTCTTCTGCCTCTTTGTACAGTTACAGGCTCCGCATGGCCTCTAGATGTCCCTCCTCTTCCTCGCCTAACACCAGCACCCGGCAATGCAAGAAATCCAGCTGCACCGCATCCCACCTCTTCAAGGAATAGACCCCCCTGCGTGGTACCCCCTTGCGTGGGATGCGGTGCAGCTGGATTTCTTGCATTGCCGGGTGCTGGTGTTAGGCGAGGAAGAGGAGGGACATCTAGAGGCCATGCGGAGCCTGTAACTGTACAAGAGGCAGAAGAAACTCACACACATGCATTAGGGTATGGGGGGGGGGGGGGGGGGGGGGAAGCAGAGACATGCTTTAGGGCCCCATAGGGGCTTTAGTAAGCTATGAGGGAAAAAAACCCTACCCTCCACCCTCACCGCAAGTACCGAGAGCCACTGGGAAGGTGAGAGGAGTTTCCTTTCGTTTATGAGCTTTCAAGACCTGAGGTGTTGCTCCTCTGGATCTTGAAGATGGGTCTTTTGTAAGGATGGGGTTTGTCCCTGCCGTGGAAGGAGTGGCATTTCCATCTGGTCGTAGTAGTGGGCAAAGTCCTTGGAGACCACCTGGGCTGAGCGGTTAAACACTGAACCAGTATTAACCCTGACCAAAAAACGGGTGCCTGGGAGCGTGCCCTCCAGCTGGCCGCTTTGGTCGGATGCCAGAAGCTCAAAGACCAGCGTTACAATGCAGATCGCAGCGCTGGCGTAACATACAAAAGCATCGGTTGGGGTGGTGGCGAGATAAACTGGTGTAATGAAGCTGTATGGGCTTGGACAAATTAATGACCTGGTCCAGTGTTACTGGTGATGCTGAACTGGTTTCCTGTTGGTTGGCTTTAAGCAAGACGCTGTCTTCTGCTCCTTCCCTTTGCCACCTGTGACAGGCAGGTAATCACCTCCTTTACGCTGCTGTAACAGCTAGGGAACGTTACACTCGCATGTGTAAGCCTAAAGGTGAGAACGGGTGCCAGCAAAATTTGGGCTGCAGCCCAAAATTTATTCTCTGTTCAATATGTTCAAAAAAATAACATTTGGGGGAAAAGTCAGTAAAATTCTAAAGTTTACTACCTCCCGAATAACAGGGGTGGTTGCTGATGAGATGTTAACATCCCTAACTGCAGCACAGACCATTTAGTCATGGGAAACTCAAGCAACAGTTAAATTTACTTTTTAAATATTTTTAAATATATATATAAATATTTCTATATATTTCTTTATTAAATATATTTTTATTTAAAATTGTTTTCAATTTCAAATTTCATTTTTTAAAATTATTTTTTAAAAATCAAAGAAATAATTATTAAATTAATAAATTATATATATAAATATAAATAAAAAAACAGTTAAATAAATGTGTGCTGCACAACTTGACCTGCTTCCAGCTCGGTGTGACGGGGCAGTTACTCTGACTGCGTAATCTTAAAGCTGACTCTGATAACATGCAACTCTGTATTTTCAGGTACTAGGAACTTGTGGCTGGAAAAGGTGAGGTGAAGTAATCCTCAAGCATTATCCTCTCCTGCTTTTTCTGAGATGAGGTGGGACCGGTTCCTCAGTAGGTAACAGGGACAGCGGTTTCTTCTGGAAGCAGTGGCACGCTTCTGTCATACCGTCCTTCCAGAGGGGGGGAGAGAGCGCAGAGCAGGGCTCCTGCCTTTTCCAGAGAGCCATGAACTGTGGATGCTGCCAAGAGGGTGATCTCGGGGTCCCCTGCCACGTGGGGTCCACGCATCGACAGCTGGTGGAATAGCATGGAGAAATGTTCAGACGTTTGCTGGCAGATTAACCATGTTCAGAGGGTTGATGGGTCTGGATGAGTCTCCTCTTTCTGGTAGGACACAGAGGGGTTTAACATACTATGCAATTAAATTCTGAAAAGACTGTTACATCATTTTAGTTTCTACTTTACATCCTAACGGGTAAAGAACTGGGCATCCCACAAAAACCCACGGAAGGGAATGGTAGGTTTTGCTGAGGTTTCCACATCTGAAGTCTGTGGGTTACCCCAGTCTCTTGACTTTGTACCATTAGCTTTAAGGGGCATGATGCCATTGCTTTCAAAGTGCGTCAGGACCCACATTTTTTTTGGAAGACCACCTGATAAGTGATCTCTGTGAAATGCACTGATTGCCCAGTTTCATGAAGGGACAAGCATCCATTTCTCAAAAGCTGCCATTACATTTGTTGCCAGTCTGGTACTCTTGCTATAGTCAGAATTTATTTATTTAGTGATAGTATCAAACACGCACGTTGCTGTGCAGTATCAAGCAACACTTTTCCTTAAATACAGAGCTTGCATTTGCAACCCTCGATACCAGCATGTTTAGTTTCAGCGGTCCTGTAGAGAGGGCATCCACGAAGGTAGCTGGCAGCCAGTAAAGACAAGTTGCAGAAACATACAGGTCAGTTGGTAGAATGCGGTGCAGAAAGGTCTCTTACCTCGTGCCCCAAAATGGTGACAATCACACACAGGTGCATCATCTGGCAGCGACAGTTCTCTGGGCCCCTGCAGGTTTCACCTCTGAGATGAAGGGTTCCTTCTGTCCAGACGAGTTTTTGTAGGATCCCTGCTAATGTAGCGTCGGGGTTTGGGATTTTTCAAGGAGGCCAGGGGGGTTGGTTACTCTATTTCCCCCTTAATTCAGTCTATTTTTGCCTCTCCTTGTCTTTGCACTCCGCACAGATAAGCACACATCTGTGTATGCACACATTAGTTAAGAAAACACAAACAAGTGCCCGGTTGATACTCCTTCCCGCCACCCTGATAAAGTAAAAGAAAAAAAGGATCAATTTTATATATATCTTCATATATATATATGACATATGTATTTATATATATATATGTATGAAATTGCTGAAAACAGTTTTGGGTTTTTTTATAGTTTTGATGAAAATCAAATTGTTCAAAAGGAATACAGAAGCTTTAAACAAGAAACATGGGTTTTGTTCAACGTAAAAAAAAATGTTTTAGCTACGTGTTGTTTGAGCTGGAAAGAAAAGGTCTTCGGGATCTTCTGTTGTCTAGCTACAGACTTTTTGGATAAACCCCTATTGGAGGCTTTCTAAGTGCAATTGTGGTTCGGGGGAAGGCTGAGATGCTGAGGACTAGGTGAGCCATAAAAAGCTACATCCCCTCCCACGCTGGAAGTGATGCTTCCAGTTTGAGACTGTGAGACCGTTGAGATGCAGGCTTTGTGGGGAGAGCTTGTGCCATTGCTGGCTGCTCTTTTTCCTGGAGTCTCTAGGATTTATCCCCTCTTGAGCTTTTTGCTAGCAATAATTCCCTCTTGAAATATGTGATGTACTGATTTCAAACAAAGGCTGAAATTTTTCCCAGCAGCCTTGGGAGACTGAGATTCACATGGTTCATTAAAGCTAGTCGGAAGTGAGCATCCAAATCTGCTAGGCAGCTTGGTAAATCTTGGTCAAATAGCACAGTAATTACGTTTCCTGGCCTTACGTATATCTCAAAGAAGCTGGCGTGCACATACAGCTTAATCCGTTTGGCTCGCTTTAGTTTTGCACGTTATCCTTCTTTTTCTTGTCTCTCCACGTGTTCTCCTTCCTCTTATCATCTAGAATTAGTATGGTAAACCCTGTTCTTTCAAACGGGAATTACCTTCCTGTGTGTCTGGACAGCATCTAGGTCATTTGAAAGATGACAGTGCAGTGCTAGTAAAGCCCAGCTCCGATATACTCTGTCTTAAAGCACCGGTCTGAAATGCCCTTGATCTTCCCGGAGCAGCTTTGCCACAGTCACGCTTACCCGGAGACATTTGTGCTGCTGGGGAAGAGCTTTCCTGCCACGCAGCCCAAATCCTGCTTTAAACAGTCGGTTCTTCCGAGACCCACTCAACTTCCAGCAGCAGTAAGTTAAATCAAGTACCGAGTGTCTGGCACAGCTGCTGCTGCGTTCAGTGCCTTTAAGGCATACCAATGAGGTTATTAGAGGTCACTTTTGTGCAATTTATTTTTGCTGCTTTTTTTAGAGTGGTATTAACTATAATAACTGACAAACTCAAGGAGAGAAGTGTGTAAATTGTTGTGATATATGAACGCTTTTTTCCCAGAGAAATTCTGGTTTATCACACAAGCCTGTAAATATGTATTTACAATTTTAAAAGCACGTCTTTATGTCCCTGGTTGTAAATGCTCCGTTTTTAAAGTTTTATAACATGTGTTACTCAACCAAGAGACCACAGCACACAGCTTTATATTGTACTGGTCTGTTTGAAGGATCCATTATGGTCTAAGCTGTGGCAGAAAAATATCCACACCACTGACAAGAAATAACCCACAGTTGCACCAGACTTCTCATCGTTTTCCCCTCAGATTAAAAACACAGGTTTTTTGGGAGGGTGGGGGAGCTGATTTTTCTTGCAGAGAAAAGAGCCAGTTCAAAATGGTGTCATTTCTCTGGAGCGATGAGGATATTTTATTCACAGTAAATTCAGGAAAGTATGCCATTTTTTTTTTTTTTCCAAGGCAGAATTTCACAGTTTTGCAGCAAATTTTTAACCTCCCCCGTGCCTGCTGATGAAACGTGAAATTTTGCCCTTGACTAATATCACAAGTTCTTGTGAAAGTTCAAGGAGAGGGTGGGGAAAAAGCTCAGGTTTTGCATGTAGGAATTTGTGAGGCTGACACCGGTAGCTCTGCAGTGCTCTCATGACAATGCTGATACTGAGAAGTTTATTAAAAATAAACTGTCTGGAGATGTGGTATGAGCTGGTTGGTGCTTGGGTTCTGAACATTGCTCTGGAAGACTGAAAGCTCTGTTGTCTGTCCGCCATGTAAAGAAAAAGAACAAGAATAAATTCATGTGACAAACTGCTTTATGGAAATATTTATTGTTATTTCAGCAAGGGAAATCTTCAGAACGGAGATTCGATGTGTTGTGGCTCTGAAACTGCTGGACGGCTGGGGGTTTTCTGATGGGTGGCAGGAGAGGAGAAGCAGGTAGAAATGTCACCTCGGTCTCTCAAGCTCTGTGCATGGAGTGGTAATTCCTGCAGACCCAGCTCTCCTGACGGCTCCAGGCTCGAGGTCTGCACGCTCGGATACGCAGCACGCGAGCCCTTTGTAGTTTGGGTTCTCAATTCAAAGCCAAAGCTCTCGCTGAAGCGTTGCAGAAGCAGCACGGTACAACAAATTCCATGGGCTGCTGTCCTCTGTCGGGAGGGGAAGGTTTGAGCAGGGCCTGAAGCGGGAGGGGTTTTGCTTCCTAGAAATGGTCCCCGTTTCATTCATCCCCGTGGAAGGCCATGCTCCACCACAACACCCTGAGGGGAGGCGGGTGCCTTGTCCAGGATGTTTGCAGGGGCATCGCTGGGGGTCGGTGGGCAGCCGTTGGTCACTGGGGCATTAATCCAGCCACAGTCTTTAAAATCAGTAGCAGATTAAACAAACAGGTTTGGGAACAGCTGAAGTTTAGGTCTTGATATTGATTTCATGTAGGCTAAAAATGGCTCTTGTGCCCCAGAAAATCCAAACATTCTTTATGCATTATAAATCTGACCTGTTAGTAAAAATCCCACTGCTGTCCCCGTTGCGCATGGCTGCCCTGTGCACAGTGCTCCAGCCCACCTGGGGTTCGTTAACAGGTTCCGTTAAGTTTTGAGTGATCAGATTTTGCTGAACTGTCATTCTTTCCCTGCATGAGAATCTTCTGAAATACTCTTAAAGATAGCTCAACGGCCGCACAGCTTTGGCTGCGTACTAAAATAGCTGCGTAGCTACGTACTGGCATTCTTCTGTCTGAGCTGACACTTGAAGCAGCAGTAATTACTCCTGTTTGTAAGAGCTGTGGCTTTGCTGGGAGAAGACTACCTTCAAAAACAGGTAAGGAGAAAAACTTGCTCATACCGAAGCTCCTGCCTTCCTACACTGTGCGTACCGCGGTGCCTGCAGCTGCCAGGGCCAGAGGATGCAGGCAGCTGAATCCCCTCCAGGCCTCAGCTGGGAAAACTGGTTGGGCTGCGCCACCTTTGACACCCGTGCCGATGTAGAGTCCTTCAAGGCGATATGACACACGGAGTGCGGAGTGTCGCGTGTGCGCAAGGAAAAGCCACTTTGTGGACATGGAGGACACTGGCACGTCACGCCTGAGTGCGCCAGCAGTCTGTCACTTCACATGTGAGATGGGTCCATGGTGGAGGAACAGTAGGAGCAGGAATGTGCGTCAAGCACCCACTGAGCATCGTCCTCCAGGATCAGGAGCGACACAGCTTTGCCCTGCTGGGTCGCTGGCTCATGCTGCGGGGCTGAGGTCGGCCCGTGGCAGCTGCGGGTGCTGGGCGAAGCGCGGGGCGATGCCCGCAGCCCCATCCCGCATGGGCACCAGGGGCTGGCGCCGGGTGCGAAGGGCCTTCTCTTGGGCTGGGGGGTGGTCTCTCAGCCCGGGAGCTGCAGGGCAGTGCGCTCTGCCCCGCTGCACAAGAACAATCACCGTTTGTTCTGCAGGGAAGAGGAGGAGGGGGATTGACAGGTGCCCGGGGGTTGGGAGGGCTCCAAGCTGTGCTGCATTTGCTCTAGGGCTTGCTTTGCAGCTGCCTAGGAAGGGGAAGAGGCAGTTGTTAAAGATTAGAGTGCTCTGGAAATACCATCTTAGCTATAAGATGCTAATGCAAATAGCCACCCCCACCCCCCCCTTTCCTGCTCCACTAAGTTTTGAGTCACCCTGACCTCAGCAGGGCTTCTCAGGGCTGATTCTCTTTCTGTTAAATTTTTTTGCCCTCGCGTTGCCAGTGCCTGTGCAGCGGCTTTGCAGGGAACCAGGCGCGAGGGTGTTATCTCCAGCGCTGGGGAACGGGTGGTTCGGGGACCAGCATCACAGCAGCAAATGGTACCATGAACCATATCGCTGCTGTGGAACTGGCATCCCTGGACCGTATCGCTGCTGTGGAACTGGCATCCCGTTCTCTGCACGAGGGAGTAACTCTGTCATACCTTGGATCTTCCAAAAGCCAGAGGACTTAACCGACAGGCTCCCTGAGCTGCTTGCGTGGGTTTCTCTATTAAGTGCAGCAGTTAAGGCTTACCTAGGATATATTGATTTAGGAACGCATCTTAATTTAACCTTGAGAAGTGAAATATCCAGACTATTTCCTTTAGTACCCTGTCCTAGTAAATAATGTCTGTATCTTCTCTTTGTGCCTGGCACTGGCTGATTAGAGTCCTTTCATAGTTGGTATTTCTTTCCTACAAGGATATTTATACATTAATTAAGCCATACCTCAGCCTTTTGTTAAACTACCCAAAGAATTCTCTGAAGTCTTTTAGAGTAGGACTTTTCCTCTCTGCACCACTTACATAATTTTCTTCTGTGGCATTCAAACATTTATTTTTTAAGAAAGAATAATACTCTTTCAGCCAAGAATTGATGGAGATGTGATCTGAAGGAAGGGGGAAATATGTTTGATTGCTGTCCCTGATGCCAAGCCTTAAGTGTATTGCTTCAGTTCCTTCTGAGTTCTACAATATATTTTCCTTGCATGACACAGGCATCAGAATTGCATAAACATTCCAGAACTGATCTTGGTAGTGGTGTCTGTGGAGGAATAATTGCATCCATACTTCCCCTTGCATCCAGCCAACGATATTGCTAGCCCTCCTTGTGCTAGTACAGTGCCTCTGCTGGAAGCAAATGCAAAAATCCTTAAAATTCTTACCTGGGTGTGTGTGTGTGTGCCTTTTTTTGTTTGTGTGTGTATGTGTGTATCCAGTCTCTGCCTTGTAACAGCAAAACACTGACTTTTGACACACAAGAAATGAGTTCTCACTTGTTACCATTTGTTGCTGATGACATCTCGGTAAGGATAATATCTGAATTTTTCTGTGTTCTTTCCTGAGTCCTCCTCCATTCCAGAGTCCTCCGCTGCTAAGAATGTTGCTGTGAATAACCCCCATTTCTTGCACAGGGTATTTCTAGAGATGTTAAATATCACTGTAATTGTGAATGAAAAAAACTGTGAATGAAAAAAAACGCCTTCCCCTTCCCACACAACTAAATGCCACTTTTTATACTGGCTTTTTCTGACATTTTGCATAGGTTTGGAACATGCTCTTGTGGGCTTCACATACCAGCCGGCTCTGCCCGACTGACAGTTTGCTCTGGGCAGCTGGGCACGATCAGAGAGCAACTGGCAACAGGGTCAGTGGAAGGTACAGGGAAATCTCTGTACCTCATGAAGGGTTATTTCTTAGGAGCAAAACGTACTGAGCTAAACTGCAGCATCCCTTGGGCTGCTGGCCAGGGTAAGGTCTGGCAGGGGCGTGCACTCCGGCACCGCTGCTCTGCTCCCAGCATCTCGCTGCCAGAGAAGGCATTCCACCCGAGCAGGTACGCGAGTCCCCAGCCCACCAAACAAGCGGGCTCCTTCTCTTTCTGGTTTTTTAGGGACATGTACTGGCTTGGTGTCGTGGCTGCAAGCTGTGACGGTGCTGTTCAGCGAAGCGTGGCCGCTCGTCGTGTTGTGTAAGCGCTGCGGTGCCCCACATAGAGCCGTCAAACCCTGTGGAGAGCGGGGGGGGGGTGGTGGTGGTGGGGTGGTGAGCCCGCTGCCCCCAGCACTGCCGCTGCAAGGCACGCTCCAGAAAACCCAGAGCAAACGGGCTGTAACACTTTCCCACTTTCTCTATTCCTGCTCTGGGAAGCTTGCTTATACCCGGGGCACCCGTGCTGCCAGGGACAGTCCTTAGCATCTGCAGAGTACAGATGTTCTCAGACTTTTGGGTGGACTTTTTTGCTTTTCAAGAACCTTCAGTGCGCACTCTCCTAACACATAATGGAATAGGGGAGAAGGAAAAATGTATCTGTGAATTGCTCTGCAACACTAACCCCCCGAAATCTTGAAGAGCTAGAGCAGTTTTGTTAAGGAAATAGGGGAACGGGACTTGCAGGTAGCGTCTTGCATAATGTTTTTTTTTTAAGTTATGCTTTAATATTTCAGGGCTATGCGGCAGATTTTGCAGACAAGTTGCCAAACAGCTCTGGGAGGGTTTCCTGACACACGCTCAGTGTGGGGGAGGAGGAAGGAGACTGATATTGCCAGTGGGGAGTAAGAAAACTGCTGAGCCATACAAAGGGAAGTAGGAGAGAAAACCATGTTTATCTGGTCAAGGAGTGTTTGCGTGATTATAACCCTGATGGGTATATAACTGCATGAACAGTGTCTGCCCTGGGCCTGGAGGGAAGATACCAGAGAAACGTGTACCCAGGCTCAGAGATGTAAATATGACCCTCCTGGCATAACACGGGGTCTCTGGGTGCACCACGGCCCCTGTGGTGCCTTCATACGCCACGAATGGCACCCGAGCAGGGGCACGGAAGAGGCTCACGGCATCACTCGACTCAGCCAGGAGCTGTGGGGACTCTGTGCGCCCATCACCTACAAAGCAGGTGAGCAGTCGGGAACCACGGAGGGAAGTTATCCCGCGACCAGCAGCACAGCCTGGACGTATTGCGATGGCTGCTGGCAGCTCAGCCATGAGTGTGGCAGGTCCGGGCTGGTGACTCTGTCAGGATGGATCCGTGACAAAGTGCCGGACATTCCGCCTGACAGCACTTTGCAAATTCCTGCCTGGCAAGCAGTTGGCAAACGATGGCATGATGCTGGTGCGGAGGGGGACCCTGCTGTGGGAAAGCATTAGTTGACCTGGTGGCAGATCCTGACTGCCCTCCGCCGAGTGTCAACAATTCTGCCAGCGGTGCTAAACCGGGGAGGCTGCAAACACTGCCGACAGCGCGGCTCCTTGTGACACCCCATCAAGGATGGCGACCCTGTCCACACCTCCTCTGCCCCGAAAGCTCCCATCAGCAGCTGCAACGGCCCTCGCGACCAAGTATGGGAACAGGATGATACGGACAGTGGCTCCAGTGACACTGAGAACCCTTTTCACCCAGGTCCTATAGATCCTGAAAGGGAACCAGACCTTTTTTCCTCCACCCTAATGAGCTGATTGTGTTTTCAGGGAGGATGGGAGGGGGTCTAAGGGATCGGTGGCAGGAATGCAAGCGAGAACACTTAGACGAGGGGATTTGGCAGTTGTGATGGCATGTCCAGTGTTTTATCCACCAAATCAGCCTCCAGAGTGGCAGCTGATGCGCTATGAAGCTCTTAAAGAGTTTAAAAAAGCAGTGAGGCAAGGGGGAATTCATAGTACATTTGCCATGTCCCTTCTTGGAGCGGTGGCAGAGTCTTATAAACTCGCACGGCATGACTGGGGGTCACTGCTTCACATGGTGCTCACCCCAACGCAGTATGTGATGTGGTCGTCTGATTTTCATGAACTATGCATAATGGTCTGGATTGAAAACCTTAATTGGGGGATTGCTGCTACCTGTGAGCTCTGATGGACCTTCTTTGCACAATAAAGGCTCTGTGATTGCACCGCAGCCCCAGTCTGTGCCTTCATACGCCACAGATCAGCAGTACGTGTTGCACAAGGTGATGCTGGAGGTAGAACCGGCTCTACTCCCTTGGCTCCTCACTTACCCCTTCCCACCCAACTAAGTGCCGCTCTTTTTATACTGGCTTTTTCTGACACTTTGCATAGGTTTGGAATGTGTTCTTGTGGGCTTCACATACCAGCCGGCTCTGCCCGACTGACAGTTTGCTCTGGGCAGCTGGGCACGATCAGAGAGCAGCAGGGTCAGGTAGGGAGAGAACAGCCACAGCAATAAATACCTGAATGCTGGAGACATATGGACTGAATGGCCCAATTTTTGCTTTCCTCCACGCAATAGATGAGCACGTCAAATTAAATCTCCATCTTCTTGTAAGGACAGAAATTGTTCCTGTGCCTTTAGCAAAGTAAACATGCAAAGATGTCTCTTGTTTGTTTGGACTGTACTCTGCCATAGCTGATCTGAGCCTAAACCCATTTAAATCACAGAACAGTTTGGACTGGAAGGGACCTTTAAAGGTCACCTAGTCCCACCCCTGCAGCAAGCAGGGACATCTTCAGCTTGATCAGGTTGCTCAGACCCTGTCCAGCTTGACCTTGAATGTTTCCAGGGATGGGGCACCTACCACCTCTCCGGGCAACCTGTGCCGGTGTTTCACCACCCTCATCACAATAAATTTCTTCCTTATATCTAGTCTAAATTTACCCTCTTGGTTTAAAGCCATTACCCCTTGTCCTATCACAACAGGCCCTGCTAAAATCTCTGTCCCCATCTTTCCTACAAGCCCCTTTATGTACCGGGAGGTGCCCCAAGGCCCCCCCGGCGCCGTCTCTCCCCCAGGCTGAGCAGCCCCAGCCCCCTCAGCCTGGCTCCGCAGCAGGGGGGCTCCAGCCCCCGGTCACTGTGTGGCCGCCCCTGGCCCCGCTCCAGCAGCTCCGTGTCCTTCTCATACTGGGGACCCACCAACACCCCCAAGTCCTCCTCCGCAGGGCTGCTCTCGATCCCTTCAGCCCCAGACGTGTTGACACCGGGGGTTGCCATGACCGGGGTGCAGGACCCTGCACTTGGCTTTGTTGAACCTCATGAGGTTCACATGCGCCTGCTCCTCCAGGCCCCTCTGATGGCTCCCGTCCCCCAGGTGTGCCAGCCGTGCCGCTCAGCTGGGTGGGGGCTGCAGAGGTGCTAAGGGCTGCATCCCGCCGTGCAGGTGATGGAGATCCCCGTTATTGGAGGGGGACGCCATCGCAGCTGTGGAAGTGCTAAATCTGCCCGTTTCTTCAGACCAGCAGATCCACGATGAAGCTGGGCTGTCTGGGCGCGCTGGGTGCCGAGCGCAGGTGGCCTCAGCCCCCAGCACTCCCGTTGTCGCAGGTGTCCTTGGGCAGGTCACCTCACCCCAGCTAGCGGCAGGACGGGGCTGAGAACAGCCCCCCCTCACCGGGGTCTCGATGCTCTGGGCATTCTGCAGCTGCAGCCCGGCAGCCCCCCGCGTTCCCTGCTGCCCCCCCCTCCCCCAGCGGGCAGAGCCGGTCCGGGCTCCCGCAGCTCCCCCCCGCTGGCGGAGGGGGTTGCACGGTGAGGGGGACCCTGTGCCGGGCTCGTGGCCGTTGGTGACCCCCCGGCCCCTGCCACCCCCCGGCGGGGAGTCCCGGCCGGTACCGCCGCGGAGCTCCGGGAGCCGCCGGGGCGGGCAGGGACGCTGCAGCCGGGCTCGGGGTGTTCTCCAGCGGCGCTCCGGCCCCCTCCCCCTCCCGGCTGGCGGGGGGAGGGGCGGTGAGGCAGGACTGAAGCGGGGGGGAGCGCCCAGGGCCGGCCGAGCCCCGCGCCCCGGCTGCGGGCGGTGGCGGCGCTGCAGGCACCGGGTACCGGGCTGCCTCCGCCATCGGCTCCGCCGCCCGCCCGAGGTGCGGCCTGGCGCGGCGGCCCCCGGGGAGGCGCAGACCCCGCCGCCCCCAGCGCCCCCGGGCCGGGGGGAGGGCTCGGCATCCCCGTCCCGCCCCTGCCTGCGGGGGGGGGGCCCGGCCGCTGCGGGGGGCGCTGGGCTCCCCGAGGGGAGGAGGGGGCTCCCGGCTCCGCTGCCGCCATGGCGGGACCCCCCGCGGCGCCCCGGCCTCGCGCCCCCGCCCCCGCCTGAGCCCCCAGCCCCGCCTGCGCGCGCCGCCCCCCCCCCCCCCCCCCCCCCCCCCCCCCCCACCGGGCGCAGGGCCGGGACGCGGCGGCAGCCCCGGTGCGGCGGGGCCGGTGGGGCGCTGTCCCCGGCCGGGGGTCCCCGGGCTCGGTGGGGCTCGGTGGGGCCCCGGGCTCCTGCAGCCGTGGGCGCTGCCCCATGACCAACGGCCGGGACCCGCAGCGAGCCATGGACCCCGCGCCGGCCGCCCCCGGCCCCGCCACCTTCTCGCCGGTGTTCGGGCAGCAGTGCCAGCTCATGGAGGCAGGTAAGGGGGAACGGGCCGGGGCAGCCTCCTCGCCCCGGGCTGCAACGTCCTTCACCCCTCCCCTCCTCTCCCCCCTCCCTGCCTCGTTTCCCAAGTTCTTCCCAAACCTGGTGTTTTCCCAGGGGAAAGTTGGAGTGGTCCCTGCTGCGGGTGCCACCTGCCTCCACGTTCACCCTCACCACTTCAGAGCTTTGTGTCTGAATAATTACAGCCACGAGGCCAGGGTTGGGGTGGTGGCACGGCTTGGGGTTAACGTGGACTGGAACGAGCCGCGCTTTGCCTGGTAGCGGCTGTTACCGTTACATGTAGATGTGTCCGCGACGGGTACAGCGATTTTTCCAATGTCAAAATAATGATGTTCAAACTGGGGGTCGATTTGCTGTTTTGGAGGGTGACTTGCAGTACAGGGCATCCTAGGAGGGCAGATCTCTGCTTCGGTGCTCAGTCCTATGAAGGACAACGTGTTGGGGTTTTTCTCTTTGCTTTTTCTGGCTGTTTGTGCTACTACCTAGAAGCTCTGTTCCTTTTCCTGGTTGTTTTCTGGCATCTGTAATGTCTCTCCAGATGGGCCTGATTATCTGTTGTCTGTGCCTTTTGGATATTAAGGAGGGAGCGTGCAATGTGACTAATCCCAAATTTTTGCCTCTTGCTTTTCTTACGTGTTGGGCACAGGTGCCCTGAAGCACAGGGCGTGCAGGTGCCCCAGAGCTTTGCACCAGCATCCTCCAGCATGCCCCAGTTCCTAAGACTAACAGGTTGGCATAGTGAATTTTACAGGGCAGGATTTGCTCTCTTTTTTTCCTATCCCTCTTTCTAGGTAGCTCTGGGAATGGATGTAGTTAGTAGTTATTTACTTACAGCTGTGGAGAAAGCCCGGCTGTTTGCAATGATGCCCTAACAACACTGCTCTGAATTTCTGGGGCTCGTTTTACTCAGGCCTACTGGTACGTTCTTCTTACTGTTAGTGACGGTGCATGTATCTTAATAAACATGTTCTCCGGAGTGTCCCAGCCTCTCCTTTCTCCTCTTTTTTTCTCCATTCTCCCCAACCAATTCTGTAACAAGTGATGTTTGGATTGGAGTGTTTCTGTTTACATGGTGAGATCCAAAATACTACATACCGGGGTTTTGCTGCAGGTCCGTGTGACTCGCACTGTGCCTCTCGCAGTACTTGCACAGGTTAAGCAAGGAGGATGACTCATTAGCTGACAACTACTCGGTTAATCAAGGCTTCGGTCATGCTGCTGCCTCCAAGGAAATGTCAGGCAGTTTCTCAGGAGGGTTTGGTGCTAGCCTTTTGTATTATAGGGCCTGGGATCAGTCCAAAGGTTGTGGATCCACTGTGTCAGATCTTACACAAAGAAGAGATGCGTGACGATGCTTGCATGGGACCAGGGCTGTTTGTTTTCCAAATTAGTAAGACCAAGAAGGTGGGAAAACACGATTTCTCATTTTAGTTTGGTTTGCTTTTCCTTTCCCTTTCTTACAGGGAAATGCCAGAGAGGAAACCTGTGAATCTTGGGCTTTTGAATCCCACCTCAGTAACTCAGCCATCAGATTTTCTACCTTCTGGTGGACCATTTTGGTAGGATTTTCTAAATGTCTTCTCAGGCATGTGCAGCCTCCAGGTACAAGGCACAATGCGATGTAGGGATGGCTGCCACGCACGCCGCTGACGTTCAAAGCAAATAAGTAGATGATGTGCGTGTGATCTACGCCTACGTGAGCTTTCTAGCCTTATGGCAATAACAACATCTGCTTGGCATACCTGAGGGCAGAACTTCAGCTGATGTGCTTGGGGATGCGTCTGTGTTCATAGGGCCTTGAGTGAACTTGGCTGCCCAAGCTGCCACCGTGCTGCGGGGTCTCCGTGCGGGCAGCAAGGATGCGCAGGGGGAGCGGGAGTGGGGGCAGGGTAGGATCTGCTCTGGTTATCTACTTGTGTCCTGTGCCACCACAGATGACCTTCGGGGCAGAGCCGTAAAGGGACCCTACGTTGTGTAGGGCTGTGCAGGCGCCTTTACAGACCATAAACCCAGACCTTGCCCTGGGCTCTCCTGCAGCAACGGCATCTGAGGAGCTCCGTGGAGGCAGGGTCTGGCCTCTGCATCCACATCTCGCAGGCAAGGCCCAGTGCCACGTCACTGTCCTTGGTGACATTAGGGCTTTTTCAGTAACGCTGGGATGTGCTCGAATGATGAAGGTCCTGGCCTTAATTAAATGTCAGACTATGTGCCTGGAGAAATGCTGAACTCTAAATAAATGACAGACTTGACAGCACAACTTGCATGTAGCACCTGGAAAGACCTCGTGTTTTCTGTAGCTTTTGCCTTTGCTGTAAGGACTCTTTTTCCTCCAAAGCCCCCGCAAGAAGAGCTTGCGCGTCCACTTGCAGAATATCCCTTAGGTTTTGTGTAGCAGCATCTGCCCTCGAGGGAAGGAGCGAGTGTGCATGGTACCTGGCCGCAAAGGTGTGTGTGTGTGTGTCCCCAGTGCTGCTCTGCAGTAGCCTGCTCGGCAAAACAATTACTGAAAGTCTTGACAGTGAACTTGTCTCCTGCCAGCTGCAAGTCCTCCCGTTTGATGGAAGACTTAAAAAGTTTTGTGTGCAGCTGATTCTGCATAATTGGCTGATTATTCATGCATAGTTCTTGTAGATTTGCATAATATCCTAGGATGTACTATGGTAATCACAATATTAGTCTGAAGAGTATGTTGTCATGTGGGAACCCTGCTCCAAAGCTGTTTTGCCCTTTGCACAAGTACTTGATCTTTATTTAACCTCTGAAGCACGGTTTACTTGTACGTTACGTAGGATGCTCTTTTGGAAATTGGTTTTCCATCTTCCTATTCCACCCTACTGCACTGTTGCCGCTTACCTTGCCGAATTTACTGTGCCTCAGAACGTTTGTTTGCTGGGATGCCTCCTGTGCAATTACCTGGGGGGTTTATTTGCACTGAGCGTAGGGAATAGCACCAGTTGGAGGACTGCAACTGGCTTAACTCCCTGCTTTGGGGGTTTGCCGGCGAGACTGCTGTTTCCCAAGGCAGCAAATCCTTGCTGTTATAGGCGCTAAATTTGCCAGATGCCCCAAAGACCTGTCGGTGTCGCCTTTCGAGAGAGTGTAATTCCAAAAGAGGGACTGTAATTCCTGTCTGGGATTGCTGACAGAATAAGGCTTTCATTCCATGGGCAAGCCAGGCAGGTGGATTGGTTTTTCACCTGGTCCAGCCCTAACTGCACGGCTGGTGACCCCTCAGAGGAGTGATGGAGAGAGAGGCCCTCTCCACAGCCTGGCCCTAAATCTTCCCGAGCTCCTCTGAAAGTCCTGGGAGCCGGGCAGCGCTGCAGGATCTTTCCTGTTTGAAGCATGAAATTGGGTCTGGCGCAGATTCAGGCTATAATTTCTGCTAATACCGAAATGAAAGGCTCTAGTTTTCTTTCCATTTGACAGTTTCTGAATTAAAAAAAAAAAAAGTAAAAAATATTGCCTGTCAGATTTATGATTGGCTCTACCCAACCTAAAAATGTGCAAGGCTACAGTTTTGAAGGGTATTTCTGCACTGACTGCCCTCCCACGAAGGACTGAGTATATGGAGCGAGACCTGATCTCAGGCAGAGCTAAGAGCTCACTTGAAGAATCAGGGTTAGCAGAGAAACCACTTTATATACGGGCAAATTCCAAGCAACTTATTTGGCATAACACAGTTTTCTGGACTCACCACTGTGTATTATTCTCTGACTTACTGCTGCATTAGATTAATTGTCATTTCCCATTAATTCTTTGGCTCACAGATGCTGCTGATTTGTTAGGCTCCCGATTGTTTTTTATACCTTGCCAGTTAGTTTTCCATTGGTTATGAAATAAGGAACTCAAGATGTGACCAGAATGAACAAGAAAGCTTAAGTAATTTGAAAATCATCCAGACTTTGAAATGTTGCTCTGAAACTCTTACGTATTGTCTTTCAATTACATCATATTATCTAGTATGTGTATTGTGTATCCCGCTCTGGTTGCTCCACGAGTGGGTGCAGGTTTGGTTTGGCTACCAGGTAGAATGTGAAGGACATGATGCAAAGTTCGTAGGAGTTCTTCGGTGGAGATTAACGTGGCTCAAAGCTTTTGTCTTTTTCCTTTAGATTGGTGGTTTAGCTCTTGATCCAGTCCCTTTTGAGAGGAATGTGAGGCAAGGGAGTTGTGGCACTACTTACGCTATATACTTGTCCTGCAGTGTGAAATCCCTGCAATCTCGTCTGGTCTAGCATCTTGGGGGAGGAGCAACCTAGAATCCCTCTGTGTGGTGCCCGAATATGGTTTTTAAACAAATTGAATAGCCTTTAAAACAATCTGTTATGTGCCCTCTGATCTGGGTGAAGATTTCCTTGGGAGCTGGGCTCCTTGGTGCAGAGAGTGCCAGTGTGAATGTTGCATCTCCATAAAAATGTGCCTTGAACTGAGGACCAAACCTAGAGCTCTGATGAATTATAGGTTGTGTTTGTGTATCTGTTTGGTGATATCTTGCTGCTCTAAAGTTTTCTTTCTTTTTTTTTTTCTTTTCTGTGAAGCACAATTTGAGCAAAACTTTATCTTAATAATGCAGTGCATTATTATAGTGTATATAATAATAACAGAGTGATGCTTCCTCTAGCACCTTCTGTGCAACAAGAAGGTGCTTCTCCGAGTAGGGAAATGGGAGGGGAAGAAGCAAACTTGACCTGGAGCAGCACTGGGACAGAACTGCTGGTGGTGGTGGGAAGCAAGGGCCCCCATGGCACATGCTGGGCAGCACCTCCCCCACCTCAAGCCGTGAGAGCCTGAGGAGCAAACCGTCTCCCGGGGCCCGAGCCTCACTCTTCTCCCAAGCCCTTCCCCAGTTTTCCTTTCCCTGCGGATGCTGTACTTGCATCTCCCTTGGGGAAGCCGCTCCCCCTCCCCTGGCAGCTTTGCACCGGGAAGGTGCCGGTAGCAAAGGGGGTTTCCACATCAGGGAGAGCGTGGGCAGGGCTGGGCGGGACAGCAAGTGCCGCGGAGGGTGGCAGAGGTGCTGCTGTTCATCCTGATGCTCCAGCTGAGCAGCCGTTTGGCCCTTAGTGCTGTTCGTATTATATTTATTTTATTTTATTTTTTTTTTTACTGGAGAACGCAGCCAATTTTCCTTGAAGAGATTTGAACGTCGAGCATTCCTGATGGAACTGCTGACAGCATCGGGTGCTGTAGATGCACCAATTTGCTTTTAAGCGCTTCCAGGGCATTGAGCTGCCAGGAGTGCGGCCTGACGGTGCAGGAGGGAGAGACTCACCCAGCAGACAGATTTCCCAGCACACGAGTCTGGTCGGAGGGAAACCCAGCACCGACAGCTTGATGAAGAGGCAGGGTCACGGCAGAGCAGGGGCATCTTTTAAAAATAACCCCACAGACGAGCGCTGGCCTGTGACTTACCCCCTTTCCACGGGGCCGTTTCTCTGCCTGGTAACTCCTCTGCAGCCACGTCTTTTGTTAAGAAAACCACTAACGCTGAGCTACAGTGCGCACCAGGCAGTCGGGGAAGATCTAGGGGACAATCTCAGCTCCTCGAAAGACGCAGCAGGACATCTCCGACCTGTCGGAATGAGGCTGAAGAGACAGGCGTTTACCCTCTCCTCTCTCATATTTTTGTCTTTTAGTCCCTTGTGCATTATTCCATGGTTTAGTTAAAACACCAGCCAAACAGGGTCTGGTTTCAAACTTTTCACCTGGGGCTGAACTGGAGCAGTAGCAATACAATTCCACCTCCTTCCCAAAAGCTGGGGCAGGCAGTGCCTGTCAGGCACCTGGGGAGCTGTGCCCCTCTTGTCTTTTCTGCCACATCTGTATGGTGGAAGGTGATTTAACGGGTTTGCATCACGGCTGCGATCCCTTCTGGCCCTGGGTTTCCTTTAGCACAACACTTGAGCGAGCTCCAGCTTCGGCTGTGAGAGCGTTTGAGCAAAGCTTTTGTGACAGCTCTTCTTTCCTCCCATGGACAACAAGGGAAAACAGTCAGCATAAAATTTGCTTGGATCGGTGGGTTTGAGACCACGCGGCATCAGGGCTGGAAGCCTGTTCCGTGGTACTTAGCGCATTAGGTTTCCTACGTGCATTAGTCAGTGATAAATTTTTCATGGTAACAAGTTGTTTCATTTGCTCTCCCAAGAGAAGATGGTGTGTGTGTGTATAAAAGAACTTTGTTTCCAAAGATGATTACAACAGTCTTGGTTAATTAGTGAGCCACAGGTCTGTGCATGAGCAGATTTCCAAGTTTTGGGGGAATGAGAACTAGGAGCAGTGTCCCATGAGTGGAGCGAGGTGAGTTCAGGGATCAGATCCCCAAGAGCCTGGTCCTCCTGGGCGGCAGAGTGGTGATGCTCGGTGGAGGTACCAGAAGCCGTTAGGCTGCTGGCCAGCCCTGCAGCACCTGGAATAGAAAATTATTTACTGCAGCATTACAAAATTAAGGCCTGACTGTTATTTTGTTGGCATTTCATGGTGGGGTGGGAATGTTGCTTTTTTTCCTTTTACTAAATTTGCCTGCTCTTGACTATTTCTGTTCCCTTGGGGTGGACCCATCATCCGGGCTTACGTCCTGGTGTTACAGCAGGCTCTGGCAGCTTGAAGGCAGCCGGTGTAAATCCCGGTGCTCATCGCTGTGGTGCTTGAGGACGTGTGGATGAGATCTCTGACAACTTTCCCTGTGTGATACTGTCATGCTAAATAACCTTGTGTGCATTGGTGTAGAAAGAGGTGTCACATTTTTATCAAAACCAAACTCCGTTTTTCTGAGATGACAAGAAATGTATCAGAAACAAACTATTCCAAAAGCCCTTTGAGTTTTGTGTTTTAGCGGAGGACAAGATAATCTGATCCTCTCTGGGGCCAGTGTTGGCACGAGGAGGAAAAGTCATTTACCTCTCCCCAGAAAAGCACTAAGTCAAAGTCCTCCTTGACAGATGATGTGCTCCTGCTTCAGCTGAATAGATTAAGGGGCCACAGAAATGAAATGGGAAGATCACTAATATTTTTCTTTTCCACCCAGTGGAATGAGCTGTTACTGGAGATAAAAAAAAAAAAAAAAAAAAAAAAAAAAAAGTTACATTTATCGCTCCCTTTGCTTTGTTGGGTAACACTGTGCTCCCCAGGAGGAAAACGGCAATCTGTACCTTGTGGATGGAGTTTGCTTGCTGTTTGTGCCTTTTATTGCTTTACAAGGTTCTCCTTTTCATCACACAAATGCTGTGCTGTTGCTGCTTGCTGGGGAAGCCGCGGGTGACCCCAGGGTGCTGCACGGGGCAGGGGCATGAAAGACAGCGACTAGCTGATGCCCTAGCAATATGAATGTGAAGTGTGTGAGAATCAAAGGAGAGGGCATGTGTGAGCAGAGCAGGGTGTAGCAGGCTGGGGGGGGTTATCTGTCAGTGGGTTTCCTAGTTTGGAGCTTTTCAGACTTGAAAAGCTCGTGGGAATTGCAGTGTGTGGCTGGGGTGGGGATGGGGTCTCTTCCAGCAGAGCGTAGCTGTTTCTAATGGCCAAACAGTGGATCGTGTCCTGCGGGTGATGGATTGTGCCCGCTTGGAAGAGGGGAGAAACCCAGCGTTTTCCAAAAGTGGGAACGTAGCGTGTCTGGGTATTAAAGAAGTGGGGAAAGCTGGACTGGAAGCACAGCTAAATCCCTGTTTCCAATGATGGATCCAGTGCTGTGCTCCCCGGAGTGGTTCTCCGGACCTCTGGGATCCCGTCGCACAGGTAGCAGCGGCCGGGGGCTGAGCACGGTACCCATGGCCAGGTGACTCCTCTGTCACCCCTGCCCATGGGAGAGCCCCCGGTGCTGGGTGAGCCCCTGCAGCCATGATCAACCTGCCTAAAACCAGCCCAGAATAGCCACAGGAGGGGGGGCAGTGGCCACGGGCATCCTGAGCGGTATGGATGGTTATGTACCTACACCTATATATATCACACACAGCCGGGGGGTGGTGGTGGTGGTGGTGTTTCTTTAAACTGCGAGGAAAAGCTTTTCCAAAACCTTAGGACTGCCGTATGCCATTAAGTGTCTGCCAAAAAACCCAACACCCAACAACAGAAACCAGAAAAGAAATACTGAAAGTATTTTTCTTTGCATAAATGAAATATAAATTGTTCCCCATCATCTCAATAGAGAGACTCAGTTATTACAGCCTCTGTATACTAACTGCTCGCTAGCTGATTTGCTCCTGATTAAATTATGGGTAGTGTTCATCTGTGCTCCTGACGGACAAATTTGGTTTTGTCAATTAATGTTCATAAATAGCCAAGTATAAGGGTATAATAATTCCTTCAAATTGAAAGCAACCGTCATATTTTTATGACAGCAAAATAATGAACTGAAAACATGCGTATGATAAGATTTGCGACTATGAACATGAATTAGTTATCCTTTCTTTCTTTGGGGGTCTTTCAGGCAAATTTGATGCCTGTGCATTGTTGAAAGAAAGTGGAATGGAAGACTTTAAGCAAGATATTTGCCTTTACCATGGCTTTATCCTGTTTTATGGTAGGTGGGTATTTTTGAGGATAGTGTAAATGGATATTTTGCTTAAATTCTGTTATGAAACAATGAAGGTATTTTACTAGAACATACTAGGCCATCAACATTTCAATGGGGAAAGCAGCTAAAGGTTGAGGTATTGCCTCTGTGCTTTATCATCCTGGCTAATATAGTGGCTGCGATGACGAAATTAAAAAAGTTTGAGCTTTTTCCAAACAAAAACATTCTGACAGAGCCAAAATGCAGTACCCCTGAAACATCGAGATGTTATCCTGGCTTTGAATGAAATAAGATACATGAAGTCGTGCGAGATGGGGAAGCTGTGGTTGAATTCTATTAGTTCCAGGCATGAAAGCGCGGGTTGCCAAACCTCTGCGTAAGGAGAAGACGGGTTGGCGTAGAGAGACCGGTGGTTTTCCTGCCGGAGAGAAAGAGCACTGCTGTGTCCCCAGGGTGAGGGGTTACACATGAAGCATATTGTATTTTTGCAATATTGTTCTGTAAGACTGGATCCAAAAACCAGTTTTCAACAGCTCCCAGTAAAGCAGCTAGGGGTGGTGACCTTGAAGAAAATTGCTGACAGCCTGGTTAATTATACATATCGTTCATCTCGGTACGAGCTCTGCATTAGTGCCTGCCAGTTGGGCTTGGCTGCCTGTTGTGCTGAGGGTAAGTTCCAGTAATTAAATGTATTTGTATTTGTACTATTCCTTTTTTTCCTGATTACCCAATTACTTGAGTGATGCAATTCTGCTACATGATCTCCTGTGCACATGCTTAACATTCACCGGTGGCTCTCGGTGCAGTGATCCACGCTGGATCCCGGTTACAGGGACCGAACGCCCCTGTTCCTGCTGCCTGCAGCAGGCGTGTTCGGTTCTGTGGGGCCATTCACCGAGGGGCTGGAACTGCTGCCCTCAATGGTTAAAAAAGCAAAGAAGTGAAATTTCAGGGGGTGTCTGTAATGGCTTGGCAAAATAAAAGGCATCTGATGCTCTGAGCGTATGCAGAGATGGCAGCAGAATGAAGCCTCGTTCTCCTTGCGGCATCTTTCTGCAAGGATAAAAATAGTTCCTGCCTCTTGCTGGAGCGGTTCAGGTTCCCTTACAGAGGTGCCTGGTGGAGCTCGGTTTGGCAGAAGGGGGGAGGCACGCATGCCTGCTGCGCTTGCGGGCTTCTGCCCTGCTCCTGTAACGTTCTCCACCTGTCCCACACCTCCAGTGGGTGGAATTAATTTTTGCTCGCTGCTGCTCCAGAGCCCAATTACGTGGTGTTTCCTCTGATGCCTGGTCCCCACGTAGCTGTACCCAAGGGGCTGGGATCTACAGGCAGCAGCTCCGCGGTTTGCCGGAGCAGAGGAAGGCAGGACAAATCCTGCACGCCCCTCCAACCTTGCCTAAACCTCCCAAGGTGGTGCTTGCTGGGATTGCTCCGATACGTGGCGGATCCCAGGGTTTTAATGGGCTGTGTTGAATATTCCAGGCTGCTCTGACCAGCCTCTAGCGCAAAGGCCTCGTGTTTCCGTGACAAACAGCACTTGTATCCCCAGCTGGCAGCGTGCGCATCATTTCTATAGGCTTTAGGTAAGGGTTTAACGCTTTTGGGCATGGACCGCGAGCTTTGCGGGCAGGTGCGGTGCAAAGGTACTTCAGCTCCTTTAAATGAACTGGAAATAGTAAGAGTTACCTGGCTGGGGTGTCACGGAGCCCTGGGTAGGTTCATTTCATTTTTATCCTTATTTCCCAGCTGCTGCAGGTGGAGCTCGCAGCAGCTGAGCTGGCTCAGGCATTTACCCTGCCCCAGCATGCAGGCTGGCATCCAGAGGACTTGCAGTTCGTCCGCAAAGCTGCCTGCTAATCTGGAGGTAGCAAAGTCTTCTGGATGTTTCCTGGGGATATTCCTTCCAGGAACTGTTAGAGGGTTTCCAGCCTCACAGGGTATTGCAATAGCAGTAGGGAATTGCCTTCCCTTCCCTGCGGTGCCCGGGGCCTCAGCACGGCGTGCGGGAAGGGCTCTGCTGTGTCGGGGAAGATGCCAATTGCACGTCAAACAGCAGGTTAAACCAATGGGTCATTTTTATGATTGCAAAGAAACCGGGCTTCCTTTTTCTTTCACCCGCAGGCAGGTAACGATGGCAAAGGACCCTGAAAAATAGCGCTGTCCATGACTTTTTCAAAAATCTCACGAAATAATCTAGCCCCTCTCTGGGATGTGGCTTGCCATCGCTCTGTGCATGGCTGTGGCTGGTACCCGCAACCTGAATCCTGTTTTTCCTAGAGAAGCTGGTATTTTCTTAACTAAATGTCCTTTTTGCTGCAGTGCTGACCCCCGGTGTCTCCTGCAGGGTGGGGGGAAAAGCTCCTGAGCAGCTCTGGAGCCTGCGTTCCTAGTAAGTGCCTGGTTTTAAATAAAATAAATCTGGGGCAAAAAATAAAGCTCATTTCTTGGAATGTATTCTGAGAGATAGCACAAATGTTCTCAAAGAAACAAAACCTCCTTTTTTTTTTTCTTTTTCTTTTTTTTTTTTTCTTCTTTTTCGATATGCAGCTTGGGGAGTGTATTTCCCATGGCCTGTTGCAGAGCTGAGAGCAGTTTGTTTTTCACAAGCTAATCTTTCAATTTGTGGTGTGTGTTCATATGCCAATAACATACTGACTGGAAAACCATTGAGCCATGAGAACAAGTTCCTATGGATCTCGGGGTACTGGTACGGGCAGCCCCGGCTGAGTTGGGCGGGGGGGTGGTGGTGGTGGAGGAGGAAAAAGACTTTTTGGGCTTCGATCTGGGTTTCCAACATTGCCTAGAAATAGATGCAATTTCTTATGTGAAAACTGAGATTTTCTTGCTCCCTGCCCCCTCAAGAACCAGGGCTTTAGTAAATAACGTGGTAAGTACAGCAAATGCATCAAGCGCTATACGTGTCAGCTACCTGAATTGGTAAGCTAGGATTTGGTTTCTGTAAGCAGCAAAATGCTGCTTTTGCAGATACAATAAAGCTTTTAACTTCAAGGCAAACCGTAAATGAACTGGAAGGGTAATTAAACATTCATAGTTGGTTAAATTGGATTTGCTCCTGTAATGATTTATACACATGTGGGACCCCCAGAAAAGGCATTTCTCCATGAAGTTCTGCATTTTTATTTAAAAATTTATATTCCTTGGGATCGGAGGTGGCCAAAATGCATGCTGCCATTTCCTGAGGGGCTTTGTACCCTTTGATATCGATTGTTGCCTGTGTGGAAAAACCCAAAGCAACGTAATCTCCAGCTTTGATGGCAAAGTACACACAGGAAAGTTTAAAATACAAACAAAATTCTCAAAAATCTTAATTGCATGAGTCCAGTTGCTTCTAATGCTAATTATCCTCCTGGTCTGGAGCATCTAGAGCTCTGATAGTTCAGTTTGTGCACATTGATGTTTATCCACATAAAACCACAAATGCAGGCTGGAGCTGCTGCTTTGCCTTCGAAGTAGAACAGGGGTTTTTTTGGTTGTTTTTTCTTTTTTTTCCCCCTTCCCTTTTAGCTGTTGTAACCCAGCTGGCCCCAGTTACCTGGGGATGCCCCAGTGCTGTTTGACATGCTCTGGGGAAGTTCCCTGTGGAGAGAGGGATTTGGATGTCTGGAACTATCGCGGAGCTTGGTAACGTTCCACTCCAGGCTTGCTTGCTCGTTGTCTGAATTAGGGAGCCCTGGTGTACGGCTGATGCTTCCCCTCCTCCCCTCCTCTTTCCCTTGAGGAGTGCATTTTGTAATAAGTTTAAAATGATTAATGAGAGTGTGATTGTAACCGTTTCTTTTTAGAAAGGCTGAGTAGCAGTTGCTCGGCTTTGGTACTTGGGCATGTGATCTTAAACAGGGATTGTCAGTGTTCTGGTTTGGCTGTTGTCGTTCCTTTCCTTGGGCGTTTGTTAGAGCTGCCGGTCCGTGGCACAATCTGCTTTTGTGGCTGTCGGTGCAGGGTCGGCAGGTCGGCGATGGGAAGGATTTCCTCGGGTTTCATCTGCGGGCTTTGGGCGTCTCGAAGGGACAAACACCCTCATCTGGCTAACGCCGCTTTCCTTCGGGTTTGCACCAAAGTTTTTGATTTCTACCGTGCCTGGGAACAGGCCAGGAGAGGGAGGCAGAGCACGCTGCAAAGCAGGGCTCCTTGGACTCCCAGTCCCATTTGTCTGAGTTTATAGATGCAAAAATGGTTTGTGCTGCCCCAAGCGCAAAGCACCGGGGCCGCCCCGTGTGCCCTCGCTGGGCTCAGGCTGGTGGCAACGGGTGGTCCTCCTGGTTTGCAGCATCGGGTGAAGCTGTCCTGTGCCCCGGGTCACCTCTCATCCCTTCCTCCAGCCCATGCCACCGGCTGTGCGGCTCTTGTGGACAAACGCTCCTTTGTGGGGGGCTGGGGGTCACCCCTGAACCGCGCAGGGGCTTGTTGCCCTGCGCCAACGCGTCTGGCACGTCCTAGGGTGAAACCTAACTCTGTGAGATGGTAGCTGCTTCAGGTTGGCTAATCTGTCCAGATTTAGGTTCGTTTCAGGGTAATTAGGTTAATTTAATGTAATTTGGTGATTACAAGCGGTGGCATTTGGTTTATCAAATAGGCAACACTCCGTATAAATCAGGTGTGCCCTGAGAATTCAAGCCCAAGAAGTGCTCAGCTGTGTGAATCATGCGGTGATCTCACCTCCAGTAAAAAAACCAGCTAAACGAAAAGAAATAAAAATTGGAAAATCAGAGCTTTTGTGGCTTTTTCGATTGTGAGAATTTTCCTGATTTTGTGTGTTGACACCGCCCAAACTGAATAGCAAAATGTAAACAGAAAACTGAGTCTTTTCCTAGCAAGAAGTCTGCTCTCTGCCATTTTGCTGGGGGAAAAAAAAGGCATTTCCATGAAATAAAAAAACCCCAACCATTCTCTTACAAGAGTCACATCAAGCGTCTCTCATGCTTCTGGGGATGATTCCAAATTCATCAATGAGTTTTCATATAATTGTGCCCCGTGTAAAAACTTTTATCTGAGGTCCCAGGGAACCTTGAATTCTTTCGGACGCATCATTGCCTTCAGCTCAGCCTCATGTCGGAGGGGTCGGGCTCAGGCTGCCCTGGGGCACGTGCCCGGTGCTCATTGCAGGGTTTTGCATGATGCGTGTTTGGGATCGATGCTAGGGCAGCGTGAGCAAGAAGATGACAAAAGTCTTTGTGTCATGGCTAAGTGCAAGGAAAGTGGAAATACTGTGTGGTATTGCTCGCAGTACCCCGAGGAGGCACTGAGGAGTTACCCAGGGCAGAAATAACTCACCCTAAAATCGTTGCGTGGTTGAAGCTCAGGGCAAGATGCACACAGGACTTCTTGCCAGACAAGAGATTTTAGCCAAGTAAAGTTCTGGTGAACAATTACTGTTGTAATTCAGTGGTAATCCTGTTGGGGAATTGCTCTCGATAACTCTTATATTATTGATTAGCTCAGCTAACATGAGGGATTAATAAATATTGCAACACTCTTGATGAAATGTTGTTTATTCCCATTTTACACATGGCATACCTGAGGCAGGAAGGTTTTTGCTCAGTTTTGGTAGGGACAGAGGTGCTGTTTGGCTTTTTGGCCGCAGCCACCAGTTCCTACCAGTACCTACCAGAGGTGGCTCAACTGGGAGCTCCATCACCCGCCCTTTGCCAGCTCGGAGTGTGGCACCTGCTGTGGGTTCTCATCCGTTGTACCATGCCCTCCGCCCTGGAGGTGCTCAGGCGCTCGGCTAGCTGCGATAGCACCTTCCTCAACTTCTTCTTTATTTATTTATTTTTGTTTCTTTGGTTTTTGGGTGTGGCTGGTGGTTGGTGTATGGGGGTTTTTTGGGGTTTTTTTTTTATTATTTATTTATTTTGAGGGGAGGAAAAAAGGATTAGGGAATTGGGGAAAATGTGAATCTTGTGGGGGGAGAGGCTTTGGTGGTTTCTGGGTCTGGACTGGTGATGGGTGTAACTGAAGCCCTCGGAGAAGCGGAGGTGCTGCGGCGGTGTGCGGGGGTGCTGGGCTCCCCCCGTGCCCCGCGAGCCGGCCGGCGCTGCTCAGACCTGCTGGGTTTGGCTTTGCCCGCGCACGGCCGAGGCCAGGCTGTGCCCTCCGTGAGCAGCCTGAGAATTAGTGACAACGCTCGCTGCCGGGAAATGCTCCCTGTACCGCTTCCCGCTTACCTTACCTGGCGTATCCCCCTTTGCAAGTCCAAACCGTCAGTGCCCCGGCGCATCGCCCAGGTGATGATCTCCGTGGCTGGGTGGTCTGCGCAGCCCCCTGGTCCCCGAGACCTGCTGGCGTTCACGGCGCCCCGGCTGAGAACAGAGGGCCAAGGCGGTGGGGGCACAACCCCGTCGGCCCCCCCGTTCCCATCGGAGCCCATGCCATGACAGACCACGGCATGAAGGGGGGTGGGGGTGCTCCTTGGGAGTCACCCTGCACGCCGCCTGCAGCCCCCCAGGTGCCGGGGCGGTGCGGTAGGGGCGGCTCACAGTGTTAGTGCTGCGACGTGGAATGAAACGAGTCCCCGGCAAGGCTCTTCCCTGCGGGGCATTTGCATGTGTCTTTGAGACATTTTCAGAGTTCCTGCCGCGGTGCCGTTATTTCCTTTAATAAACAGTAACGAGCGTACAATGAAAAAGAAGTTACTGGGGTTGGGGCATTACAGCACAGAGTAACGCACTTGAAGGAGCGTGTTTGCCGTGTTTCCTAGGGCTGGTGTGGTTAATAAATAGATGAATAATTAAGTAAACTTATACATAAATAAATGCTGTCTGTGGGCATGTGACCAAATTGGACAGACCTTACGTAAAGGCATACATGAGCCCTTGGAAGAAATCTCGAATCTTTATGGAAGAGCGAGACTCTCTGAGCAAGTATTAGCTGTTTTCCTTGCTGAATTCCCAATGAACTTTACTAGGTTTTCTTCCTTCTTTGTATTTGTTTTACAATTTTCCTCTTTTTTTTTTTTTTTAATATTTAATCTATAAATATCCTTTATTGTTTTACTGCTCACGTTTCACCCCTCCGGCTCATCACGTATGGTGTGTTTTATGTCTTTCCGTACAGTGCTTTAAGCTTTGCTGTGTTCTTCTACATGGTATTATTCCACATACAAAATGATGTAGAGAGTTGCAAAACTTGATGGAATTAAATATGTAAAGCTGTAAAGCTCACTGTGATTCAGGGGAAATGAAGGGTTACAAAACTTGAGGTTCTCAGAGTTGTTGGTTTGTTTGGTTATTTTAGCCTGGATTTTTTTTTTTTCTCTAGCTTTGCATCCAAATTTTTTATTTGGTTTTTATAAGCTTATGTTTTTCTTCATATTAAAAACTCCCTTAAGGTGGATGAATGGAAGTGTTATTGCAGATGTGTTTCACTGTGTGCAAAACTGAGTTATTGGGTAAGGATCTGGTCCTTGAAGATCCTGAAAGTATTTTAGCAGATCTGGTTCCCCGTTGCTGCTCAGGTTGTAAATGAGCAACGAGCGGAGCGATGGAGCCATCCCCTCTGTTGTTATGGGAACACCACTGGTGGGGTGCCAGGAAGGCGGTGGAGATGTTATTTGTTGAATGACATGTGAAATCAGAGCTCTGGAAGGAGCAGCTCCTTCCTCTGTAGAGGAATTTACCCTCTTGCTTTTCCACGATGCTCTGGAAACAAGCTGCCTGGCAATACAGCGGGCTTGGCGTGGGATCTGTAAAAAACGTGCTCTGCGTCCCGGCGGTATTGCTGTGTGCCCCTCTGCATTCCGCTACCTGCGGGTGTGCGTCCCCATCCTTTTCTACACCATTGCGGTACCCCAGCGGTAGCGCTCAAGGCGGGGGAGCCCCATGTTTGCAGCTCTCCCGAGCGCCTTATTGCACTTTTCCGGAATTCCCAGGTGCTTTGGTGCTGAGGTTCCAAACAGGGTCCGTGGCACTAAGCTACATCTATTTCACGCTGTAGTAAAGGAGGCTGTGCAAGTGTTTAATACACACCACCCTGCTTTTTGAGGCGCGTGTCCTCGTTGAGGCAAGAATCAAAAAGACAAGGCGAAGGCTTGAGGGGCGTTTCGGGGTCAGGCGGTGCAGACAAGCTGGCTCCGGCGCAGCTGCGCTTTGCAGCCATAAATATTCAGAGATGAGCGAGTAAAAATCCTCGCCCATGGGTGGAGAGGCACTCGCTTCTGGATCTGCACAAACCGCAGCGCTTCCCTCTTTACCCGGCCAAGGCAGCCCAGCAGATGCTGCTCGTCCTTGGCTGTGGCCGCTCTGGCACCGGAGTCCAGTGCTTGTGGAGGTCTCTGGCAGTGACCGTGCAGCTCTGGGGCTTGTAATGTTTGGAGGCTACTTCAGTATAAATTCACTTCAGGCTATTTTGGGTGGAGGATATGCACGCTGGGCAGTACAAGAGTTGATTTAAAATGCTTTTTCCTACTTTAAGCCAAGGCAAAGCCTTCTACATTTTGGAGCCTGTTCAAGCATGGAGTTCTGAGCTGCAGCAAAGTGTTTCATTTCATTACTTTTCGCTCCATCTTTCTTCCTAAAAATGTCTAAACCACACATAACATTAGAAATGCTTGAATGCGTTAACAGTAAAACTGCAGAAAGTTTGGCGCCGTGTCTGACTGGGAGTTCAGATGGGGTTTGCTATGTGACTCCTGATCCGTCCTCCCAAGTAGCACATGTGAAGAAGAAGGTGGGGACGGTACTACCAGGAGTTAGCGCTGATGTAATGATCTGCCTACGCAATCTGCAGCATGGAGGTTTCTAGACAGTATTGAACCTCATGTTTTAAAGAACAGAACCAGGAAAATTGAAGGCTTTTTTTTTTTTCTTTTCCAAAAAAATTGAGTTGCATCTAGTTACCGTGTCTTATTTTCAGAAGCGCTGAAGATGCAAAAGTCTTCCTGATGCTCCTGGAAATGGTGTGCCTGTAGGCAATGCTGTGCTCAGCAGCTGGACAAAGGGGGTGCAGTTTGGGGCCCACGGGGTGGCTGCGACCCCTACCCCCCCCCCCCCCCCCCAGCTCATGACAAACAAGGGGGATTATGCTGTTGCATGCTTCCTCCCACCCCCCCAAGACACACATTTTGTCTTCCAGGGTTGTTGGTTTTGGCTTAATTCACTAGGTCATTTCATATAACTACAAGAAAAATCAATAAAGCAACTAGCCCTCCCACTTTTTCTTTAAATACCATCATTTCACGGTTGTTCCGTTTCACTTTTTCATCCTCCTCTTCCCTGCTCTTACCTACCCGGGGATTAGAAGCTGCTGCTCATTAATACCGAGTGTTCGTTTGGTAATGCCACAGGCTCCCAGCGTGCTGGGAGACACCCACGAATGAAAGGAAATCCAACCCCACATTTTTGTCATTTCTAGTTTCTCCAGAGGGAAAAAAAACCCTGAAATATTGCAAGAAAGAAAGGTGAAGGTGTATTTTGCCAGCTGAAAAGCTACAGATAATTTTGCTAACTTGGAATTTTCTTCTTGTTTGCTTTTCTTTTCTTTTTTTTTTTTACGCACATGTGGACTTCCCACCCCCCACCCCCCCCCCCAGTTCTGTATATCACCAGTAGGAACATACTGGGCATGATGACAGTAGTAGCTTTGTAAAAGGCATAGTTATGATAGGGAGTAAGAAGGATCTGGAATAATTACCTGTGCCTTATTTTCCAATCAAAAATAAACACTCTTCAATCTAACCTTTTAGC
This sequence comes from Falco biarmicus, assembly GCF_023638135.1. Lineage (NCBI taxonomy): Eukaryota > Metazoa > Chordata > Aves > Falconiformes > Falconidae > Falco > Falco biarmicus. The sequence goes on along the minus strand of NC_079290.1, from coordinate 111,341,797 downwards.
CCCCCTGGAGGGACTTTATAAATGTGCTCATGCCTTGGTTTTAGAAGGGAACAAACGAGACGCCAATTAATAAAAATCAGTATTGTAATATTTCAGATAACTGGGTTTGTCCTTTGCTGTTCAAGATGCAAACGCCTGTTGCTCTGCTCAAAAGCTTATCAAAAGGAATTCCCTTCATGTAGAGGAGAAATTATTCCATGTGGTAATGTAATGGCAAAACAGAAACTTCAGATATCCCAGTAAAAAATCATTACAGAAAAAAAATGAGAGTTTGAAGATTCCTCGTTGCAAATCTCATTGACTTTTGCTTCTTGGGGAAGATGCAGTAGTCTCTTTTCTTTGTCCCCCCGTTCTGTAAGAGCACCCAATTTTTAGGGGCTGTTTAGTAATTCTGGGTTGCAGAGGAGCAGGTGTAAAGCAGTCTGAATAACATCTGCGTGAGTACGGATGAAAGCATGATGACCATTATGGTATGGCTTTCAAACACGGTTGGCTCTCAAAGCAGAGCTGTAACTCGCCAAACTGCTACCTAGAAGGGCACGTCCTTCTGCAGAAGTTGGTAAGGTTTGAGGGGCGCTGAGCTGGGGGTTTACCAACAAAAGCTGCTTTTTTAAACTGTTGGGCAGCACAGGCAGCTGTGGGTGAGCGAGCTGGGGCTCTTTGTAATCAACGTGATGGATAAACCAGGAATCCCCTCCACCCCCACCCTTGTCCGAGGAGCTTTGAGCATCGAGACCTTTCTGTCCAACTTGGAAGTCAGAATAAAGTGTTTCTGGGATCAGCGATTTCAACTTGGAAACTCAGCAGGTCTTATCTGAAGGCTGGGGAGAATATATGCAAAAATGGTGATCTAACCCCGATTCCATTTCCCAATTTATCTGTACTTCTACTACTGTAGTAGGAGTATTTGCACTACCAGAGGCACTTCTGTCTGTTATCAGATCTTTCTACATCCAAGCTAATAGATTAACTGCAAAAGGAAAAAATATTGGAGAGGAAGATAAAGGAAGTGTTTCTAATATTAATCCTTGAAAAATAACCAGACTTATTTCTTTCTGTATTTATCAGGTAATCCTTTAGATCTGATGTTTGTACGTCAGAGGTGTTTATGTATTTTACACAATGCTTTGAGACCGGTGGAAATAAAAAGCAGCGTAATTACCCTCGGCCTTTTATCTTTCCATGGAATCATCCCTCAAGAATGCAGGGATGGGGCAGGGGAGCCTTGGTGCAGTGGGTGATCACGGTCGTTAGCAGAAACGATGCCAGCTGCAAATCAGCAGCACTTCTGGTAGTAAACCACTGGTAGCGGGGCCTGTGTTGATGGTAGCGCCCGCAGGTCAAGCGCATTGCTGAATATTCCAGTGAGCTCTGAAAATATCCAAAAGATCAGTGTTGTAAAGTGGTGGGGGAGGCCAAAGAATAACGTCTGCTTTAAGTGCAAAATACAAGTCAGCCTTAATTACAAATTTCTGATGAATGCCGCTGTATTTGGATGTGTCAGTAATTAATGAGCGAGTGCGGCATGAGGAAGGAATTTCCTTTTAAAACCATATCTTGAGCGAATGCTGGTGCTTTTTAAGGGGGGAAGGAAAGGACCAGGTTTACGATGCAACTGGAATTTGCAAAGCGAAGCAGTGGGTTTAGTGGGCAGTTACTGCACGTGGCGTTTCACCCGCTCCAGTTTGTTGTTATTGCTGATGCTGGAGGAGCAGCTGAGTGAGTGGGACCCGTCATTGCGTGGGGAATATTCCCATGTCAATAAGATCCCGGTGGAATGTCACATCCACTTAATGGTGTTTAAAGGGGAAAGGAAACTACTCGGACTTGCGCCTGTGAGACAGGTCAGAACATCAATTTAGCTCTGTCTGAAACCAATTGAAAGTACAGTGCGAGTTTGTCGCTTCAGGATTTTTTTAAAATTTCATTTTTAATGGGTTTGTTGAGGGACAGAATGCTGGTAGTGTTGAATTCTTATGCCATCGCTTTATTTTCCAAGAGCCTCAGGGTTAGAACCCAGGTGTGGCTGTGTTCAGTGAGAGTTTTAGTGGAGAATTCAGTGGGAAGCTTTTTGCATTATCTCTTGGTTATAATTTTGTGGAATTTTTCTCTCTAGAAATCTTACACATCCTTGTATTAAGTCAAATTTAATCAAACCTACAGAAAAATACCATCCAAGAACAACAGGTCGGTGTCTTTAGTGTGGTTCATTTGCAGAAGTGCTGAGAACTTTGTAGCAGTACTTGAGGTTGCTTGTGGTTGTGCCCTGGAAATCGGTTAATGTTCAGTGTCATGTGAAATCCTTCCCGAATGCTGGTCCTGATAGTCTTGGACAAGTGGGATGTTTTCCAAATATTTCAGAAAATAATGTTTCTTTTCCGTTTTACCTCTGCCTTGATGTACCTCACTGTTCTGTAGGTAAAATAGGGATGCTTGTATTGTCCCACCTTACAGTTTGGTGACAAAGTTAATGTTTTTGTGTTTATTTCATCTTCTTGTGCGTAACTTTGAGACTTATAAAGGGGAAGAACAACGCGGCAGTAGCACTATATGCCTTATCTGTGATACATATGGATCTTTCTGTTGCATAAACCTTTTTAATAGCTCCTCTCCAATGCGAGAATCTGGAAAACCTGTGTTTGTGCTCGGCGCGTGGCGGGGCAGCAGCTGTGTCCTGCCCGGCGCTGGCTGACCCGGGCTTGGGGGCCTTGGGGGTGCTCGGCTGACAGGGTTGGATCCTAAAGCTGCCGGGGGCTTTGCTGGGTTTGCGGGGGGGGGGTTTGTGGCATGGCCCCCCGAGCTCTGCCCGCGGAGGGGCAGTGGGTAACGCAGCAGCTCTGCTCGCTGATAAACCCGCAGCGTTTGCACCCAGTCAGCTCGCTTTGCTCTCCTCTTCTTTAGCATTATGCGGCTGTTGCTTGAGCAAGGGGTAAATGCAACAAGTTGTTACTTCAAAAAAAACCCCACAACACCCTCTCCTTCGCTTGCCCCCAGTGGGAAGGCAGACTGTGTGTGCCTCCCTGCAGCGCATGCTCTTGTGTCAGCACATCGCCCATCCGCACAAATCGTGGGAAAAATCTTCTCTGGGTGGTTGCTAACTCCTGGTGTGCTTTTTGCAGGGGTAAAAAGATAATTCGGTGGGTCTGGTCTTGCGGTCAATCCCTTTTTGCCTGCTTGTTGTGGATACATCCAAGAAGGCTTGCTCGGCAAGGTGTCCTGCTCCGCAGCCAGTGCCGTCCCCTGGGCTTGCAAAACCCCAGCAACAGCCTGAGGGGCTGTGGTCCCATGGCTCTCTGCACACCCCTGGGCAGGACGTTTTGCTGTTTAGTTAGCAACAAATGTGCTTTTCTCATCTTGACCTCAAGGCAAAACTACTGCAATTTTCCTTCGGGACTGAGTGCTATGCACCTGACCTGTCGGTATTTGGAAATAGTTGTTCACTAGTCAGCAAAGGCAGTGGAAGAAGTGCTTTAAGGGTTAACGACATCTTCCCACCTTACTTTTATGGCAGAACTGGCTCAGCTTTTGGAAGGAATAAATGGTCTTAAATGTGGGAGAGCTGCAAAGGTGGTGTGTTTACCAAGGGAGGGGAGGTAGCTGTGCAAGAGGTTTGCAGGTCGCTGGGTGGGAGCAGCGCAGCCCTCTGGAGCCCAGTTTGTCGCTGCCTCGCCACGTTCCTGCTCATCGGAGCTGGTGCCGTGTTGTCCAGAATGCGTAACATGCCATACCATGAAGTTCTGGTTTCATCTGAGGCAGAAAGCAGCTAGAAGTGCATGCACAAATGCTGCTGTGATGAGTGTAACAGGAGAACAAGAACGTAAAGTATTGCGCAGTTTTTCAGGGGGATTTGGACGGGAATACGTGGGCAACGCTCACTCAGTTGCTTTGGTGCAGAAGAGCGCGGGGCCGATATCGACGTTGCACCAAGTGCCATCCTTAAAGCTCGGTAGCTGGATCGCTTGTCTTAATTGTCATCATTCCTAAAATGCATCCTGAGGAAGCGTAGCCAAGTCAGGCTGGCACCGTCAGGGTGCTCTGTAACCCAGCGTAAGTGAAGCCATAGGAAAAGAAAGTGGGTCCCCCTGAACCCCTCTGCATTTGCCTTTGAGCTGGTGTCGAAAGTGCCGAGGCAGCAGGGTTCTTCGTGTTCTGAGGTGGAGTGGCCTGAAGATTTGGGAAGAAATGGGTGAGTGTCTAAATAATAAATGACACCAGGAAGAACAGCGCAGGAGAGGTGTTGAAACAACACCTGTTAATGTTGTAGAGTAAGTTACACGCGAGATGCATTGTCAAGAAATGCAAATATTATCAAACTGATACAACAGTCGAAGTGGCGAAGTGCTCCTTCGGTAAGAGCAGTGCTGCTACAGCAACACTGATGTTGTAGCAATTTACCAAGCAATGAAATGAAAGTAATTTATTATAATTTTACAGTATTTTTTTCAAATGGAATGAAAGGCTTTATTGCCTCCAGTTTAGTCCATTTCACTCTTAATATTATTGATTTTACTGTATATTTTTCTTACTTTTTAGAACCATTTTATGAACTTGGCACAAGTTTTAAATTTTAATGCCATTGACAACGTAAAAGCCAAGTTTTTCTTAAAACTTATTACGGTAATTACATTTCCCTGCTGGAGGCTAATGTGTATATTACATGGAAAAACACTTTCTGTAGCTGGGGAGCCAGTATAAAGGGACAGTCAAAAACCAACAACAACAACAACAAAAACCCAACAAAAAAACCCCCACAAAACCCCCAAAACAACAACAACAACAAAAAAAACAAAACCCAAGAAAGAAACCAACCCCAAAAGGAAAAGTTATGAGCGCGCTTTAAATCTTTGGTGTCAGGTAATTTTTTTATGTTTGAAGGACTTGAGACTAGTATGTGCCTTCCAGTGCGCTTTTTTTTTTTTTTTTTTTTTTTAATTTCCCCTCACTTCTGGTGATGAGAAATTTCTCCTGGAGATGCTTATCTCAGGCCTAACTTTTCTCAGAAGAGTAGCTGAGCTGTTGTAATTCCTAATCCTGGTGTATACTTTACGTATAATGCAAAAAAATCAGCCCAGGCAGAACAAGTGCAATGTTTGAAAAACTCTGTGGGCTATGAAATTGGATGTAGTAGCAAGTATCACCCAAATTATTTTTTTCTTTTTATTTTTTTTTTTAGAAACTGTTTCCTCAGCATCTCCCTAGGGGTGGCAGAGTTCAGGAGAAATAAATTCATCAACCACCTTCTGCTGCTCTGGGTGCAGGGAGCATTTCAAAGGAAGTGATTGGGGGGGGTCCTGGGGAGGTCCATGTCCATCCCCCCCTGCAGATACATCTCACTACCCGGGGAGGTGGACGGGGACATCTCTAGAATGGGTGAAAATGGGTCATAGAAAGGCAGGGAGGGAGCAGGGGGCTTGTTTGGGGGTCCTGGGGGGGCGGAGATGGGCATGGCTGAAGCAGCGTGGCAGTCTCAAGTGTAGGCAGGAGGAAAAAGAAATAATAGAGTAGGGTTAATGCTTGTCCTTCTGCCTTGCAGTGAGGGACAAGGGCAGAATGAGATGATAACGATGCGTGAATAATTACAGTGACAAAACACCTGCCTGCCAGTGGGAAGTAGTGAATGAATTCCTGGCTGGCGGTTTTGAAGCCCACGTACCTCGTTAAAGCATAGCCGAGTTCAGGGAATCGGAGTCAGGATGATGAATGGTTGGACCTTGCTGAATTAAGGAGGAAGAGGAATAAAGTAATGCACGTTGTGTATGAACACAGCACCAAACAAATACATTCTGTCTCGCAGATGATGTGAAGGTAAGCGGTGCTCGGGGGAGCAGGGCAGCTCGGTGCCTCTCCGTTCCCCTCGGTGCAGAGCCTGGCTGCCGTTAGAGGGTGGTCCTTCGGGGAAGAAGAAGAAGAAACTTCTTTCCCCATATTAACTGGAGGGACCCCCCCAGGTTCAGTTCGCAGCTGCAGTGAATATGAAATGAATTCTCCAAAGAGGGGTCTGGCAGCCCGGTGCTGGTGGGACCTGCAGGGCACGAGGGAAGGATCTGCACTTGGGCTGGCTCAGCTCCGCGATCTAAACGCCGTTTCCCTGTACTTGGGGCTTGCTCTAGAAAGGCAAAAGGCTCCTGTTAGTGCCTGCCTAAAACTAGTGCATCCACAGCAACCAAGGGGGGCGAGAGTGTCGGTCACAACCAAAGTGCGGCACGCTCGGGGTCCCTCGGGAAAGCGGTTTGGCCATGTTCAGGCTCGTGTCTTACCATTTATATAAACGCAAAGGGAATTTTTAAGGAAGGGACCAAGTTTAGTTGCTCACTGACATCCCAGTTTGCTGCTTACTAAGAATAAGAGCTCTGCCTCTGTGTGTTCATCTTGCAGCAACCAGAAATTTGCTGCCAGCAGCTCAGGGCATCCTCTCAGCAGAAAAGCATCAGTCTGGAGGGATGCAGACGTGTGCCCTGCTGGGGGCTTGGAAAGAAAATATCCAAAGGTGGCATTGTAACGTCTCCTCAGGAAAAGGTAAATGAATGAATTGCAACTAAGCATTAAGCTTACGTAAATATTCTTTGGATCCAGAGGTCAAATCCTGCCCTGCAGCCTCAGCCTGCTATTTTTCTATGGAGATAAACAGAGATGGTTCAGGGGACACTTTTAAAAGACAACTTGCCAAGTGCAGCCTGGGTGCTTAAGGACCCAGAGGCACTCCCCACCCCTCTAGTGTCCAAATTTATTTTCTTTTCTTGACCACTGTTACATGTAGGCTGCTTGTTTTCTGACCTTCATCCCTCAGTGCTGTTTCAGAGGCCCAAACACATATAATTGGTTCAAAAAATGCCACCACCTGTATCTCTGTGTTACCAGGAGGGGAAGGTCTACTCAGTTCTTGTGTATTGATGTATTGATGGGTTTTAGGTTTCCTCTTTTTCCCGGTTCTGACTTGAACTGGGTTGGAAGCTTGTGTCGGGCAGAACAAGCTGCACTGGGTGGGCAGTGGCGCAGGGATGTCACGGGACTCCAGGATCTGTGTTACATCCCCCCTCGATCTTGCACCTTCTGTTTCACTTGGGCAAACTTTTTAAGCCACCCTGTGGCTCAGTGCCTGACATATAAAATGACATACAAAGAACACAGTATCTGCCATTAGGAAGCAGTATCTCCATGCAGCCTTCTTTGAAAAATAATAATAATAATATGCGAGCTCGTCTGTAGCAGGATTTCTCATCTTTTTGCAACAGCGCTGCAAAACCGAAATCCATAAACAATTATAGCAATGACTGCCAGGTTTTTGCTTTTTGGTGCCTTTTTTCTCTTTCCTATTAGTGGAGTCATTTTAAGGAGGACCTTTGAACCTCAGCACAAGATGTGGTTGGCCTTGGAGCGGCAGTGAGTGCAGTCACCTCTGTCTGCAGGGGTGGGTTGCTGATGGGCTGTGGGTGGGCTCTGGTGCTCACTGCTGATTCAATGCAGTGCTGAGTTGGTTTTGCAATTGCCCACATCAGCACCTGCCTTTCCAGATTTAGTTCAGGTTTCACTGCAATGCCCTCCTAGCTCAGAGGAAGGAAATTAGTCTTCGTATCTGTTCCTAATGTCTTCAATTTTATCGCAATATTTTCGGTCCTGTTGGTGCAGTTGTCATCACTCTGGTGGATTAAAACCAAACCCACATCATCCCAAGTATGTTTGTCTTGTTTCTAATAAATATGTTGCTATGGGAACTTGATGTTGCTCTAGCTGTTGTGCCAGATGCACCAGCTATCTGTCCCTAGACTAGTTTTTTTCTAATAAATTAATTGCATTTAAATTAAACATATGAAGTTATTTCACGTCAATTAATTTGAACGTTAAGCTGGGTATTTGCAGAGTTTCTCTCTTCTTACTCACCTCGCAACATTAATTAACTCCTCCAGATACTGTAGTCCATCACATAAAGCTGTGGTCTTTCCCAGCTATCTGCAGTTGGAATGCTCGCTGCCTGCATGGGAAGTAATCAGTGTCCAAAATAATTGCTTTTCGCAAGTCTGTAGTCAGCTGTCTTGTCAGATATTTAAGCTGTAATGAAAGAGTTTCAGTTTCCAGGAAAAAATATTCAGCCGAGATGTACTGTAATTGCAGGTGGAGGGCGAAGCTGATAATGGAACTGTTTTTGTTCAGCACATCATGTTGTCGTTTGTTGGAGCTGTTCGGAGGCATTTCCTCCAGCGCTGGCACCGTCGTGCTGCTCTCCTCGCACTTCTGCGGCGGGAGGAGGAGGTTTGGGTTCCTCCAGCACCGCTGCCGTGCATCCAGGCAGTAAAAGGCGGAGAAGAATTCCTGCTTGGGGCAGGGTGGGTGAAGCACATCCTTTGGCACAGGGGCAGGCAGATGATGCAGGATTGCTTTGCGCTTCGCTCGTGCACATTCAGCCGGCGGTGGGGACTTGTGAAAAGGCTTACATTTCAACTGGTCGCTTACAAAGCCTATAAATAAGATTATCCAGGAATTGTTTCTAAATCTAAGCTTTCTGAGAGTTCAGCAGCAAACGAACCCATTGTGTAGATTTTGCACCGTACGGTAGGAAGCTTCCTCCTAAAATTCAGCATCCCTGGAGCAGACTTTGCTGTGGGTGCCCGTGCCCAACGTTAGCCTAAAGAAAGCAAAGAGGAAAAGAGGGGGAGTGTGTGTAGCAGACTGAAATGTTTTTTATACAACTTTCTGATCTGTGGTCATAAGCTGTAGAGAAACTGGCTGATAAATTAGTAGCCCACAGGGAAATCTTATTTACAAGGAAGGCAACAGAAACACATTAATGTATCTCTATTAGCCTTATTTAGACCATATGCTTCCTGCATAGTGGGAAACTGCACAGCCCCTGCAGTAAAACAGCGGTGGGTATGTGCTGAGTTACAAACTCTCCGAATTTGCGTTCTCTCTTAGACCTCTTCAGCTGCTGTAATTTTTTGCTGCAGTGAAAAGTAGGCTGTTAATCGGCAAGCGAGGGGAAGCGGGGTTTTCTGTCTCCTCCAGGGTTTCATTGGGTAACAAAATTATGGAGAGAGTGGCGGGGAGAACGCTGGTTTTACAGAGGGGTGTGTGTGCAAATTTGAGTTTGTAATCTTCTGTGAGAATGACGGCAGGGAGATGTTTCTGGTTGCTCTCAGTAAGAGATGACTTCCAGCCTCCTCGTCCCCTGAGAGCTGCCCCCCAGAATGACACGAGCCATGGTGCAGCCTGGCACACGCCGTGTTTAGGGGGGTTTGCTGCAGGTTGCAGGACGACCCCTGCCAGAGCTGAGAGATGCTGTCCTGTGCCTGCAGAAGGGCATGGCTGTGCCTCACACGTGGCTGGGAGGGAGGGCGGTTGCTCTGGTGGAGGGTATCATTTGCTGATGATACCACTCATAAACTTGCTTTGTTCTTGTCTGATTGAAACATGCGTTTTCTTTCTTATTACTTATCTTTGACTTGGGTTTTGATAGGCTTTTGGGGTCTAGTTGCCATCGAAATCACAGTAACTCAAAAATTAATAGCCAACTCTATGCTTTCAAACCCTTCATTAAAAAGTTTACCAGCACTTTTGGATTAAGCTGTAGTTCCTGGGGTTTTTTTAATGCACACACGCATTTTTCTGCTTACGTTTATTTAAATTGAGTGTAGCCTAATGAAAAGGAATTAAGAAGTTGATTACCAAAATTTTGAATTTTGTTTCCTATCTGGCTCTTCCTATCCCATGTGTGTTTCCCTTTGCAAACTGTTTTGCTGGGTCCAGGCTGGTGCAATCCAGTTTTTCGCTGAATATGGTGAACCTGAGTTATAGTGGCAGCGGTTTCGTTGCCAAACTTCCTTTGGCACCTTCGAAGCCTTATTTGTTTATTTACTTTTGAAAAGGAATGGAAGTCCAGGCACCATGGTGATTTCTTGCTCTGTTGTTGAGTCTGAATTTTTAATTGAAATGTAAAGCCTAAGCAAACGGGCGGTTGACTCCCAGCTAACCTTGCTGGCTGGTTGTGGCTGGAGACCGACAGCATTCCTGTTCTGTTCCTTGCTACCCATGAAACAAACTGGGAGAAGCACGTGGAGTGAATCTTGAGGGCTGTATGAATGCCAGGCACAAAGATGCTCCCGCTTAGATTGTACTACTTTGATTACTCAACTGAGTTATTAGAGACGTGAAGAACAGCCATTTAAATGTAAATCCATTCTCCTTCTGTTACAGATAAATGTGCTTTGCCTTGAATTTGTAAGCAGAATACATCACTTTGATATACTGACTGGGACTGAATGAAGCTAGTCGATAGACCGAGGGAAGGGTGCGGATGGCTTTAAAGCAAACGGAACAGGGGAGTCCATCAGTTAGTTTCAATTTTGATTTTAATGGACTTTCTCTGGTGCTCGGTTAAGCATCCAGATGTTTGCAGATGTTGTTTTTTTTTCCCCAACAACAGGCGTTTCTTGGCATGTAATAAATTATAAATGGGGTGTGCACATCTTCTGTATCCCAGAAATAATTTTTTAGTGTTTGCCCTGCAGCAGCATTGATGTGCCGGTGGGTCAGAGCGGCGCCAGGTGCGAGGCACGTGTGTTGGTTGTCGACCTCGGGGCCAGCGGCAGGATGAGTTCAAAAGTCTGAAAAAGGGAAAGAAAATCAAACCGGTGGTTCAGTGTCCTGGTGTGCTGCTTGGGACTCTTCTAGAAGGCAGGTGACCAGAGCTGGGTGCTCCTGGAGGTGACTGGTCTGGTGATGCTCGTCTTCCCAGGCATCTCCTGAACGAGGGACGCTTGGGCTGAACCAGGTTCCTGCTCTGGCTGGGTGGATGGCTCCGCTGCCAGGAGCGGAGGAGTTGGGAGAACCTCGTCCTGCGAGACCCAAGGGTCCAAGGTGTGGGAAGGCAACCCTTCCCGCAGAGGTTCTCCTCAAATCCTCAAAGGCTCTTCAGGCTGTGGCTGTGCTTGCTGACGCCAAGGACATCCCCTTCGCTGTCTGTTAGAGGAAGCTCTGGAAGAAGCCTTAATTTCAGGAGCTCAGCAGACTTGCAGCGCTTGGAACGCCTCACCCAGCCGCCAAGGGGAACACGCACGCCCCAGAGGAACAGTTGGGGTGGTGGTGGTGGGGTTCCCGATGGGGGGGCGGTGGGGTGGGGGAGGTGTGTTCCCGATGGGGGCTGGGGGGGGGTCCGTTGGGGCGGTGGGGTGTTCTGTCGTGACGGTGTCCCACGGGTGAAGACCTGGGTTGGGAGCGGGGGAGCTGCCTGCAGGGCCGGGCTCCCACCCCTCCCGCCCCCCATCCCAAGGACACGTGTACCCCCGGCTGGCTCCCCGTAACGCGCCCTGCCGGGGGCTCCCCGTGTGCCGCTGAGCAAAGCGCTTGTTCGCCTCCAGATCCGTGGTGCGGCGCAGCTCCCGCACCCCTGCCTTCGCTTCCCTGCGACAGGCGCTCTGGAGGGGGCAACTCTGTAAAACTCTGCATTTTACACTGCAAACCGGGGCCGTGTTCTCACAAACAAATGCAAAAGTACAGCCAGAACCAGGGAAACAAATGGCAGATTTTCTCCTTGGTAGCCTCTAAGAGGTTTCCTGTTTTCTTTATCCTGGACTACTCGTGTTGTAACTGTAGATGCAACCATCCTTGCTAAAAGAGGAATTTTAGTATTCCTTCCGTTGTTGGATGCTATTAATTGGATGCTTGATTCTTTCGAATGTCACAGTCATCTGTGGAATGAAACAGATTTAAAATCTAATAGTAATTGCTGAATAAATGCATCTGCCAACTGTAGAGCTTCTCAACTATTGCTCACTGTAACTGTAATTAGCCAGTTAAAGCCATCAGACATCTGTGTGGTGAGAGATTAGGTCTGTCCTACTGCTTTCATTTCCTCTGCGAGGAGTGGGAGGGTTAATGAAACAGTGCTCATCTTGGGAGCATATTTTCAGTAATTGTGGTGACCAGATTTTTGTAGTGATGGCTGCATTAAACATGCACTGGGGGAAAAAAAAAAAAGGTAATATTACAGACGGCTCTGTTGCGATTAGTTCAGGTGGTGGGAACAGCTTCTGGTTGTGTTCTGTGTGAGGAGTCCTGTACAAGCTAGGATTAAAAGTTTTCTTGCAATGGACCGCTTTTGCCATAGTGCTTTAAAATGCTCATTGCAGTTGTTTGGGGTTTTTAATGTTTATTTCTCTGTTTGTTTTCCACGCTACCCTCAGCATCTGAGATTGGCTGTGAAAACCACAGGCTGGGAGCTAGAGGAGCAGAGCCCTGCTGGCAAATAAGTTATAAATGGGGGGTACCTGTCTTATATATCCCAGAAATATCCTTGCAAAACCTGACAATTGGTTTTGGAAACTGCAAGTGCTGCTTTTATTACTTATAAATGCCAAGGAAGAAATGAAATTGCTTTTTGTGCTGTATCCCTCCAACCTGGGGAAGTGTCTGTTGAAGTCTCTGGAGGAGAGAGCTTTGTTTAATCCTCTTAAAATTGGTGCAAGCGTTCCAGGTCGCGCTGTCGTTAGAGCTCCGTTTGTCCTTGGCTCTCCTCTCGCGCTCTGCGGAGGGGGGAGATGGCTGATTTTTCTGCCACGTGTTGCGTTATTCTGGATGGCTGTGGTGATGGTTGTGATGGTTGTGAGCAGACTCCAGTGTCACGGGGTGCCCTGGGGAACCAGCACTCGTCCCAAGTGCTGCTTGGCCCGAAGGATACGGGGCAGCAATCTGATGCTCCTGGCATTACTGGGAAGGCAAAGGCTTACAGGCATAGCCTCGAATCGTTCAGGTTGGAAAAGACCATTAAGCTCATGGGGTCCAACCATTAACCCAGCACTGCCAAGCCCACCACTAAACCATGTCCCGAAGTGCCACATCCACACGTCTTTTAAACACCCCCAGGGACGGGGATGCCACCACTTCCTAGGGCAGCGTGTTCCAGGGCTTGGCAACTCAAATTCCTACACCCCAGTTCTAATGCCCCAGCCACAAAATCACCTTTTTGCTGATAAAATGCAAGAGAACACCTGCTGCAGTGCCTGAGACGGAGCTGCCTTGGGGTTTGCTTGGGTTTTGTTGTTGGTTTTAAGCTCATTTTTGAGTAGTTGTACTGGAGACTTGATCTTGCCTCTGTGAATTACGTACTCTTGGACCTGTTTCCATACTTTTCTGATTACTTGTTTGACAGAAGGGATAATTAAAAATTACGAGGCTGGAGATGCAGTGGGGACAGTGGGACAGAGGAAGCTATTTTCTTAGAGGTTGTGCTAGAAATCAAAGTCTCCTGCACTTTGGGCAAAACTGCATCTGGCAGAAAGAAAATGGGACAGTTAACTTGATGAGGATTTATGTCTGGTGGGTTTCTGTGGCTTTATATACTGCCTACCATGGAATCAGAGTTATTAAAGCTAGATGACTGATGCATCTATGCAGACCGAGGAGTGACCCTGAAACTTTGCTAAGCTTTGAAAACCTTAGGTTCGTTTATTTAGATTTTCTTGCTCTGTCTCTAAAACTAGAATGGTAAAAAAGGAGTTTAAGGCTCACTTGAGAAAGTGAGAAAGTCAGTGAAGGGCAGGAGCCCTCAGAAGAGACAGGGTCGTTGTGAATATAATGTTTCTACAAGTGAGACTTCACTAATAGGTTACATTTTCTGGAAATCTGTTAGAGACGGGGCTTTGTACATTCACCTGCCATTTTGGATGCTTATCTGACTGCGCCACACCTTGCGTTTTGGTGATCGCTACTTGATATTTCATCTTAAACTGATGATATGTGAGCTAAATGGTTTCTGAATATGAGCGGTTGCTGTAAGAGGTCCTTTGAACGGATGAGGTACGGTGTTGATGAGCTGTGCATTACCTGCATCACTGCTGGTTTTCCCAATGCGAGCGCCTGGGGGAGGCCAGATGTTGAACAGTAACGGACTCACCTCCTGAGGGTTCGTAAGCTCTTGAATTTGCACGAGGCTTTGGGTTTTAAAGACGTAAGATAGAACAGACCTTCGACAGCCACATGCTTTAGTCTTCAGCCAGTAAAAAACTTGACTTAGCTTTGGTCAGGGGTGCCATGCACTAGGGTTGCGCTATCCCGTGTCTTGCAGCAGTACTTCTCTTTCCTGTATGAATTATTCCTCCCTGATACATCAGTATGCAGATCCCCACCCCCCCACCCCCAACTTTTTTTTTTTTAATGCACTTTGGAACTTGCAGCATTCAAGTGGGCACGAAGTAAGGGAAGAAATGAACTCATTTATCCCTTGTTTCCAGTTAGGTTTGCATGCAAAGTGGCATGTGCGTTGACGTGGCGCTGGAGAGCGATGCTCTGCTGGGTCAACGATGGCCCGTTAAGTAGCCCCGAGACACCCTCTAAGGCTAATAACAGCCTCTAAGTAATAACATGGATCAGTCTGCCGGGTCAAAAGCTATTTATTGTCAGAAACCGTGGTGTTACAGCATGCTTTCAGATGCGTCACCTCTCCATACTGTTTTCTAAACACAGAGAAGCGTGAGTTTACTCAAACTGGTATCAACATTTAATTTTTAATGGACTAATTAAGCTGACCACTGCAGAAACTCGGAGGTCAAGTGGAGTTTTGGCTTGTATCGGTTAATTTGGGTTTTCAGTAGGATGCTGAGAAAGTGTTGCCGTCAGGATCACACTATTCCCTTTAGTGTCTCATGTATTTAAACTTCTACTCGGTACTATAAATACCCCCTTGTTTCCCAAAAATTTTCCAAGGGATAGAAAGCTTAAGTCTTTAAACAGATATAGTAATACGCAAACATGTAATTAAGATCCTAATCAAATACATACAGTTATTTTATTTTGCAAGCTTGGCGATCTAGTAGAATAAAAACCACAATTGAATGCAAGTCAAAGGTAATGTAATCCCCCTCTGTGGTTCTGCCAATTGGAATTTTAAATTCCACACCAGAATATATGAATATAAGTCTCTTTTGCAAAGTGCTGTGATGTCAGAATGTGCCATCTGTAACGAGATGCTCATCAGATTTGGCTGTATAATTTGTGCCCTTAATTTATTGGGCGATGAGACTCTTAATACGTATCTCATATGTCTCCAAAGGTTTTATATGGCTGCCAGCCTGAAAAATATTGATACTGTAAGGATTTAACAAACAAACAAAAAATCAAAAACTCTGAGAGACTAAATCAATACAAAAGAAACATTTGGGTTGTGTCGACTCATTGGGCAAGGCAGAGAAATACAGCTCCGGAGAAATCAATGCACCGAAGGCTTTTGCGGGATGGGCATTTAGAAACACCTTCTTCTTCCCAGCTGGCGTTTCCAAGGCTCAAAAAAACCGCACGGATGGGCTGCGGTGGTGGGCGAGTGTCGGCGATGCAGCTGCCTTGACCCATCACAGCAAACCCCTTTTTCCAGTGTTTTCCCAACTTCTTAACGCTTTTAAGCCCTGGGAACAGACTGTCTCAGATGAGTGTGGTCCTGCGGTACGAGGTTGCTCGCATGCCAGGTGAATTAATGATACGCGGTTGTGATTATGTGGATATAGAAAAATTCTGAAGGCAGCAAAATGTCTTGAGAAGGAGGGGTGGTGAAAAGGTCATGGAGAACAGAACACAACCTACGTAATTTATCCCAAACATCCACAGGATGGGGCAGAGATGGGTTTTGGGTACAAACCTGTAAATAACAGCCCTGTAATTGACTCATGGAACCATCATCTGTACAATTAACGCTTTTCCACTGCTGTTGGACATGCATTTCTTCGATCTATGCTGTGTTCATAATTTTAAATCTATAATTTTTAATCGCAAATCTATGCGGCTGAAGAGATTTAAACTTCCTCAGGTCGGACACCGCCAGCGCACACGGTATTTCTGTCTGATTTAAAAGTTACAGGATCTTAGACCCTGAAAGTGGCATGTTGCCTGCCAGACGTGAGCCAAATAAAAAGCTGAAGCTGCCTTCGTTTTCCATGGGTCTGTATGGATTCCTGTAACTAGCTAATAATCTCTGTGACCGTGAAGATTTTGGAGATCTGCTGACGGTGAGCTCCTGGAGGCTGGCTGCAAAGGCGTAGGTGTTTGGTTGGTTTTGGGTTTTTTTTTCCTGTGGACTCTGGAGCTGATCCCATTGGGGAAATCCCTGAAACTTGTAAATCAGACAAAGAAAAATGCATAATTATTTCCTAGGATACATTGTCATGCACTGCACAGAGAGGCTGTTGGGTATTGCTGTTCTGCTTCTGCATCTTTACCTCCCGTGCCTGTCCAACATCCATATTTCCATGAAAATTCATGGTGGATGGAAAAACTTCTAATCTCCCGACCACACCGAGTAGCTGGAAGGGAGCAGAGAATTAAGATGCACGATGCTCTGCTCTGAGAGACAGACCATAAATCACAGCCTGTGGAATATTGCATGTTAATGCACTGCCTAACCCTCGTGCTCCGTGTGCCGCCCTGCAGCGGAGCCCACCGGGGCTCAGGGGTGAAGTCACTTGTGAGGGATGAAGCTGTAAAAAGGTGTCAGTCCTTTGGTGTGTTGGTTGGAAAAAAAAATAACAAAAAAAAAAAAAAATGAAAGAAACAAGATTCTGGGCATCTGCTTGCTCTCACTTTTAGAGGAGGTATTTAGGAATCTGAAGTGGGTTTCGTTCCTGCTGCTCTCTAATGAATGTAATTTACGGCAGGAGACGGAGAAATGCTTGTGAGAAAAATGAGCAGAAAGTGTGACTCGGCAGAGCTCTGAGCAAACTCACTGAACTTTGCAAGGAAAATATTAGCTCAGCGATGGGCTCAGGCACTGAAAAATCCCTATAGTCATGTAACACAGTCAAGAAAAACACCCTTCTGAATAGAAATGGGTGTTATAGCAACATAAAAGGCCAGATTCACAGTTTCCACAAAAAATGACACAGGAATGTTGCAAAGGAGCAGCACAAAGTTTCCACAAACTTTAATTTTTCTCTGATTTGCTCTTTACTTGTCGCTTTAACAGATGCTGCGTAGCCCACCGTTAGGACAGACTAAGTGGGGAAGGGGCTGCGCGGAGCTGAGCACGCTGGTTTCTTGCGGTTTGCGGCGGCTCGCAGCTGAGTGTTGGTGCTCCCCGTGCAGGGTGATCCCCAGCTGAGCATCCTGCACGTGGGGCAGGCTGCCCCCGGGGAGCTGCTGGGCGATTCCCCTGGGGGGCTGCCCTTGCTTGTCCCTTCGACTCCATCCATAAACCGTTAGGAAGCGGATCCCACCTCTGTGTGAATTCCTGCTGTTTCACCACCCCCTGTGAGCTCTGGTGTTTTCTCTGTGCCTGAAGTATTCTCCAGGATCTGACAGTTTTGTTTCTTTTATTTCTGAGGGGTCAAGTGCATGTTAGGAATAAATCAGAGAAGGGAAAAAAATACCCAACCTCAAAAGCCCAACAATGCAGAGAGAAGTGGCGCTGCCTGCGACTGCCAGCGCTTCTTGCTGTCCTGTAAAGGAATTCTTTGCAAGAGGCAGGGAGATGGAGGAGTTGTTCCTGATCCGTCATTCCAAAGGCCGGAGCATCGTCTGCAGGGAGGGAGCAGGTGAGCTCCGACCTCCAGAGCAGCTTCGATCTACCGCAGGCTCAGACATAAATATCTCCACAAGCGCCGAATACTGCACAAATAAAGGAGAAACATGGACTTCAGAGCTGCTTGCTTTTGTGCTGAGGATACTTTACGTACTTAAATGTGGAATAATTCAGTCCTATTTACTCCAGAGTGGTAGTGGAGTGAGCTTCTCCCTAGACACCAAAGGCTGTCATTCAAGAGAATGGCGGTGCGGGCGGTTTACATGTATATGTACATGTACAAATACTTGTAGTATTTGCTCTGGGTATATTAATGACCTCTAAATGTTATATACCGAGTGATGTCCTTTTGCTAGCCACCTGTGCTATCAAGAGTCCAAACTTCAGCTGGAGCCAGGGACCACCTGCTAGAACCCTGCACAGCACCCTCTTTCCCAGCTGGATTTCCAGCAGAAACCTCTCCCCTCGCGTTTGGGAAAGAGCCGTACGGTCCAGCACGCTGCCGCGGGCGGTTTGCTGAGCTTAAGCCTCAATGGGTTCTCCCCTCTTCTTTCAGGGGGGTAAAACTGTGCCTTGCCTTTCGCTTTCTGCCCAGAACCGCTGCTCAGTTCCACCTGCACTCGCTTATTTTATTTTTGTTGAAATTTAATGATCAAAGCGTAAAGTTACAAAAAGGCACCTCCCCCCTTAAAGACTCTTGCATGAGTAATTCACGTCTGTGTGCGTGTGTACAGCATCCCACGTTTGGGACTTGGTGGATGAAGAGGTCATCCCTTGGCCTATCCAAATGTTAATTCCGAGCTGAATTTCTTTCCTTTGTTTTTTTTCTTCCCTCCAGGTTGGCAGCCCTTTATTTAAAATGAAAACGCTGCTAATTCTCTTTAATTTCTTACGCATAAAAATGCATCAATGATATGGCAATTTTACGCTGCTTGAGCTTCTTGGACCTCAAAAGGTGTAGGAGTTAGTTTGAGTTTTATTTGCTTGAAATTATAATGTAATATTCCACACTTTGCAACCCTGCTATGCATTCTGGAAAATCATAACCTACCAGCTGAGTAATATGCGACCTCTGAGTTTACACCAGTTTAACCAGGAGGAGTATTTCACCTTTTTTTCTTTTTCCCCTCCCCTCATCTCAATACCACTTGGAAGCCACATAATTAATTAAGCCATGTGAGAGCTGATGTATCTGCAGTGAAACCAAATATACTGAACATGCCAGAAATAGGTTATACTGAGTGTAAAAGGAACCTGATTTTGGCTAAGCCTGTTGTAGCGCTTTTTGTGAATTCATGACAACTCATGTTGTTTGGGTTTTTTTGGTTTGTTTGGTTTTTTTTAACTCATTTGAGGCAACTTCAGAAGATGTAGTTGGAAGCAGAAGGAAGCCACGTTCTCAGATTTCCAGCCAAAAGGGTGCTCTTCTCCTCCTTTTTCATCTCCTGTTTATTATTTTACCCCATCAAAGGAGGAAAAAAAAAAAAAAAAAGTCAGATACTTCTGTTAGAGGCAAAGCCATGTGTAGGAGTAGCGAAAGGAAAACAGGCTGGAGGCTTGCTCAAGAAAGGAGAAATCTCATTGTTCCCTCCTTATCACCAGAAAGCAATAGCCACATGAAATGGAGCTGGGTTAACGGAGTAATTAATTCCTCTGTCTGAAACTCCGTGTCATCTCTGCATGTGATTAGGGGAGGGCAGGGATGAAAGAGTTCGTCTCTTGAGCTGCTTCTCTGTTTTATTTCTTAAGGTTATTGTGACAACATCCTCCTCCCGTGTCTGCTCAGGGCTGTTGCAGACCCCCCCTCCCCCAGACCTTCCTCCCGCAGGTGACAGTCAGACGCGTGTCTGGGCACGTCTGGGCTTGGGCGAAGCCAGAACAAGCCCCTCACCCACTGGGTGGGTGCCAGACCCCCAGCAGTGTGGATGGGATGGTGGGTTTCCTCTTTGCCCCCCTTTCAAAGCAGAGAAGGCTTACCTTGGCCCAGACCTGCGGGGGGGAAAGCCCGTGGGCTCGGGTAGCCCCCCTCTGCCGGGTGGTGGGCAGGCGCGGGGGCTGCCGGCGGGCAGGGGGGCTTCGGTGCCGGAGTGCGGCGGCGCTTCGCCTGGTTCAGTTACACACCTATGGGTGGCCAAACCCACGTGCATGAAAGGAAGAAGCAGTACGTTCTGTACTGCATCTTTATAATATATAACTATATAGTCATATTTTTCTTAATGATCTCATTTGAACGTTCTTTTTCTTGTGATAATTTAGACCTTGGAAATAACTGGCATAAGGAACATCTGTGGTTCTGTCAAGTATTCCTACTTCTTGTTTCCAAAGCGTCGGGTACCTTCAAGACATGGCCAGGGCATGCACCACCACGAGCCTGTGTGCTAAGCCAGGATTGTTAGTTTTTATTATAACCAGCATTATTCCTACAAAAATGCCCCAGTTCCAACCCGCCCTCAC
Source organism: Falco biarmicus (assembly GCF_023638135.1). Classification (NCBI taxonomy): domain Eukaryota; kingdom Metazoa; phylum Chordata; class Aves; order Falconiformes; family Falconidae; genus Falco; species Falco biarmicus. The sequence goes on along the minus strand of NC_079290.1, from coordinate 111,321,849 downwards.
CGTGCTCCCCCAACCCAAAAAGCCCCGTGCGATATTTTTTTTTTTTTTTTACGGCATGTTCCCTGCCTTAGCTGCTGCATCTGGGTTGTGCTGCCTGTTACGTGCTCAGCACACACAGACTTTGCAAAATGGGGATCGCTAAGTTTTGCTTTTCCCAGTGTTTCTCAAACCATTTAAGACCTCGTGTAAGGTCAGCGAGAGCTGTGAACTCTTCACACGATGTTCTGAATAACTTCACATTTGCCCTTTGGATTCATTTGCACTAATCAGTCTCTCTCCTGTTCTCACGGGGTGAGTCACCACCTGCTTCCCCATCTCACGTTTGGAGCTTGCATAGCATGTTGATTATGACCCGGTTTGGGTAATTTGTCCTCGTAATGAATCATTTATCACTATGCAGAACTATCAGCAAAACACCTAAATGTGCTTTAAAATGCTGTACTTACAAAGAATTAAAATAAGCGCTTGCTCATATGGTCTGGAGGTGGGGAAAGGTGGGTTCTAATCATACTTCTCCCTTACAGATGTTACTGACAAATGTTCCCACCTTACAGCGTTTTGCAAAAAGCAACAATTGGAGATAAATAAATTCGATAAGCAGAATCAAATAACAGCAGCGTGTCATTCCTGATTAGATTTGACATTGTGCTAACATCTATCTTCCAGCAGCTGTGTTGCATTGACGCAAGTCTTTCCTGCTGGAATCTGGCTCTAAATTATAAAACTGCCCAAACCATACAAAAACATTAATTTCATTCAAAGATCATTGATTCGCCAGAGAACAACGGAGAGAACCTCAGTATTTGGTGAATACCTTTGAAGCACTCTTTATTTGTTTCTTTTGCAGCCAAATGCAGAAGCGGTATGAAATGGAATTGCTTCAATCTGAAAGCTGCTCCACATGGGGAATAGTGCTGCAGCCAGTACAGCTGGGTTTTCACATATATATGTGTAAATATACACACACACACACACATATGGAGTGATATATATATATATATATTTGCACCTTTACCAGTCGAGTTGTGATGGTGAAAAATTCTACCTGGTCCAAGCAAAGTTCTTCTGTAGTTATTACTAAAAATCTCCCGTACATTTTTATTTAAACCACGTTGGAAACTGAATCTTGCCTAAATAGGTTGGGGAAAGTCTTAATGTGTTGACAAGTTGACTCTGCGTACTGGTAAATACTTGGTTTAATTTGCATTTGTGAGAAATTTTTCCCATTCAGACTGCAGCCATGAGAGCTGTGGTTTGGGGTTAGAGTTTCAGGACAAGACTTTTACACCTTATTAGCGCTGCAGTAAGGGGGGGATACTACAGAGCATTAAGGGGGAGTTGGGGGGGAAAAGCCATTAAAACCATATTTGTCAGCTTCCAGAGATGCTAATGAACAGAAACATAATGACATATTAGCAGCTTGAGATCCTCTCCTTTTCCAAGGAAAATTTTACTCTCGCATTCTTTTTTCATCTGGGTATGGAAATGCACACTAACGAGGGCTCTTCTCAGGCCATGAGCTATTTTGAGGGGTTAAGATGTGGCAAAAAAGGCGTTATGTGTGTAGCTGCTCCTTTATTTCGTTCAACATATAAATAAAAGCCATTAGACAGCAACAAGAGGAGGCTGTTGTTAAAGCCGAAAAATGGAGGTCTTACACCTAAATGTTATTTTTTGGGGGTGGTGGGAACGCTGTGTCATGTCACACAGGGATGAAGAACCACAAGGATGTGTCTGATAGTCTCCTCGCTGCCAACATTTCTGAGGCCGAGGAGCAATTCTGGGGGGAGGGAGGCTGTTTTTGCTTTTCATTAGCCTAATCTTGTCTGAGTTTAATAGCGAGAACATGATAAACTTCATGTTCTTTTCATTAAAGAAACCGGTATCTATTCTCCCCTAGTCCAACGCATGCTATCTGCTGGCATTATTAAAGGGTTTATCATTTTGACTCCTCATGCAAATCACAAAGGGGTTAGAGGGATTTGATCCGCAGCTGAAGAACTGATGAGGTGAATGCAGTGGACCCGTGCACCGTAATTGGCATCTAAATATGCTTTAGACAGATGGTGCTGTAGATTGTACAAGCAAATTACTTCTTGGCCACGGCTACTTCTCTTCTGTGTATTGTGTCATAGATTGAAATCTACCCTTTATTCTTGTAAGAATACCAGTGGAAGTATTTTGAAGTGTAATTTTAAGTTCTTTACTTCTAGAGGTATTAATACATAAAATGAATCAAAATCACAGTAGGCATACGTTTATCAGATGGTTTTGTTTCACAGTAGAAGAGCAGGGTCTGTAATGCTGTCCGAGTATGACACACGATACAGGCTTCCCCTCTGTACCAGCGGAAGAGCAAGGGTTCAGCAAACTGCTGAAAATTTATGCAAATAGACAATCTGAAACGAGCTGACCTTTTCAAGCGAGGGAACTTTTTCAACCGAGGGAACTTTCCAGTGCCCTGGTACAGCCTATAAAGGTACTTATCTTGCCTTTTTCTCACATTGACTTCATAACCTCTGATGATAACTTAATCATCAGCGGCAAAAGGGCCCTTCTAATGAGAGATGGGAAGATACGTGTAGTCTGAGTAGATGGTGAAAATGTGACGTTTAAAATCCTGCACAGAGGTGACCCGTGTGTGTTCGTGCTCTGTGCGTAAGCGTGGGGCTGCCAGCTCCGTGCATTCACTGTGATGGTGCAAACAGCATCTGTCTCCTGCCTCTCTGAGGGTGTCTTAAAACCATCTCTGAAATGTGGTTAAATACAGACTTTGACTCCCGCTGTGGCATTTGCAGTCTCTGCTCAGCTGCATTGAAGGTGTAGCTTTCCAAAACCGAAGCGGAGCCGCTCAAACCATTGCATGTTTCCTAGAGATGCGCTCTGAGAAAATAAAGAGCTACTTCGGGGTGAAGTAAAGTCCCAGTTGCTGTCAGCCACGATCAGAATAGAAATATTGCAAATGGGGGTTGAGAGGGAAGAGGAGGAGCATCCTGGCCACCTCGTCCGCTCCTGCCGTCGTTGGGTCTGCTGTGCCACCAGTAAATCAGGAGTAACACCGATGAAATGAGTCAACAGAGTCCCACAAATAAGCAGCCCTTTGCACGGGGAAAATCAAACTGTTATAAAACGTGAATCACTCCTTGCCCTCTGATTCTCTTTCTGTGTTTTTCTGTTGTGTTTTATGAGCTGCTTTTCGATTGCCTTCTTGACCAAAGCAATCCCCTCGCAGAATTGCAAGAGCAATTTCTACAGCTGAGGCTTTTGTAGAGACCCGCCAGGCAGCTGACCGTAACTGATGCACGAGCCAGCGGCGAGCCCGTCACCCCAAATGCAGGTCCTCTCTGGTCGTTGCTTTGCAACGTCCCCTGTTATTTCCCCCTTTCTCAGGCTGAACAAAACGCGTAGCTCAGGCTGTCAATAAGCGCCTGAATTTTTTTCTAGCTCAGGATTTACTTGCGGAGGAATTTGGAGTTAATGGACCCATAGGCGATGCTGTTGCTAAGAGACCCTGGCCTGCCTCTGTCAATCCTCCTGCGTGGATGGAAGCGCTGGGCTCAGGCTCTGCGGCTCGGCCGAGGAGGGTGCGCTGCTGCAGTGCCCGTGACAAAATCCAACGGGAAGGCAATGCCACCGCTTTTCTAACCGCCTTACTTCTTGGTTTCTGAAGTCACACAACTCCTGCCTGCCCTCACCCCGTGCCTGCCCTGTGAATGTATTTACTGCCCAGGGTTTACTGTGCTGCGGCTGTTCACGGCGGTGAGCGTATTGCCGGTCTTGCACGTCTTGTAGCTAGGGGATGTCGTAACCCGGCTAGAGACAGAAGGGCAAGTTAAAAGCATAACCCATCCGTTTCACAGGGGTAACATGCAGTTTTCTTGTTGCCATGGCAAACCTGGAGAGAAGAGCCGAGCGAGCGGCTCAGGTGAGGGAACGCCGCCTCGGCAGGGAGGCAGAAGGATGGCTTTGGGGTCTGTCTTCTTGATGGGGTGCAGAAATCCATGGGAGTGGAGCCAGAGGCTCGTGCCGCAGTAGTTTTCTCGGGCCACTGCTGCCTGTTGGCCTGAGATTCTTAGGGAGAGCCCGGGAAACCTGCGCTTGGAGGCTTTGTGAGACTTTGCTGGGAGGGATGGGTTTGTCCTGGTCTCCGCTCTGGGTCTGCTGTCTGACAGGTCCTCCGGCTCTCCCTTCCCATCCGTTATTTCTGACATGTAGGTGGAAGGGAAATGCTGGAAGCTGGAGGAGTTGGGGGGTTCAAAAGACCAGGCGTGCTTTTTGTGCTAGGCTTTCCCAGCGCTTTTCCCTTCCCCAAGGTCTGGATCCTGCCCCGGCCAGGCTGGCTCCATGAACCTGCAGCCAGCGCAAGGCACCGAGGAGGAGCACTGCAGAGGGGACATGCGTCCTTCTGCTTCGTGCCGGCATAGATAGGGGTGAAGCCCACCATGAAGTGACTCTGGTGAGAGCAGAGGTGGCCTCTGTGCAGCTGGAGCTATTCGGGAGGTTGCTTCTGATTTACACAAGTCCGAGCACACAATATTTTCCATTGCTGTTGAACTCTGGCGGGTTTGGTGCTGCTCACAGCCCGTCTGTAAGAAATGGAGTAAATAAACCTCTTGCACTGTGTGGTCTTGGCTCACCCTCTGCATCTTCTAAGGACACCCTAAATATGACACCAAAATTAGTTTATGGAGCCGTGTTATCATTTTCCTCTCTTTCTGTCTTTTTGGTCATAATTAACAGGGACACTTTCTGTCAGTCAAGTGTCAAAATGAAATGCTTTCCCTTCATCCATCAAAATGCTTTGTGCCGAAGAGAATGGCTGTTCCCTTAGGCAGCTGCCAGGAGAGAGCACAGTCATGGGCCGGGTTATTAACAGGGTGAATTAACGTTTAATGTTAACGCTGCTGTTTAAGCAGCCTTAGGAAGATGAAAGATTCTCCGAAACTCAAAGTCAACCTTACTGGCAGCTGGAAGAGACTGTCGCGCAGGGAAGGGCAGTTGGAGCTGCTCGGCATCCAGACGCTGTAGGATGTGGGGCTCGGCCGCAGGGGCTCAGCAGGGTGCAGGGGCAGCAAGTAAAGGGGACTCATTCTGGAGCATCTCCCACCCACCAGGGGCTGGGCACCCAGAGCCACTGCCCTCCTGGACCCGTGCCTTCGGAAGCGGTTAAGCTCCGTCCCCAAACGCGAGTGGGATGCCAGTGTGCCACCGATGCTCCGAGACTCAGGAGCCAAAGAACCGTGGGTGTGACTGAAAGGAAAACGAGTCCCTGGGTCACTTCAGGGCTTTTGAACGTTTTAATCAAAACCTTTTCTATTTACCTAATATTCTGCGTTACGGAGGAGAGGAAGGCGTTTCCATCTCTCTCCTGCTCTGGGCTGCTGCAGTGACCTCCCCTCTGCAGCGCCTGGCTGTGGTCCCAGTTCCTCACCAGGCTGGGCGCAGGGAGACCCCAGCCCCAGGACTGCACAGTGCTGCACCCCTAGTTTCATACTGGGAACAGTTACTCCTCTTGCCCTTTATTAAAGTTTAATTTCATTGCCTTGCCAAACAATCTTGCCACAAAGGCAGCAGATGGAAGTGAGGAGAGGAGGTTAATGCAATATATGTTATCCCCGTCTACAGGGATATTTGTTTCTTTCCGGCTGAAAGAAATGCCACCGGTGAATGTTTACAAATGCAGTGTGAGTAATTTAGATCTAAAATGTGAGGTCAGCCGTGAAGTCAAGGTTCAAAGCTAAATCACAAAACCTAGGGAAGTGAAAACAAAGAAGGCATTGTTTTCTGCAGTTAGGGAAACTTAGAAGCAAATCATTCCCCCCACCACCGGTCATCAACGAGAAAAACGCACTTCGTCTTACATGAAAAAAAAGTTATAAGATGCTCTCTCCCTACTGAAAATCCCAGACTTCAATAGAGCTAAAAGCATCTTAGCAGGAGCATCTGGAAAACCTAATAAATAAAAAATAATGATTCAAAGTGAGAAAAAACATCTGAATACTACGTGATTAGTATTGAACGCCTTACTTGTTCTTTTTTGCTGGAAATGGTCGTGCTGAGGAAGAGTGAAAACAGCATCACTGAAAAGAAATGGGAAGTGCCCATGAAATGCCGTTAAAATGCCATCCCAAACACAAGAGGAGGATGTGCTCGAACATCCTCGAGGCTCGCACATTTTCTAAACGAAACCTCACAACCGACATGCCTTTGAAAATTGGAGGGTTCCAGTGGAAAAAAACCAAAATAGAACAGTTTGACACATTTCTTGCCATCCCTTTTTACCTCTGACCATGTCAGGAGCTATTCCAAAATTCCTGGTTGGGTGAGATGAGGAAAGGCATAGCGATTTGCCCGTGATCTGGATAGCGGCTCCCGAGGCATCCCTAACTCACTCCCAAGTACGCGGGAGCTTCAAGTGCCCGTACACTGCCGTGAAGCACGAGCCTCCCGTGAACTTGTGTCATGGCACTTGTTGCAAAGGAGCATGGATAAAGTAGCTAGCTTCCCTGCAGTTTGTGTTTCTCATTGATTATTTTAAAATAATAAATTATCTTTAAAGACAATGCAATTTATTATTTTTAAAGACGATGAAGTCCTATTTTCTGGAAAGTTAAGCCAGTCAGTTTTTCTGACTGCTTGGGGGAAAGGCCGGTGCACTGTTACACTGAAGAAATAGAAACATGAAAGATTTTTCTAAAACCACTGCTTGAGTTGTTCTTGCTTGTGGGGAAAGCTAGGTCTGAAGCTGTGAATACAGACATAGTTGATCACAGGGTAATAATCTTTAAAAAGAATACTCTTTTTCTGCATTTTATAGACCTAGTTAACAGAAATAACAAGTTTAAATACTGGTCTGAAAAATCCGCTTTATTTTAGGAGGAGTTTATTCAGTTCTGTGCCCATAAAACTAAATGACACGCTGAAGAAGCGTCTTGAATGTGAAGCTTTTGCTCGAGAGATAAAATCGTGTCAGGGTTATTAATGCTGAATACAGACTCATTTTAACTTCAATTGAATGAATATATTTCTAGATGCTTATTTTTATTCCACAACACCAGGGTTGGTGATACTGGATGTAATGGCACAAGCCAGAATTGGGCAGTAATTGACACAGTAATGTCAAAATTATGTCTATTACAAGTAAGCCAAAATATCCATGGCATTGGATGTCTGCAGATGACATTATCCCATGAGCTGAATAGTTTAAATGAATAAAAAAAGCTCTGGATTTCTCTGTCTGCAAAATGAGGTAATGCCACTGCTGCACATCATGGATTAATGGGCCTTGAATGAGGAGGAAATGCAGCAGTAAAACAATTAAAAGGCAGGAACTGACAGCGTGTGGCTCCGCTGGCAGTATCGGTGCAGATGTAGCATCTGGTGTGGTCCTCAGTGTCACCTTTATCTGCAGAGGGAACCAACCCTCCCCCCTCCCCCCCCCCCCCGGCTCACCCAGACAGCTGGGTTTGTGCGAGTGCTTGATAAAACTTGACCTTCTGATCCGCTGTACTCAGCGGAGGTTTATCAACCTGGATGCTTCCAGTGTTTGAATTTTAGCTTTTTATAATGCTCTGCCGGTACAGGGGCTTGTTAGCCTGGAGCTGCTAAGCCCAGTGTTTTGTTAGCGTCGCATCTTGCGGTGTTAAGCAGCAGAGCTGCTCAAGGAGGCAGCTCCCAAGGAAATTTAAGTAATTGCTTTAACAGCATCCTCCATCCCATCTTTCTGCTACAAACAGCAGACAGACATGTCCAAGGAGAGATTTGCGGGTTGCTAGTTTTCATGACTTTATTGCAGGTCTCCGTTGACTTTTTTCTTACGTGACAAATCTGTTGGTGGTTTGGTTTATTTTATTATTATTTTTTTTAAGTTTCTAACATATCTGGTTAAGAGAAGTGCAGTCTTAAGGGTGAAAGGAAGATCTCAAGAGCTGATGTGAACAAATGTGGTTTGTTTAGTTTTTACATCTTGTTTTTCAACCCAGTTTCAGGATTTCTGGTGACCCTTTCTGATTATTGCAACCCCAGCAGATTGGCAAGATGATACTAATTAGTCTCCCAATACTCACAACAACACGTAACTCTTTGAGAGCTTTTCTCTTTTCCAGGTGTTTGGTGGGAAGCAAACCAAACCTAGTTGTCTTCTAATAATTTCATTCAAACCCCAGAAAAACCTGTGATTCGTTCCGTTCCTTTCAGGTGGTGTTTTCTTCCACCTTTGGCATTGAGGTGCACCAGGAGCTGCTTGTGAAACCAGAACAATTCCCATGTGTAGGTGAATAGTAAGGAAAGGCCAGACGAGTCCCTCGCCAGTGGTAGCATCTCACCCTTGTGGTTTAGAACGTTTCCATGGGCTACAGAACCTGTGTTTACAGATGGAAATCTGAGGTGCTGAGGGTTGAGGTGACCCATCCAAGATCCTGGAGCCAATTTTGGGCAAAGTAGGATCCAGTCTTCTTGTACCCCATCCAAAACCCAGCAGCATCATACATGCAAGCACAGCTGGGCATCCCTCCTCTGAAGGCAGCTGTTAGCAGCTGGATATCTGGCCCATGACATCTTTGTGTTGGCATATGTCACTTTTGTGTAAATAAGGAGCTATGGCTTATGGAATATAAGAGCTGCACAATTAGCTAAAGAGGTGGCAAATAAATGGGTGCCCAACAGAAACAAGACAGCTGTAAAACTGGGTGCCACCATGCCTCGTCCGTCTTGGAAAAGGTGTTCTGATTCTTGGCAAATTTAAATAGTTGCTCTTCCCAAAGTTAGATTTACTGGCTTGGCGTTGTGCCTTCTGTATTTCTCAGAGTTTGATGTTGGCCCTGGCCTGGCAGTTGGTAGCTCTCTGGGGCATTAAGCATCTCAAATATTTCTGTAAATGACACTAGTCCAGCCATAAAGGTTGGAGTCCCGACTGCTGGAGGAGCCATGGGCTCTTTTGGCTCCAGGCGCTACTGACAGCAGCAGGACCCCGTCGCTGGCTGCTTATTCTGTCCTCGGACTCTCCATCGTAAGCATAAGCATGGCAGAGGAATTTTTTCTCATTGGGTTTTCTTTTAGGGTGAGTGGTAATGTTATTGATTACTCTAATTAATACACCTTGGGGGAACAGGCAAGCTCTTAGGCATGGGGTCGCCCCTTCGGCTCGCCGGTATTCTTGTAGCTGCAGTAAGGCTGTCACCCAAGGAGAAGCATGTTGGTAATTTAATAAATGACCCCCGGCAGCACTTCAGCTGGAGTAAACGCTGAGCTTTTCCATTTTTACAGTTTTGGCCAAACTCTCATTAACTTCAGTGTGCTGCTCTGAGGTGTTCGCTGGGACTGAGATGAAGAAACTGAGGCAAAGGAGAAAAACCCCTTTCCAAGGGCTGATAACAAACCCTCAGAAAGTCGGAGCAAAGTCCAGCAGCTCCTCTTTCCCTGCTCAGCCCAGGTCTCTCTTGGATACACAATCTCTGGATTTTTTGAGCAGCAGGTGGTTTCTCTAAGGAGAATATGGACATCTCTCCTTGCAGCAGGGTTCTGAAACTCCCATCCTTTTCCTGCTGTCTGCTAATGTGCTTCCCGGTGGAGGCGGAGTGTAACAAGAAATAAAAAAAAAATATGTTTCTGTGTTGCTGGCTTCAAAATATATCCATTTTTTTAAGGACAGTTTTAAATTGGCATTTTAACTGAAATAGTTAAAAATCCAAATTTGAAAGAAGCTTCTGCACCATTAAAAAAAAAAAAAAAGGTGGCAATGAAAAACTTTAATAATATAAGAGCTGCCACGGCTCTGCAGAGCTCCACTTCTTGATGTCATTTTTCACTTCCCAAAAGGCCAGATTTGTAAGGAGAAACTAATAAGCTGAAAAAATGACCAGCTTCGTTTCTGAGCATGTTTTCCTCTGGAACTGTAGGGGCATTTTATTGGCCTGATGGCTTTCTCTAGCATCTGGGAAGCTCTGAATGCAGCTCTTTGCCAGTTACACACAAAACATTTACAGCTCAAAGAGGCCAGCTCGTTAGTAATTACTGTAATGAGTTCTTCACAGTGTTTCTCTGAAAGGTGATTGAGCCCCTAATGCAGACACCAGATATTTTTTCTTCGGTTAATGGCGTGGTAAATTATTCCTGCGAGGGGGCTCGTTGAATGCCTCCTTTTAAACAAGTTAAAGACCATAAAGGAAAGAAAAAGCCCTGGGTCTCCTCTCACGGGTGATGGGAGAAAATATTTACGGAGTGGTTCAGATCGAGCTGTCCCCACTGTTTCTGCAGGCAGGTGTGGGTGTAAGGTTGCGTCGTGCAAGGCGGCTGCGTCGTGCAAGGCAGCTGTGTCGTGCAAACAAGCGAACGGCTGGGGCACGTGCTGCAAGGTGCGATTTCCAGCTGGAAAGACGCAGGACACCTTGGGGAAAGGCAGACGGGCTGGGTTTGCTCGGGCAGAGCTGGTGCCTTCTGATCCCGACGGAGGTGGGCTTCGCCGCCCGGCCCATCCGCTTCGTGTCTCGTTGGGAGCGAGAGGTGCTGGAGCAGTGTGGTACCGGTGTGAGGGAGTGGGGAATGATTTTCATCAGCCTGGCTTTTACAAAGGGAGATCTCATCGACGGCTAAGTGAATAAATTAATTGATGTGTCCAAATGCAATTAGCAAATGCTACAGTGGGAAAGGCTTCCTAATCAGAATCATCAATCAGGCAGAAATGAGCTGGTGGCAGTCTTGCATGTCCTTTTTTTTTTTTTTTTTTTTTTTTTTGACCCAGCAGAACAGCCATTGGCCAACTTCGGTGATATAAATCAGTGTGGCATTATTTACAGGTTAGCTCTACAAACGTCCCGTTTTAATACATTGTATGTGTCTACATGCCATAACCCTCAACTGCCTCCAATTTCTGAGCTTGCACCCGCAGGGCTGGATGTTGGTCCCAAAGTCAGGACCTGAAGCTTTCATAAGGACACTCCTAATTCCTCTCCAAACCCGTGCAGCAAGAAGCAGCCATTGCTGGGCAAGGAGGGAGCATTTGGGAATCAGTTGTGATTTCGAGGAAGGGGAAAGCACACCGCTCATCTGTGTGCGGGTGGTCTCTCTGTGCCTTTAATGCCCCAGATGTGGGGGTTGCCCAGGTGTCAGAAGGGGAAGCCTTGTGCTCAGTGGTCTCAGGTACGTGTGGTGGTCTCACCTGGCTCATGGCTGAGAGCATCTTGCAAGGGTTGTGGCCAGCCAGCTGGGGAAATGAAACCTCAGAGCAGCAACAGCCTGGATTCTCCTCTTACAGCTTTGGTGAGCATCCTTGCTGCGAGCGGGATCGTTATTCCTGGGGCTGAAGTGGCACAGAAGGTTATTATTTGATTATAAAAAAATACCTAAAAATGTCGTCAAATCATCTAAGCAAAGCAGTTTTAACTGCTCTTCCAAGAGAGGTGCCAGCTGGGACTCGCAACGTGGGCGATGCTGCAATCCTGTGCTGAAAGGCAACCGGGTGCTCCGGCAGCCCCGCGGGTTACGGAGACCTGTGGCTGGCTGCTGGGATGCTGTGGGGGGAGCTCCTCCAGGAAAGGCCTGAGGTGCTTTGAGTATTTTTTTTATCTCTCTGCAAAAGCAGCACCCGTAGATGGCATTTGAGAAGCTGCTTGGTAATATTAAGGGATAATGAATTGCACAGTTGGCCCCCACGCATCATTGCATTTTGCCGGACGGTCAGAAAGGCTCATTAGCAGGCGAGGTTTCCCTGCAGCCCCTGGCTCTGAAGACTGCTCCGTGCTCCGCTGGGATGGATTTTCAAAGGATCTGTGCACACAGGGTGGCTTTTTGGCTTTTTTCTTCACGGCAGCACATCTCCGGTCGCGGTGGCAAGTGCTGACTGCTTCACAGAGAAGTCCAACCTCAGTGTCTGCTCTGATTTTTTGCAGCAGAGTCAGTGGCGGAGCCCAGGAATCCTTGTACCGTGTCCCCTGATAAAAACATGGTAGTGTCCATCCTCTTTCATTCAGTCACTCCTGCTAGCGGGAATTAATTTTAGACTCTGCTGGATTTTGTCAGTAGATCTCAGGATATATTATCTATGGTTTATTTTATTTAGTACTCATCTGGGCAGTAGCTGGAGTGTATAAAATGGGGTCTCCTGCAACAGCCTTATTGCTGCAGCCTCTTCCCTGAAGTAGTCAGTGGCGTCTGTATATTTTTTCCCCTCATCCCTGACAGAAAGCAATTTCCCTTCTCCCCTGCACATCCTTCAGGCTCCGGTGATTCACACCCCGAAGTGCCCTGCAAAAAACCTTGCCTTGTTGACCTGGTCTTGCTTTTGGGGGTGGCAAATGGTCCTGCCCTGAGTTCCCCCCCCCCAGCACATCGGCTCTGATAGCAGTGAAAAGCACCACTTCTGAAATGCATCGCTTTCTCTCTCCTTGAAGGTGATGTCAAAGCACTAATGGAGGGTTGTTATGGTTTCTTTGCCTCTTGAAATTGTTCCTTGCAGTGAGGAAATGGTGAAATTGGAATGGGAAAAGCTGGGAAGCCAAGGGGGCTTTGATAGCTGTAACTTTTACTTAGCTGGTTGTCTCGCTTGCAGCATTACCAATGTGTTATCAACCTGAAGCCAAGAGGACTGATAAGGCAAGGGAAAATTGTTGCCTTTTTTTTTTTTTTTTCTAGGGGATCAAGAAGTGTCTTTTAATCTGAGCTGAACATAACTGTGTGTGTATCTGAGGTCCATTTTTTTTTTCTTTTTATAAGCCTTACACGTTTACAAAGGAATTGCTGGGTTTAGCTGAAGTGTTGCTCGGCAGAAATGTTTAAGGCTTAATGTTGAGAGGGATAGAGGGTTTGCCTCATTATCCTTAGATTTTATCGCTTAAATTTTTAGTGGGCACAAGGTGGGAAGGTCCTCGTGATTTACATGAGAAACACCAAATATCTTCTCTTAGGAGAAGGGCTCTTTGGCAGTTGCATTGCAGACTGACACAGGACACCCAGAAAACCAGAAATCGTTTGGGATTTTTTAGGCTTCCTTTGTTTTTACTTTGCGTGTAGTCCAGAGGTTCAGAAATGCGAGTTTTGCTTTCATGAGGAAGGCTTAGATGATTTTATATTCAAATACAGTTTCCGTTATCTGCATGGAAAAAGATTTGTTTTGCTGAGCAGAGTTTAAACATAGCACTATGACAGATGCTTACAAAAATCAGTGCAAGTCAAATACTGGTCTGCTTTTTCCACATTCTTACTGGGAAATATTTCTGCTGATTTCTTTGGCATCTCTCTAAACTTAACAGAATTACAAATGAGAGACTCATTTGCCCCCCGGAGTTTAATGTGCCACATATTGCTCAAACAACGCTGAACTTCCCAAAGGGTGAGAGAAGAAATACCAGAGAATATAGAGTTATCGCTTCAGATAAGGAGGTTAGCATAACTTAGGATAATACCATTTTGTTTTGAAATACTTTAAAATCATAAAGGCTGGGACAACTGCCCTGTGTACCAGTTCCTACTCGGGGTCAGTGTGAACCTGGGAGGCAGCCAGTGGCTCGAGGAACGTAACTGGTAGGCATCTGTACCACCAGGAGCAGGTGTGGGCTTACAGCTCAAGCCAGGACTTTGGAGTACAAAAAACCCAATCCGTCCTCAATTCTTTCTTGGTCAGAAGGGCTGGGATGAATCCATACCCGTGTGTTAGCACTGGGAAGATGGCTTTCAGGGCTGACGTGTCTGATAGAGATGCTCGTGCAGCCCAGGAGCGATGGGCAGAGCAGTGCTGCTGCTCCCTGCGTGCAGCGGCGTACGCGCCCTGTCCTGCATGAGAAACCTGCAGCTCCCCGTGGCTTTTGAGTGCTGGTGGCGTGAGGACGTATGGCGGTCAGATGTTTGCTTCATGGTGGCTTGGGGAAACTTAGCTCCACGTGGTTTCCATTGCACCGCTGTGCCGTGCTGCTCCCCAAAGCCCGGTGTTGCCACGGAGCATCGCTGGGATAGCACCGGCTTCATGTGCATGACCGTGGGAAGGGCGTTTGGTTTGCAGGCATGATGCTGACCTGGGTTATGATGTACAGTGGTGTGTCACCTACCTAAGCCTCACCCATCGGTAAAAGTTTTACATAGCCAAGACAGATGTAAGCTTTTGCTTGCAGCCTATCAAATTTTTGGTGAAACTGTTTCTGGGAAGTGATACAATGCTGGAGAAATGCTTGTTTGCTTGCAAATGGAGGGATGCTGAACCCTGATTTTCTTCCTTTCAAGAAATAAATTTCTTTAAGGTGTCAAAAGCTCTGCATGGTTTTTAGTTCCTCACTTCCATTTCATTAGAAAAAAAAAAAATTATAAAAAATCACATCAGCACCACACTGCTGGAATGAATCCTTCTGCCTGACTTGCAGAGATTTATAATCGAAATGCTGAGAGATCATTTTTTATAATGGGATGAACAAAGCCATAGTAATGGGCCTTGGAAAAGAGAAAGTGCTTAAACTTATGGGAAATAGATACAGAGACTTTCCAGGGGACTGTGGGCAGAAAACTGAAGACGTTGGCCCTGGTACTAGTGCAGGACATGTGCGTTGTCAGAATACACATGGGATGGGACCAGAAACCAAGGGGCGACGCGCGGACCTCCCCGAACGATTTGCATGCCCCCACTGCAGTTGCATCACTTGTTTGCAACACATGGCTGCCCCCCGAATCCCGTCCTGCCTCCCCCTCTGCCCACGGGGCATGCCTCCGCAGGCAGAGCTGGGCTGATGAAGAAATATATTTGTAACTGGGGGGGGGGGGGGGGCGAGTGTGGGAGGAAAACGCAGCCGTGAGGCGCGTGGCCACGGTGGCTGTGGTGCAGAGGGCAGTGGCAGCAGGTGCATCTCCCATGTCTTTCTGGTAAGGACCAGGACCGAGCGCTATGGAAGGCACCCCTGCTGTTGCACATGATCGATATGATAAACTGGGTTGTGTGTAACACTGGAAAAAGTTCCCAAGTGTGTTCGTGGTTGTGTGTTACTTGAAACCTCACAGCAGGAGAAGCGTGAGCATCCAGCTTGGTATGCCGAGCGCCCCGGCGAAAGGCTTGTCGCAGTGCCGGTTTGCCATACTGTGAAGGTGCCAGGGGTGCAGGACTCAGTTTGATGCAGAGGGAACAAGCCTCGTTTTGTTCAGTGGAATGATTTGCAAAAGCTGAAATCTTGGCATTCGAGTGGCTCAGAGCTGCAGCGGCGAGCGCGGTGCATTGGCACGGCCCCCCGCGCCCCTGCGGCTGCTGGAAGCTGGAGCTGGTGCAGTCAGTCGCTCCAAAGCCCTTACCTTATTGTGATTTATGGCGTGATTCAAAACGGACCCATCCATCGTGGGGAGCCTCAAATACCTTTCCTATTAGCATGAGCACCCGGAGTCTGGGGGGTCCTCCCAGTCCCCTCAGGCTCTCCACGAGGCTTTGTAAGGCACAGTGATTTGTGCTTTGTGATTTTTTTCCCTTTTTTTCCCCCCTTTAAATCAAAAACCCAAACACCTTCAGTAAGGAGGATTCTGTCCTTTCATTCCTGCATTTTGGAGACACACCTGTTGTTTGTTACGGACCTTTTGTCTGAGGAGGATCTGCTCTGTAATGAGTACGCTTTCTGGCTAATCTTTTCTGCTTTGGATTTTGCAGTGAGATTTTCTTTGGACAGAAGTAGGTTGAGTAGATATTTCAGTGGCCTCGTGTTCTTAAAATCAGTTTGCAGAGAGTCCCAAATAGCACATTGCCTTGTTCCTAAACAGCCCGAGCCATCGGGGTTGGCCACGTGCGGCACGGCGATGTGGCACTCCGAGCTCCTCAAAGGGTTGCACTGGGTGAACCACCGGCAGACAGAAAAGATGCTGAAGGATTATTTGAGCCTCATTTATGTAATGAGTACATTAAATACAGTGTAAATGAACACGCCAAACCTGCGCTGGTTTAAAAGCGAATTGCACTGCAGACTTTTCAAATCTGTAGAAACGCAATGCTTTTCGTTGGGCAGAAATACATTTTGCCGTTAGTTGCTGTGTTGCAGCCTGTGTCAACTGCAGCATCATAAAGTGTGTGACATTGCTGGGGGACTTGTGAGAGCCATGGAGGTTCTGGATTCTGGTGTGCATGACTGGGGGGCAGAACCCCACATATAATACCCGGGGTTTGACCTTACAAAGGAGAACTTAAAAGATTAGCAGCATTTCAAATGCTGACAATCATGAAGAAAGAAAATGAGCAATATTTTAGCTATCGGTCTTGTGCTCTCCTACCGTAGCTAATAAAAAGCCAGTTTTTCCAGCTTCTGCCCTTCATGTTGTCTGACGTTCTGAGTCCCAGCACATCGTGGGGAGCAGGTCTCTGGGCTGGGAGTCAGGAGACAAATTTTGTCTGGCAGTGACCTGTTGTTTGACCTTGGGCAATTTGCTTTCTTCACAGCTATAGGGTACTGCTGTTTGGGTTTGCCATATGCTGTGAGGGGAGATAAGGCTTACGGCTTGCTTAACAGAAAGGATCTTCAGTTCCAACTGAATTTTATGAATGCTAATACGGGACAAATTTATGAAAAGTCGTATTTGTAACTGTTCTTCTGTTTCACAGTGTTTCAGTGCATCTTGTTCCCATCCATATATTGCCCTGGCTACTGCTGGGAAGTAACCTCCAACCTTAGATGAGTCACCTGTAGATGCATGTGTATCTATTGGTTATTTACCATTTTCGATCCTTGTAGCAATAGCTCAGTACTTTTGTAATACTCATGTCCATTGCGGTGTGCATTTACTATTGAAAATACGATTTTGGTGCTGCAAACCCTTATCACATGGGGAAAATTGACTGGCTGTGGATTGACTGGGGGAGCGGTGAGACTGCAGTGTTTAGATTTTAACTGAATCTAGTTGATCTCTGGAAGTAATAAAAAATGATCACTATAGTGTTAATTTAGACCGCATTGCCTTGTTGCTGTTGGCTGCAGTTCTCCATCGATATATGACTTTACAGTGGTCACTAGTCTTCATCATGCCTTTTGCTGGCACTCTCAGGAGAGAGGCCAAGGGAGGTGATGGGGACCAGTTTCCTGCTGTGCTTTTCAAAAGCAGATTGCACTCCATAGCTCATCTCAAACTGAGCAAAGGGTGTCATCTCCCTTCAGTGTGGTTTCATGCCCATTTTGCTTTCCCTCTCTGTCTCTGCAGCTGTGGAGTCGCTCCATTCCCTGAATGACCAGATCTCCCATTTTATCATCAACAAATCAAAAACGCTGGACGAAGAGGAAGATGCCTTTCTGCCCAGCGAGAAGGAATCTCTGAAAAATGCCATGATGCTGATGAGGCACCTCCTAATGGATGCGCAGGTAGGAAATCGATAAACTCCCATCTGCTAGGACACAAGGCTCATTGCACAGATCTGGAGGCGGTATGTCATTTTTATTGGCGGCTTTTGCAGTGGAAAGCATTAGTCCCTGACACTTGTTTAAAACTGACTTTGGCTTCCGAAACCTGCAGGTGTGGGCAGGCCATCACGGCGTGCGGGGCGTGCAGCTTGTGATGGCCTGGGTGGAAAATCGCTCTGGAGTTTCAAGAGAAAATGCAGCGATATACCCGCTGATGGCAATCCAGTGTCAGCCCTAGCAAAAGAAAATTGTTTTGCCACTGAGCATCTGTGCTGAATGCTGGTTTTAGAAGTGCCAGACGCGTAAGTGAGCTGTTGCTTTAGCCATGCTCTAAAATGCCAGTTAAAAGTCATGAAACGATGTGCAGATGTTTCTTTGTGCCTTTGGTGCTTTGACATAAAATCTCTCCCTCTGTAGGTTTGCTGTGTTACAGTGTGCTTCCTTCATCCTATAAAAAAAAGCCCCTTTGAAATATTCAGAATATTATTTTTTTTTTTATATTCCCTTTTGGTCTTTATTTGTAAAGCCTGGATGGAAAACGGCAGCTTGTGTCAGAGGGTTGTTTTGAAAACAGGGCGGTCTCCTCTCCCTTCTCTGCTGGGAAGCCCTAAAATCTGGCGGAGCAGGTCTGAGACTGTCCTGAGCACCCCTGAGCTCTGCGGGGGCTGCACACAGCCCGGGCTCCGCGCTTCAACCTCTCTCACAGGGTTTTATTTTTGTTTTCCTCAACATCTATTGGCACGTCCCCTATTGCAGTTTGTGCCTGTTGCCTCTTAGAAGCCGAACACGGAAATAAGAGAGGAGGAAATTATTCCTGTAGGGGTTTAGCAAAATAATCTTCTTTGGGGCTTTTCCCGATGGCTGTCCCTGCTGGGCCCCGCTGTGCTGGTGCTGGCGGTGCTGCTGGTACGTGCCGTGCTGCCGGCATTTCCCAGGTGCCTGGATGGAGAAAAAACCCACGCGTTTTTGTGGTTTAGTCTCCTGTTCTCCCATGTGGAGTCTGGTGGTTGCCTTACCTGCTTCTCTCGCCTTCAGAGCCTTTGGTCCCCATTACTGTGGGTAGTAGGACCTTGTTGCATGTGGCCTGGGAATCCCTGCTGTTAGTGATGTATGTATTTTAACGTTGAGTATTTTTGCACGGGGAGTCAGTGCAGGCTTTGGGGGCTGTGGAGTGCGCAGTGAGCAAACGGTTATTGCTGGGCTCAGGATTTTGTTTCTATGACTGTGGTGTTCATGTCACTTTAGTAGGTCTTTAGCCAAGTCACCTCCATTTACTCCAAACCAATGGATGGAGCGCTGCCGCAATGCCGCGGGGAATGTGGAGGGTTGGATTGTGCGTTTGGATTTCCTCCTGTGGCCTGTGCTGCAGCTGGGAATCACTTTAAGGAGTCAGGCGTGAGGGCAGGCAGATGTTTACTGCATCTGCATGTTGCAGTTTAAAATGCATATGGGGCAAAAAGGTACCTATTATAATCCCCTTGTGCAGGAATATGTTTTTTTAGCACCAGAGCTTTGCTTTGCTACTTATCAGCTGTCCTGAATGCATATTAAGTGGTGCCTGTGATAGAGTGACTGATTAAGGAAATGCTAATAGCAATGGGGAAATGTCACACACTCCTGCATCCTTGTGATGCACCCACGTCTTTTACCAGAAAGGACAGGGCAGTTTCTTCGCCTGGGATTTTCAGGATGACAAGGTGGGAAGCGGTGAGTGGTAAGCAAAAGGATGGAACTGAACAGCTCACAATGTCAAGTACAAAAAAACCCCAATAAAGTAAATGCTCTGAGGAATGAAAGAAACACAAGGCTGGCAGCAAGCTACCTAAAGAGGAATATTGTTGCCAGTGTGTGCATATAAAGTACATACTAACCCTGACTGCATAGTGCCCTATGGCTCTAATTACACAGGAGGAAAAAATATCACCAATGCAATTATTTCCTTTCCCTCACCTGATCTCATTTCTTCCCAGCTAGTGTTTTTTACAGGAAAATGGAGCCCTGCAGCTCTAAGAATGATTGTGCAAGGTTCTGTACGAAGATAAGCTGAAATCCAGTGCTTGGCTCTTTTGCTCCCTTTCCTCCTCTCTTAATGTGGACCCGATTTTTGCTGGTCAATAATCTGAGGAGAGAACATCTGGCTTGGAATTTTGGGTAGGAATTAGGTGGGCTGCCAACCCCCCCAGAATCGAGTGATCAAAGGGGCCAGTTAATGGGCATTTCTCACTTCTCTGACACTGCTAATCTGCTTTGAAAACACAGCCTGTGGGGATGATGTCTCACACTTGCTGCCTTTCTGGTGTGGAGAGAAATTGGACAAATTTTTGTAACTCTGCCAGGACACCAGCAGGCCAGGAGATGTGGCTGAAGAAAAGTCTTCGGATCCACTACGGATCTAACTTTGATCCAGAGTAATTTTTTTCTGACTTAAGATGAATCATGAAACCAATCAAACATAGCTCTCCACTTTGGAAAATGCTGTGAACGTTTTTAGACCAGGCTGCCTCGGGGACCATGTGCATCTGGCTGTGAAGTTGCCAGTCCCTGCCCTCAGCAATGCATCGCCGAGAGGACCCGCTAACGGATGCCTGTCAGCGTGGAGAAGAGGGACCACAGCCCAGAGGCACTGGGGAGTTTGTTTGGGGTTTCACAGCCAGATTTACTGATAATCAGAATGTGGACTGCATGCTCCTGAGCGTCATCCCACTCCCTTCGTTGGACCGTATTTATTTCTCCCTTGGCTTCTTGGAAGAGCCTATTTTCCCCATCTGTTTTCCCATCAATTTACTTTTCACTGATTTTCATGGCTCAGGTTTTGCAGTAGTGGTGTACACACGACTGTGACAGTAGTGACTGTGGCTTTATAGGAGAAATTCGCCATGCTGGAGGTCACTTGTTGACAAACACAGACTAGAGAAACAGCTCTTGAATGGGAGGGAAAAAAAATCCCATATGTGACAGGGCTTTCTCCATGGAGAATGGGACGTTGCCTCGCGTATTTTGCATCCTGCTTACAGAAACATCAGTGATGTCAACTGAAGTAGCATTGGCAGGATGGGTGCTGGGACCTGTGCCGAGGGCTGGCCAAGAGGTGGGTGCTGACAGAGAGTCATAGAGTCACAGAACTGACTGGCTTGGAAAAGACCTTTAAGATCATCAAATCCAGCCGTTAACCTGGCACCGTTAACAAGCCACCGCTAAAGAATGTCCCCAGGCGCCACATCCACGCATCTTTTAAGCGCCCCGGGGGTGGTGACCCCCCCAGCTCCCTGACAGCCGGTCCCAGCGCTTGACAGCCCTTTCGGTGAAGATGTTTTTCCTAATGCCCAACCTGACCCTCCCCTGGTGCAAGCTGAGGCCGTTCCCTCTTGTCCTGTTGCTTGTCACCTGGGAGCAGAGCCCGACCCCCCCTCACTACCCGCTCCCGTCAGGCAGCTGCAGGGAGCGAGAGGGTCCCCCTGAGCCCCCTTCTCTGCAGGCTGAACCCCCCCAGCTCCCCACCGGAGAGGTGCCCCAGCCCCGCTGCCCGGCTCTGGACACGCTCCAGCACCCGACGTCCCTCCTGCGGCGAGGGGCCAGAGCTGAGCCTGGCACGTGCGGTGCAGCCTCGGCAGCGCCGAGCACAGGGGGACAGTCACTGCCCCCGTCCTGCTGGCTGCACCGTTTCGGACACAAGCTGGCATGTCAGCGGTATTAAACTGCATGTGGGGATAGGTAATAAGCTGTGTGGAGTCTCTCAGCAATAGGCTGTCAGCTCAAATTCTGCCCAGGGAAGACAGTGATTTAATGAAAGTCATTACAATCTGCAGGGATCTCTTGACCCCGGTGGTCTCCATCCATTTACACACCCCGGATAGGATTTCCTCAGCATGAAAATACCTTGTGGGAGGGATTGCTTGCTGACCTGCATGCTCGCTGCTGGGCTGGCAGAGCTCTGGAAAGGGAGCATCACCCTCCCTCTGAGTGAGGGTTGGAGCTTTCCATCCAGATTGCTCATTTCTTGTATTTGTTTCAGCTGTGCAGCAGCTTCCTGACATCAGTCTGGAGGTATAAAGGCATCACGTTCCCCTAAACGGTGCTTAGCAAGTCATCATCTGCAGAGCTGGCTGGGAAGGGGGGGAGAAATCTGAGAGGAAATTGAAATAGTGTTGTATGAACTAAAAGGTGTACTTAAATAATGCGGGTGCATAAAAGCAGACAGAAAGAAAAGGTGCATTTATTCCGTGTGACATGTTCCATCCTCTACGTAGTATAGGAATGAATAAACAATTTAATTTCTGCCAGACAGCCCCGTGCAAGGTGTTATCGTGGGGATATGGCAGCCTATGATAGATTGTCATTGTTGTCAATCATTTCTGGCAGTCCTATTATGCTCGGAAAGGATGTTTGCTCTATGCATGTTGTTTTATAATCCTCCAAGGTGGAATTTTATAGCTTAGTGTGGTTTTTCCTCAGACGTTTCCCTAAGCAGGATTTATTGCTTCTGAGACACACGTGATGCGAATCCATTACACCTCCAAACTTTAAATCTCCCCCCCAGCTTTACCAAAATTACTTTTTTGTTTTGTTTTGTTTCACTTGACTTTCTAATTGCTGTTGTGAGAGCCTTGGCTGGCGTGGAGCAGAAGAGAGATCATAACATTGAAGGGCTGAGTCATACACGGCAGCTCTGATCCAGCAGTTTGCTGAAGCGATTTGTAAATCGAGTCGGAAAGGTGCACGCGGGCGCTAGCGTCAGCCTCAGATGCAGGGTCATGTTCTGAACGCAGGGTTATGAAGGAACACATGTAATTTTTCTGGGTGCCTGACCTTAAAAGCCAAGCTTTCAGGAAGTTCAGTGCATTTAGTTACTCCCTTAAAGTGTTTAATTGACTTCGAGTGGATTTTAGGTTCTTTGGGAGAAATACCTTCTTTTCATGCAGTTCTTTCCCAGCAGCACTGGGATTGTTGTCGGGGCCCCCTTAGGTGCTGGTACAGAAGGGATGAATGGACAGAGAGAGAATCCTTTGGTCTGGGCTGGACTTCTCAAATGCAGTCGTACCGCAAGGGATGGCTTAAGAGCACGATGAGCTTAGTAACCTTGTGGGACACCTGGGTTCTGTTTAATTGGATTTCAGTTGTTGACTAAGTGTGAGAGCGTGGGGGTGTAGAGCTACACAATTGCTTCCCTGCTGAGGGGTTTGTTTCTTTCTTAGGTAAAGGCAGAAAATAAGCCTAGTGGTACTTCTAGCCTAAGTTGCTAACAAAATAGTATGGTGGTTGCCCCAAAATCACAGGGGAAAGAACCCTTCCATTTACATTTAGAAGCTGGGGGTTTTTTTTCTTCTTTTGTTTAAAATCCAGTGTTCTAGCACTTCACTCTGAATCAAACGGCTCCAGCTGTCATTACCTAGTGGGACAAACCTTTAGCGAGTGTCTACAAAGACAGGTCTGTAGATATTGCTGGAAGTTGGTACCAGTTTGGGTAGAGGATTTTGCCCTGTTTTTCTTCGGAAAATATTTGAGTATTTGAGTTGGCACCACCGTAAGCCCTTTAAATTTGACACTGAGATCCTGTAAATGAATCATTTCAGGTGAGAGTCTTTCAGCCTTTGAAAAAAGGGAAAACCCACTTGGCATGACTTACTTTTAGCCTTTCAGCATCCCACCGGCTGTTTAGATTTGGTTTTTTATATGAGCCTCTATTCCTTTTGTCACCTGGAAATAAGTACTAATTTCTTGAGCTCTTTTACCTGATCATCTTCTCTTCAGCAGTCTCTGTTGTCTTTCTGAGGCAGGCTGTTGCTGAGACGGCTGTGATAACAGCTGCAGAACTAGTAGCAAAATAGTGCTATTTCATCAGCTGACCTTTAAAAGTAATTCTTATGTTCTGCGGAGGTCTGTTGTACAAAACCAACCATGTTGCTGCAATATTTTGCTTGCTAGTTAAACACTTAGCACCATCTGCTTTTCAGACTTCTAGCAGACTGAGCTTCAGTAGCCAAACCCCAGGACCTTTACTTTCACGTGAGTGGGTCATATTAGTATTAACAGGAAGAAAAGGGAAGGGAGGATTTGCTGTTTGTTCCAATAAACTTAGATCTTGCGACTTCTGAAAGCGTCCTCGCCACACTTATTTGTTTTGGAGGATGCAGGAATAGATACAGTGCTAATTCTTTGTTACGGAATGTTACCAAAATGCATTTGTAAATTGGCGTTCATGTGTGTCAGCATTCGCATCTCGTAAGCTGGTTTGGCTTGGAAAAAAGCTTCAGTTAAAATCAGGATGTTTTTAGGGGAAAGCCTGGAAAAAAGCCTTGCTGCTGCACACGGGTTTTTTTACATGAATCTTGCCATCCCATTTCCATAAGGAGAAATCTTTTTAGCCACTTCCAAGCCAGCAGCTTGGAATCATCTTCTAATGATCCCTCTAGGTCTAGCCTGAAAGGGAGCACAAAAGGCTCTGGTTTCTCTTGAAGGATGAGAAGATAAAACACCGAACCTAGCCAGCTTCGTCAAGGGCTGTGTTGTGTCTAATGACATCATTAGTGTGTGCTAACAGGAGCCCGGTTTGCGGTGCCTGTCCCCAGACGTGTAGCTGACAACCCGCTGCCTCTCTTCATGGCCGGGGAGAGGAAGAATTGATTTGTGTACTGCCTCTGGTAGCTCAGCCTGTTTGGAGAATGATGTGTTCCGTAATGAGGGCAGATCAAAGATACCCTGGAAATAGGTGTGCTGGAACGTGTGTGTTGCTGTCTGTCTGCGCATCGTTAGTCACCCCCAGGCGGTGGGTCTCAGTCGGAGCGGTGGTCCTCCTCCGTGTCCCACCTTGGGTGCATTGATTACTCACCACCTGCTTTCAGCCACCTGTAGTTTACTGATTCATACGAGGAGGGGGGTAGGCTGATGTTCTCCATCCTTCACTCGTAGTGTAAAGGAGTGATGCCGTTGAGTTGGTACTGAGTTAAGTGACAGAGGAGATTTCCTTACTGCGTGTAAACGGAGGAGAAGATGGACTTGGCGCAACCTCTGATGCACGGCTGAAGGGGCCAAAAGCCCTTTGTGGTTCCAACCGGTCTGTCTCAGGTGGGTGCAGCCAGTGAAGTAAAAGCTAATCCAGCTGTGAAGATAGTTTTTCTCCTAGTATTTAAATTCAATTTACTTCCAGATCTTTAAATCTGGAAAATTTGCCTTGCAGCACATCCATGCGGATCTTACATTTTAGGCAAGGTGGCCGTGGTGGATTCAGGGTCTGCTTTAGCCTGTACTTGTTGTAATTCCATGTCTTGACCTGTCCATCCTCCACCCCACGTCCCACGGCAGCGTCACCCCCTGCCACCGATGGGACCCTCGGCTGCCGCGGGAGGGCCAGCCTTGTCCCACACGTTCCTCCGTCTGACGCCAGCGTGGGTGTTCAGCCCAGTGCCTGGTGCCGGGTATGAGGAGCTGTTGCTGTATGTTTTTCGGTGTTATACCTTGCAGGGTCGCCATCCCAGGGTCACTGTGGTCATTCAGCTACTGCTGTGCCCTGGCCAGCCCCCGCTCCCCTCCTCCCCTGGTCTGGAGAGAAAAAGCCATCTTAAATATTTTAAATCCTTATCCGTACCAGCTGTGACCGTCTGTGCCATGAAGAGAATCTAAATTCAGCTGGTTCCTCGTGCGCAGATGCTTGGTGCTGCTGAGGCTCTGCCGTCCCTCCTCGCCGTGCCGTGGTGCAGCTCTCGGCGTGCTTTGCTGCGCTGCTGCCGATGCGCTGGGGGCACGGGAAGGAGCAGTCCCAAGGCAGAGGAGGAGACGGGGCTGGGCATGGGGGTAGCCGGGGGGACAGCTTAAACATCTGCTTCTGGAAATGCAGCAGGGCTTAGGAGGGGAGAGAAAACTGTCATAGTGGGGAAGAGAGCTGAGCTGGGGCCGTGCAGAAGGTAGATTCTATTGCCTAGCATTGCTGCAACGTAATATTTAAATCACTAAGTAATGGGGCTGGAAAACAACATTCCATTCACTACCACTTGAGTCCTCTAGGACTGGAGCTGGTGGTAACATGTTGGGTACAGGCTGGTTCAACACAGCGGCATGGGCTCGGTTCTGATTTCATTCTCGCTCTTTCTTGCTTTGCTCTCCTTTCGTACTGGAAAATGCTCATTGTTCGGAGTTAGGTTGGATATTGTGGTTGAAAGGTCAGAAATGCTTTCAATATTTGCAACCCTGCAATAGCAAGACGACTCAAAAAAAAATATCATGTGTATAAGTAGGAGAGCATAACCTCGTGTTTAAAGGGTGCAGGAGTGAGATTCTCAACATGTCTGTTGTTCATTTAATTGCTTATAAATTAGTGCTGACTTTTTTGTTTTCATTACGGTGTGGAGGTCAGCAGGAGAGAATGGTCATACCAGTGGAGAGGTCCAAGTTGGATGTTGTATATCAGCAGCTCGGCACTGTGCTTCAGGGAGATAAATGCATATATGCATGCTGTGCACACGCACATATATGCATCTATATGCTGTGCTGCCGTTCAGTGAGAGCTGGGCAGGCTGGAGAGCTGGGCACAGAGGAACCTTGTGAAGTTCAACCAAAGCAAGCGTGAGGTCCTTCTGCTGGGGAGGGACAGCTGAGCTGCTGGAGGCAGCTCTGTGGGGAAGGACCTGGGAGTGCTGGTGAGCAGGAGGTTGCCCATGGGCCAGCAGTGTGCCTGGGTGGCCAAGACGGCCAGTGGCACCCTGGGGTGCATGAGGAGGAGCATGGCCAGCAGGGTGAGGGAGGTGGTCCTCCCCCTCTGCTCTGCCCTGGTGAGGCTACATCAGGAGTGCTGGGTCCAGGTCTGGGCTCCCCCGTTCAAGAGGGACAGGGAACCACTAGAGAGGGTCCGGCGGAGGCTACGGGGATGAGGAGGGGACTGGAGCATCTCCCTGAGGAGGAAAGGCTGCGAGAGCTGGGCTGTTCAGCCTGGAGAAGAGAAGGCTGAGAGAGGATCTTGACCAGTGTCTACAAATCTCTTGAGGGCGAGCACCAAGGGGCCGGGGCCGGGCTCTTTTCAGTGGTGCAGCCAGGGGCAGCGGGCACAAACTGCAGCACAGGAGGCTCCATCTGGATGTGAGGAAAAACTTCTGTACTGTGAGGGTGATGGAGCGCTGGGATGGGCTGCCCAGAGAGGTTCAAAACCTGGCTGGACATGAGACTGTGCAACCTGCTGTAGGAGAACCTGCTTCAGCAGGGGCTTGGGCTGGATGATCTCCAGGGGGCCCTTCCAGCCCTGCCCGTGCGGTGATTCTGTGTGTATATAGCAGCTGAGAAACAAGAGAGACGCCTTTCTTTAAGCCAGAGGGGAGGCAAGACTGATTAAAAGAGAAAACGCAAAAGGAAGCCAAGGTCTGGAGGCAGATCCCTGCGGGCAGTAAATACTGCAAATGGAGCTCATACCCAGAGAACACCAACATTCCAGTTTCTCCGATTCCTTCACTCACAAAATGCCCTTGCACCCCTGAGCAGGTGGTCCGGGATGGAGCGGTTCAGATGCAGAGTCCTGTTGAATGCTGAAGAAAAGAAGATGGCAATTTTGTGTCACTTAAAACATGATGTATATTCATGAGTGGGGGGTGTGCGTGTAAAAGCTCTGCAAGCTTTAATTAGAGTTCATGAGAGATAAATGAAAAGTATCTTCATAAATGCAGGAGAAGCAATTAGGGGAGACCAGAGTGTATCTGCTATCACAGCAGTTTATCAGCATTGCAGATTTTCAGTTAATAAGAAAAGAAAACCCCAATTGTGCAGCCAACAAATGAAACAAAATCCCGGTGAGCTTCACTCTGCGCTTGGGAAGCATCTTCTGCACGAGTCGAGGATGTGAAGACTCGGGAAAATGTGTTTTATTCCCTCCGAATGCTCGGTGTGCTTTCTCCTGCCTGAAGAGCCTCTTGCTCCATTTCTAGTTCACAAACAAGCAAAACCCCCTGCTAAGCCCCTGCGCAAGCTGCGCCAGTGCTGTGCCGCTGGAGTAACCCACGGGGAAGGCCGAGAGCTCCATCATGGAGCAGTTAGTTCTCCTGAGTCAGCTGCAAACCTTCCTTCCGACCTGGGAGCTCAGAGGTCAGCAAAGTCGAGCCCGGCTGGGAGGTGTGAGCCAGCCAAACTTACGTTTGTATTTTTGTCTCGGAAAGGCTAATAAATACTTGATGGCTCTCCGAGATAGAGCAAGTGTTTGTGTCCTTTCCCCATGTATCAACAGTTGCTTCAAGGGCTTGCTTGATAAAAATTAAGCTATTTCTCTGAATTCACGCCTGGGATGCTGGACAGGGAGCTCATTTTGCAAGCAGAAGCTGTCTGGTTTTTGAAAGCAAATTCAAACGGAAGAGCCGGTTTCTGAAAGAGAATGCTGGTCTGCTATTCCTGCTGAAAAGAGGCAAAAATATTCGAAACAGCCATGCGAGTTAACCCTGGCAGCAGATCTTGTCCAGATGTTGTAATCCTTTATACTTTAACTCCTTCTAGGCTGTAGGCTAAGCTGCTTTCCAGTGAAAGCATCCATGTTAAATAGGCTCTGTCTGGTTTCGTTTGCACAGAGCTTTGGCAAACTGCAGATTTGCTCTGGACTCAAATTTTCCGAGCAAGGAGATGGATTCACTGGTTGCAAGACCTTGTCATCACTTAAGATCTGCTCTCCCTATCGGGCAAAGGTGTCTTTTATCCATTGTGTAAATTTAAGGATGTGATTTAATTCCCATTTTCCTCATTTATCTGTGAGTTGGGAGTAATATTTGCCTACTTCACAGTGATCGTGTGAGGCTCTTCATCTATTAATGTGTAAAAGCTCTGAGATCCTTAGGATGCAAATTGCTTTAAAAGATGCTGTTAATAATAAATATCAAGTAATGCACCTTGGTACCTCTTAGCAATAATTGGTGCTATCATTTCTGCCCAACTCTTCCCTGAATTAAAAGGCTTTGAGTGGGACTGGAACCACGAATGGGATTGGGACCAATTAACATGTAATCATATGTCAGTTTTTATATCCTTGACTCTCCTGTCATGGGACTCTCGGGAAAATCTCCATGGATTTTGTTGGTGCGATGTCAGAATCCAGCCCCAGACCTGTTTGTGTGATAATTGCTGGATAGCTTGTCTTCTTCTGGTAACTTGGTCGCTTAGTGATTAAGCTAAAAGCAAAACTACGCTAGTTTAAGATTAACACAGATGGAATTAGCCACTCCTTCTGCGAGCTAAATGTTACATGAAAATTTTCATTATAAGGGAACTGCAATCTTTTTTTTTTTTTCCTTTTGATATTTGAATTAACTATTTTGTTGACATGCTGATAGTTTTTGACCTGCTTTTTGTGCTTAACCTCCACTCTGGTGGTAGAGTCTGGCTCTTGTGGAAAAGCAATGATTTGCTGCTCACTCACCCAACTCAAACCTTCATTAGATTTCAAGCACGCAGCGCTTACTCTTCTGTAGAGTAAGTGGAGGCTCTGAATATCTGTCCCACATAATTTCTTTATGTGAGCTCTTTATTTATCTCATCTTTCAAGGATATGAATGCTATTTCTGTTGAAGGGGAAAGCATCGAAGCCTGGCATGACAGAGGGGATGGAGTCAGGAGGAAGGACCATGGGAACGAAAACCCATTTAATGCATAAGAAAGTTGGTGCCCAGTAAGGTGGGAATTGATGGCAAGGCATTTCCTCGTTAGCAGCAGCCCCGGCTCCCCCTCTCACCCATTGCGGAGTGTGAATCGTGCGCACGAAGCGCACTGTGAACATTGCTGGTGCCACATGGGGGAGATGTTGAAGAAGAGCTGGATCACTCCACTCCAGCACACCGGCTGCCCAGGGCAGAGCAGCCCGAGGTGCTTAGGAGCCTAATTCCTCTGAATTCCCCACCCCGCCATACCATAAGTATTTAAAGACCTTGTATTAGAAGTGTCTGTGGCAAGCCAGTGGAAAACTGTCCTTCTTGGCTTGAGAGCGCACGCAACGTCTCCCAGTTGCTGGAGGTGCTTTGGTAAGCGAGACCACGAAGTGATGGAGCAGGGCAGGACCTCGAGTGACACAGTCGGAGCGCTGCAGCCCTTCGTGCTGATGCTGTGCCTTGTCTGAGTGGCGTTGCATCCCTGCCGGCGTGCCTGGTGGGCTGTGGTTTGGGAGGGGGGATTCGGAGGGGTGAAGGGATGCTGGCCGGTCAGGGAGGTCAGCAGGATTTCTTGCTGCTGTCTCCTGATAGGCAAAAAGTAATGATAGGGGCACACGAGTGGCTTGTGATTTACTTAGGCCCACTGGCCATCTTCCTTGTTTCTTCTTAAAATAACGCTTTTCACATCACCTGTGAATTAGTGGTTAATGCTTATTTCTGCGTGAGAAATCTCCATAAAAATGGCTATAAGGAAAGAGAAGATATGTACCATGTGAAAACCAAAAAAGTAAGGTTTTCTTTTTGAAATACTTTTCCAGTACCCATTTTTTTCTGCAGTGGTTGAAAAAGCTATTTGCTCTAGGACTGTGATGTATTTTATAGTATTCTAGCAGCTGGGTTAACAGGTAGAAGCGAGTACATTTGTAAAGGGGGTGAGTTGTGAACGCAGGGCTGGGTAGCCTGGGGGAAGTCAAGATATTCTTATTTCTCAGCTTAAAAAGAGCGAGCTACAAATGTACTGCTCATCCCCCCAAAGCAGGGAGTGCTGCCCCCTTTGAAAAGTGCTTCAGCTGACTTAGGGGGGGCTGCGGCTCCTCTTTCAAGCGCGACCTTCCCTTGCTGGCCGCAGACTGCCGGAGGCTGGGAGAATACAGCAACTTTTTTCCTCTCTGTCTTTCTGCATAGAGGAATTCAAAATCACTGCATGATGTGTGCTCCAATTAATATTCCCCAATTGTTTCCATTTCCCTTCCAAATGATGTCAGTCTCCATTATTTTTTTTTGCATAATGGTAGTAAAAGCAACGTCTGTTTTTCTGAAATATTTTATCTCTCATTTTTGTGTTCGCAGTAATCTCATTCTTTTTCTTTTTATCCATCTGGTTTTGACTTACATTGCAAAAGACCTAAAATTAAATAGAGAAAACTGTCTTAATCTATTGCTACTCAGTTTGTACATTATTAATAATGAAGGCAGTGTAATTAGGCTGCAGAATGCACAGTGAACACTACATTAAGATGTCCTTAACTAACATCTGTGACTGATGCTTGTCTTATATTGGCACAAGCCACCAAGATTTTACATGAAAACAGTATTTGTGTCTGGCATTGCTTTTGCAGAATACAGTGACTTCATTTTTCGCTAGCCGCCTGTTAAGAGAAAGCATGAAATCCATAGCGATGAATGCTCAGCTCTATTTAAGTCATATTTGAGGTGCAGATCCTGGGCTCAGCATCGTCGTTGCTTTGCCGGTAAGTTGTTTCTCTTGCACCCTCGGTCGTTGAGCTGATGTGGTGGGCAAAAGCTCCTCCCGAAGAGGTGCTGCTTCTCCTGCTGCTTGCAGTCCTCTTCCCTGTGGCAACCCCCCGCGCCCCCCTTCCCCGTGCTCAAGTACAGCCGCCTGCCAGGAGGCCGGGAAGCATCGCGGTGCTGCTCTGCTCTTCCATCGCCCTGGGCTGGAGGTTTGACCCCCTGCCCGTGTGGCCCTGAGGGGTGACCTGTCACACGCCAGGTCTCTCCAAACAGAGGCATCAAAGGTGTCTCCGCTTTGACTTGTTCCCAAGACGGGAGATCTTGCCGTGAATGCACACATAGTGTTGCCAGGACATCGCTGCCCCAGAACCAGCCCTGCCCCAATGCCCCATCCCTCCCTCTGCACCTTTGGGCTGCAGGCAGGGGACTGGCAAGGGATCTTTTGGAGCAGAGGGACATTTCCCAGGGCAGGTGCATCAGCCTCAGCATCTCGGGTAAGGACTGCTATTCCAAGGCAAACTGTTTCAGAGTCGGTCTGAACTATTTCAGATTAAATTCTTCAAAGGCAGGCCGAACTTGGGCCAAATTTTCCAAACTTTGGCGGCTTTGAATTTTCACAACATAATTCTTTCAGCATGCGAAGATGCATTTAAACAAATGGCATCTGGTCTAAAATGGGAGCTGAAGTGGTACTTGGAGATCCTTCCCGTGTGGTTAAAAATATAGAGGAAGCAGTTCCCGTGATTACAGACTTCTTTAAAACCCCCTATGAATAATGCACTTGAGCGTCTGTTAAAGAGCTGCAGCAGCAACACTATAACTCTCATGAATGTATGGAACTGAAAGCGTAATTATAATTTTTCCGCGTGGCCAGCTGCCACTTCCACATCTGTGATACTGCTGGGGGTGAGCGGCACCGGGGGCTGTCAAAACAGGCACAACTCCCCACTCGTAGAACCGTGAAAGGGTCTGAGTGGGAAGGGACCATACAGAGCATCCAGCTCCAGCCCCCCAGGGATGGGGCACCCGCAGCTGCTCTGGGCAGCCTGTGCCGGCGCCTCGCCGCCCTCACCGGGAGCAGTTTCTTCCCAAGATCCAACCTCAGTCTCCCCTCTTTCAGCTTAAAGCCGTTCCGGCCTTGCCCTGTCACCACGTGCCCTCGTACAAAGCCCCCTCCTGCTTTCTTGTAGCCCCTTTATGTACCGGGAGGTGCCCCAAGGCCCCCCCGGCGCCGTCTCTCCCCCAGGCTGAGCAGCCCCAGCCCCCTCAGCCTGGCTCCGCAGCAGGGGGGCTCCAGCCCCCGGTCACTGTGTGGCCGCCCCTGGCCCCGCTCCAGCAGCTCCGTGTCCTTCTCATACTGGGGACCCCTGAGCTGGAAGCGGCGCTACTGGGAGGTCTCAGCAGAGCGGGACAGAGGGGCAGAGCCCCCTCTCTCGCCTGCCGGCAGTGCAGCCCCTGGTAGGGCTGGCTTGCTGGGCTGCAAACTGCATTGCTGGCTCATGTCCGGCTTCTCATCCACCAGCACCCCCAGGTCCTTCTCCACAGGGCTGCTCTCGCCCCATTCCCTGCCCAGCCTGGATTCGTGCTTGGGATTGCCCCGACCCATGGACAGGACCTTGCTCTTGGCCTTGTTGGGCTTCAGGAGGGTCACACGGGCCCACCTCTCCAGCCTGTCAAGGTCCCTCTGGGTGACAACCTTCCACCCAGCGTGTTGACCGCACCACTCAGCTTGGTGTCATCGCAAACTTGCTGATGGCTCCATCCCACTGTCCGTGTCGCTGCTAAAGGTGTTAAACAGTGCTGTTCCCAGTACTGATCCCTGAGGAACGCCGCTCGGCACTGGTCTGTGCCTGGGTGTTGAACTGTTGGCCACATATCACTAACGCCTCCCGTTTCTCCTCCGTGTGACGTGCCTTTGCGTAGAGGCATCAGAGCTGGACCCCGATGTTGACATGCTGGCCAGAGGGGCTGGGACTCCTTTGTGCTGCTCTTCATGTGCTCTCCTGCTGCCCTGCCATCCCTCTCCAGGCTCTGGGCATCTCTTGCTGGCACTGGCATCAAACTGGTAGGAGTGGGATGGGTGGAGGTCCCTTCCCTCAGCAGCTTTAGTCAAGCACTCTCCACCCACTGGGCAAGCCCGTGGCCGTTGTGAATGTCACCCTCCCTGCCAAATCCAGCGTTATTAGCCGGCCCAAGTCTTCCTGTCCTGCCGTACTTACGCTGCTCATAGGATTGGTGATGACTGTGCACAAACAAGAAAATAAACCAGTCCTACAGCTGTGCTAATGTGTCAGCCCCGCTGAAACCACCAAAGTGCAATGTTTGCGGAAGGGGGGAGGGGAACTGATGGTGCAAGGGATTTTATTGTGGCGCATTTGAGGGTAGAGCACACAATGGAGGGTGAATGAAGACCTTATAAAAATACTTGGCAGCAACTCCTCTAAATCTTTCAAGGTATGAGTTTCTTATTTTAGTTGATTTACTGGTCTGACAAAGAAGCAATCATCGTTAATCAAAATAACTCACTCCTACTCTGTGTATGAAAGCTGAAGTTAGATGAAGGTCATGGAAAAGAGATGATAAACTAGCCTGGGGTGTTAAGTGGTTGGAGTTTATTAGGAAGCCCATTCGAGAGGGAAAACAGATTTTTGCCAATGATGATTATTTTTAAAATGGCTTTTTTAAAAAGCAAGGTTTGTATCTACAGCAAATTCGCAGATGTGATGTCCTAAGTACGCGTGAAGGGATGATTTCCTGACTGCTTTTAGCAGCAAGAGGTACTGCATGGAAAAGCATTTGGTATGCTCCTGGAGGCAGGGAGGGAAGGGAAGATTTGGATAAGATACGCAGGAGTTGAGAAGCTATATGGGGCTGTGGATGCCAAACCACATTTCTGCCTCTGCTTTTAGTAGCAAGAGGTACTGTATTGAAAAGCATTTCATATTCTCCTGGAGGCAGGGAGGGAAGTAAAGATTTGGATAAGATATGCAGGAGTTGAGAAATGATACAGGTGTGTGGGTGCCAAACCACATTTTCTGGGTAAGCTTCAGGAGACTAAGCCTCTGACACTGCTGAGAAATTTCTCCCTTGTGCATAATTGAGATTTCTATCTCATGGCGAAGTCCATTTCTATTTAGGTAAGAGTCTTTCCTTGTCTTCTGGTGGTGCAGTGTGTCTGTGCTACGTTCCTCACCCGGCTCAGGTCAAGCTAGCCTCATAGCATCCCACCGAGGAGGACGTTGGTAGACACCTTATTCAGCAGTTTGCTGATGGCTGAGCCCCAAATGAGGCAAAGCTGAGCAGGCAGAAGCCCAAGAAACCTTCAAAATGCTTATGCTAATGGCTTTTAACGAGTTCCATGTTTTGCCTTGAAGCTCGCTTCTATAGCTAAAATGTTATCTGCATTCTGCCTACAAGTAAGAGAGCGATATCTGAATTCAACCAAAAGCGATAGCCTGGAGCGGCGAGGACTGCCCGTGCCTGCAGGCAGCGTCTGATAATGTTTTGGTGCCAGAATTATCAATAGCTTTCTTGCCACTACCATTTATTGCTAAGAAACTAAGTTGAGAACTGGTATTTCACTTAGATAACATGATGTGTGACCTTAGCAATGACAAAGAGGCACGACGCTAAGTCCTTTACAAATTTGATTTAAGACTGAACGTTTTGCAGTGGAGGTTTATTTTCCATTCTGTGTTCATTTTGTCCCATGGACGCATCTGACAAGCCTGTACCTTTGCATTTAAAAGCTTCCCTGAGGTATTTGGAATTTCTAGAGAATATGCTTATACATTTTTTGTTTGCATAATCAGTAACACAAACACTCCTGGGGACTGCGGACATTTGTGGAAAGCAAACAGAAGATCGACTCCCAAATACTGCGGACCAGTCCGATATTATGAAAGTTGTAAGTCATAATATAAATAGCATACACCTATGTATACACATGAATTAAATTATATTTCCAAGAGATCTCATGTGGCAGCCCACTAAAATAATACATTACGTGCTCAGAGGCAGCGTTCGACTGATACAATGAAAGGGGGATAATTAAAGGCTTCTCAAATCCCAAACGTGCCAGCAGCTGCGGGTCTGCTTGGGAAGCGGCTCTGGGACCCACATGTGTCCCTCCTGCAAGGATGGAAACCCATTACAGGACACTTGTGGAGAATAAACCTGGAGGGGGAAACAGCTTCTCTGCCCAGGATAAATATGTAGAAGTAATCCACTGGGAATTGTGCGGGGAAAAAAAGTGGTAGCAGGTGGCAGCACTTCTTTTCACCCTACAGAATACATATTTAGAGGCAAAATGGAGAGGAGGAGCTAATTAGTGGGATTACTGAGCTTCAAGAGGCAGGTGCTTGCATTCCAGCTAGGAAACTGCTGTTTTCTATTAGATGAAACGCAGGTGCTTTATATACAACAGTGGCTTTGGCCACGAAGTTTGGTTAATTACAGAAGCAGAGGATCAAAAGAGGTGAGGCTGGATGGTAGCTTGTTTCTCAGTGAACAAAGGACCCATAAGGCAGCACTAAAACTCAATCAAAACTGAATTTTCAGAGCAGAGTAATTAGGCGTCTCATTGTGGAAGTCATAAAGAGAAGGTGGCATGTCCTGTGCGGTCCTTGGAATGGTGGGGAACAGGGAGGCAGCGATAGCTTGCATCTGGATGGTGTTG
The DNA here is from genome assembly GCF_023638135.1 of Falco biarmicus. NCBI lineage: Eukaryota > Metazoa > Chordata > Aves > Falconiformes > Falconidae > Falco > Falco biarmicus. Next base: position 111,286,483 of record NC_079290.1, on the reverse strand, counting down.
CTTTGGGATGCAAGGAGCAAAATGGCATAAAGGTTTTGGCTGTGAATATGATAACAGAACTACGGCCATATAGTCCTCCTCAAAATACAGGGAAACGAACAGCTGAGAGCAGACCTGTGGGTTAGCGCCAGAGAAGAGGCTAAAATAGGAACCCTTCCGCTCGTCTGGATGTAGCTCTCACTTGATCTGAGCCGCGTGTGTCTTTTCCCGGCTGCAAACCAGATGGTCTTTATCGGCAGAGCGGTGGGAGCAGGAGACCCAGCACGCGCGGGGAGGGCACGGTGCCCACCTCCTGCAGGAGGGGCAGGTTTCACAGGGCTCACCGGCAGCCTGCCCGGGGTCGCGATCTGGAGCTACGCAGCGGTGGTTGGGAGGTCCGAGTCACAGCTTAAAGCCTTGAAGTCTTTGTGGCAGGGAAGAGGTGGCAAGGCAAGCAGGGGCTGCGCACAGCCGAGGGGAAATTTAGTGAAAATAAGGATCCTGGGTGCTTGGCGCAGCTCCGGCGGGTGGGCAGCATTCTGCTGTCTGGCGTGTGAAAGAAAACCCCGTGGTTCTGCGAGGATGCTCTTCAGCAGGCAACCTTCTGCCAAGGCAGCGATGCTCCTGGGACCTCATTAATTGCTGCGAATGCATCGATAGTGGGGTTTCTTGCCGTTTGGAAAACACGGTCAGTGGCAGCGAAGTAGGCATTGGTGGTCAGATGTGGTTGCAGTATAGAAACAGCAGTTTCCTGGCGTGTCACTGGATCAAAGCTGAAGTCAATAGGTTTGAAATGTGTTTTCATTTATATATATACATATATAGTATATAAATACTATAAATACTATATACATAAATACATATGGTAACCATTCGACCTCACATCTCCTATAATATATATATTATTTATATATATTCTATATCATATAATATAATATATATTTTTATATAGATAAATATCTATAGAAATTTAATAATATATACAAATATTATATATATAGAAATATAAATATATATATAGATACATATATTATCTCCAACAATATATATAAATATGGTATTTATAGGAGATGTGAGGTCAAATGTTTACTGTATGTAGATACCACTGGTTTTGTAAAAACGCTGATTTTGGTAGTATTTGCGTACAAACACACCGATGTTAAAGGGCCCAGTCACACGTGCTGTTGCAGACGTTAGAGGCTGACAGACAGCTCATGCCGAAGGCAGGCTGTGCTGTGGGCTGTGCGCAGGCTGCAAGGAAGAGCCGGGCTGCCGAAGCGAAGGCAAACCTCTGAAGCTTTGGGTGACTCTAACATGGGTGGGCTCTCAGGCTCATTATCTTCATAAACCCACTCAGGTTATTAAAGGCGAAGAGAATGTGGGCACTGAAAAAAAAGCTGTGTGTGTCCAGCCCCTTGGCTTTCTGTGGTTGCTGAGTAGCATTTGCAACTGGGAGTAAACAGCAAAGTGCCTGAGCGAAAGAGCAGATTGATAAAAAGCTGCATTTGAAAGAAACCTCCTGGGTACATGGAGGACAGTGACGGAGGGTTTAAACAATGCTTTGCTCCGTAGGTGTCCCGAAAAAGAGGGCAGCCAGGAGGCAGCCTGATTTCTGGCACAGGCTGGTTGGGAAGCAGTTGGTGGTGTTACAGCGTGCAGCTGCCTCGGGCAAAGGAGGTTTACGGAGAATCCTAGGACAGAAACCTCAGCCCTGTGCTCCTTGTAAAAACAAGAGAGCTGAGTAATGCGTTTTTAAGCAAAACTCCCAAACCAGGGAACAGCTGGAGGTATTTGTGACTGATCCCAGGCTGAGGAGCTGGCTTGATTTTATTTTATTTTTTTTTTTTCCTGTGGGTTTCTGAGGTTGTCGTAAGAAACTGAACTGAGAGATGGATCTGGAATGAAATAGCCCAGAAAGCAGAGAGAGCTGTGAAAGAGCCGTAATTATTTTCTGACAAAGCAATTAAAATTTGACAAGCAAAGGCAGTCTCAGGCAGCAGAGTGGAGCTTACAGAAGTGGACAGGGCTCCAAATGTGAGTTCCATAGTGCATCCAAAATACTATGGGGGGGGGGAAGTGCCCGAGGCAGAAATCTGGGTAACATTCAGGGTGAGGGTTGTACCCCGTGGAGCTATGCTGAACTCCCCAAACACCCAGGCAAGCAAGGAATTGCCTCCTGCCTATGCCTTTCACTGGAGACTTTGGGATTAGATCTTAGGAAGAAACTGTTCCAGAGCAGCTGTGGGTGCCCCAGCCCTGGCAGTGCCCAAGGCCAGGCTGGACGGGGCTGGGAGCAGCCGGGGCTGGGGGGAGGGGTCCCTGCCCACGGCAGGGGCTGCAGCTGGGTGCTCTGTGCGGTCCCTTCCCACCCAAATCGCTCTAGGATTTATATTCCAAACAAGTTTAGCTAAAGGCAGATATTTTTTATTTTCGGATTCCCCTGCTACCCTTGCTTGCACTTGGGCCAGGAGGGGGTCAGAAAAGCCGTCAGCCCTGCACGCCCCCGCAGGCTGCGGCCGGTGGCTGTTAGGCATTTAACGTCTGCAGAGAAAGGCCGTGTGTGTACTCACTCAGCCAGGTGTGCTCCTGTGTAATTTTTTAAAGAAATGGCTTTATATAAATTTCATTACTATGTGCAGGTAGGTATTTGGTCTCATCCACTTGAATTTTGTATTTGCTACTATTTTAACTAAGCCTTGTTAAAGAAAAACGGCTGTTTTGCTCTTGCCTCTCAGCTGTGATGAGAACGACATAGATCTATGTGCCCGGCTACTTTTTCTCTGTGGCAGAAACCCACCAATGAGATAAGCTATGAAAATTTAAAAAAACCAAAACACTTAAGGACTGTCACCACATCTGACATGGCATTGTGTGTGAGCTTCACGTTTTCTCGCATTTGAGAAAACTGGCGCAATAACTTGCAAATCTGGAGGAAGCGTACGTGCAGGTTGACTGCACAAATGAATTTAATCGTTTGCACAAAATCTGTTTTGCTTCTTCACACTGTAACGACACTGATCTGATTATTTTTCTTTGCTTTAACTGACAAAATGTATCTCGTTGGTGTTTGCATAATTAATGCTATAGAATTTGGCTTTGATCCAGCGCCATGCCAGGAAATGCTGTGCTATCCAATCTGCTGCAAAACAGCATTTTCTAGTGCATTATTTTTATTCTAATGCTGTAAAATGGAAAGCCCTGCAGTGCATTGGCTAATGTGGCTTCTTCTGTCTCTTCATCACAGCGGTTGGCTCTTCCCTAACCTGTGAGAGCTACAAATCCCATTAGTTTAAAAGCAACACCAGTCTGAATATCTTCTGCTTGCAGACTCCGAACTCCATTTGTCTATTAGCTCTATCTACAGAGTCTGGTTGTAATTGGGGTGTTTTAAAACTTGCTGGAGCAGCAAAGCACCACGAGGTGGGAAGTCAGAGGGAACTCAGACAAGCTTCGCGCCGTGGGTTTCTTGAGGCAACTTCCCATTTAGATCGGAGAGTTCTGGGATCTCTGCAGGAATGCTCATCGCTGCCGCTGCTGTCCTGGCACTCAGAGGACATAGCTGCTGTGGGGTAGACTGGTTTACTTGGGAAAAGCCTGGGGAGGTCACTTATCACTTCTCTGAGTGATCCGTGGACCTGCTGACCAAAAGGGAGATCTTTCGTATTCAAGAGCAGGGAGCACTGGTATCGTCACCGTGCCCTTCTCGTTCCTGTGTGGTGATGTAGCAAACAGGGGATGTGATGGGTAATATCAAATAATGTAATCACGACAGTGAAACAGTATAATCAATGATATAATCAAACAGATGGTGATCCCCTAACAGGGAGCGTGTCCCCTCCTTCCTGGGGCACTCTGCAGGAAGGCTACCTGCTCTTGCTGAGCACGCAGCCTCAGCACCTTTCTGCCAGCAGCGTGGGGCAGGGACTCCTGGGCTCAGCATCTGCCTTTCACCGTAAATGGATTGAGAAGGGCTTTTTCCCCCCTTTTTCAGTTTCTTTTTTTTTTCCTCTGGCTTCCTCTTGCACACTGCACCTTCCAGTGCCCTTCCCCTTGGTACGATGCTTGACCAAACGTGCGTTACCTGTAAGGTGGAGCTCAAAGCAAAAGTTGGGAACGCTTTTGACCCTTCAGCCCTGCTTTGCTACCATCTTCCAAGAGAGATCTTGGACCAACTGCTTAACCCTTTACTCATCTGTTTTCCATCTGTAAAGCACAGAAAGATTACTGTCCTCGCCATTTGAGTCTTCGCCTTGGAATGAGTAGGGTGGTTATTGGTACAGTGCTTTCATGATTTGCAGGGCTGCTCTGATCTCTCTTTCATCACTTCAAAGCAATAATGGCAGAAGGTAATGGCTTAAATAACTTGAAACATCTGGCCAAATATCAGTGAGCATCAAATTGTGCCAGACCTCTCAAAACGCGTGGGGGATAGTACTGCTGTGCTGACTAAAATCCTATCGGGTTTCTGAGGTTTTCCGTTCCAAAACCTGCTTGCGGGGGTGGAGGGAGGGCAGGTGGCTGAAGTTGTACTAAACAGTCCTTGGTACATTTGGAAAGTCTCCTTTCCACCTAGCAGGTATATTGCTTTGCCTGATAAGCGCTGCAGCCGGCCTGATTTGACAGGATAAAAGGCAGCAAGCGGCAACGTTAATCTGCTTTAGCCCGATGAGGATGATGCCTTCCCTGCAGCTCTCTGCCTTTGCGAGCTGAGGGGCTGCTGCCAGCAGCGGGGATGCTGGTTTCTGGGGGCTGCCCCTCGCGGTCCCACCGGCTTCGGTCGGGTGATACAGTTTGGGTACGCCTCGGCACCGTGAGCTGCTTTAATTGCTTGTCACCAAGCACCTCTGAAAATCACCGCCTCCTTCGCATCTCCATCCTCTGGGGTGGGGATACAGGAATAATTGAGGTTGAGGTTCATGGACTGGGTCTCCGTTCCTCTGCTGCGGGCAGGAGGAGTGCGTGGAGGGCAGTGGTTAACCCCAATATGAGAAGAGACAGAAACAAGAGGGGGATGAAGGGTTTTGCAAGGCAAGCTGTGGTGTACGCCCCCGTAAATCTGAGCCTGGCAGTGTGGGTGATGGATTTGCTGGCACTGGGATGGTCAGTAATCAAAGGGCTAATTTGACGTGTTCATCATCCCCACCTCCATTCCCTGTTATTCATTACACTGGGATCAAACGAGGTATGTACTGAACAGAGTTAGAGTTCAACTTCTAATTCAAACGTAGGAAAAAAAAAAGAAAACACCATAGGACTTCTAATTAGAAAAATAAAGTTTAATTCTGATAATTAGTCAAAAAGACACACTTGAATTTCAATTTTACTTTTTTCTCTTAGATGGCTGAGAGCAGTGAACAGCTTGTTATTGAATAAATGGACATCTTTTGCTGTACTTAAAGCGTTGTGCTAACAAGATGCTTTCCCTCCTGCTGTGTGTTGGAGGTTTGTTGGTTCCTTTTCTACAGCAAGTTTGGAGGGAGGGTCCTTGGGTGGGCCAGCTGTGCTCGCTGGTGATGCACTGGTGGCTTTGCTCCGCTCCCAAATCACAGCTGGGGAGCCCGGGAAGGCTGGGGGATTTGGTAGGGAGGCACGGCCTCACCGAAAATAGAAAAAAACCCCTAGGAACAGGCGGTGGAGCCTGCTGTCACCAGCTTGTGCAACCTCCAGTTAGCAGGATTTCCCTAAGGTTACTGGTATGAGCGGGATATATTGGTGGATCGCTCCGTTTGAGATTTATTTTCATAAGCGTGCAGAGAGAACTGATGCGTGATGAGAAAAGAGCTTGTTTGCTCTGGTAAATGACCACCCAGACAGCATCTCTGCAATAAAGAGGGGGAGAAGTTAGGCAGTGGAGTGTTATTACTGGGCATCTGATGGGTTTTGCAATTCCAGGATAAAAGGAGGAGGAGATTCAGCAAGATACCGAGGGACTTTAAAAAAAAAACAACAAACCAAACTACAAAACCAAAAAAGCCCAAGCACCAAACCCTCCACAAGACCCCAAACTGGAGTGTGTGTGATTTAAGGCCATGATGCAGAGTGAAGCTGGTGACGGCACTCTGGGGCATGCACCTTCTGCAGGAAGAGCAAGCGGGGAGCTAAAAGCCCAGCAGGCTGGTCCAGGAACACTCAGAGAGAGGGACATAAAAGCAAAGTGCACTTTTGGGTAATTTTCTGAGCTAAAAATATGGATAAAATAGGTAAACTTCCAGACATCATTGTTAATCGCCTAAGGAGCTGGACAAGTGCAAGCTGAGGGTGTGTGGCTGGGGCAGGGTGAGCCGTGAGCAAGAAATGGGGAAATTCTGCTTGAGCCTTTGCCACTAGTTATAACAGAAAATAAAATTTCTGAGTGGGAAACACATGAATGTTGTTCGGTTCAAGCTTCTTCGTCTTCTTCTTTCTGGCACTAAAGGGATCACTGTTGCTACACAGCCTCCACCAGCAGCCTTGCTCCCGTCAGACTGGCTAAAGGTTTCTGCTCTTGGCTTCCAGCAGTTTCAGCGTCTCCCGATTCCTTCTCTTCCATCATTCCATCACTCGGGGAACGCCTGTCTTTGTCTCCTGTAGAGCAGTTAGGTGGTAAAGCTTTTCTGTTTTTTCCCTCAGTTGGCACAGGGGAAATGAATTTGTTTTAGCATGGCAACAGTTAATTTTTAAAGGCATTGTTCAGTAGAGCAACTTAAAGAAAATCTAAGTCAAATAAGCTAAATAGGAATGGGATCTCTCCTGCAGATTTATAGGTGGCAAACTAAAATGTCAGGGGGTCAGGTATTCATCTGTCAATGTGTAATGCAATTAGACAAGATAATTGGGCAAACTAAGTTTTTACTGAGGGCTGAAAAATGTATTAACGTTCCTTCGTTAGCGGTGAGAGCAGTGCGCTGTCATTGGGGTGGGGGCAAGCTGCAAAACTGAGTTTGGATTTAGGATCAAGGCAATGAATTCCTCACGGGGGAACGTAGATCTGACCCACTTTGCATGTGTCCCAGGCTCAGCTTTCGGGAGAAGCGGTGTGCTGCATTTGCTTTGCCTCACGTGCTGACTGAGGAGCGTTCGATAATTGAAATGGCAGCGGCAGCTGTAGATACGAACCCAGTAATATCTCTTCCTTTAATCAACGCTTCACAAAAATCCCTAGGAGGTGGGTAATCTGTGCACTTGGGTAGCAGGTTTTATTGCGGTATCTCCAAATCTTTTGTGGTAGTGAAGCACCGTTCTGGAGTGTAAACAGCAAGGATGGATTAGAATTAGAAAACCTGCGCTCTGCTTCTATTTTTTAGTATTGTATTTTCTAAGGAAGGTTTTGAAAAGACATCTGGACATCTTAAGCAGGGTCACAGGCAACAGGAAGCCATGGAGACTGGGGCACCAGTTTGGAGTGCGTTCTTCTGCATGTTTAACCGTCCATCTGATCGTATTTCTTGCACGTGTTCATGAGTTTGTATGTGCCCTGCCATCATTTTTAATAGCTGGCATATTTCAGGCATTGAGTCTGAAACGGTCATAGGAAAAAAGCAAAAGTGAACTCTGTACAGGTATTTTTAGAATTACTACTGAATTAAAATCATGCTTCAATACTTAATATGCTATCAAATGATGTACTGACAATTTTGGTAAACTAAAGTAAGGCAGCACATTTGATTTAGGCTGTCCAAGCTTTCTGCTCACCATGTGTATGAAGTCTTGTGGTAGTAATCAACTGGCTGTATTCAGAGGAAATTGTTTCTTTATGGTTTAAAGTGGGAAGACTGTTCCAGATAGCCATATATTGGATCCAGCAGGAACCTCCTTTAGTACGTTCAGTGTCTGGAAAAGGAGCAAAGAGCAGAAAAAAGTTAAGGGAGAAACTGAAGAGCAATGGCCTTGAACTGATGTAGGGCCCTAATTCAGCAAAGCACTCAAGCGCATGTTTAACTTCTCATCTCTGTCAGCTTTGATGAAGGGGTTGTGAACCCAAAAGCTTGTCTGTTTTTTTCCGGTTACACCAGCGGGTCTAACAAAAGATATTAATTCAGGCTAAAACTTTTGTTTCTTCTGTGTGTAGACCGTTGCGTAGATCCGCATTGCTGCTGCCTTGCGCCACGCAGCCTGCCGGGACCTCGGTTATTGATCCTTATTGATGATTGCTGCTTATCCCTGCCTTCGGCGCAGGCTCTTCTCAAACCTGATTTGCAGCATCAGGAGGAAGGTTGTCTGGGATCCCTTTTAATGAAGTAACATAGACATCCTCTTTTTCTGTTCAAGCTGAAGGTAGAAAAGAGTTATTTCCCATGGCCGTGAGCTCCCGCGTTAATCAAACAGCAGCATGTTTGATTATCGCAGGAGCGGTATCAATCAATCGGAGCGGGCTGGTTACTACGATTCAGGCACCGCATAGGAACAGGCACCAGTGAGGGGAAGGATGGTACGAGCCTGAATTCCCTTGAGATTTAACATTTACAAATTTTTGAAAAAAAAAAAAAAAACAAATACAAAACCAAAAAAGCCCAAGCACCAAACCCTCCACAAGACCCCAAACTTGTAATGACTGCACTATTCTTCATGTTTCATGTGCAGGAAGCTCTTGGATAGTTATCAGAGGGAAAAGCACGCAGGTAGAAAATCTGTGGGTTTTTGAGATGTGCTTAAAGGTGCTTTTTGGTTGGTGTGAACGGCTCTGTTCAGGTAACGGACACAAAGGCAGTCTGCTGTTCCGTAAACACTGCCGGGCCGTGTTCAGGAGCTCAGCTGAGCCCTCAAAAGCCGCAGGAGGAGGATGTCAGCCTTCCTCACGCAGGCCAGGGGCCGGGGCAGCACTGCCGGGGTGCGTCAGGATGGAGATGGAAACCCATGTGCTGGCGCAGGTGGCGGAGGAGGGGGACCGCAGCGGGGTTGAGCTGTGATTTCTCAGCAGCAAACACTGCTTGTCCCTGTTGTTCAGCCACGAGCTACAGGACTTCTGTTTGTGTAGGACATCGGGCAGAGCTGGTGAGATCTTCCCTGGGATGTCAAGTGCAGATGGGATGACGGACCTGGTGGGTCCTGAGCGACCTTTGGCTGATGCAACGGCTCTATCCTGCCTGTGCCAAGGCGGCTGCTGTCCTCACCGTCCTCCTCATCCCCTGCATGCAAACGAAGGCGTACCCACTGCCGGGTGCCCTCTCCTGCTGGTTCACCCGCCCGCGCTTCCCTTTGCTGCCTTTGCCAACATCACATTAGTGTAGGCAGCTCCAGCGGTTGCAATGCAAAGTGTAAATGCAAATATAAAACCCACGTGGCCTTTGCCCCTGCTGCAAAGAGCATGCCTTAGGGTCCATCCCAAGAAAGCCCGTGGCTTGAGCATAGCTTTCAGGGCATCAGAGAGCTTAACGCAGCATTTGTACTTCATGTGTTGGGCCCCCCTGTTGTTATAGATCATGTGTTGGTTGATCCTGAGCACCACTGACACCATGCATTTTCACCAGACAGATATCATTAGCAGTTTCTGATTCCTCCCTGAGGATGCGGGAATTTTGGGAAACCGCCGCTTTGGTGAAGCTCTCCAGTAGGAATTGAATTATGATGTACAGTACCATGAAACCTAAAATTTGAACATGCTAGGTTAATAAACGCCAGCAAGTTACCATAACTTACAGATTAAAGGCCCTAATTTTCATAGTCGGGCTGCAAAATCTAATTAAGGCTAGTGGTGCAATTCAGCATTTGGAGGGGAACTGCTTTGTTTAATTGATCAATCGATTTTGCTACCTGCATTTTTAAAAAGTCCCTGCCATCACTTTTCATAGCTCAGCACGATAAAGCAGGTAATGCGGTGGGGACTGGGGGGTGTGAGCCGAGTGGTCCCTGCAGGGCTGGCAAGTGGGGCGAGTGTGTGCCCGGGGCTGCTCAGCACCGGCAGAGCTTTTCCCTAGCAAACGCCTGCTGGGGGTCGGGGAGTCGTGGCACCCAGCTTCTGCAGCCCTGCCGGCAGGAGCTGGCTCGCATCCTCACCGCCTGCCGGCTAGCTGGCACAAACTCATGCCTTCGGCTCGGAGAGTCCACATGAAAGAGCGTGGGGGACCCAAAAGTCTTTGTTTTCAGCCGGGTGGTGGGAGGGTGGCTGAGTGGGGCAGGGAGCTCAGGAGCTGGGGGAGATGATGAGCTCAGGAGCAGGGAGCTGGAGCTGGGGAGATGAAGCAGGACAGAGCCCTCTTCCTCAGTGCCCCATCCATCTGCAGGAGGAGGCTCGGGTTCCTGGGGGGGTTTACATTTCATTATTACCTGGTTCTTTTCTGGGCAACAGAGGAAGCTGCTGGGTTTATTTTATATCCTTCATCTCTTTAAACAATGCCAAAGACAGCCAGTGCCCACAATTGATGCTTCGCTCTTATAAATATGAATATTATTAAGTATAATTGGTATGTTGCTCTTATCTTAGTACTTCAGGCTAGGTGCCTCTGAACTAGCTGCAGGCCATCATGTTAAGTCTGGCAGAAGGATTAAACAGCCCTCAAGTCGCTCTTTGTTTCCTGGGAAATGAGCAGCTAATTGCAAAGCCCACACTGCGTGAGGTTTTGGGTGCTCCCGTTCGGCCAGGTTACGGAGATATTTGTGTCATGCTATGGGCTTCTCCTGGTGATAGAAAAAAAAGCAAAGGAAGGAGGTTGTTTATGTGTTTATGAAAATTCATGTTGGATGCTTAGAGCAGCTTCCACCCTGGGAAGCTAAGTCTTTGCGTCCTGGCACCTTTGGGTACCAGGGCTGATTGGATTGCGGTGTGCTGAGAGACTTCTCTGAACATTTTAAATAACCCATCTCCGGCCCGGAGGAGCTGAGCTGTGCCGGCGTGTGCTTGCTCTGCACCGGCTGCAAGTGGTGCAGGCCAGTAGAACCATGGGATCGCTGAGGTTGGAAAAGACCTTTAAGATCATCAAATCCAGCCGTTAACCTGGCACCATTAACAAGCCACCGCTAAAGAATGTCCCCAGGCGCCACATCCACGCATCTTTTAAGCGCCCCGGGGGTGGTGACCCCCCCAGCTCCCTGACAGCCGGTCCCAGCGCTTGACAGCCCTTTCGGTGAAGATGTTTTTCCTAATGCCCAACCTGACCCTCCCCTGGTGCAAGCTGAGGCCGTTCCCTCTTGTCCTGTCGCTTGTCACCTGGGAGCAGAGCCCGACCCCCCCTCGCTACCCGCTCCCGTCAGGCAGCTGCAGGGAGCGAGAGGGTCCCCCTGAGCCCCCTTCTCTGCAGGCTGAACCCCCCCAGCCTGTCCAGCCCCCGCAGAGCCTCCTGCCCACCAGCACATCGACACTCCCCCCAACCTGGTGTCCTCTGCAAACGTGCTGAGGGTGCGCTCAATCCCCTCGTCCAGACCATTGATGGAACTGCTGACCAGGGCTGACCCCAGCCCCAAGCCTGGGGACACCCCATGTGCCCGGCGCTGGTGGGATGTGACTCCATCCACCCCTACTTTGGGCTTGGCGGCCCAGCCGGTCCACAGACCCACGCAGGGACGAGAGACGTGCCTGTCAGTGTGAGAGGGGATGCCATCGGGGATGCTCTTCTCCCGTAAGATATACAGGATATAGAGGTTGTGTAAATGGACTCCAACACTCCCGTGTAGCACTCATGAACTATAAAAATTTCCAGAAGAGCTTTTATTTCATGTTATCAGCTCTTCTAATCACTTCTCCTTCTAGAAAATCACCGGGGAGAAAGAAACAATGCCACTGCTGCAGAAAACTCACCCGAGCTGGCCGGTTAGATTAGAGAGTCACTTCAATTCCAGAGGCAGATACCATCTCCCTCATGTTCATCTGTGCAGTTATGCCCACAATAAACCATTTTTTTAGCCTTCAGGGAATCAAATACCAGCTGTTAAGTTAAAACCCAAGTATTTACAGCCTGACCTTAATGTGTGTGTTAACTACTTGCTTTTAACTGCTAGATAATTGGTTCCTCACAGCAGGGTCAGGGTTAGGCAGCCCCTCTCTCTGGTATGTAACGCCATGCTCAGGCTGCACACACAGATCACCCGGTACGCACTGCACTGCAGTGAACAAGAGCCCTGCAAAGGGGCAAAGGTGCCCAGCTTTGCCAAAAAACCTGTTTGCATTGTTGTTCATCTAAAGATCCATGTGAGCATGATGAGAAGTGTCAATGGCAGGAGCCTGCTCAGGCAGCATCTGCTCGAGGGTTCCTCTGCCTGGCCCAGTGGGACCAGTGTGCGGCTGGCGGGTTGGGGGTGGAGGCAAGGTTCTTCACCAGCCAATTTTGCTCGTAAATGCAGTTCTGAGTGCTCCCCTGCTTTGCTGCTTTTCTCCATTTGGCTGGGCATGCGCTGCGGGGATTCATTGCATGGGGTTTCTGTTTGATGGGAGACCCTCAGGCCCTCATTTTTACTGAAAGAGCTAAATATCTTGCATCAGATTTCTAAGCACCCACCACTCCAGATGAAATCAGTGGGGAGCTGCATGCACTTCCAAGTTTCAGAGCCCATTTAGCTTTGATTTGCATCTGGTATCTAGGGCAAACTCAGGGAAGTGTCTTATTTCATCCAGTCTCGCCAACGTCTGTGATTTTATCAGAAAGTCTCCGGGTATTTGCTGTGTTTTTTTCTTAATGTCCCAGCTTTGGCCATCAATTGATTGTGTCAGAACTGAATCGTTCAGTTAAAAATAAAAGCCTCTGTCCCCTGAAACATTGAGTATCAGTCAGGAAAACGCAGAGGCTGCAAGAAAAAGGGAAGACAAATTGCAAGAAACCAGAACTTTCTATTGTGGATGCCTTGCAAGACCTTCCCTGGCCAAAAAGCAGGGATTTTGGGGAGGTCTGGGTTTGGTAACGCTGCAGGAAAGCGAGCAGTGCGGCATAGTGGGGAGGGGTCTGCATGTTTCCATGTAATTTGGAAAGGCAGGGTGCCCAGCTCTGCCTGGTTTTATCGCAGGCAAACGATAAAAACATCGGGTTTATAAAAAGTAAATGATGGCTTACCAATGCAGGGAGAAAGCAGGAGAGTGGCTCGGGTGGCACAGCCTGGGACACACGTGGGGAGAGCCCTCCCGGACCAGCCCTCCCGGCTGATGCTCCCTCCACACGAGGTGTGTTGGTGTGCCTTGCTCCTTTGGCAAGTCCCTGCAGCAAAAGCCCTGAAATGAAGAAATACAGAATATCTGAGTGAGCTTAAGGGTTTTTCACTACAGGCAGAGAGCGGCCGCCCCGGGACGGGGCTCACTGCAAAGGCGAAGGGGGCGGGATGGACGCGAGTGTGTGAGATGCTCTTTTTGAGCAGCACTGGCTGCCGTTGGGGGGACAGCTGGGTAGCAGGCTCAGGGGGGCTGGTTGAGGGGGCAGGAGCCAGGGCTGCCATCAGGCTCAGCGTGGCACCCCAGGCATGTCCTGATGAGCGCAGCATCGCTCATTTTGCACGGCTGCCAGCCCGACGTGCAGAATTGCAATGTGCGCTTTGGCTGAGGTAGCCCCGTAGGCATTAATCTTGCATGAAGCTCTTGAGGCTGCTGCACCCGCAGCTCACTCAGCTCTGTTTGTGAGGACCAGACGGCTGATAAATGTTTGACCAAAGCTGCCTTTCCCATTTTTTTAATCTTTTATTTTCTCTCTCTGCACACCCAGCCTCATTTCTCACATCCCCAGGCGGATGGAAGGGAAGAGGCAGCTCCTTGCCCATGGCTGTCCGGACCCCTGCACCGGGATGCCGCCCACGCCAGCTCCCCGCGTGTTAATGCCATGTGTTCGGCAGGAGGAGCATTCATTGCAGGAAAAAAATGTCCTTTAAACACCCAGAGTCAGGGAGGTTTCTGCGTGGACGGCTGCCCTTCTGTCCACAGAGCTGCTGCTCCGGGCAGATGGTTCTAATTACAGATGTGTAACTGCAGTGCTGCGCTTGGCCATCCCGATGAGGGACCACTGCAGGCAGGGCCGTCCCTTGGAGAAACGCCAGCTTTGGCTTCCAGCGCCAGAGGGAATCATTGGGAATATTTCTTCTCCCCTCTCTCTCCACCCCAGCGTTCCCCAGGCTCTGCAAATCCCAACTTTCACACACCCGCGGAGGCACAGTCATTGTTGTCTCAGGCCTGTAAGCCAAGGAAAGAAATAGGAGGACAAAAGAGCAGCTTGTTTTGTTGGGTTTTTTGTTTCCCCTCCCCAACTTCATAATTCTTATGTTACTAAATCCTTCTCTAATTTCAGCCTGCTTTAGGATATCTCTTGCCAGACATGGATGCCCTGTGGAATTACCCTTTCTCCTCCATTGTATTCGCCTGCTTTCCTGCAGATAATAGTGAACACAACATCTTGCATCTCAACACTTCTTGGAAAAACCGCGGTGTGTGTTAGACAAGGGGACACTCAGATGGCAGAGGGAAAATGGTCCGTACGAGCCTGCAAGGGCTAGAATAGGTGCAATAAAACCCTTTCTGTTGCAGTTGCATGGGTCCCCCCGGTATGCAGCTGCTCCTCAGCATAACAAGCATCACAGCAGCAGAAAGAAAGGGGGAATTTTCCTTTCCTGTTACAGCAGGTACAGCAGGCAAGGCAGCCTTCGCTGCCCGAGACCGAACCCCGCAAGCCGGGCGGATGAACTGGAATGCTGCAGGGTTTCCACTGGGACTGGCTGCGCTCTGCCTTTGCATTGCTGCCCACATTACATGTGGCTCCATGAGTGCGGGTTGCTGCAAGACATGATCAGTTGATGGTCAAAGCTGAGACGTTAAGAAAAAACCACACCAAATACCAGGAGACTTTCTGATAAAATCAAGAATCCGATGCTCCGGCACCTCCTGACCCAGTGCACCCTGGCACGGGGGTGATGCACCACAATTTAATCCAGCAGCCAGGAGCTGCAGGCAAAAGGAGGCACATGTGTGTGTGCGGTGGGGTATACTCGTCGTCTGTTTAATTACAAACTTCTCAACCTCGGTATTTTCCTAGCATATCTTTCAGTGTGGACTGCATTTTATCGCTTCGTGTTTAATTACTATGTAGATTCTGTTCAATTTACAAACAAAAATTTAGTGAGGGAATACAACGCAACAGAGGGGCACGTGCTTAAAAATAATCTATTTGGGAAGCAAATGAGAATTTTTTGGCATAACAAGAATGAGAAGTATGTGCTTAGTGCCCCTCACATACAACAGTCATGTAATTGACTTGCAGATCTCGAAGCCTTCGGGAAGATAAATTGACATTTTTTGAAAGGGAGAAGATTGGCAGCAGGACTGTGTGCGAGCTCATCGCCAGCGACGTCAGGCGGGGTTCGCCCCAGACATCACAGCTTGTCGAGAAAATTTCTCATCGCCTACTCAGACAGCGGTGAGGGAAAGTTTATGTTCAGAGAGATGTCAGCATTACAGAAATGTTGCAGGATGAGCCTCGATGCCGTAGCATCCTGCAGCGATGTGGGCACGTGCACCTGGCTTCCCCTCTGCGGCTGGGCGTGGGTGAAGGATCCCACTGGCTCCACGTGGTGCCTTTGGGGTGGAAAAGCCCTTCTGAGTCCAAATTGTGGATTCAAGGCTGCAGGGACTGGAAGCTCGTTAAATGCAGAAGTGTAACTCAGAAAATTAACTGGCTTCACTGCTTGGGCCACTCTTGAAAGCTGATTTTGAAAACCGAAGTGTCTGCTGGACTCTTTGCACTTTTAGCATAGTTAGTGAAGGAATGATTTGAGAAGAATTACGCATTTCTCTCCTCCTTCCACCCTTCATCCCCCTAGCCTGAGCCGTTTTCCAAACCTCATCTGGACACAAATCGAAGTGACTGTGGTAGAGAAGAGAGCTATGCTGTCACGGTTTTAATTAGCAAGGAGCCAAGTGCCCGTCGCCCCTAACCTGTGCCGAGGTGCGTTGGGGTGGGTGGCAGGATGGTCCTGAGGGGCTCTGTGCTCCCATCCGTGCCTTTACACACGTGGTGAGCAGGGTGGGCAGCGCTGGTTAGCTGGTACGTGGTGGTCCAGCTCTGCTGGTTGGATTCAGGATTGCGGGGCTGTGGCCACAGCAAGGCAGGGCCGTGCCATGTAACCCCAGAGCAGATTTTGCCAGCAGGGATGTTATTTCTCAGAAGATGCTGATGTGTTTGGCTTCATGCTGGCTGTCTTCATCTGCAGCCTGGTAGCTGTGCTGCTGTGGCCATTTCATCTACCTGGCCAGAAGATGACCGCGGTGAACTACAAACGCTGCCTTTGTCTCGGGTTGCGTTGATCCCTGGGCAGGCTTTATTCCATCCTTGATGGATGCCAGAAATGCTAAGTGGCAGGTGCCAGGGCTCTGTTTTCCTCCTCTTACAATCATATATTCCAAACCCAGTGATCGCAAGTCATTAAAAGCAACAGATTAGTGATTAGTGGCTGCCCTGTGCCCGCAGCAGGGCCGTGCAGCTGCATTTCCAGTGCTGCTTTGGCCACGGATCTCTCCAGAAGGAAGCCATCCCCTGTGCTTCGGTGCCGTTTGCCACTTGCCCGCCGCTGTCAGGGCTCACTGGTGGCACAGCGAGAGCTCTCGAAAGCGTTTGATGTAGGCACACTTCTCTTTAACTTTCTGAAGCTGTTTATTCCTTGTCCTTCACTTCCTTTCATTGCTAATGGTGCTAGCGCAGACGGAGACTACTTCCCCCTCCCGCCACAGCTTTTCATCTGCTTCTAATGCCTCCGGTGTGCCTGGGCTCACGGCTGCCCGTTCCAGGTGGGTTTGTGTGAGGAACGGGTTCCCGCAGCAATCTGCTCTAAGGGAAGCGCCAGCGGAGTAGGGAAGTCCAAATAAATACAGGTCAGAGGCAAGAGATACGAAGAGGTCACAGGAATAATTTGCTTAATAAGATATGTCTTCCTACCTACAAGCAGTTAATGTTATGCTTAGTCCCTGAACCATGAAAGGTTATAAATTAGCTGTTTATCGACTTCATTTCTGGGTGTTTACATTCCCTGCGTGACATCCAGACCCCTTTTTCTTAATCCTTCTGCTTTTGGGCACTTAAAATCTTGTGGCAGTGGTTCTAATGAATAGTTTTTTAAAGTGAATTCGGGGTTTCAGTATCGATTTGAGGGCTTATTTTCTTTATTTGGGGTAGTATGTTGAGAGTAAACCGTATTTTCCTTTTTCTAGTAGGATGCTGTTAACATCTGAGGGCTCTTGCCAGGGCTGGGGTCAAAGCCCGGGGCTGGGGAATCCAATCCTGTGGGCTCTGGGGGGGTCTGTGCATTCTCTTTCTTCCAGCAAGGACTTTTCCACCGCGTCTTAGTATCAAAGCGGGCAAAGAGAAGAAATAAAAAGGAGGAGGCTGGAGGTCTAAGTAAAATTCAGCGAGAGGGAAGGGCAGAGGAGGAGGAACGTGCGCACCGGGGAGGGGAGGCAGGGGGCGTTTAGCTCTTCTTTCCTCTTCAAAATCTTTTTTCTCAACCCCCACCTGACAAGCTCAGCGGTTTCAGCCGGGATACTCTGAAGGAAAAAGAACATCTTAAAACTGTGCAAGACGAGCGGCAAGGTTGGCACTGGGGGCTGCAAGTCTCTTGGTCAGCCCGTGCCCTGTGTTAGAAAACCCACGTCTTTAGAGGCTGGTGTGAGCCGATCGAATGCAAAACCACCTCAGAGCTATCCTTGTGTTTTAATAAAAATATTTAAAATTTTTAAGCTCATCTAAACATTGTTATGAATGTAGAAGCCATACAATCGTAAGCTGACACGGGCAGGAGGGTACAAAACAGGCAGTTTAATACAACCAGGCAAATTTTTCAGTGCTCAGTTATAACAAACCGGTCGTGCAGAAAGAGCCCCTGTATTTCCTAACTGCGCTGAACGGCAGACACCAAAATAACCTATTCCCCGTCAGGCTGAAAACAGAAAACCAGGCAAAATTTACAGCAGAATATTCCATTTTCCCCCCAGGTCAGGCTACTTTGTCCTTGCCCGCAGCACCAGAATCAAACCACCTGTATTTTCCTGGTTGCTTAAGAGGGTACATAGGAATATACTAAATACATTTTATTGCCAAAACATTCCTAAGCAAAGTTTATTTGTGTGCGTTTTGTTGCTAATTCCTTTTGTAAATATTGCCTGAAGTGTTTATTATTCTTTTAAAATGTGAGCAGCTGTAATGGTCTGGGAGACAGCTCTAATGAACAGATGTGTATGTCAGAAAAAAGAATCTATTTTCTTGGTTTTGTTCGCAAAACTTGTTCATGTGGGGTTGTTTGCATTTCAAGCTGCAACTTTGTTACAGACCAAAGGTGCAGGGTGGCCTTCAGAAGGGCAGGTGGGTTTTGTGCCTTGACTTTCTCCTCTCCCTTGTTCACCTACCTGTGAAATGGAAACCTGGGAATTACCTGCTCCAGCCGAGTTTCCTAATGTTTCCTTGTGGTCTGCAAGAAGCCCATATAAAATACACTGGAAAAAAAAATTGGCTGTAATTCAGTGGAAAATGAGGTGTAGCTAATGCAGACAGAGTTTCCAAAGCCCTAAACAGTTTACAGTAGCATAACTTACGTAAGGAGACATAATAAGGAAAGAATTTGGCATCCCTGAACTTCTCTCTTTACGTCTTTATTTGACCGTGGTCTAGTTCTGGCCTTACTTAAATAACAGCAGCTTTTCCAGTGCTTCAGCAGGGGCAGGCTTAGGTCGTATCATTTTGGTGGCCACAGTCATTGCTGTTCCCCAGCAGGCGCTGGGAGGCTTGGGGAGCGTGGGCAGATCATGCACACCTCGCAGGAGCGGCTCTGAATTCCCTTTCCCCACATCCTCCCCCCATTAAAATAAACCCGACGCATTGCCCGGTGTCTCGTCCATCACTGGGTTGTTGTTGGTATGTGGGGTTTTTTTTGATGCTGACTTTTTCCTGCAAGAAGAAAAGGAAAAGATGTAAATGAGTTTGGCATCGTTTGGGTGATTTTTCTCTTTAAGCCACCAGCAAAAGCTGGAGATCTACGGCAAAGCAGCACAGAAGGGCTGTTCGTCATCTCAGGTCTTCTTAAATCATGTTCCTGGTGGGGAATGTTAGTTTTCAAGGTGTTCACACCACCAGGTGGAGGTCAGGGGGCTCACCCTGGGAGCAGCCTGTTGGCACATTTGAAGCATCTCCCTGATAATCCAGCAAAAACTCCTGCAGATCCCTTTGTACCACCATGGTGTGGAAATGCCACTGAGCGCCGTGCGTCTGTAGAAGTCCAAGCCAGGTGATTTTCGCTCCTATCCTTAGATTGTGAAGGTAAAATATACACATATCCATGTATATATGGTTATAAGCAGAGAAGCATATGTACATATATATATATATGACAAACGTGTGTGTCCTTTTGGGGGTGTGTTTCCTCAACCCCAGCCTGCATTTCCCTTCCATTTCATCCCTTTGTTTCTAGCTCTGTCCTTCAAATTATTAATTTCCTCCACGTCTTTGGCACGGGCATGTTTTCAGCACATTCAGCCTTGTATGTCATCTCGCTCGGCTGCTCGTGTTAGGGATCCTTTGTAACCTTTGGTGTAATTGAGTGTTCCAGTAACAGGTCGTCTGGGCTGCTTTCCTCTGCCGCGAGGTGAAGGTGAGATTATCCCAGGGTCATTCAGGAGCAGGGTGAAATGGTGAAATCCTCCCGGGTTTGCAATGGGAACCTGTTATTATGCAGCTTGAAAACGTGCTGGCAGTTTACGCACATACCTCATGCTGCAAACTCATATCTTATTTATTGTCCACCTTTTAAATTAAGTCACATTTACTGTGGCTCCAAGGCATCTTTTCCCCCTTGAATCTCTGTTTCCAATTATTTCCCCCCAGATGTCATTAGTTTGTGTTTGCTAGGTTGCATCTCATTTTGTTTTCTGTCTTTTTGCTTAATAACAAAAAGCAGAAGGGGTCACTTTGAGGCAGTGGAACTAATGGGCAATCATGAATATTAGGGAAGGTTGAAAAATTATTAAGGTGATGAAATCTTCCTCATGCTACATGCTAATGAAAGCTCAGCATGTGGCTGTTTCTGAAATAATCCCATTGCTGGACTGATTGAAATATCATTGGGAGTGCTTTCTTCCAAACATACATATTCTAAATATATATACATTTAGCTTTCTGTGAAATTGGAGTTCCTTATTCTGCTTCTCATGAGCTCTCATATGAAGTATATTAGATGGATGTTTGTAAAATCTTATAAAGCTGCTGTTGCTTGATATTTTACGCATCTTATGGGGTAATAATCCTGAGTAGCCAGCTGAGCATGCAGACGCTCCGTGTATTTTACCTCCTGCCTACAGCCGGTTACTGCCTCCCTCACACGTCAGTGCCTGTAATGCAAGAAGGGGACTTCGTAGCCTGCTGGTCCACAAGTAGCTAAGCACGAAGGATTTTTTAAACAGATCTCGGAAAATGGCCGTCTTCATAGCCATATTAAAAAGCAAAAATGTTCTCTGACTTTTCCTCTTGCCAGGACACACTGGTAATGCTGGCACAGGTGTGTTGGGATGGCGTAGGGAGGTAGCGTTTGCTGCCTGACCCTCAGCCACCGCTTGGTACCGTTCCCAGCGATGGCTGTGTGCTGCGGACGCCACAGCTGTAGCTGGGGTCGGTGTGTGGCTGTTAGGTGGTTAACAGGTTATCGCTGCCGTGGGCCTCACCAAACGCCCTTCAAATGCAGCAAACCTTGGCTCACAGGACAGCCACGGGCTCCTCGTGTGGGGGGGAGTATGAAATAAGAAACAAGGGAAGAGCTTTTCCCTGCATGACCCCTTCGCTGTGCTGCGGGTGACTTTATTCCCTCCACGGGCTGAGCAAAGTGGCCGTCTGGGCTCGGGCAGAGCCGCACATCTGTGGCTGAATGACTGCACTAATGCGGGGAGCACACCATGAAGAGTGCGGATTGTGTGCTGGCCTTTTTTGTTTGGTTCAGTACAAGCAAAATTCTCTCCCCGGAATGAATGGCAGCTATTCATGTCAATGAGAGGAGAGAGAAGGAGTCAGGACAATTTTACTAACCTTTAATAAGGCTCCCAATCTATTTATGAATTGCCATCAATGTGTGGCCACGCATTCAGCTGAAGGCAGATGGCAATAGTTTAGTTCGAATGCTTTTTTTTTTCCTTCAATGCACTAAGACCACTGTGGGCTTTGTTGCGGTTTTTACTTCAGTCAGATGCCGATGCCCAGCGCTGATGCAGCTTGGTCCCTCATCACCCCAGGGACAACTGCAGGGCTCTTACTTGGGAACGCCTTCCTCACCAGCCCCAGATCTCTCCTCCTTCCTCCCCCTCCCTCCTGCAGACCCCCGTTGCCACGTCTGTTCAGACGTCCCCCGTTGCCCCTCACTCCCCCTTTGCACCAGCATTGTTGCCCTCCAGCTTCCCCTTCCCAGATAGGGCCACCCTCCCTTATCTACTGAGTTTAAGTTGCATTGAAGGGATGTCAGCACCCATGGGATGAGCACCTCTGGGAGCTGCACCACTGCAGGGGGAGACGTGGGCAGCCTCCTACGTCGCCGTCTTTCCAGCTTCAGGGAGTTGCAGCTTGAAAAAACCTCTGTGGGGCCTAGCAGATAATTTCTGCTTATTCCCCCAAGAAGAGGTCCCTTGATGCTGGCCTGGCTCCCCGCCAGGCTAGCAGACCTCTTCTCCTTTTTTTTTTTAATGAAATAAAAGCTGTGGCTACTTGTATCTCCCCGTGGTTGCTCCAGCGGCACGCGTTTGCCTGCCCAAGGGCTGAAGTTCTCATGATGAACAGGAGTAACTGGGATCTCTGAGCAGCTTGAACATTCTAAACGTTCTGTAAAATCTTTTAAAAAATGAATAACACGTCAAAATGTGTCAGTTCAACATATCCCAATAATATCCCCATTTTGTCTGGGTGGAACTGTCAGATGGAGGGAGCGTGGCAGTGCGGGGCAGCAACGGTCATCGTGGCGGGGGTGGGCGAGGATGCTGTAAGAGAAAGCCATTAATGTGTTTTATTGACATTGAGAAGAATCTTTAATCCTAAACTTCATATAAATAGTTGCTGTGGTTTTTTGGCAATATATTGGGCTGGATTCTCAGAAATCATCAGGTGAGATCTCTGGCCTGAGCTCTGTCTCAGGCACTCATCGTGATTAATTGTGGCCCTAAAAGCTGCGAAGCTGCTGGTCCCATGCATTCCAGTACTGCACCTCACTGGATCCAAAGGTCCCAATTGTATGCTTATTTCATTTGTTCCTTTTTCCCTGTGTATATCCACATTCTTTATAGCACATGAGGCTTGTACGCCTGCTGAATAATCCCGTACACCAAAACCTTCCTCTGATGGGAAGAGAGGCTGCCCCTGCCTGGGGCACCTTCAAAAGACCCGCTTGGGTCTTTATTGTCTCAGCTGCAGTTAGTTTTATAGCGTATATGTCATATAATGATGTATCTCTAGATATACACATTAAATACAGTTCTATAGTGTGTATATGTAGTTAATAATAGACATATTTCGGGGAAGGCTGTGAGGAGGAGGAGTTTCTGCTTAAGCCACCGAGATAATTTTCGCTGGAATTATATTCCAGGAGGCTTCTCCTGATGCTTTACATCATGTGAAGCTAACCTCTTCGGCTCTATGGCCCCCGTCTCGTACAAATGTGCTCTCTTCATAAAAGCTTCGGCAATACTCTGAAGCCCGAGACTGAAAAAGCTGCAGCGAGGACCAAATTCGTGCGATGTTGTCATAACAACAAACAATGATTTGAAATGCAGATTTTTTCATCTTTACTCTTTAGTGTTGATTGAAAGCTGGGGAAAATGGGGGATTTGCGGTACTGAGATTGTGCCTATTAGAATAAGAACATGATAATGGAAGTTGGTAGGATGCCCAAGGGATAAAAGAGTATGATTTAGGAAGCATCTAAACCAAAAATTATATGTGTTTATGGGTTGGCCTATCCAGCTATTTCAGTGCAGCCTGTAAGACTGGTGTCACCGCTGGGGAAGCTCTGGGAGCTCTGGAACAAACTGCTTTACTGCAGATAAAGCACGAACTTCTGACCCTGATAAACCCGTGGAAATTATGGAGTCTTTGGTGTTTGTTTCAAAACAGGTGTTTCATCTCTTCCAGCAGATTAATTGAGGTTGATGTGTAATTTGCAAATAGCTTTCACTGGTAAAAACTTGTGTTTTCTTTTCCTAAGGAAGGAGTTGTGTTATTCCCTCACATCTGTCACTTTGTTAGCAGGGGGGCTGGCATCGCCCTGCCTTTGCACGGGCGCCGGGGGGGCGGCTCGGCTCCCGGTCAGCCCATCGCGCTGGGCCCATGTAAAGCCCCCCCACGGGTGTTCTCCACATCTCCTCCACTCACGCCACCTGAAGCCATGCCCGTTCTGTCCTGCCATTGCAAATCTGCTGGGTGCTCATGAGCACCTCGCCCCCCAGGGAAAAAAAGCAAATATTTTTACTGCAGTTCAGCACAGCTGTGGCTCGGCCACCAGCTCCTTCGGGATAAACGCCCGTTGCCGTGGGGCATCCCAGGGTGCAGTCCCCACCGCTCCTCCCCACTCGAGTGTTGGGGCCACCCAGCACAGCAAACACCGCTTCAGGGAGTGCGTTTTCTGGCACTTTCTCTTGGGCCCTGCAGGTCTCCAAGAACCACCAACAGTTGGGGGGTTGCAAACTCGACAGCCAGTTTTCGGGAGCGATGCCTCGCTCTGCTCTTTCCACCCTCCGGCTCGCTTTGCGGGCACCGAGGTGAGCACGGTGCCAGATGAAATGCGGAGGAAGAGAGGCACAAGTGGAGCAGGGGTGGTTTGGGGAGCATTTCTACAATGCCAAAACCCCAAAATACGGTTTTGAGAGCAATGCCTAACGTGGAAAACCTGTGTGGTGGGACAGCATGATTTTGCGCAAGGATGCGGAGATCTGCATCCCTGCTTGCTCAGCTGGCTCCCTTCACAAACCTGTCCTGCCAGAGCAGAGCTTCCACCGGCAGAGGATACAGCATGGAAAACAATCTGTGCCAGCACCAAAATGCTGATGCTGGGTGCTCAGGATCCAAAAAAAAACAACAAAAAAGATCTTCACTCCATCAATCGGCAGATAAATCATGGGAGAGCAGCTGAAGGTTTTTCGCCTCGGGTTAGCCAAGAGTGATACACGGGCCTGCATGGATATTTTGCTTTGCCAAGGAGCCCATCTTCCAGAAGTGGATGAATCACTTTTTCTTAAATTATCCAGGTTTTTGTACGTTTTTCTGCACCTCGTGATACAGGGTGCAGCACACCAACCACGGTGCTGCCGGGGGAGTTGGGGTGAGCATACAGCCCAATGTTCAGCCACTGCATCTGCTTTAATATTTTATATTCATATAATAGAAAAATCACACTCTGCACATGAACTCCAGTCTGTTTTGTGTACCCTTTCTGGCTTGATTCACGCTCCCTTTGTTGCTTTTCATGTTTCATGATGCCTCAAATGTCAGAAACCTTCTTATTTTCCTTGATAGGTTTTGTGATTTCCTTAGTCATCCATATCTGTCCGAGCTCTTTTCTTGTACTAATATTTCTGAGAAGCCAACTCATTTCCTGAGCTTTAGACAAGGGCTTTTTCTTTTCCTTTTTATTTCTAATCTTCATTTCCTTTCTCTGTCCCCGTCCATCCTCTTTCCATTCTCTCATTTATGCTTTTCCTGTTACACCAGCACTTTTCTCAGTTTTCCTGACTAAAATCTAGCGATTTTGATTTTTATAAAAGAATAATCATAAATAAAGTGAATATGCTTGGTATGTCAACACAGGCAAGATTTGTTCTGAGCAGTGTAAATATTCTTGAGATCTGAGAGCCCTTGAAATGAATCTTTCACCCTTTGGAAAAAATGTGCTGATGGCATTTGTTCGTGCTCTGAGGATCGCTGGGCCAAGCAGGAAAGGCACATCAGTAGCCTGCAGTTATTTTCAGATGTATACTGCCAGCATCACCTATAGAAACAGCTGTTAGACAAAAAAAAAAAAAAAAAAAAAAAGATAGGGGGTAAAAAAAAAAAAAAGGGAAGCAAGTCTTAGCTCCAGTTATTTCTAGTGTCAGGTGCAATCTCCAGAGCTGCAGAGATTTCTGCTGGCTGCAGATAACTCTCTCCGCTTTGGATGTCTTTCTCTGAACCTCTTTCAACATCACTTGGCTGGAGAGCGGTGGGGCAGTGGGGTGGCCCTGGCCAGCTGGCCGAGGCTCGGGGTGGGGGGCTGCCACAGCTGGGGACCTGCAGCCAGCCCTCCGCTTCCCCGCAGCTCCCACGCCTGATGTGCGCCCTAGGGATGTCGCTGCTTAACTTTTGCCTCGCCTTATCTAATAATAATGATACTTCTGGAATAAGCAACTCTCATTTAACAATAATTTGCTGCTTAGGACAGCTCACTGCTATGGGTGCTGCAGCAAGGGCAGTGGCGTCATTAAGAGATTTTGTATGCTAAATTATACTCTGCATTTTATTCCTTGTGGTGGAATTTATTCCTTCCCTCCTCCCCTGCAGGGTCACATTTGCAGCCTCTCTCTTGCCCATCTTTCTTAGCAAATACCAAGGCAACACATTCTTAATATTTCAGCACCATCTATTTTCTCTGTCAGCAATCTGATCCCCCTGTATTTCCAGAGGCCCCTTGAGTCTCTTTCAATGATCCTTTTTTGTATTCCACACTTGGGGGAAAAAAAAAAAAAAAGGAAGAGGGGGAAAAAAAAGATATTTGTATTTGTCTTAACCCCTAACGCAATCTCCATTTCCTTTCTCGCTGCTTGCTCCCCCCGTGCACACGCTCCCTTCCCCCTGCAAGCTGCTTGCTTCTGCTGCTGCTGGGCCAGCAGCTTCGGCTTCACCCCTTGGTCATTTCTGCACCTTCCCATTCACCCCCCCCCCCCGCCATTATACATTTATTTATTTATTGATGGGTAACCCCAGAGCGTGCAGCTGTTTTCTTGGCACAGTTTTCCACCCTGACGTGGCCTCCGTGGTTTCCCCCAGTAATTTCAGGTTAAGGCTGTTGCTTTGCGTTGGCCACCAGGAGCCCAGGGCACCCCCGGCCGGAGGAGTGGCGTTTGGTTTGCTTGGCACGAGCCGAAGGGTCAGGGCTCCGTGAGGATGTGCCATTGCGTGTTACCTGATGTACATCCAGGACAGGGGGATATTTCGGACACAGGCGCAGGGATGGATACGGGTGGGTGAGGTTGATCAGCCACGGGAGAAGAAAAACTCGGTAGGTTTAAGGTTCTGAATACCTGAGATGTGCTCGTTTAGCAGGCTGCGTTTAGGGGCAGGTCTCCATCTAGCCATAAATTTGTATTCATAAAGCAAAATGTCTCCTCCTGCAAACTTCTGCAGCCCTTCTCAAAAGGCTCACACAGCACGCGGCATCCGTGGTGCCCCTCGGCAATTGTGCTCTGTCTGCGTTAAGAAAACAGGCGTGTTTTTCAATGGAATAAATCAACATAAAATCCCAATGCAGAACAAGACAGGTCAAGATATTTTTATTCCCGTCAGCAGATCAAAGTAAATACTAGGCTTCCCATTAAGGCTTGCTTTAAACAGAATGTGTGCGTTAAACCCCTGGTTTTTTTACAGGTGCGTTGCTAACACATCTCTAACTACATTTCTCTTAATCCAGATGCGATCAGAGAGACAGGGCTTTTACGGCTGTGTAAGTGCTCCTCCGGCATTTCACCTGCCGGGATCGGGTCAGCCAGTGGCAGGAAAGCTGCTGGCTGGTCACCGGGCCAGTAGCAGGAGTTGGGGGAATCCACAGCATCGCTGCGCCGCTGGGACGAGTCCCTTCCCTCTCCCGTTGTAATCGTTTAATTGTCCCATGTGGATGATAACAATAATCACAGCATTTTTAAGGCTGTCTTCGGTAGTTAAATCACTTTAGGAATGAGGGGAGTGGATTTATTTTCCTTTTAAGCATGAGGAGGAGTGGCTGGGGCAGCTGGGGCGACCTGCTGGGTGCACTGCCGGGGCAGGTGTAGGGGGGCTGAGCACCTGTGCACCAGCGGCCGGGCACCGCACCTCTCGTAGGGCAGCAAATGTCTGCAAAGCCGGCGAAACTTTGCCAGAAAAAGAGCAGACAAGCCCCTGTGACTCACAGCGGTGACTCGAGGATGATCTGAAAGGGCAGAGAATTAGGTTTGTGTCTGGGGTTTTTCGGGAGAGCATGGGTGCTTCGCTCCCGCTGCAGCTCAGCAAGGTCTCCTTCACAGGGGAGATGCAGTCGGGTTACCTGGGCTCCCTGGGCTCCTGCCTTTCACCGAGGTTGGGTGCTGCTGCGGGGGGCAGCTGCTTTGGAACACTGTTCTCATCCTGGTGGGGACCTTGACATCATGGAAACAGCTCAACCTCTCCTGAAGTTTCCTGGCCAGCTTCACAGGCAGTCTCTGATGGACTCCAGATAAAGATTCAGATTGTTTTGGTGCTTTTTCAGGGGGGGTGCGCGGCCCCTGGGTTTCATGTGTTTCTCCCCAAGATGCTTCCTATTTTGAGGAAGCTGGAAAGGAAGGGGGCTGTGGGAGCAGAGCAAGGAGCCGTGGGGCACCTGGCTCATACGAAGGACCCTGCGATATGGAGATTGAAGTCTGGAAGGTTTCAGAGCAGTTGTTATTACGATAAAACCCATGCGTTGTTATTTTACTTGGACATATAGCCTTGTAGCTGCCAGGGTGAAATTCCCTTAACGTTAATTCCTGGGGTAAGAAGTCGGTGTTGTCTGGGAGCCGGGCATTAGGAGGGGGACAGGCTGGAGGGGCTCACAGACCACCTGCATGCGCTCTGTGGGCAGCAGCAGTTCAAGAAATGGTGCTTGAAAAAACAGCTATTTCCTGATACATTCCAGGAGTATATCTGAATTTTGGTGCTTTGTCCTCAAAACAGAATTTGCACTTGATTTACTGCCCAGGCTGTGTTTGATCACAGCTTGAAGTGCAGCATGGCATGCGGCAGCCGTTCCCAGCAGCAAGGGAGCCCAAAGCTGTTTTTCTTTATCTAGCTCTGTGTTAATAGTCTCTCTTTCAGCATCTTGCCCTTTTCCATGTAATCAAGCAACCTCTCTAGAGCTTCCTTAAAGTTTGTGGAAGAGTCCAGGTTAGTAGCTGTTAAAACTGGTGGTTTTTTCAATCGGAAGCAGCAGGATTATGCATTCACTGGTGCCAGTCCAGCGAGGCGTTTGGAGAGCAGCCGGCCATGGGGGAGAGGCAGCAGCTGGCCCAGCACCCGCTGGGTCCTTCCCGTTTTCCATTGAAGTGGAGCGATGAGGAGAGCCATCCACTGGGATCACAGACTGGCTTTCCACATCTGAAACAGCCACGGATAATCCCAGCTGGATCAAAAACCATGGCCAAAGCCGCAGCTCTTCCAGATGCTGGGTGCCGCCGCGGCTAATCTGCTTTTGTGCAGTACCTGCCCTTTTAACTCGTTGCTGTGTGCTACGTACTATGTGCTACATACTAAACACATGGCGTTGCGTTGGCCAAAG
Source organism: Falco biarmicus (assembly GCF_023638135.1). Lineage (NCBI taxonomy): Eukaryota > Metazoa > Chordata > Aves > Falconiformes > Falconidae > Falco > Falco biarmicus. The sequence continues at coordinate 111,258,103 of NC_079290.1, read as the reverse complement.
AGGACACGCAGTATTTCCTAATCCATTTTGAGTAGCGTCAGAAGTCGCTAAGAGCCACTTCACAGGGAGGCGTGATGAGAATTTTTAATTCCTTCTCTTTGCCGCACAAGATATTTTGGGCCTGTATAGCTCTATTATGATGCTAAGTAGTCTAAAAATGGCGCGCTTTTTTTCTGCTTTCGTCATTTTATATCAAAAACAGTGTCATCTCCTTGCTAGCAGCTTGTGAATGGGGTATGAAATCCCAATGTCATGTGCAACAGCAGAATGCTCCGCAGTTATCTGGGCTTCAAGGAGCATCTCCGGCAGCACTGATAGCTCTTGGGTTGATGCAATTTAAATAATTTGTTCATCTCCTCATTCTTCCGTGAATATTTCCAGCCAGCCAGGGAGAAAAAACCCAACACCCTATTTTTAGGCTCTCTTGCTGTTGCAGGTGTAGCTGAGCTGCTAATAGGGAATTCTTTGCAGGGAGCTTGTCCTGAGTGAGGCTGGGCGAGCTGCAGGTGGGAGGCAGGCAGCGCACAGGGCGCGTAGGCTTCTACCAGGCAGCCCGTGACACCCAGTTTGGAGAAGACAAGCGTCGATTTGTCTGTCAGTAATTTTGGCAGCATCACAGTTACTTTTAATCAACTATTTAAAGACTTCACGGCTGGTGGCCAAACTCCTGCTGCAGATTCAATGGAGCAATTTACTCTTCTGCGTCTCATCACGCCTGGATCTATTGCACGGCAACACGGTGTCATCTGAGGTGTTATGGCAGAGCTGTGCTGCGTGGCTGCGGGTCCTGGGGCCAGTGGGTATGTCCTTGTGCCCACTTATTGTGCACTGGCACAGGTTGTGCAGATTGCTGGTGAACATCAGGGTTCTGCTGGAGATGAAGCCCACGCAGGCAGTACGGAGACAGCAAAGGGCAGGGCGCGTCTTCTTTGATTTCCATTTGGCTCCTCACGAAGGTGGTTAGCCCACCACACAGCTAAAAGCCTGGGATAAGATGGGCTTACCCATCCCTATCACATGCGTGCTCGATGCAAGGATTGCACCCTTGGGTGCACGTGGATTTCGGCGCTGAGGAGCCTGCTTGGGCTCACAGAGCGCTCGCAGCCCAGCACTCGCTCAGCTGCACCAGCCGCTGAGGAGTCGTGGCAGAACAAGGTGCAGAAGGTCCCCCCCTGCCCACGCAGCTGCAGGCGCTTGGCTTTCTCCACAGGGCGCCGAAAACAAGCGGCTGATCTATGTGCCCCGAAACCCTCCCTGCCCGCAGAGCTGCTGATGGCAACACCGCCGGGCCAGCGAATATGTTTTTCTTTAACTTGACGGGCTTTTTTATTATTATTGTTATAACAACCCTTAATCATCTGGCAGTCCTTAGCTCTCCTCAAGGGGGAGAACAAAAGATACGCAGAGGGGCTCCTAATGGGAAAATACAAGTCAGTTTGATGCCGAATTCCTCCTGCTCCTGGAAGATCTCATAGCAAAACAGGTTGCCAGAGCTGAAGCAAGAAAACTGCTTCACTGCTGTTGCTGGAGTGTTTTTTCTCTGTCTTGCCATCAGAGCAGTGGTGCATAGCTCCATTAAAAAGCCAGGTCTGGACCCCAAACTGGGGTCTCCCTCCCATCCCCAACTTGGACAGTACTGGAGTCAGTGACCTGCCTGATGTTCTAGCTGATAATGCATCATCCTGAGACTGTAAAACCAAGAGCACACAGCTATTGCTTGTAGGATTGCAGTCAGGCTGCCTGCGTGATTTCCCCCAAGCCCCTGATGGTAATTTTCCTAGAGGTCCGCTCCGTCAGCAGGTGAGATCTCTTTTTAGCTGGAAATGATGGGAATGTGCTGAGGTTTCTCCCTGGGACATGGATAAAAAAAGGCTTTTCTATGAAAGCAGAGGAGCCAGCATGCATTTGGGACTATGCTGTAATCCAGGCAACACCTACCGAAGGTCCAGACCCAGCTCTGGTATTTAAACAGCTCACGCTCCGTCTTAAGGTATGTGGGAATCAGCTTTCCAGTTTTGAGGACCAGCCTTAATTTTTAACTTTGGAGCCGCTATGTTAAGCAAAACTTAACTGCAGTTTTTCTGCAGCTGAAATGCTTAATTTCTTTCAATAAAGCAACGAATGAAGCCCTGTTTCTCTGATCCTGGGCTATTTGGCAGTGTGCTGCATATCACTCTAGTCACAGGAGACGTTATTACCAGAAATACAAGCAGGTTATTATTACTCATGCTCAGCCTGGGTTTTGATGGGTCTCTCCAGGATCCACTTCTATTCACTGTTTATTTTCATTAGTGGTTTGGACAATATAACAGATGATACAGTTACCAAACTTGCGAATCACAGGGGGTGGAAGAGGTTGCAGGCGCTCTGGAAGGCAGGATTGCGACTCGGGTTGACCTTGGCTCGTTGCGCTGCTGCTCGGCACGGGATGAGGCTGCGTGTGAAGCTGGCCAAGACCTTCTCTTTGCAGGGCAAAATCAGCTCTGCAAGATGGGGAATAGGGACCTTGGTGCAAGCGTGTGCTAGAAGTATTTGGGGTCCATGGCAGATCACGATAAGACAAAAAAAAATTGCTCAGCGATGCAATACAGTTGCTAGGAGAAAAAGCAAATACCATTTCTGGAGGGCAAGAGGAGCGTTGTATGGAAAGTTATTTCTCCCGTTGGCTCAGCAGGGATACAGCCAGGCCAGGCTGGGGGAGAGCCTGGTGCCTGTCAGGTTAGTGGGACACTGGGATGTGCTACCTATGGATGCTGTAGGGTCTCCGAATGGGTTTGTCAAGGCTGGCTGGGGGCAGGTGTCCCCCAGTTCCAGGCCAGGAGGTGGGACTGGGTAGTCCCAAGACCTCCCTGCTCCGACGTTCATGATTATGCTCCTTGTGTCACTGTGCCACTGAGGCACCCGGCTCACAGCTTGGCAATAAACGAGTTTGTGCTGTTAATATTTACAGCTTTGCGTCTAGTTAAAAGCAGGTGTTTATACACTTGCAGCACACTAAGATCTTTATCTGTGCAACTGCTTCTGGTTGCTGTTCAAGCCAGCGAAGAAAGGAGGTTTGGCATTTTCAAGCCTTTAAATGTTTTATTTAGAAAATAAACTTCAATGTCTTTGAAACTCTTTCTGTCAGAGGTAAACAAAGTCCTAGATTGCTCCAGACTGTTTGAGTTTTGTAGAAAAGGCACCTTTAAGGTAAACCAGCTCGCGCTTTGCTTTGCCAAAGCTAAGCCTTGACTTTTTCTGCCACTATCAAAATCAGAACCAGCTTATATTTGCTGGTGATGAAACAAAATCAAAACTTCCTCCCCATTTCTGCAGAGATCGATAGGGCCAGGTCCCCTCCGTTTTTATTAGACTCAGACTGAAGTAATCAAGGTTTTTCAAAAACAAATCTCTCCTAGCCCTTGGCCTAAAGCTTGTGCCTTCCCAGACGTCCTGGCTGCATCACCCTGGTACGTGGCCAGGCGACCTGTCCCGTGTTGAGGCTGGGCACCGCGGGTGGCCCCGGGGGATGCTCGTGGTCCCTGGGAGCGTCGCAGCTCTTCTGCGGGGCCTTGGGGACTGGAACAAGAAGGACGCAATGGGAAAGTGTGACATTCTGCAAACTGAAAAATGGTTGCAAGCTTTTATTGGAGACTCTAAATGTATGTTCAGGGTTTTTATTTATGTATTTAACTACATTGCTGGTGTACGAAGACGGTATTTTCATGAGGTGGGCAGCAGGCTAGTGCTTCTCTCCAAGTAAGACAGCTTTTAATGTGTTCCTTAGCTTTAGCCCGTTAGAGGAGTCTCATTTAATCATGTCAGGACTGACCCCATTATTAGCAAAGTCCATCTTTGTGGGTTTCCACTGGAATAAAATAGCATCTGACCCCATAACAGATTCCCTTTCAATGAACTACTGGCAAAGATCCGTGTGAAGGCTCTCTTTTGAATAAATTCTTGGCAGAGCTCTGGATAATGAGATTTCCATTGAATAAGCTGTTAGCAGAGCACCTTTTAACTCAATTCGGATAGTTAGAGAGGAGCCCTGGGAGCCGGGAGTCTCCGGTTTGGTCTGTGGTGGTGTCGCTGGGCGAGCAGGCGGGGGTCTGTCCCTGCCATGCCTGTGGGATGGGGGATGCCGCCACGCTCACGCTCAGGTGGGGCTTGGCAATCCCCCAAAAGGTGTCAAAAAGTTTTATCAGGTGCGATGAGACGGCTATCAAGGACAAGCATCCCTGTCCCTGTGAGCTGAATGATGGTTCCGGGTTTCCTGTTCAATATGTGAGGTGGGGTGACCTTGAGGATAAACTTTTTGGGTGACATCTCTATGTAACTTCTTTAAAACTGCTGTTTGCTGTATTTCTGGAGATACTTAGTCTTATTCCCTCACTTGTGTTGTTTCTGAAGAGGCTGTGCAAGTGTCCAGGCACTGCAAGCAGAATGCGCCTCCTTCTCCTCCCAAATGTCACTTGCCTGTTATTCCAGCTTTCCATCTGAGCTTGGGATTATGAGTGGTCGGCTTTCATGCTACAAAATCTTTATAATGGGATTAAGCGGATAAGGACATGTAGAAAATGATTAGTGCTCTCCTGGGAGCCATTAATGGTTTTTAAAGGCCCTCACAGAAGTAACGTCTACCAAGTGATGTTGCGCAGGAAGAAACCTGCACTTCCCTTAACACTAATTTTAGCGAGGCTGCAGCTCTTTGGGTAATAAGTATTGATTCCTCGGAGATCTGCTGAGAATTGTCAAGCATGTAGATTTAATCAGAAGTGAGATTCTGGTTGTAGTGCGGATAATACATAGGAAATCAGACATATCATTAAGGCTTTTTTGGGATGAAGATAGGCAGGCAAGGTGAAAAGTCCCCCTTCCCCTTCCCTCTGATCCTACGCTGCCCGCGGCTCTGCAGGACCAGGAGCAGCATCTTCCAGACCATACATTTTTGTGAGTAAATGCCCTCAGATCCCCCTGGGTGAGGTCCCAAGCCCCTCCGCAGCCGTACCGACAACCCGTGGGGCAGCACTGGGGCAGTTGCACTCCGGAGCACCGTGCGATGCCGAGGTCTGCAGCAGCTTCAGGGCTGCCCTGCACGCATCAGGACACGCAGGAGCGCAGCGGGGAGCAGAGCTCCTCCGCAGAGACTCCATTTACCATCTCAAACACCGCAGCGATGAGCTCTTTCTCTGAAGGCACCAGCTGTCCTGGTTTGCTGCAGATAAGCGCTGCAGGATTAGCTCCCCCAAAGGGAAACCCTCCTCTTGCTCCGAGGTTTTGGCGTTTCACGCCAGCCGCTCTGCAAGCGGCACAGTCGGCATGCAATCCGGCTTGTGTCGCAGCCAACTGGCGTCCTACGCGGATTTTAGTATATTCGTGGCGCACCTCAGAAAGCTGCGCCTTTTTGAGTTGTTATCACGCTGGCTGGGAATTATTGCGGGAATCAGCCAGGGGGGCAGGGACCCGTTCTCGTTCCCATTCCTGACGACTTCAGCAGGCTCAGTGCTCTGGGGGTTTTGAACAGAGGCACCACATACAGCTGCTCTCATCTTCTGAAGGGAAGCCTGGTTATTCCAGTTGCATTTGGATATCATCGTGCTTTACGCTCTTCAAACAAAGCAAGCTGTCTGCTTTACGTAAAGGACGGCTGCCTGAGTAAATAACCACGCGCATAACCTGGTGAAGAACAAACTGCTTTAAAAGTCTGAAAAGTTGCCTGATTGGAAGCACTAAACTCAAGCGCAAGGCATGAGAAGGGCAGAGATGGCCAACGGTGAACAGCTAGCAATAAATACCATCCCTCCGGCTTGGGTCCCTGATGCTGAAAGCAGCAGCTCCTTGGGGAAATTCTGGGCTGCAGGATAACATGGCTAGCAGCCAAAGCATCCCTTGCTTCTTCAAAGGCTACCTAATTAAGTTCTGGCTATTAATCTGTCTTCCTGGGTTAAAGTTCTTCTATGAAATAACAAATGAATGTGAATCATCTTGAGGTGGGAGCATGAGGCCGGTTTGATTTGCCATCGGGTATCATGCAGCCCATTTGGAGTGGACACAGTCTGGTTTGTGGCTGAGGCATAGTGAGGGCTTTGGATCTCTTTTTACTTGATCCTAAAGCTGTACAGGCTGCCCCGTTCTCCAATGCACTGATTAAGGGTGATTATAGCATTAGCTGGGGGGGGGGGGGGGGAAGATACAGCAGGATGTCATTGCCATGCAAAGATATTCTTGTGTTCCTCAGTTTCAGGCTCTAATCCTCAGGATGACTCATCCCAATATTTTTCATAAAGCTGCCGACATGGCATCATTATTTACCCGGATAAAGGTGTTTGTGGCAGCAGCGTTCAGCTGCTCGCCTGCCCGGCGCTCCGTTCAGTGCAGCAGGGAAGGGTGTCCTTCACCATCCATCAGCCGTGCCCCAGGGAGAAGGTCTCCTCCTCTGGTGAACGTTGGGCTGAGCTTTTCTGGGAATGGTCATGGCAAAGCCGGTAGATGAAACTCATGCTCGGAATTAAAGGGATGCTGGAGCTGAGGACCTTGGGGGCTGGGGGAGATGACAGTGCGTGTGTCCGCTTGCCTTGCCGTGCAAAACTTGAGGTCACCCACTTACTGTCACAGAATGTCAAAAGCTCATGGGGAAAACGGGAGTTGAATTCAGACCATAGCCTCATGGCCTTTGGGCACCCCTGCCCTAAACCCCTCCCCGAAGGGCCCTGGGAACGGCAGGGATTCACAGTGAATGGGGATCTGTTCAGCCCTGGAGGGCGGTGGGCTCAGGGTGACCTCGCCGAGGCGTGAACTTGCTGTTCTGGGGAGCTCACATCTTGCACCCCGACACGGTTGGGGGTGTTTTTGTCTCTTGTGGGCATACCGAGCCTTTGCCACTGGGATGCTGCTGATTCCTTTCGTCTACTGGGCTCTCACAACCCCTCAGGTTATGAAATCTTCAGGGCTGGGTCTGTCATCTCCTTTGATGCACAAAGCGCAGCAGGAGCTGGATCTTGGTGGTGCCTTCTAGGCGCAACCATCATCAATTTGATGAGTATGTGAGGATATAATGCCACTTCTGTTCAATTTGTGAGTGAATGAGGTGGTTAGGAAGGAGTGATTCAGATACCACGTAGCTTCATGGCAAGCCTGCATGCCAGGGGTGCTCTCTGCTCTGCACCCTGCAGCACACAGCTCGTGGTGATGTTCCCATCCTCAGTTCCTCTGTATCCCACTGCATGAAGATAACAACCTGCCACACTTTAGGCGAATCTGTCCAAGCGCGACTCTCTCAAAACGCTTAATTTTCCACCCAGCCAATTGCACCTATTTTCTAATATGTGGCTGTGACACATTAATGACTTGTAAAGCACCGTTCCGGGTGCCCTCCTGGCTGCATGAGAGCAGGCACAGCATCTCACCACTGTGCTCTGCTTCATCCTTCCCTGACCTGAGCTGCTCAAAACATCTTGCTTTTAACAGGCAAGAGGCCCTCGCAGCAGCTCGGTGGTGAAGTCGGGTGGCCATAGTCCATTAGCAGCTGCCCGAGAGCTGAGCTCTGCCTCCCAGAGTGGCAGATCCTTCGGATCGGTCATTTTTATTAGTCTGAGGTTTGACTTGGGAGCGTCGTTGAGCACAAAAATGGACTTTTTTTTCCTTGGGTTGAAAGTGTGGATGGAATTTCAAGCAGGTGAGGAAGGAAGCTATGAAAGATCTCACTGTTATTCACCTTTATTGGGCAACACGCATGATGTAAAAGGGAGAGGAGGAAAATGCATCACTGGTAATTGAGACAAGCTGCATGGAGAGAGAAACCCGCTGAGGCCAATAGAGGTTCATGTGCTCACCTGGATTCAAAAAGCACATAAAAAACCACCACCAGAAGAACCAAATTAAAAATAGTAAAATGGAGGGGAGGGATTCACACAACTTGGCTTAGAAAATTAGCATGGCAGTAAGATACCTGAGCGAGCAAGCGCAATGTCTGGTGCATTTAACGGTAGCTTCGTGGAGGAGCTCATGGATCTCAAGGGCAGCAGTGCCTGCAGGAGATAGCCTCCTGGATCCACCGAGCAGAGTTACGAGGGGAATCACAATTAGCAACTGCAAAGCTGGCTCTGGAAATCCTACATTTCCTTCCTCACCCCTCCAGCCCAGCCCTAGAAGAAGAGGGAACAAGTCCACTTCTCCGTAGCCCCGGGGGTCAGCTCACACTGGGGCAATCTTGTCTTTCTGGGCTGGGGTGCCCACCATGCAAAGCCCCCCATTTCTCTTTTTTTTTTACCCCCCCCCAGGATAGGAGTGCACACATGCAGCTCAAGCCAGATGAGAGCAAGGTGTTAATGCAGTGCCTGTGTGCAAAACACACCCGCGTGTGCCGTGTGTGCAAGCCAGGAGGAAGCTGGGAAGCAATTTTATTTTCCCTTTATCTCCACCTCCTCCTGCTCCCCCATTCCCTAATTGAAATCTTCTGCTGCAGGAGATGCGGAGGCAGTGTGGGGGAGGTGGGGAGAGATGTTTTTCAATAATACACCTATTGAAGGCTTCATGTGTTCTGCCTAATCCTTTGTTTGCCCTTGTTCTGTATCAACTCGGCGAACACAAGCTATCAGTTTAATTAATGGGGAACAGGTAGTAGGAACAAGCAGTGGCAATGCAGAGCGCTGCTGGAGCTTCCCCTCTCGCTCTGATCCGATCACTCCCAACTGTCACTCCAGGCTGGAGCTGTAGTTTGAACTTTGGAGAAGGTATTGAGGGACGAGATAACACATAGGGCTGCTATCTGATGTTGCTTTTCATTTCCAGTGCGAAGCTGTTTGCGCTGGGAAGCTGTGGCTTGGGCACGGTTGGGGATCTCAGCGTGTGGACGTTGACAATCATTCCCTTCTGCGGTTCCATCTTGCAGGATATACCCCAGGACTACATTGCTGTAATAAAGGCAATGGTACCTGGGAGCCAAGCGAGGTATGGGAGCAGTTCAGATTTTCTCTTTACGGCCCCCTGCTTTTGGAGTGGAGGGAAGAAGCAGGCGAAGGGGGAGGTGAATCCATGTGCCGTGCTCCTTGCGCGTCCGTGATGGGTAAACAACAGAGAGGGGTGCTGGATGCAGTTTGCTTGAGGAAGGGAACTTTCAAAGCCTAGTTTGTGGGGTTTGGCTGTGATAGTCATGCTTTAGCCTGTGTCCAGTGTCCCACACTGTAATATCTCATCACCTCTAGCCCAAGGTGTGATGCAGAACATCAGAGTGCAGCCTTTAACCAGCCTGGCTGTTTCTCAGCCCCACTTCCCACTAACACAGGTCACTTCTGCTGGTTTGGGATTCCACCTGTCCTTGTAGCAGGTCAAAACAAGTTGCTGCCTTGTCCACCACAACGAACAACCTGTTTTCTCACCTGAAAATGACGTGTAGGTCTCTTCTAAATCCAGTTTTCTCCTTTTAATTGATCCTATAGTTTAAGATCGCTTTGTAAGAAAACTTTTTAGGACTTCAGTTCATAATGATCTTTTTGGAAAAAAACAAACCAACCCCTTCTGTGCTGTGTAACTTGCCTCTTAGCACTTCTTGACTCTATGAGCCACGGGAGATTTAATCTAATGGGGCAAAGCGAAGTTCAAACAGTGTCCCTGAATGTGTGTGCGTGTTAGATCTCACCTCTGGAGCTGTTTCTGTTCTCCCAGGTAAGTCATTTGGCCTCTTACATGTTTCTAGAGATGCAGTGCACTCGCACAGAAGGCGCGTGAGATTTGCTGATTACAGTAGGCTCACGTGGCTGAAGAAGGGTTTGTATCGTGAGAATCCCACTCTCTCTCAGAAACTGTTAAAATGCCATTAGAGACAGCAGGCAATTAGTGCTCTGCCTCTGAGCTGTTTGGGTGTAGCAGGATAATTCCTGGTTGCCAGCAGAAGTTAGCAATTCCTTCCCCGTTTCAAGGCTAACTTTCAGCATCTCTTTGTTTCGTGCAGCACGACTTTCCTCTCTGAGTAATGAGAGATGATTTACTGGATGTCGTATCTAAGCCTTGATGAGATCTAAGGTGAACCTTCAATAAATCAAATATTTTTCAAGAGCATAGAGCTACACGCAAAACCAAGTAGCCAAATCACCCCTGGTTGTGCTGCCTGCAAGCTGTTGGCTCCCAGGACGTCAGTCCCCTGGCAAAATTATTTCCACTGTGCAGTAATAAGCTTAGCTGCTGCTTAGATATCCAGGGATGTTAATGAATGATACTAAAGATGATCCGCCCTGGGGTGGATGTCCCTCCTAGAGGCACTCGGGAGTGACATTTTGTTCCTTATAGCCTTGCGGTGTGGCTTCGGCATCTGGCTGTCGGGTTTTGGTATCTCCCTTTGCCTGTGAAAGTTCTTATATTCCAGGCACTTCTTGGTCTTCCTGGCATGAACTGAGCAGATTAAATTATTTATGTCTGGGTGACCTTTGAGTAAGATTTGCAGGATCAGGCCTCAAATACCCTATCTCTTCCTTTCCAGCATATCCGTGCCGGAGCAATCTGTGCACGCGATACTGTGGGTGGGTTAACAGGGTGGCACATTAAAATAAAAGATTCATTGTACTGTGTACGTGTCGAAGGATCAGCCTCTTCCTCCGTGTGCTTGTACATACAGATTAGGTGTGCTACAATAAATCAATGTATTCAATTCCCACGGAGTTGCTGGAGGTACCTGAGGACTGCAGGGATAAAGCAGAGGTTTTATCGCTCTTTCATCAGTAAACATTGCAAATGATCGATTAGACAGTGAAATGTTCAGGACAGCTTTTGATTATCGGGTCTTCAGCTTCCTAAGCCTCTCTGAGCTGTGCTGGGGCTGCCGGGGCACTCCAGCCAGGAGCATCCCTTCCCTCATCCGCGCCGCAGGACCCCAGGGCTTTTATCCCTCTTACGAAACGTCTCATCCCTTCAGCATCATCTGTGCCGAGGGTGCGGTGCTGCTCTCATTCCATCCAATATCAGGCACGCTGCAGTTATTGAAATTAAACAACTTTAAAATATCTTAGCAAACAGCACTGATTTGGAATTAATCACAATTTTAATTTGACAGAAAGAGATCCTGCTCTGCTCGCTGTGATTTCTCCTCTCCCCACCCACGCACGGAGCCTGCTGCAGGGTGTCTGAGTGAAATGAGACGTACAGCCTGCCCTGCCTGGTAAAAGCCTATTTAAGTGATCAGCCATAGACTTGGTTGGAATATTAGGTAGTAAAACAGGTTTTCTAGAAAATGAGATTGCCCCTGGCACTGGTAAATCCATTCAAAGATTCAAGGAAGTCGGGTGGATATGGTGACATTTGGGAGGCAATAGATATTTTTCTTTCTTAATAATTCGTATACTGAGGGACTATAAATTAAATAGTTTTCAAATACAGGACCCGATCCTGCTCTTGACATTGTTTTGTGCCTGTTTCAGTCTCACTTATTTCATAGGCTGTAATACCGGGAGAGAAAGCTTGGGAGTAATTTCTGAATTACCATTAAAATCCAAGCGTCTTCCTTGATATCTGGTAGGGTCCATGCACAGGGGAAGTGACTGCCTCTGCTCCACCAAAAACCTGATGTTCTAATGAGGCAGAGGGTAAGCAAATTAATGTTTTACCCAGGTGAGGTGGTGATGAAGACGATGCTTTTGGCCTCGGACATCTCTGGGAAAGGATCCCCCATCCTGGCGGTGCATTGCCTGTGATAGATGTCTGTCCAAGCTGGCCGGTTTGACAGAACCCTGATTTCTCTGAGTGAAGCAAGATGGGAGATCTGTGCAGTGTGTGGTTTTAGTAAATTAAGCGTCACAAATGCTGCCACCACCCATCCCCCCTCACATATGTTCCCACTTTCCCCAGTATGAAAAAACAAATAGTCTGCAGAGCAAAACTGTTGTGACTCTCATTGCCTCATCTACCGCTTTAGAAACAAGAAGAGATCTTATGGGTCATGGGGACCAGCTGCATATTGCCGGTCCTGGCTGTACCGAATAGGACCATAACAACGAGAATATGCATGTTCATGCCCAGTCCTTGCTAGATTAACTTTTAAATATTTTTGTTTTCCAAGAGGAAGAAAGAAAGAAATGAAGTGCTTTTCCCTGGGGCTGCAGCAGCTGTTGGGAGGGTTTTGCTAACTGCTGGCGGCGTTGCTGGAGAGGATGCCTGGGATGAAGGCTTTGGTGCGGGGCTGGCGGAGGTGAGCCCCAGCAGCGGCAGAGGACACAGCAGTGGTGGTGGCCCCGCAGCCCTTGGGCGGTGGCAGGAGGTGAGCCTGGGAAAGGCAGGCTATTTCCATTCCTTTCACCCAACACTTTCTCCGGAATTTCTTGGGAATAAAGGGAGATTTCCCAACGGGGCCGAGCCAGGACGCATGCAGGGAGGAGAGCAACTAGTACATGGGTGGTGGGAGCCGAGCAAAGGAGCTGGGGAGTGAGCGCCTGAGTGTCAGGCTGGATGCAGGAGGAGGGGTAAGAGGCAGCCCGATGCTGCAGCCCTGCGCAGGGGAGCAAGACGTTGCAGTCAGGGGTTACCCCTGTCTTGCCCTCTCGTGAATCGGGAGGAGCTGTGCTGGCCTTAGTGCAGAGCAGACTTGGCATCCCTAATGCTCCGAGGGGGGACCGATGCTGGAGCAAGCCTGGCAGAGCACGTGGCCTGATTTTTGGGAAGTGCTGAAGGTAACTCTGGCTTCGACCGAAATCTGTGGGAGCCGCAGGTGTTTGCATCACTGGGCCTGACAGAGTAAGAAATACAGCCTCCCCGTGCTGCCGGCTTCCAGGAATATTAAGCGGCTGCTGTTAAGCAAACTGTTACAGTGCCGTCCTCGGGGCGCCTGCCAAGTTTCAGCCTGGTGCAATCTGAAAAGTGAAGATAGAGAACCTGGGAAATTGAGATACATAATGGAAGCACTGACAGATGCTTAACCGAAATATTTTCAGGCCCTGATGGCAGGATAATTTTGTATATCTGGCTTTATTTTTAGAGTTTGATTGATAGTCGCGAAGAGGGAAGAGGAAAGCTTGAATCTTTGTTCCGAAGGAGTCTGCAAGACTGAGTTTCCTGTTGTGCTGCGTTACAGTTACTTACAACACGATTCTTGTTTCTGATTAAAATAATTCAATGTGTTTCTGCAGCCGGCGGGAGGCTGGAGCTATTTGTGCAATGTGAAATGTAATAAATGTTTCTGAAGGCAGGGAAAAAATATTTAGCAAATCTAAACTAGAGTCAGGTCCCATCTCTCTTAATTGGACTGAACAAGGCGGTAGATAAGGCTTTGGCTTTTGCAGAGCAGGAATTCCAATTACTCACAGGAAGTTTGCAAATTAAGAAGAAGGAGGCTAACAATGAAAATCATTTCCTTAGGTTTCAAGTTCTGCAGTGTGATGAGCCAGGATTTAGAAATGGTTAAAATGATAAGGAACTGCGTAGTCCTTGCCAGTGCCCGTGCGCTCCAGCGAGCTGTGGCGACAAGCGCTGGGGGAGCGGGATGCCATCCTCTCCCAGCAGCCGACAGCTACTGGTTTGGTGCCTTGTTGAAGGAATCCTTGGTCCCGGGGAGGCTTTCAGCAAGGGCCTGTGCAAGCAGAGAGAAATTTCAAAGAAAAAGCCTGCAGGAGTGAGGGGTCAGCCGGTGAAAGCAGGGCTTTCCCCCCCCCCCCCCCCCCCCGCAAACCCACTGTGCGGCACAGGCAGGCGTACGGGGCGACCGCGGCTCCGTGCTGGGGATGGGACTGTGGGAAGACAAATGCAAGGAGCCTACAGGCAAGGTAACACCCGGGTTATTTCTTATTTTTCCTATAGCACGTTTTCATTCTTTCAGATCTCTCGTCATTCCTGATGCTCTGCTCTGGGTTGTCCCACTTTCCTTACGGCTTGCCCAATGTGCAGCGGCAGAAGTGGGTGGCACAGTTCAAGCCAAGGTCTCCTGCAAGAGAAGCGGGGTGCTTACCTCCGGTGGTGTACCTAAAAGCAGATTTATTTAATTTTTTTATAATGTAAGGACGCACCTCTGCCTGTGGCACGACCAGAAGGGAGGCAGGTAACAGCCTAACGCCCACTCGGGCACTGCGAGGAGGAGATGCCGTTCTCCAAATGTGCTGGCACCTCTGGAACCTGCTGACCTCACCTGGATGTCTTGGGCACTTTGATTTTTCCAGGAAAAAAACAAAGGCGTAAGATGTCAGAGGTGACTGCGGCACCAACCTTCTTTCATTAGTACAAGCTCAGCCCAGGAAAAGCCGCTGATCCCACAGAGCCGAGATCCAGCCAGAGAGCTCCTATCGTGGGGGTTTGGCCTGCAACTACATTAATAAAAAGGCTAAACCAAGCCTCAAATATTGTTCCAAGCAGTTAAACACAAGCCATCCTGTTTAAGAAAAAAATAATAATAATAAAAAATAAGAGTGTTTAAGTTGAAATGGAATTTGAAATGGAAATAGGGCTATTATAGAAAAGCTACAGTGACGGGATGTCTAAGGAATGTGGATTCCAAGAGCCGAAAGCCCAGGTTAGTCCGTGCGGGTTCCTCTGGCTGCTTGCAGCAGCTTTTCCAAGGGCTGGGATGGTGCGGAGGGATGGAAGCCAGTGGGGGGCGGGGGAGCCGGCAGCCCCTTCGACCCTCCTTATTGATGGCTCCGTCAAAATCAGCGGGAGGTCATTTTTAGGTATAACGCTTATGCGTAAAGCCCAAGGATAGAAAGATCATGACCAAATTTAATAAAGCTACTAGTGTTTTCAGAGTTGGTTTATTCATTTTCTATTATGTTTTTTATCACCTTCTTATTAGGCAGCGGCTATTCCGTGGCTGCTTTCAATCTCTTTTCCATCAGGTGGCTGCACTGATAATCAATTTTTTGAAGCACAGATCTTTTCTGGGTTTGAATTATTTGGATTTTATTAAATAAATGTGCATTTGTGTAGAATGGAAACTTTGCTCCATATCAGGATCATCTGTCTTGGTGAAATGACTTGTAACAGCTGTTCCATGAAGAAAATCTGATAGAAACACTGGGACTAGATATAAACACAAACATTAGTCACCATGGAAACAAAAGTTACTGCGAGAAGGCTCCAAAAGCTGTGTTTCTATATGTTTCTTATCCTAACTAAATATTCTCATGAGATTTTGCCAGCCACTTCATTTATAGCCATCTAGGAGATGGATGTTCTGCTTGCATGCATACAAATCACCCGGGAGTGGCACCTCCAGATTTAGGGACCGCGGGACCCTGCTCTTGGAATCGATGGGGTTATGGATTCATCCTGACTCCCGGAGGCTGGGGAGGTGCAAAACACCTTTTGAAAACATCAAGGGCAAAGGTGAATTTAGGGACCTGTGGAAGTGGTTCTTTAGGCTGGCGGTTTCACCCCATCGCAGGCTGGGATGCCCAGCTCCGCATCCCACCCCAGCAATCCTGCTGCGAGCATGGTGCAAGGGGTCAGTGCTGCTCTG
Source organism: Falco biarmicus (assembly GCF_023638135.1). Classification (NCBI taxonomy): domain Eukaryota; kingdom Metazoa; phylum Chordata; class Aves; order Falconiformes; family Falconidae; genus Falco; species Falco biarmicus. Next base: position 111,242,697 of record NC_079290.1, on the reverse strand, counting down.
CCATGTCCTGGGCTCCAACCTGGATCACCGGGGGGGCTTTGCTCCCTCATCTGCCAGCTTGGTGGCTTCTCCATGTGTTTAAAAAACACATATCAATGAAGGAAGGAGGTTCATCCCCTGCCAGGAGGGCTGCAATTAACAACCGGTCCCTCTGCTGACAGAGGAGCTGCATCTCTAGGTGAACCCGGGAGGCTGCTGAAATAGATGGAATTGCTGGATGGAGACTGGCACCTTGCAGCGGCGAGCTGGCGGAGACTGGAGTGCGGTTTGCCAAGGGATGGAAATGATCGCGGTGGGGTAACGCTGCTCTGTCTGAGGGGAGCAGCTTGCTCGGCCGGAGGGGGTGTCAGGGTGCGGGGTGTCAGGGCATGAGGTGTCAGGGCACGGGGGTATCAGGGGGCAGGGTGTCAGGGCGCGGGGTGTCACGCAGCATCCCGACTCATCCCAGAACCTGCCTGCAAAGCTGCTGCTGCTCCTGCGTGTTCTTGGGCCTTTGGTCTCCTTTTCGCAGGAGTTTGAAGAAAATCCACCGTCACCATAGCAACTGCCGGCTCTGTGGCACGTGTGGCTTCCCACGGCGCACACGGCGCCTGGGTGGCTTCAAAGAGGGGCGCGGAGCTCAGCACCCCAGCAGCAGCAGCCGCCATCCTGGCCCACTGGATGCTCCCCCTCCTGCTCCCCCTTCGGCAAAGGTTGGGGTACCCGAGTGAGTGGAGGGGCAGCTTCCCAACCTTAACGCACCTCATGGGCCAAATCCCTGTCCTCACACTCCTGCTATCCCTCCCTGTTTCGCTGGCTCAGGTGAGGCGGGGGAATCATTATTAACGGCTTTAGCACCCACTGTGGCAGATGCCCATGCACCCCAATTTCATTGCACAGCCCATGAAAAGGTCACCTTCTCCCTTACTGTGTGGCTCCTGCAGCTGGCCAGCCCCCGGCCAAGGGCTTTTGCTGCAGCCTCCCCCAGGGTGTTCTCTGGCCCGAGGCACCCAGCAGCATTGCTGAGCAAGGCAGGCGGCTTTCTCGGAGGCTTTTGCACAGTTTCTGCTGCTGTAGTGCCCCAGCGTTTTGCAAATATTTGCTGCGTTCCTGCTGGCGATACCTCACTATTCCTGCTGGCAATGCCCCACTATTCCTGCTGGCGATGCCCCACAATTCCTGCTGGCGATGCCCCACTATTCCTGCTGGCGATGCCCCACTATTCCTGCTGGCGATGCCCCACTATTCCTGCTGGCGATGCCCCACTATTCCTGCTGGCGATGCCCCACTATTCCTGCTGGCGATGCCCCACAATTCCTGCTGGCGATGCCCCACAATTCCTGCTGGCGATGCCCCACAATTCCTGCTGGCGATACCCCACTATTCCTGCTGGCGATGCCCCACAATTCCTGCTGGCAATGCCCCACAATTCCTGCTGGCGATGCCCCACTATTCCTGCTGGCGATACCCCACTATTCCTGCTGGCGATGCCCCACAATTCCTGCTGGCGATGCCCCACAATTCCTGCTGGCAATGCCCCACTATTCCTGCTGGCGATGCCCCACTATTCCTGCTGGCGATACCCCACTATTCCTGCTGGCGATGCCCCACTATTCCTGCTGGCGATGCCCCACTATTCCTGCTGGCGATGCCCAGCAGGGCTGGGGACACACCGTGGCCGAGCAGCGGGGCAGGCGCCTGGGGGTGAAGGTCTGATCTCACTGGTGACTGACAGCCACTGGCAACAGGCATTTGGCTGGGGATTTTCCTTTGAAAAATAGTGATGTATAATCAAATGAGGCACCAGGCACATCAGTTTGCCAATCAAAAACAAAAGGTAAAATCCAAATATTTTCATTTTTTTTCCACAGTGGCTCCTTTCCATAGAAATCTTGCTGCTAGTTAGAGCAAAGATTTATTTTAAAGGAACAGAGGAGCATAAGCGAGGTGGCAGGCTCCCCTTGCGGTCTGGCTCCCATCTGCGGCGATTTGAGGTTGTTTGGAAATGGTGATGGGCCAGCGTTTACCTGCCCAGGGACCCCCAGGTCCCAGCGGCCTCACTGACCCCACCAGCACAGGCGGTGCTGTGGCTTAGCGAAACTTGCTGCCCGCATTCAGGGTCACCAGTACTGGGGGTTAGGAAGGTTAACTGTGGTTAGGGGACGTTTGGGACAGCACTGAGAGCAGCGTGCATTGAGGGCTGGTTGGGGTTTTCTTGTGGTATGCAAAAATGTAGTTTCTTTTATTGTGGGAAATGTGGTTTTTCTCCCCCTGCATCTTTTTTCTTAATTGTTTGTCCTGGTTTTGGCTGGGCTTGTTCTGTCACTCGTTAACCGTACCTGAACCCCCCTTTTGAACTGAACCCCTCCTCCCCACCCACCTGATGGAAATCCACTGAGCACCCACACTAGTTAGCGGCACATGAGCTAGCAGACAAACCTGGGAAGAAAAATAATCCCGGGCTGTCTAAATAGCCAGTTCCTGCTGAATCCGGCGAGATTTGAGTATCTAATTCACACAGTCTCCTCCTTCTCGTTGCAAATCCTGGCCTGGTTGCTCCTGGTAAGTCTATCCCACGCCAGGCTGAACCGTGTTGGCAGGCACTGGGCTCAGCAGAATAAATTATCCGGGCTTGTCAGCTCATTCCCCCCGACGCTTTGCAGTGATTTCATCATTATTGGGGGGGGGGGGTCATGCTTGTGTAACTATATTGGGCTCAGCCTCGGTGGTTATGTCACTGTACCCACAGCAAACATTTTGAATAAAAATTAAATAATCCTACAAAGTCAGACCTTGTTAGTGCTGGCACAGAAGCCGAGTGGCTCCGGCGCGGTGAATGGGGGGTGGGAGGGGGAGGTTTGTGCCATTCAGCCCCTGTAAGGAGCGATTCACCATGTGCGAGCCCAGGGAGATGCCTCCTGCATAACTAAACGGGCTCGCTGTGCCGTCGTGATGGGCGAGGCTGCGGGGAGCCACCGGGACCCCACAGTGGGGACCCCCCGTCGATGTCCCCGTCGATGTCCCCCCCAACATGCAGCCACAGCGGGAGGAGACGGGCTGGGGACCTTGCTCGGTTTGCACGAGCCTCTGCTTTGCCTCCTCTTTGCATTTACCAGCCCGTGGGACCCCCAAGACCCTCCTTTTCAAAACAAATCAACAAAACCAGCAAGGATAATAATAATTAGAATATTATTATTATCAAGGATAATGATGATTAGGAAAAAAATGGCGTCTTCTTCATTTATCTCCCTTTTCTTTTGAGTTTGTGTTAAGCCTCCAGAGGCCAGCCCAGCAAAGCACCACGGTGCCTATTTCAGTGCATCCCTAAGGGCACGTGCCTGCGGAAGGCTTTGAGATACGACTGCAGGTAATGAGAAACATGCACTGGTAGATCAGGATAGCAGAAAAACACGTGAGAGAAGGGAATTGCTTCCAAGAAGCTGGTTTCATGGTTGTGGCGTGGCCACGCAGGTGCTGGTGACCAGCGTGGTACTGGGGTCTTGCCAGGGGAGCGGGGCTGCCGGGGCTGTGACCTACCCAGTGTTTAATCTGGGGTTTTGTGAAGCAGAATGGATTCAGGCTGGACGGTAGGCAGCTTCCCCAAATCCAGCATAATTGGGTCTTTAACCTGCTCAAGAGATTCCTGAGCTCGATACCGACACCATCTCCTCCTTTTGATGAGGGTGGTACAGAAAGAAGGAGAAAAAAAAAAGGCACATGATGTGAATTTATTTGCATCTTCCAACAATCATCCAGTCATTCTGCCCGGGAAATGCGTGTCCTGCTTAATGCCCCTTTATGCCTTTTTTATTTTTTTTTTTTTATGATGCTGAGAGATTATTTATTTATTTGCAGGTTTATTTTGCAGAGCTGGAAAATGCGAGACAGAAAATGCTTTTTCCGATTTCGTTATTTCATTTTATTATGTTTTATTTTGTAAGCGGCAGATGAGCGGGGGGTTGGCTGAAGGCCCTGGCGGGTGGGAAGCACCAGCTCCCCCAGCCCCAGCTGTGCCGCTGCGGAGAGCCTTTGGAGCGAGTCCCCAGGCCGGCAAAGCAATCGCATTTCCTGCGGCAATAAATGGAGCTGAGCGCTTTTATCCTGCCTCTATCGACTGGGTCTGCCCGCTCCGGTGCAGAATGGCACATGCCACAGCCCCCGATGTTGCTCCTGGTCAGGGTCTGAGCCCTGGCTCTTGGACTCCCAAAATTTCAGTATTTACTAAATGAAACTAAAGCCAAGTAATGTCTCAATCCCAGGTGGAAAACTCCACCGTGATGTTTTCCTCTTTTGAATACGTGACATCTGGAAAATGCAGAATTGTTAGGATTTTGAAATAGGTGCCTTATTTCAACTTGGCTGGCTAGGAACGATGCTGTTGCACAGAGTAATTACATAATAAATTTGTTAGAGGAATATAAAACCATAAAAGCAGTGGTAATGGTTTGCAATTTAATAGCTGAATTGTAAATGAATTTTCCTATAGCAGCTTTAATGTAGCAGGCTGCTACAATTAAGGGAACATTCTTTGGGGTGCCTTTAATTTTTTGTTGTTGTTGTGAAGTTCAGTGTCATTAATTCTCTGCTTTAAAGAAACCATATAGTTAACCACTTCAAGCCATAAAAGACAACTTGGAGTTCCTCTGCAACCAGCAGAATTTGGTCCTGGAGAGGGTATCTTTATCCCATTTGCACTTGGATTTTCTTATAGTAGCTGCTGCGGAGTCGCACCACGGACTGAGCTTATGACCTTCATTTCCTTTCCCTGATCATCCGTCTCGCTCCCGTGATGTGTGGCATCTTCTCTTTTCTTTATCTATCTGTTTGATAAAAGAAGACAGAAATGGAGGTGTGTGGGTATCACAGCGCTGCTGTGCCCCCGCCAGCCTCAGAGCTCCCTGGGGAGGGGGGCACCCCCATTTTTGCTCTGGCTGCGAGGATGCTCCGTCCTGCAATGGAGCCCCATCACCCCCCCTTGCCTGAGATCACCCTGCTCCGCTGATCCTGATTTTTTACTCTTCCCCTTTCCAACCCTCTGGATCTCAAGCGTTGTTCAAAAGCAGCTCAAGCTTACTCGGGAACAATTTTGTTGGAGCAGGTGCCCGCCGGCCCCTGCCCTTTCCCGCAGCGGTTTCAGCGGCACAGTCCCCAGCACCGCTTTCTCTTGGTTTGCCTCATCAGGTTCCCCTTCTTCTCACGTTTGCCTAATTACAGCTTTCCACTTGGATGCCGGCGTCACCTCAGTGGCCTGTGCTTGAAGGAAACGCTGTGAAATACCATATCCGATCTGCTCACAAGCATCTTTGGGGCAATTCAAAATTTTGATAATTATTGATGGCATGTAATTACCCTGCCAATAACACCTGCTGTTTCTATAGAGGTGCAGGGAACTGTTGCACCGCGGCATATTGCAAATGCAAATTGATGCAGGCAACCCTAATCTGATGGCAGTGGGCGATAATTAAAAAACACAGTTGTGTCTGCGGGCCAGGGATGCTGCTGGAGACCTGACACCGCTCCGAGGGGCAGCTCTGCATCCCCTCCTCCGGCCGGTGGATCCCCTTTTAAGGGGTATACGTGAGACAGTGCATGTCCTAATGCAGTTCTCTCTCTTCTGCATCCTTATTACTGTAACTCGAGCTTCAATTTCAGGTTTTTTTTTGCTCATCAGGCCTTAATAGTTGGTAATTTGCTTGTGCTCCAGTCTGCGGGTGCAGCGTGTAGAGCCCTGCCCCACTTCCAGCAGGGATTTGACCTTGCAGTTATCCCTCCATAATGATAACAAATCCGCTCCCTCGTTGCATTCTAGACCAAGGCAGGCGATTGAGAAAAATAATTTAGCAGAGATTGGTCTAAAAGCCTGCTCTCAGCCTGCCCCCTCCCCTTCCTCCAAAGCCCAGGAGCGTGGCTGTGCTGTTTGCTGGCTCTCACAGGGAGCTGCTCCTGGATGCTGGACACGGCCAGAGCGCCGGGATGTGGCACTTGCCAGCGGCTCAGCTTCTTCCCAGCACAGCCAAGTGACCCGAGCGGCCGAGTCCTGCATCACCACGCTGGCTCGCCCGTGTGAAAGGCGGCCGGGAGATGACTGCAGCCCTGCTGCACCCGAGGGTTGGGAGAACAGGCTGGACACCATCCTCTGCCTCCCTCCCAGCCCTGAAAAATACAGTTTATCTGGCATCTTGCAAGAAAATCCTCTCTGAAGGTCGATGCGCAGTCTGTGCTAGCTCAAGCAGCAGCCTGTGCCTTGCTGGGAGGTCTGTGGGGCGCACAAGATGCGTGGGGTGCTATGTGCCCGAGCAAAACCGGGGTCACCTATTGCAGAAAGTGCCACCCACCTCTCAAAAAAAAACACAACACCACCCCAGAGGCGTTTTGGGGGCAGAGGGCTGGGGGCAGCGCTGCCCTGCCCAGCGAGCTGCTGCCGCTGCTTTTGAGGGTTGGGAAGGTATTAACTGGTCTGGTGAGCAGGGCTGTGATTCCTGCTCTGGAGCCGCCGCTGTCCTGCCAGGAATCTGCTGGGGAGGCAGTGCCATTGTGTGCAGCCGTGGGTGCTGTGTTCTGGAGCATGTATAGATGCAAATGGGGAGCAGGGGAGGGGAACAGAAAATGTAAGAATCCATTGTAAACCCTAAAGGCACTGCAAGCGCTGACATCTGAGCTCCCGAGTGCAAGCCGGAGTCCTGCCGTAGGACTTCAGGCAGTAAAAAAGCTCCTACAAGGATGTTTCTGATGAACTTTAAATCGCCAACTCAATGCCAGCTATCCCGTACGAACACCCCCCGTGCAAGGTGGTGCCCTCTGAGCGGCACGCTGCAACTTTTTCAATTCTTCTTGGAAAAATGCAGAAAGTGTGCTTTTTCACCCCTCTGCCCCGATGTTTGCTCTTGACCTTGAAACCTGCCACCTGCCATCTCGCCTCCCTTAGGTGACCGAGCGTGGTCAAGCTTGTCCCACCCCCCGATGTGTGTTTGCTGGGGACAGAGGTGATTTCTGCAAAGCCTGGGACAGTGTTTGTACAGCACCCAGCACTGGAGCATCTCGGCCGTTTTATCTAACAAGTGCTTCAACAATATAAATATTTAAGTATAATAAACAATTATGATCAAGTTTCTTGGGTGACTGCACACAGCAAGTGAATTTAAAATTCCTTCCCCATGGGTATTCAGGCTTCAAATTCACTTTCAGTGAATGTTCGTGCTAATAAAACTCCATTGCACAGAAAGAGAACGCAAGAGAGATGCAAATGTGACAAGGGCAAATTTGCTTAGGAGTTGAAATGAATATTCACCAACTTTTTATTATTTTTTCAGTATTCATCCTTATTTGCTATAAAAAGATTATTTTATCTTTACTCTCCAAGCTCAATGAAGCGTGTATTTCTCAGGTATAATGTATATTTCCCTGTACTAATGGAAAGTTTTGCTACTGGCAAGCAAGGGGCATTTAGAATGCGCTTTTATCTTCAGGAAAAGTCTCTACTAACCCCGCACAAGTTGCCACCATGCTGGTGGACACCATCATTTCACCACACCTTGCAGCTTAAGGTGCAATAAGCTGAGGGGATGCAGGAGCCTCCACTCCTGCTGAAATGCAGTGGGGGCAGAAGCAAATTCCTTCACAACCCCCATTACGGCTGGGTCGGGCTCGATGTCCTTACAAAACAAAAGCCACCCGAGCAGGCTTTCTGCGCTGTTGCGGTGGCTCGCTGCTCAGCTCCCTGGTTTTTCCCCTCTTTAAAGCCACAGATTTCAGATCCTGACTCTTACACGATTTTCTTTGCTCATCGTTCATCCAGCGCTGCCCTCCGTTAGGAGGACACTGGCGACACTTACTTTTCACACGAGCTCAGCTCACATTCAGCAGGACTCGGGGGTCACCACGTCTCCTTTTTGCCTGAGGCAGAGGTAGCCCTGCTTTGACATCTTCATTTGGTTTCCGTCCTAGAATTGCAAGAGATGCAAATTAGCAATAATGAATATTTTCATTAAAAGCGTCTAGACGTTCTATCTGAGAACAAGATAATGATGCTGCTGCTTTCTATGAAATAGGCTGAAGTAGACCCAGGCTACTTTATTTCTTTTTGTCAGAAAAGATAACATTTATTTTTTAAAAAAAATGCAATTTCATGTAAGTGAAATTAGGGTAATTGCTAATTATGTAACTGCAAATAAGGTAGATCTTTGCTGGTCTGGCACAGATTACGAGCCGTTGGTTTTCATGGGGTGGCACCAGAAGGCAAGGAGACCTGCCAGGGTCCCAAGTCATTCCTCATGCTCGCCCGGACCTTCTGGCCAGCACGGGAGGGAGCATCACCCCTCACACCACTCTGCCCCAGGATTTCGTCCAGGAGCAGAGGTGTGGATGTTACAGGAGGTATCAGAAGTGTGGATGTTACAGGAGGTACCGCCAGCTTTCCCTCCCTGTCCCCCCGCCTTGCGCTGTGCCAAGCGAGCTGCCCACTGCCCGCGCCTCGGCTCGCGCCTTCTCCAGCAGGTCCCAGGTTTTTCCAAGGTTATTGCCCACCCCAGCACCCTGGAAGTATGACAGCCTGCACTCAGCGCCTGGCAAAGCTTCAGCCCAGGGGTTGCAACGGGGAGAGGTTTTATGTTTCCATATGTACTAGAAGGAAGTTAATACAAAACCTGCCCGAGAGCCAAGTCCTGCATTACGAAGTCACTGGCTTTATGGGACAAACATATTATTACCCTCATACAAGCTACAGTACGTGGGTATTGGAAAAATTAAATGCACTTGAATAGCTTTGTAGATATATATCTCTATATCCATAAAACCTACTGACAGTGAGCAAACACAAGAGCTTGGCAGTTGTCCTGCTCTGTTTAATTGCCATTGACAGTTTTTATATGTATCACCTCCTGAAAATCCCTCTGCTGACAATCCTGCCAGCTTCGTGATCTGGGTCTTGTCCTGAACATCGAACATGCTGGTACCCACAGAACCTCCTGCATGTGCTGGAGCTTAACAACATCTTTAGTTTTTTCTACAGAATCCATCCAGCTGTGCTTTTTAAAAAATTATTATGTCTGTAGTTTTTTACATCCTTATTTTTTTTGGACAGTCCTACTATCTTCCCTGGCTTTCTTGGAGACCACCCGTCGCGTTCTCTCTCTGATGAGAACATCAGCTTTCCCTTGCATCCCTCCCGCTCATTTGAAGGCATCTCTCCCCTGGTGCACCAGGCTTGGGGAAAACATCCCTGCTTTCATGCAAAGCTATTAATATCAATAATATTAATATTAACAAGCCTCACCTGAGTTGCTGAAGGGCCAGACAATGCTCCAGTCCTCTGTAATAAGAGGACTGAGCTCCCCTTGGCGTGCTGGCTGGTGAGCAGTGCTATCCATCGGGGACCGCAGATTGTTCCCAGTGGCAGCTGGGAATCAGACAGGGGCTGACCTGGCTCCAGCTGGGAGCTCCCAGCCGGCCAGCCTGTGCTCCAGTTTCCCCCCAAAGCGTAGGGACCAGTAAGAGTCCCGACAGCCTGGGGAATCCCACAGCCCCGGCCGTCCTGCCGGCGGGGAGTGCTCGGCGGGAGGTGATGCTACAGACCGGGAGGTGGGTGAGATGGGTGCCTGGCTGCGTGGTACTCCCCCAGGGAAAAAGGAGAAAATGCAGGAATAATGGGAATCATTTTGGGTGATTTTAACTGTTGTGCATCAGGAGCAAAGTAAGATGCCCAAGTGAGTTGACAGCACCTCCATTTGATCTCTGCCGTGACCTGACTTAGAGCCAGTATTTTTCAAAGGCCGCAAATTGCCTCAGTGTTGCTTTTGTACTGAGATACTTCATCAACACCTGTGGGTTTGGTGCGGTGGGGGTGGGGCAGGTTGGTGTGTTTGTTTTGGTTTGGTTTTCTTTTTTAAAGTAATTTATGTCAAAAATTAAATGGACTTTACTAGAAGCAGCACGTCCCCTGCCCTTCCGTGGCTGGGTAATAAAAATATTAATTCTTTATATTTTTATAGATTATAATATATATAATGTATAATATATAATATATAATTTATTATATAATATGTAGAAATAAATAGATAAATAAATGAAAATAAATTTATATATTATAAAAAATAATTTAAAAATACAGTAAATCAGCCTCCAGCGGGTCTCATTCGGAAGTGATGCTCAGGCCAGCCGTGTGCGCTACTGCAAGACCTAAACAGCAAGGGGTGTTTCTTACCAGTTTGGGGGCTCTGTGCCCCCAAATATGCCGAGTCAAGATAAAATATTTTGAGTCAGGAGGGCAGCGGCAGCCATGCACCAGTGCTTGCAGCTTGGCATTCCCTGTTTTTTAACCCCAGCCCTCCCCCGCCCCCGCTGCCTCCTCGGGGTTGGAGCAGCATGAGACCTGCCCGTACACAAGCACTAGCACTCGGCGGCGTGGCACTGCGTGAGTACCGACCATCCTACAACGCTCAGGCAAGAGGTGAAGGAGTTGCTAGGGACCGTTCCCCATCTAACTGGAAAGGCTGGCTGGCTTTTAAGGGTTGGGGTCGGCACCCTTTTCCACTGGGTCTCAGCACCCCTTCGCATCCAGGATCAGCCCACCCGTGCCTCAGTTTCCCCATCCTGTGGAATGGTGTCTGCCGTATTTTCCTACCTAGCCAAAGAAGTAAAGCACTTGTGAATTACCTGATATAAAGGGATCTCTCTGAACCCTGAGATACGTTATTTTTCAGGCAGCAGGTGACTCCAGCCAGCCCCCGTTAGAGACAGGTAAGGAGACAGACACCAGTACGCTCCAAGCCCCGCGTGCACAGAACCAGTGAGTACATACTGAAGCCTTAACATCTGATGGCAAATCATGTAATGTGTATCTGTAGGAATATTGCTCCAGTTTTCCAGCTGCCTTCTCAATGCTGAAACTTTATCTATGTGGATTTTTAGAGCTTTCATAGTTTAGTGGGGAATGTAATTGTACATTTGTAATCATGCAATACAGAATTAGTCCACCCTGCTGGTAGCACCTTGGGAAAAAAAAAAAAAAAGGAAAAAAGAGGAAAATTAGATAGTTTTACTGTTTCACGCTCCCCAGCCCCACTCTTTCATTGCAAAAGCGACTGGTTTGCCAGCGGTGCGATCCTCAGGCGTGCCCCCGCTGTCAGTGCCACGGCAAAACAAGGGAGGATGATGACACTTACACCAGAGCGTGGTTCCTCTCATGGAAATGAAAGGGAAGGATGCTTTGCCTTGGGTAGCCTCGTAAGACTACATTAAGTTTCACTCTTGTCTGGATTGCGTTGTACGGTCCCCGAAATACCTGTGGGAATTTTGTGGATGCTAATGTGTACCCTGGGTGGCAGGCGGCAGGGGGGATGGTGCGCTGCGCATGCTAAATCCCCTCTCCTGTACTCTGCGGAGCTCTCCACTTCTGCATTAATCACAGGATTATTTTAGAGGCCTGAACCGCACTCGAGATCTTATCTTTTACTTACTTCACAAACATTACAGTAAAAAACCTCCACGTCTCTTTAGCATCTTCCTCTTTCAGGATGCTCTGGCCGACTCTTCCCTTGTGCTCTGCCTTGCAGACCTGGTGCTCGTTTTCTTTGCTGGGGAGGGAGGAAAAGGCTGTTCTCACACCAGTATTTATTATCACAGTTGAAATGGTTGGGTACAAATATTTATTCCTGTCTCCTGCCCAGTTTAGGACAGTGGTTTTGCCTGTAATCTGCCAGGCCAAAGCCTCTAGAGGGTCCTGAAAATTCAAAGGTGTCTGAATTTCCCCGTGCCTCCTGCTTATGTCAAATCTTCACTGGAGCTGACTTCATAGGACAAAGAAACTGTCAGCTGGATGCTGATGCTGTATTAATGACAGGGTACATTGACCCACCCCGGTGTGTCATCGTTCCTGCTGAAGGAAACAGAGAGGCAACCCATAATCACCTTTCCTGCACCTGTCCCACTAACACCTAATTTAAGTATCTATTTGTCTGCTGATTGATCACAGGATTTTTTTCACGACACCTATTATCCTGCTATCTAAGTGCTTCGGAATCATCCTCTTCATTTAAGTTTTTATATGATCCTTACAGTAGTGTCTGAACGGCTGGTAAATCGGGGCGGCAAAGCCAACGTCTCTGCGGACATCCCACCCTTCCCTTCCCTTCCCTTCCCTTCCCTTCCCTTCCCTTCCCTTCCCTTCCCTTCCCTTCCCTTCCCTTCCCTTCCCTTCCCTTCCCTTCCCTTCCCTTCCCTTCCCTTCCCTTCCCTTCCCTTCCCTTCCCTTCCCTTCCCTTCCCTTCCCTTCCCTTCCCTTCCCTTCCCTTCCCTTCCCTTCCCTTCCCTTCCCTTCCCTTCCCTTCCCTTCCCTTCCCTTCCCTTCCCTTCCCTTCCCTTCCCTTCCCTTCCCTTCCCGGGGATGGGGGATGCCTTGCAGCATGTTGGTGGGACCCACAACCCCTGCTCCCCCCCCCGCAGCAAACACCCAACCACATCTTCCCCCTCTAATTTGTGACGGGGAAACGATGGGGAAATGGCCTTTCGTACAGACGCTGCCTGAAGTTTTTTCTCTTTGCTCCCTGTTTCCCTCTTCCTTTCTGGAAAGCTCTCTGTGGGATCCAGCGGCTTCACTGCTGCGGAGCGCGTCGGTACCGTGTCTGTGTGCTTGGCTCCATGCTCGCTCCCCTTGCTCCTCTGAGCGGGTTCCCACCGGGTGCTACCGAGCTGCTCAGCTGCACTGGTGGGTCTCCGTGACTTCCCACCGTTCACCCACCCACTCGCCACTGCCAGGGGTCCGGTGCTTTGCTGAGCCCCCCCCAAGCCCCCAGGCAGACAGCGCAGCCCCTGCCAGCCAGCACAGCTCTGAAACTGCCCGGCCGGGCCAGCACCGGAGCTCGAGCATCCTTCTGCCGGGGAGCTGGCGACAGCTGGGGACCATTCCAGAGCAAGTGGAGCCTTGCACTCGGTTGATGCTAAAACCAGCTCCCTAGGGATATTTCAGCCCAAATTACAATGAAAAGAGGTTTTGCAGCAAAGTGTAACCAGGCAGCTCTGCTCGCGTGGATGCACCTTTGGGGCTCACCCCTTCTCCTGGCGAGACTTACAGCCCCCACGTAGGAAGGACCCAGCTAACCTGCTACTGGGTGGGGAGAGCTGGGCTGGAGACAACCGCAAATCAGAATTTCAAAGCAAAATTATCACAGCACCATCATCACTATTGCTTCTATATGCCATGAAGGGGAGCGCTTCACGCCCAGGGAGGACACGTTCAAACAGGAGGGTGGACCAGAGTTAGATTTTTGTCAAGGTTCATCTACTGACCCATGAGATGAAGGTGAGGTCATCTGGGAATCCTGTCAGCCCTGTTCGACTGTGGGAGCTGGAACGGCTCAACTCACCACGCAGCTGCAGGGACCAACCCCAGCCAGGTGGGAGGTGTGCAGCATCTCTCAGATGACAGACACGGCTCATCAACGGGGAGCAAACCTCCCACATCTGCCCTGAATCCAAACAGCTCCATGTTCAGCAGAGACCCCAAAACTCCTGGGTAACTGCGCTTACAGTTCGAAGAAACTAAACAGCAATTCAACTCGATAGCCAAGAAAGCAGAAACCAAAAAAACATTCAAGGTTTTGGGTACATCACTGACACTCATACCTGCTTGTGAAAAGCTGGCTGCTGACGTCTTCCCCGTAAACACTTAAATACAGGCTGAATGCGCACAGATTCATTGCATTGCTGTAATTCATTAAACAAATGTTGGGCTTAATAGACCCGCGTATGAAGACTGGTGCCATAGATGCGCTCAGCTGTGAAATATGCTGTGGAAGTCATTTGTTTGCAAGGGGTCTAGAAATCTGCTTCCTATTAACATCAAATGGGCTTACTGGAGAAAAATCTCTGGGATCACATTTTTCTCTCAATTATCCTTTCTCAGTGGGATTCCTCGAGGTTTGAGCCCGGTAACTGAGATGTGTCTAAGCTGGGAGTTTTGGATCTGGGGTTTGTTTTGATCCATTAAGCTTGTATCTCACCACAGTGATGTAATTCCCCCAGTCTGAGACACTTTATAAACATTAATGGGTTTGTTTTCGTGGTCCCGAGGGATGCACAGCCCGAGAAGGTCGCCGGGACCCTTGCGCCCGCGCAAAAATGGAGACAGGGAAACGTGTCACTGCAGCATGGCAGGGAAAAACAGAATACTCACCTGAATTTTTAACCTGCCCATCCTTAGCTCTGTTTGATCCCGTTTTAATAACTCATTAGCTGAAGCACTAGTATTTCAGCTCCAGCACAGCAGTAACACACCAGCAAGGTCTGCGTTAAGATGCTGCTGTGCACTCCAGTTGCAGGAGAAAAGGCTTGGTGCTCAGTATTTTGAGAAGGAGGGGTCAAACGCAGTTAAAAACACACAAATAAAAACGCGACCTTTGCAGAGGGAAAAAAAACAATCGTAGATATTAGCAACTGTTGTAACTTCGATGGGAATTACTCAGCGGAGATGCGCTACAAGAGACTATTGAACTCGGGGCAGGCTGTGCTTTTTCTGGTGATGGCAGCTAAAGTTTGCTGGTCTCTTGGACCGGATTTTCTCGGTGAGCTTTTCTTTGCCAATGAATGGCCACACAGATGTCCCCAGTGACATTTGGAAAGGGCCAAGTTGCCGCTGTTTGCGCTGCAGCATGCCAGGGCGTCACAAAGCGGAGGCGTGGATCAGACACCCTGTCTCTGGGAAGCTTTCTTCCAGTCACAGAAAGTCCATTTTAGAGGATGCGCTGAAAGAAGCTGCTGAGACTTGCAGCCCTTTCGGCTGGGAATTGTTACTGCAAACAGAGATGCATGGAGCAGATGAGAAATTAATGTAAATATACAGACAGAAGGCAAATTTTTTTGGGTGGAAGTGAGGCACAAGCAGATAAAGAGCGATCAGCAGAATTTACATAAGCCTTCATCATCTCAGAGGTCATCATTCTGCAGGATGACACATTGAAATTCGTTTTTATTAAATTCTGGCTGATTATTTAATTGGAAAAGAAAGGATTTAATTGAATCAAGTCAAAGGGCGGTATTAGATTACGTTCAACCTTAACACAAAATGATTTTCCCATTTGGTTAAACTGGTTCCTTTGCATATTGTACATATGAAACTATAGAAAGTGGTAATCTGAACAGTAGATTAAAGTGTTTGGAAGGCTTGAGCAGTACCCCTGTGCTACCCAGACCTTCTTCATCTCCTGAACCTTCTCATATTCCCTTTACGGCACTCCTTAGGTTGAAACAAAAGCCAAGATGAGAGACAGTATTCTCCAATCTTCCTCCATCCGTGTTTATGACACATGTATATTCTTGAGAAATAGCCCGCCTGGACGCGATGCTGCTGCTACAGCGCGTTGCCCCAAACTGAGGGGGTTGTGCAGGTTTTCAGGGCTACCCTTGGACCACCCGAAAAGGTGCTGAGCGTAGCTGGGGGTGAATGGAGATCCGAGGCTTGTTGCCCTTGACTGAGGTTCCCCATGCATCCTCAGGAAACATTCCCGACCTTTCTGTGCCTCATCTGCGCCGCCAGGGACTCGCATCCCTCAGGGACACAGGCTGGCTGCACCGCTGTCAGACTGCCTGCAAAAAGATGGAACTAAAAAAAAAAGCAATTTGGGGAAATAATATGTTTCTAATTTTGGCTCCTTAATTAGCATTTAATTTAATTTTTTGTTAATTCAGAACTAAGAGGAGAAAGGGAACGAGGCCCAGTTCATTTCCTAATGCTTCATTCCATCCCAATTTTGAGGATTTCAGCAAACGCTTGGCCTTCAGAATGGGAATCGGCACAACCCTCAGGTATCACACCCTGAGCGCACACCCTGCTGGTATTTTAAACTCCTCGTTCCTGAAGGCAGTTCTGCTGCTAAAGCCGTGATAGGGACCGTTCCGCGGCTCTGTGGGTTCCCCCGATGGCGGAACCGGGGTCCCAGCACTCTTCCCAGGCGGCAGCTCAGAGAGATCAAATCCCACTCCGAGAGATCGGAGGCGATCTGAAATGGGCCGAGCTGCTCCCTGGTAAGGAGGCATGGGGAGGGGGAGAAAACCTTCCAACTATCTTCAGGGGAATCTCAAAAGGACTTAAATAATAAGGAAGATTTTTGTAAAAGCACGGTTATTTATTTACGGATGAGTTCCACCTCCAGCTTCAAGAAAATTATTTTTTTAAATAGCGCACGTGCCAATGCAGAAATTCTCTTGCATTAGTAAATTAAAAAGATTCCAGTGCTGCCAGTATAGCAACTCAACTAGTCTATTATTAAGGTTAGATTGAGTAAGAAGCATAATTTGGACTTTACTTCAGCAGCTGAATGTGTTCTTGGAAAGCTCCAATCAGTTTTAACCTGATTTTTTAAGATAAAAATAACATGCCAGCACTTTAAAGCTGAGCTCCTTTCTGCTGAAGCTTACGTTTTATTCAAGCGCGATGACTAAGTTTTGCATCTACGGTACCGCGACTGCACATTTAGGTTATCTGGTTACATACATAATTCCCTCATTTGCAAGCACACTTTGCAGCAAATACTCATGCAAATTAGGCATGAAACCAGGCATTTATCTTGATTGGAATTCCATTTCTATATATACTTAACTTGATCTCGTTCAGGGATGGCTGCATAGACGATGAAGGAAGAATTTTAAAAAACGCTTTTATTCTTCTTGTGGGTTGGTTGTCCGCCCTTTGGGAATTCGTTAAGGAAAACGGGCCTTTCCACTGATACTCCAAGTGCTCTGGCCCGGCGCCAGTGGTTGGGTTGCAGACGCTGCTGGAAACTCCCAGTCAAAACCAATGTTCCAGTGAAAAAGCCACTGTACTTCATTTCTCCGAAGACTGGCGGGGTTTGTTTTACGAAATCCCTTCACAGATTATAAGGTCTAGATGCCCCTTGACAAGGACTCAGTCCTTCTCGCTCTAGGAGGGCTGGCTGTCCGCACGACCCAGATGGGGTCCAAGGTTTTGGGGAACCCAGGCCCATCTCCACATCTCCACAATGTTTTTTCAGCAGACTGACGTGATGGATTTACCCAGTTTCTCTTCCTAAAAGCTGCCTGGGGACACTGCATGCCAAAGCCCTCTGCTTCTGCAGAGCTGTATCCCAGCACTCCCAGGGGACCGTCACTGCGTGGGACAGTGACATGCTTCTCATTTCTCTCGTATCAAGCCTCTCCCGGAGTCACCTTTGCAGCACTGGGAGCAGGGAAACCCTTTTCTAGCGTTTTTCCTGCATTTTGGCCAAGGTCCCTGCAATGCCAGCGGTGGTGGGGGGCAGCCCGCACTCCAAGGACCTGCCCCCACTTCCCAGCTTGTTCAGCCAAAATTTTAGGCAAATTAGCAGAGGGTTTAGCAAATGGCACAGGCACAGGCAAGACTGTTTCTCCCTCTTTCCTTAAGGGTTGTGATTTTTCTCCGGCTTTTCCCTTTGCTAGGGCCCTTCCTCGCCACTCCCAGCTCCCACCCGCCATGGGGTTCCTAAAGCCGAATGCCTCGAGGTGCTGGTGGCAGGGGTGAAAGCAGGCAGCGGTGCTGCCTGGGGGGAGGCTGGGATGCTTTGGGGCAGGAGGCCAGGATGCTTCGGGGCGGGAGGCCGGGATGCTTCGGGGTGCTGCAGCCAGGCAAGCCACCATCTCCAGAGCAGCACCAGCTCATTTCAGGGGGGCTGAAGCCTGTGTGGCCACCTGGGCCAGGACTGTGGCTCTGTGGGCTCGCTGCAGCCCAGGCCTTGGCAAGCATGCAACTGGAACCCTCGAAGGCACTGATAAAGCACAGGGAAACATCAGCACTCCCTCTAGCAGTCGCCAGCGATGATACCAAATAATTCTCGATTTTTCACCCTGGGTTCGTGCCACATGAACCGCCAGTGCTAAGGACACTGGCATTTACCTGCTGCCACAGCAGCCACAGGCTGCTCTTCCCCTGCCAGGACCCTTCCCGGGGGGGTTGGACCCCATTTGACCATCACCTGCGCCACGCAGCTTCAGGGTACCCCCCCGCGGGGTGAACCCCAGCCCAATTAGCAGGAAGGCACTTAATGAGCGGTGTTCCCAGCCGGCACTGCAGCCTCACCACGCCCGCGCAGCACCGCGGAACTCCCCGGGGGGGGTGTGTGTGGCATCTGGGGGGGGGGGGGGGCTGGTTATAAGTGCATCGCTGCCGCGGCCACCGCAGCCCCCCCGCCCCCCGCCGTAGCTGCCCGCCCCGCGCAGCCCGGACCCGCCCCCGCGGCAGACGCCGAGCGCCGCGTAGCGCCGCGTAACGCCGCGGATGCCCTCGGCCGAGCGCTCGCCTCCGTCGCGGCCCTGCCCGGGCTGCCGGGGGGGGCAACAGGTAGGGGGTCCCCCCCGCCCCCGCGCAGCCTGTTCCTCCCCTCCGCACAGCCTCCTCCCTTTCGCTCCCCACTGGCACAGCTCCCCCCCCCCCCCCCCCCCTCCGCCTCCCTCCGTACCCCTCTTGCACAGCTTCTCCCCTTCGCACCCCCCTCGCGCAGCACTACCCCGCCCCCCCCCCCGGTTCACAGACACCCCCCCCCCCCCCTTATCTTTGCACGCCGCTTGCACAGCCCCCTGCACCCCCCTTGCACGACCCTTCCCTTTGCACCCCCCTTGCAGAGCCCCCTTTGCACAGCTCCCCTCTCCTTCGCACCCCTTCCGCGCGGTGCCCCCCGTTGCAGAGGCTCCCGCCTTGCACCCCCTCGCGCACCCCCCCCCCCGTTTCATAGACTCCTCTTACCTTTGCGCCCCCTTTACAAGGCACCCCCCCTTGCACAGCCCCCTTCCCCTTTGCACCTCTCTCGCAGAGCCCCCCCTTTGCTCTCCCCTTGCACAGCTCCCCTCTCCTCGCCCCCTCCCGTTTGCACCCTCTTGCAGACCCCCCCTCCCCTTTGTGCCCCCTTTGCACAGCTTCCCCTCTCCTTGCCCCCTCCTTTTTGCCCACCCTCGCAGACCCTCCCCTTCCTTTTGTCCCCCTTGCAGGACCCCCTTTGCACAGCTCCCCCCAAACCTTGCAGACGCCGCTTCCCTTTACACCCCCCCCCCCCCCCCCCCCTTGCAGGGCCGCCTTTGCCCAGCTCCCCTCTCCTTGCAGACCCCCTCCGCCTTGCACAGCTCCCCTCTCCTTGCCGGCGACCCCCCCCCCCCCCCTTGCAGACCCCCATCCCCTTTCCCCCCCCCCCCTTGCAGGGCCCCCTTTGCACAACTCTCTTCTCCTTGCAGACACCCCCCCCCCTCCCGCCTTGCACAGCCCCCCTCTCCTTGCCCGCCCCCTCCCCTTTGCCCCCCCCCCCCCCCCCCCATCCTTGCAGGGCTCTCTTTGCATAATTCCCTTCTCCTTGCAGACCCCCCTCCTCTCTGCCCCCCCCACCTCGCACAGCTCCCTCTCCTTGCCCACCCCCCCTCTCCGCCCCCTCGCCCCGCCCCTCGCCCCGCCCCCTCCCCCTCGCGCGGCTCCCTCCGGCAGCCCCCCCAGACCCCCGCCCGCCCCCCCCCCCGGCGCTCGCTCACCTCTCTCCTCCTCTTCCTCCCTCCCCCAGGCCAAAATCCTGCACATGATGGACGACAACAAGCAGCTGGCGCTGCGCATCGACGGGGCGCTGCAGGCGGCGGGCCAGGAGGTGACGGCGCTGCGCGCCGAGCTGGCCGCCACCGGCCGCCGCCTGGCCGAGCTGGGCAGCGACCCGGCCATGGAGCACGGCCCGCACAGCGCGCAAGGTGGGTGCACGGCCCCCCCCGGGCTCCCCGGCTGCTTGCGGTGGCTGCGGGGCGGGGGGCGTCCCGTCGGGATGCGGCGCCGCCCCTGCCGGCCGCCCCCCCCCTTTGGGGTCTGGCAGGCACCGAATGACTTGTTCGGCTCCAGCCCCCCCCCCCCCGCCCCCCCCCCGGCACGCTGCTGAACTCGCCGGTGCCCCCCCCGCCCGCCCGCCCCCCCCTCCCTGGTACCCCGGCTCCCATTACCGATTTCGTAATTCGGTAGAAAAGCAGCCATGTTACCGCCGCCCCCCGCCCCCCCGGGGCTGGCGGGGGGGGCTGCGGGGAGCCCACCGCCCCACCGGGCAGCACTCGTGGTGGGCTGGGTCTCAGGGGGAAGGGCTCGCCCAGACGCGCCCCCCCCTCCCCATTTCCCCGTGCATGCATGCCCCCCCCCCCCGCTTCTCCATGCACACCCCCTGCTTCTCCATACATGCATGCGCCCCTCCCCCCATGCATGCTCGCACCCCCCCCAGCGCACACACACAACCCCCATGCACGCATGCCCCCTCCCATGCACACACACCCCTCCCTCAAACCCCCCAAAAGTTGTCACCAGGCCCCAGAGCTGGGGTGCGGGGGGAGCAGGGAGTGATCATTGCCCCCAGCTTCGGGGGGGAGGGGGTTCACCAGTGGGGCCCGGGTCGCTCCTGCCCTGGTCCAGCACTCACCTGGCTGAGCCCTGCTGTGACCTGCGAACCAGGGGGATGCTGCCATCGCTCTTACCTCAGGAACATTTGCATTCAAATATATACGTGTATATATGTATTTACCAAATAATTACAGGCTCGCATGGCAATTCACCCTGCAGCAGCCTGGGTGTCAGAGCAAAAATTAGTGCAAGCCCTTCTCTTCCCCGATAACTGAATTTACACCTGCGTGATAAAAACGTCGGTAGCTGTTATTTACTCGTTACTTATTTACTGTGAGTATCTCGGTGCGGTGGCTGGGCGTTGTTTAACGGCCACGTTTTGGTTCGGCTGTAGCTCTCCAAAGGCAGCCGAGCTCTCGGTGGGCATCGCCGCTCCCAGTGGGCTGCGGTGGCCCTCCCAGAGTTTTGGTGGTGGCAGCATTAATGCAGATTGATTTAGAAGGATTAAACTGTGGATTTGTTCCATCCAGCCTGTTTTATTTTGCTGGTTTGGTGGCAGGGGGGTGTGGTGCGTGAATTCCACTTGTTAAACAAAGTTAATCCATCCTCAGGGGCTGGACCTGGCAGAGCCTCCCGGTAGCCGCAGGTGCGTGGCGAGTAAAGTTCCGTGCGCACTCAGGTATTTTTGGAACTGGTGTGTGTAGGTCCCTGTCGGGTGATGTGAACCGCACCCTGCCGGGTACCATGTCTGGGCTGCCCAGGCGCTTTCTGATATAAAAATCTGCTGAAAGGGCAGCCGGAGAATGCCTTCATCTGCCAGAGCGGGATCGGGAATGCAGCTGGTGACATGCTGCGGAGCGTGCCGGCGTGGATGTGGGAACGCAGCAGGTAACATCCTCCGGCTGCTCGCGCCCCGAGCTGGGGCTGTGCTCGGGGGATCGCTCCTTTTCCTCTCCAGGAACCTTTGGGCGAGAGGTGTGTGTTGTTGCACTCGTGTGCCTTTGTTCCCGCAGCGTGCCCTGGCAAGGGAGGGATGTGTCTGTGGTGCTCCGAGGGTCGGGGGCTCTTTTTTTTTCTTTTCGTCTGAGATTTTCTGATCTGTTGGTGTGATGGAAAAGCTCCTCTTTGGGTTCCTTCACTGTCGGTGTGATGGAAGCCAGTCAGTAGGCTGTAAAGGTGCCCAAGCAGCATCCTCCGGTGCCCAGAGCACGCGCTTGATGACTACAATTACACGTGCTTTGGAGTTGCGAGGTCCCCGTAAGCACTGGCAAGGAGCGGTCCCAGCTTCAGCCGGGTGCGAGAGCAGTACCTTTGGTGGCTGCTGAACTTGCTGGAGGGTTCGCTCCATCTTCCCATTCTTAAGTCTGGCAAATTTGGCTCGGCGTGCTGGTGTGGGGGAGCTAGGAGAGAGGATGGATCCCTAATGAGGTGTGACTCCGTGGCCTTGTAGCTATAGATGTGTGTTTATTCTTCCCCCGGTAGTTTAAGAGGCTGTTACTTAAAAAGTGATGTATCCAGCCACATACCACTGCTGGTGTAACAGAAGCCAATCAATTAAATGTAAAATTGCCTTTGAAGAGCATTGTGTTCATCATGCTTGCTGAGGAGAAGGGGGAGAGTCCTTGGTCTCTGCAAACCCTGCCGATGAGATGCGCTCTCTGTTTTGGGTTTCCTCCCCGAGTTTGGTGCGGTTGTTTATGTACTGCCATAAACGCTCTCCTACATCACTCCGTGTTTGTCTCGGCAGGCCCAAGATATCTGTAGCAAGCCTTATGCTTTTCGTCAAGGATTCTGAGACGACGTTCAGAAGGATGGGGTGAAAACAAGTGTCTCTGAATAGCTCCGCTGTTGTGTGTCTCCGGAGTAGGAGAGCTGCCAAGCTGTCTGGTTTACACAGAGATGCTCAAGGCAGGCAGGAGGCTGGTGAGCTGGGAGGGCAGCCGCTCGCTCACCTGCATGGGCGAACACTGGGTGCACTGGTGGGGCTGGGGTGGCTGCTGGGCATGGGGCGGGGATCTGGGGTGCTCCGGGTGGAAAAGCACAGGGCAGGATCGTCATGTCCCTCTGCTCCTGGTGGGAAGGAGCTCGGGGGTCTCACTGCTGCTGGCAGGGGCTGCGGGTCAGTCCCGAGTCGTGTGGAAGGAGGTAAGTGCGTGCCTCTGTGCTGTGCTCAGTCAGCAATTAGTATGGTGTGGTCTTTGTGTAATTACGGTGCAGCTTGAGACAGCTTGAGGTAGTAACTGCCCCCCTTTGTGCGCACCGAGGCTTCTCTCTGCTGTAACGTGCTGGTTTTGCAGCGGCGAGGTATGCTCCAAGGGCCTGCTCCACGCAGTCCAAAACAAAACTGGGAGAATTCAGCCAAGAGGGAGAGCAGGAGTGGAGGGTGGGTGTGAGTGGGTGGGTAGGAATGGAACTTATGTATTGTTACAGTCCTTAGCGTGAGTGTTAATCAGTCGAACCTCTCAGCCCTGACAGTCTTCTTTTTAAACAGCGGCTTTGCTGGAAGAAGTGTCCTGGCTGCAGCCCCTGCCCCAGCCTGGATGCAGAGTGGGTGGAAATTGGTACTTCATGTCCGCGGCGCTCAGCGCAGCGGTTCCAGCCAGCTCTCGGTGACATCGCCGGAGCTGCATGTCAGCATGCTCGTGTTTGAATTCTCATTTGAATGAGTATTGGTGGAATTAATTGGGAGCACAAGGCATGCCCCGTGGTCTGGGTCAGGCTGCGGCAGCGGGGCAGGATGCTGGGAGCGAGGGGAGGGATGCAGGTAGGCAGGCAGAGCATCGCAGGCAGCGGTGGCAGCTGGAGGGTGAGCAATGGCCCCGTTCACACTGCAGGCACCGCTGGGCGCTTGGCTCGGGGCCTTTGCTGAAGCTACACCTGTGCCTCCACTTGCTGGAGTGAGAGCAGCATCCATGGGGAAATGCAAAGTTTGGGTGCAAGGACTCGCCGCATTGAATCGAGCGGTTGGTCCATTTAGCCTCGTGTTTTTGCTTGAGTCCCCTTTCCGCATTAAATGAAAAACATCTTAATTAATTACTGTTGGTAAAGTGCTTGAAGGTGTAAAGCGCAATCAATAGCTAAGTGTTATTAGTAAGACGTCGCTCAGCATTCAGCATATCTCTCTGCCTGTTCCAGAGCATCACGGCATGCGGTGGTCACAGCGTCCCGGCTCGCGTGGAGCTGGGTGCGATGGTGGGGATGGTGTTTGCCTGATGCTGCCACAGTTCACCTGGGAAGGGAGCCGGAGCTGCACCCTGCTCCTGGAATCAAGGATTTCTCCTTGCTGCACGGTGATCTGGGGCAGGCGCAGTGTAAGAAAGGTTTCAGTCGTGTCTTGGTGGCTGGTGATGCCAAAGGGCCAGGAGGACCTTTATGCTTGTGACAGCCTAAAATAGAGTTTTCTCGTTTTCTCTTTGATCTCTGTACACTTCCATAGCTACAATGCAAAGACTTTGACTTTTGCCCGGGAGGCAATCAGTTACCTCTGTGCTGTTGCTATTTTGCGAGTAATCATCTCAGGCTGCTGAAAATGTACCATTCTCATCTTTTCAGAAATCATCCCTGCTATTTGTTCTTCCAGAGCTTGAGAGCTGGTACTGTAAAGGGACCTGAGGAGTTGGGATGCTGCTGTCCAGTTGTGTATGGGGAGTATTTTTGCACCATGCTCATGGCAAGATCAAGGTCTTGGTGTACTGTTACTCTAACCATTTCCTACTTCATTTACCTCTGTCCCGCATAGTTCATGGGGTGAGGGAGCAATTAGTTTCATGCTCTGGAACACTTGCATGCTCTGGGAGACAAATGGCGAGGCAGCAGCACTCACGTGGCTGTTTTGGATGCAAGGAACTAGTTTGCAGGTAGCGCGTCAGGTCCCTGTTACATCTTAATCTTTGAGGATGTTAACTTAAAATATCATTCCTGGAGCTTTCCTATTCAAAAGCCTCGTCTGGCATGGTTAGCGTAATGTTTAGGTTCTCATTCCTTTAGGGTCCGTCCAGGGGAGCTGTAGTGAAGCTCCTGAGGATGAGTAAGCTCAGGTCAGCTCTGAAGTTGAAGGAGGACTTAATGCGGGGTGTCTGACTCCCCGGTTTGTAGCGCAGCCACACAGAGGTCTGGTGTTAGATTTGCAGGGGGGGAGGGGTAAGTAGTCCCGGTCTTAAACTCGGGGAAGATTAAGGGTGATTTTGTCCGTTGGATTCAGGCACTCAGACAGCCGCTGGTGGGGCTGGGTGTCCTCCAGAAGGACAGCCTTTCCTCCCATCACTTATTCTCTGTTACTCCAGGTATGTTGGTGT
Source organism: Falco biarmicus (assembly GCF_023638135.1). Lineage (NCBI taxonomy): Eukaryota > Metazoa > Chordata > Aves > Falconiformes > Falconidae > Falco > Falco biarmicus. The sequence continues at coordinate 111,218,094 of NC_079290.1, read as the reverse complement.
TCTCGGGCACTGGGGCCAGGTGATGCAGGAAGATCTGCATCCTTAACATGAAGCTCTCTGAGAGGCCAAAGGGGCTTGGCAGCTGGGGGGGCTTGTTGCCCAGCCTGAGAGCAAACATCTTTCCTTGAGCGGTCCGCGCTCCTCTCCTTGCACCCAAGTGCACGGCTATAAATTAGACATTGAATGTCAGTGCTAGCGCCATAGACTGCAAAGTGTCAGTCTCAGTCTTATTAAAATCCAATTCTCATCATTTCTAGTTGACAGCGAGGTGGGAGCTAAGGGCTGTAGGTGCTGCCACAGCAGCGTGCCCCTGCTGCCGGACCAGGCTGTGAGTCCGTGCGAATGGGCTCAGGGAGCTGCCTCACAGTCTGGTCCTTTCCTCTTGCTGTGTGCTTTTTTGCTCCAGTCTTGATGGCTGATGCTTTCAGGTATGGAGATGGATTTTGTGGAAGCAACAGGTCTGGAGACCTCAAGCTAGGCAAGTGCATGCTTTGGTGTCTGGAGGTGCGTGCTGTGTTAGCAGGAGGGCGAACGGGATTAGGGTTTTTTGAAGGATAAGGAGCAGCTCTGAGCTGTCTCACCAGAATGCAGACATCGAATAAGCACTTTTGAAAGCATTGGCTGAAGTACTTTTCAGAGTCAGTTTGTTTGCTGGAGCTGCCAAGGGGAGGAAAAGCTCTTCCCAAGGTTTTTCTCGTGCGCTCCTGGCCACAATGGGTAACTGGAGGCTGGGGGATGCAAGGGTGAGGGTCTGGGGCTGCCTCCCCCAGGGCGAGGGGCTGAGGTTGAGCAGTGGTGACAGGCTGTGAACCAAGGGGACCTGAGATAACAGAGGCTTTAGCGGAGGACAATGCATCGCCGGGTAAGAACAACTTGGCAGAGGTATTGATTGTGATTGAGTGTGACACTGGCTGGAAGCGGCAGCTCCCGGGGACATCCTGGTAGTCCAGTGCCCCTCCGCCCAGCTCTGCCTGTTCGGCTTCGATAATCTGATAAATTGCTTATTTCTCTAATCTCGTTAGTCCTGTCCTTCCCCAGGTCCCTGGGAGCAGCCGCCGGGATGGGGACAGAGCTGGCCGTGTGCGGTGCAGGCAGGCTGCTCCCACCTAGGCTCGGTGTGGGTGGCTTTTGGGGCACGTTTCTGGTTTTTGGCTGTGCCTGGTAAAGTGATGTGCCTGTGTCTGAAAACTGCTGAGTTGCAAAGACCCCTGCTTTTGAGTGCAGGAGGCAAGCTGCAGCAGAGACCGGTTTTGCGTAGAGCACCTGGTGAGAAATGAGCTCTTGTCGTTTGGATTTCTGACACCTGCACAGCATGAGAGCTGCAGCGGGCAGGGCCCTCTTTGCCCCGAGAAATGGAAAAAAAGCTCTTGAGTTTTCCTTTCCAGGTGTGTGGTCAGCCACAGATTTTAAGTGCACGCAGCACCATGGCTCGAGTTTGCTTTCGGATCGCTGGGATGGTGGGGAAGGAGCGAAGATGCCTGCAGGAAGATGAAGGGGAGGGGGGTGCTGTCTTAAAGGCATCGTGGCTCTCCTGTGGGCACCCACACCGGAACCCTGGGAGACGATCAGCCTTGTCACTGAAGAAGGAAAAGGGGCTGAGTGATGCTCTGCTCTGCTGCGGTGTGGTTGAGGGCTGGGCTGGATCCCCCTCTCAGAATCGTCCGTGTCTCTTGCTGCTTCCGCAAACTTTTTTTTCTGGGAGGAGCATCTCTTCCGAGGACATCCATGAATCTTGCCCCTCTTGGTTCTTCCAGAGTCATTCTGCCTTGCATCTTTTCATGCTGCTTCTCCCTCTGAATTAAAATTTCACAGGCTTTGCAGGCTGCATCTGGGAGCTGAACCTTCAGGGCTGTCTGTTGGGGAGCTGGCATGGCTGCTGCCATCCCCAGGGACGCGCTTCTCTCCTGTGCAATCTCCGCTTTATTGTCCCACTGCACTGGGTGGCATCCGGAGGAGAATTCCACACCTCTCTGTCACCTCCTCTCTCATGAGAGTGTGCGCCCTCCCTCATGGGGAGTTAAATTGCCTTTCTGCAGAAAATGGCATGCACTGGCGAGAGGGAATTAGTGCTTGGTGTGAATACGAATGATATGTGTGATGTAAAGAGAGCGAGCGAGCACAATGCCGTGCTGATGCCAATCTTTGGGATTTTCTCTGACTCCTTTTTGCAACGGCAATCAAACCCCGAGAGCTAACATTGCTGCAGAGAAGTAGGTTTTGCAGAGAAGATGAAACAGAGCTTGTGCCGCTGCTGCGGCGGGTTGAGGCCATTGACAGCATTTGGGCTTTGTAACCGAGAGCCTGAGACCTGCGTCTCATCTGCCTTTTTTAAATTCTTACAAAAACGCGGATTTGCAGAAGCAGACCTGTCTTGCTGATAGTAACAACCCACGCTAGCCCGGGCGTTCACTTGCCAACCAGATCCCTTGGCCACCTTACAGCTGGAGTGTTTTCCCACAGTGGGCGCAGGCAAGCATGCACGGCATTTAAGCAGGGAGACGATGACAGACGAAGGCTGGCAGCCTAACCGCATGCTTCTGCTCCAGCCCGTTACTTTTAACCAAACTGTCCATCATCCCCCCCTTGGAAATTAACTGGGAAAAATAGTGTGGGGTTGCCAGTGGCCTTCACCCAGGGGCTGAATGGGAAGCCCAGCGCTGGGTCTCAGCAGTCGCTGTACAGCAAGCTCGTTGCCCTCAATGACAGCCTCCCCTGCTCCTTTTTAGCAGCACAATATCAAAAAATGCTGAAGTTGGTGCTGGGTTCTTGCTTAGGCGTGCACGAGAGCATTGCGAACCCTTCAGGTCTTTGCAAGCTCCTGGTTTTGGTACTTGGGTGGTTTGCACGGTTTCTGCCCTCCCATTGTAAAGTGGGATTTATTTGTTTTTTTTCCAGGATATTTCTGATTGCTGTAAGATGCTGTTGCGGTTGAAATTTGCTGTAGGCGCACAAGCATGGGAAGCGTTAGCCTGTGTTCCAGGGAGCTGTGCTGTGTTAGGGGTGGAAAGCAAAGCAAATTGATTTGAGGAATAGATTTGAGAAACTTACCTTTGATGTCTAGATTTAGACAGTCTAGGTGCTCCCTTAAGTTGCGGGAGGGGAAAAAGAATGTCCTAGAAGAAACCTAAAGGGCTGCTGTAAAGGTTTTAGTGGGCTATACAGAGATTTTCATCAGGAAGATCTCCAAACGCAGCTGCATTTTGGATTTTGCGTAGCAGCTGCCCCATGATGGGAGAGCCGGGAGGGCACAGCGCGTTTCAGCCCGACTGTCGCATGCTGCTGCGTGAGAGCTGGGCATGAGGGTGATGCTGGGGGGCACCCTGGGGTCTCTTTTCGGCTCGGGAGCAGAGCCCAGCTCTGAGTTCCTTGTGGGGCATCAGGAGCTCCCTGGGAGCCTAACAGCATCGTTCTGTGATTTTGTGTGATAACAGCACGTTCAGTAAACAGATTTTTCATCCTGCAATGGCAAAATGTTCTGTGTGTGTGTGTGTGTTTGGCATTATTTTTCCTAGCCTGAAATGTGCCCAATTCTTTGCTTTTATGTGTGTCAGTTATTGCATCGTCTGCTCAGCCAAAACCTGTTGTTTATCCACCTGCAGATACTTAACGTTAATTTCATGAACTTTTATATCCCCCATAATGCATCCAGAGTTGCTAAATGACTTTGCCCAAATTTGCTGTTATTTCTTCCCTACTGAAGTCACGGCTCGGGCAGGAGCGGGGGAACCCCTTCAGGCGGAGGCGCGGCGTGCTCCCCACCATGTTTGCATCCTGTAATTGAATCTGCAAAGATTGTTGGTGTCATCCTTGGGCACGGAGCTGGTTTTTCTGTTCAAATAAGCTTTGGTTCCCTGCGTGATCTGCCTTCGTGGCCGAGGGAGGTCCAGAGCTGGGCGAGAGGGCTGGGCAGTGGAGCTCCTGCATTTCCATGGGAAGCAGGGGAGCTGCTGGGGCTGGAGCTGTGCAGCTCCTCGGGAAACATCATCAAAACGGAAAGTTCATAGCGACATGGGACTGAGAAACCACAGAAAGGCCACCCATTTAGCAAAAAAAGTGGTATTTAATGCCGTGAAGGCATATTCTGGAGTAGCATGTTGTAAGATAAGCAAAACCACTCCAGGATTTATTGATTACAAGGTACCCAGGCAGTTGGGTTGGCTTCAGGGGGGATTGCTGCCGGGGTCCGGAGCCCTGGTGCTTTGGTGCACGGGTGCTGCTGGTGGGCTGTGGGAGCTGCTGGGAAAGGCGGTGGTCCGGAGAGGAGCGGGACAGCAATCCCCTGTGCTGGAGCAGGGGTTCAAGCTGCTGCTGCGCCTTCCTGCTGCCGTGCTCGTGTCCTTGCAGGGCTTTGCTCCAGCTCGGGGACTTCAGCTTCCTGGAGTCCCCTGCCAGCTGCTGAGGTGTTGTTGGAGCTGTGGCAGCCTGCAGCGGGCATCCTTCCCCGGGAGCACGAGGTGGCTCTGAGTGCCGCAATTTATTGCTGCTTTCAGGCAGAGCAAAGCTTAAAAAGCACTTTGCATTTTTGCCACCTTTGCAGAGAACCTTTTTATGTGCTGTTCCTCCTTGGACGTGCATCATTTCCAGGGTATTTTGGTAAATTATCTAATTTAGTGTATCCTCCACCCTGCTTGTTGCTGTGGTTTCTGAGTGCATTCATTAGGGACCAGTGTGATTTGGAGTGTAATTCCTCTGATGGGTGCATTTGCTCTGCAGCAGCAGAACGTCTTTGATTCAGCATTACATGTATGGCGAGATTAATGGGAAGCACTTTACTAAATAGGTTTGAATACTTTGTAGGTTCCTTAAAGATTCTTTTCTTTTTCATTTAAATGCAGCTGTATTATCTTGAGCTGAGGTTTATTTGATGCTGTTGTGGTTTGCGGACCATAGTGCTCCCTGCGCTGCGGGGTTGAACTGGTGCGCTCCAGAGCATCTGGAGCTCCTGGAAGTAGCCCGATGCTAAATCTGGGTGTATGGCTGTGATTATTTTATATTCATTTTACTTTGACGGAGGGAGGTGGGGTGGGGATGGACACATGCATAAAAAAAGCCATGAGAGCTCTGCCTGTTAATTAGTCCAACAGTAGCGTGGTAATGACCACCCTGCAGGATTAAAAACCCATATGCAGGTAACGCATTAACTTGGCTTGCTGGCAGCAGTAGATGATGCAGCTAACCTGGCTTCATGCCCAGCATCATCTCAGGCTGGGGGCTTCAGGTCACCCTGATACCTTCAAACATGCCAGCGGTGGATCCTCCAGTGTATTCTGAGCTGGGAGCAGCTGAGCTTTTGGGCTCTCTTGGTAAACTATCTGCGCCTTGAAGACTTGCTGCGATTTATGCCCATTCCTTTTAGTTGCAGCTGTACATAAAGACTACTCCAAATGGGGGGAGATTTTGCTTAACTGCAGTTTTTGCGAGGCCGCTCTTGTTTGCTAATTCATTTCTGGTCGTTACTGCCGGTACAAGTACAAGCTCATTTTTGCAGCAGTGTTTTGCATCTTTCTTGGACTTGAATCGGCAAATCCGTGTTTGTGACAATTCGGTGAGGAGAGGGGAAGTGGAAAAATCGGAGTGATGCTCTGAAGATAATTTTGTTCTTTCTTTTTTTTTTAATATATATCCATGGTCAAAGACACATATCCAACCAAGTATCTTGAGTGGGAAGGATGAGCTGGGTATTGCTGGCTACAGGTGGACGGCATGGATGGATGTAGTAGCACAGATAACCAGGAGATTACTAAACATACTCTGGTTCCTCTGGGGCGTGTTTTCAGTGTATCTTGAGTTTCTTTAGGTGTGTGTACACAGTTCAGAGGGTAATACCATGAATTAGACCAACAAGAAAGACTAATAAAGAAGTATAACCCTCTGTAGTATACTAGGTTTATCCCTGATAAGCAGAGCTGCTCTAGTCTCATCTGAAATCTATGTATATGTCATGAAGAGAGCAGTAGGAACTCAGTAATTAATATCACCAAAAAGTTTTCATCATTTTTTCTGTTGCAAACGAGTAAAAAAAATGGTAAGGAAAATATACCCGCACAGAACTTTGAATGAATATAGGATACAAGGGCATACAATAGGACACAAAAAGAAAGATTTTTTTTCCTTTATCCCAGTCTATTGAGAAAGAAGGGTGGGGAGAGGAGCTGTGGGATGCAGTGAATGCTGTGGCTGAGACTTGAACTAGAGGAGGGTGTCAGCTGCTGGCCTGTGGGTCGTCCCCTTGCCCCTTGGCTTTTGCAGGCACCCTGCAGTGCTGGTCCAGGGCCCTACCCAACACGTATGCCATGTCAAAAAGTCCACTTCTGCCTCTGCCTGCCGGCACGGCTGCCATGAGCCTCGGGGCTGGGGGTGGGAGCATGTCCCATGGATGCTCAGACAAGCGCTGTGCAAACCACTGGGGTGTATCCGTGCACTCACACTGGAGCTGGGTGAACATGGTCCTGGGCAACATACACAGCCATTTCTTTCTGAATTCGAGGCACGGGTAGGGCGGCAGGCAGCGTGAGAGCTCGCGTGCTGCTCCGTTTCCTAACGCAGAGGAGGGGTGTGCAGGAGAGGTGGGCTGTGCTGGGTGTTGGTAAGAGCATCGTCACAATGGGGTGCTGGTCAGGTGCTGAACTCCGTAAACACGAGTGTGGTGCCTGTCTGTGTGACAAGTGCCGTCGCTAACAAGGAATCCTAACGAGGAGCCGCTGGGCGCATGGCCGTGTTGGGCTGGGATCTGCGCGCCGCAGTTTCCTTCCTGCCTGCTCCTTCGGGCAAGCACAAACTTGCTCTGTTAGTTGTTTCACCTCTTACAAATGATGGCTAGCAGGGAAGGTTAGCTGCTTTCTGATCAACTCATAAAAATGTGTGTATATATATTTAATTTTGATATATATTTTTATTTTTTGATTTATTTTTATGGCGGAGAACAGCAGTACAACTTTGCTGTGGATGGGGACCTGTGCTGGGATTTTTATCTTTGCTCTTCAGCATTTCCTTTAAGCTTATTTGCATGAGGTTGAACTGCTAAGCAAATGTTCCCCGTGTTTTAACCTGTTGCACAGCTACGCCGTGCCTTCCTTCGTCAGCCTGCTGTGCAAATGAAGGCAGATAACCGGAGCTCCCCTTGTGCGGATGCGCTCGCAAACAGACCGAAAGCAGCGAGGTCCTTACCGGCACCTCGCCGATAAAACGAGGGCACAGAAGCCCTGGCGCGGACCCACATTTTCTACTTATTTGGAGATTAAGAGCTCTTGAGGCTCTGGTTTGTTGTGAAAGTTAATTGCGAAGCCCTTGAACCTTGGCAGGGCTCCCGCGCTGAGGCTCGTCATGCCCCAGCTGAGCCCTCCGACAGGTATGGCTCTGCCCAGGCTGGTGGCCAGTGGCCACCGGTCCCTCCAGTGGGCATCTCTCCCAGGCACCGGGGACGTTCCTGGGGAGCCGAGTGGTCCTCGGGCAATGCTGGTCTCTCCCCGCCGCCTGAGCCGGGTGGGAGGTGAGATGGCACCACCCGGAATGTTAATCCCTCCCACCGGCTGCAGCACTGCTGAGGCACCGCGGCAGCTTAATTAAAGGTTGCGTTTGATGAAGGCCGTTGTGCTTGCGTCAAGTGACGTCTGGAGGTACCTGTGAGCCGAGTTGGTTCCTCAAGGGTGTTCCCAGCGCGCCCCCGGGACCCACGCGAGGAGGCATCTCCCCTGTCGGGGCACCCCGCAGCATCCGCTGGGACCTTCCCGGGTCTCCTGGGGTTGTGACCCATGCCCAGGACCCCGGAGCGTTCGGGTTGATCCTGCAGGTGGAGGCGGGAGGTGCAGTGCTGTCAGGCGACCTGCCTCTTCATGCTTCGCCTTGCCCCTTGCGTTGGCATGGGAAGAGGCTCAGGGTAGGAGCTCTGGGAGGTGGGACGTCCTCAGCCAGGTGGCTCGGCACAACCCCAGAGGGAGGCAGAAGCTACGTGATTGCACAGGGGCAAGGTTTGTTGCTGGGGTTTCAGGGGTTCATCTTTTTTTAAGGATGCTTTCTGATAGCTCCTTCCTGGCCAACACCTGTACAAATCGTTACGCACCGAGAAGCTGAGGGATCTGCTGAGCTCAGGATGGGCAGTCGGGTTGCAGATATTGACATGCCGGGCATCCGCCGCGGGGGCTGAGGGTCTTTGATTGCTGTTGTGGGGCTGCTTTGGATGCGTTGGTCCAAAGCTGATGCTAGCTGTATGTGTTACGTTGGTTTTCAGCTTTCGTCACAACCTCCTGATGGTTTTTCTAACGCCAGGGGTTGCGCATGCAGGAGGGTGCAATGGGGAGGCGTCGCTTTGCGTTGAGGTATCAGCTTGATTTTTGTAAGGGGGGAACACAAAAACCCCTAAGGGTCTCATGTATGATGAAGAGCGCGTTCCCCAATTTTGAGTCTCCATCCTCCGTTTAGCAGATGTGAAGGTCCTGCCCCATCGGTATTGTTTTCTTCCTGAGCTTTTATGAAACAAAAGTAAATGTTACTGATCTGGCAGCACAAATGAAAGGAGGACGAGAAGCGATGTACGAAATGAATTGCCAGCCAGTTCTCATGTTTCTCTGTATTGGTCTTGTGGCATTTCTGTCGAGGAGGCCAGAGCACGGCGTTCCCTTACATATTGCTCACATCACTGGAGTATGATTGTATCTGACTATCACAGATGAGGATGCTGTATTTATGTCTCAATGAATTTCATCCCTGGGTTTACGTGTCCCGGTCCTCTGGGGAATATCACAAATCCGGTGTTACAGGGTACAGTGGCACGTTTGATTTATCAACTCTATTAATGATCTGGTTGAAGGGAGAAACAACGCATTAATTAAATTCACAACCAATGATTAACTTGGTGTCGCGAACACCAGGCAGGACAGAGATTTAGCATGGAGAGAAGTGTAGTCAAGGGATGGCAAACACTGCCAGCTCGCAGTAGCAAACAAAAATGTGAAGAATGGGGGTTTGGTGAGAAGATGATGCTTCGAATAAATGAAGGCGTTGGGCTGTCACAATCTCTACTGATTGTGGCCAGAATTGGTGTGGCTGTAGGTGTTGCAGGTGTGTACTGGTCTATGTTGGTGCACTGGGAAAGAGGGAGTGCTGGGTATTTATGCTCGGGAGGACAGACTAATATTAGAAAAAAAATAAAAATAATACCCACAGGTTGTCAAGCACGAATATTTCTGGCGCTGCTCTGTGGATGGCATTAACATAAATTCAAGCTGACCTGAGTGCACTGGGATAAACCCAAACATTTACCCTCAGAAAATCCTCCAAGGGAACACGACTTTCACCGTTGGCTTTGGGCCGTTTCATGTTTTGCATTTCTTTTCTGTGGGTTTTAGTAATGAAAACAAACAACTTGGCTTCACCTTGGGTTGTACTTAACTCCCTTTCCAGCCGTTTTCTTGTGTTCCCACGCGTTCCCACACCTAGCTGAGTGGCAGGTGGGGGGGTATGTGTGTACTTTTGAGGTTTGCACTAGAAATGTTTGTTTTCTGGCATGATGCAAAATCTCGGAAGTCGAGGCTGATCCGTTTCTTTTGGGGGATTTGCCCATACAGATATTCCCACGTGAGACGGCGGGTGCCCGGCCGGTTCCATAGGCTTCGGTGTGCGCAGCCGCGTGCTCCGAGCTACGTGTGTGCAGTGTGTGTCAGCCCCTGCCAGTCGTGACCTCCTCACTCGGCTTTTTGGTTTGGGTCCCTGACCCTCCTAATTGCCTCCAGCTGAAACTCTCCCTCCAAAGGTGACCTCAGATGGAAAATATTTTTGTGCGAAATGGTAACCCGTTTTGGGGGGGGGAAAGCCCTTTAAGGGTGGACTCAGCTGGAGGTGGTAGATTCATCAGAGGAACCAGAGATGCTGTATTTTCGGGAAGGTACCTGTTAGTAAGGAGAAACCCATGGTCGACCCAGCGGTGAGCTCCGGCGTCCTGGGCACTGTCGGGGGAGGTTCAGCCCCAAGCCCCTTCATCTCGCGTGGTGCAGGTGATCACAGGGGGGAATTGGAGGACCCATTTGCAAGGAATGGCATTAATTATTTGGGGCTGGGCTGACTAAAATTAATTTTGGACACTAAGCTAGTTAATTTGTCCTTGTCAGAACCCCCCAGTCCACACGAACAGCCCTCGGGTTATTAAAAGATTGTTTTAAAATGAAGAAGAATTTTGCTGGTTCCCTATCTTTCTTGGTCAGAAGAAGGATGTTATTTTAAAGATCAATTACAGTTTCTCAGATCCTATTATGCTGTCTCAAAGACACCCAGTGTTTTGGATTTCTTTTATTTAATTTTAAAATGTTTTGCAATCAGTAGTTTTCTTTTTTTTTCTCTTTTTTGTGCTACGTTTTCTTTTTGTGCTGTACCTTGGGGTGCAATTAGGAGCGTGTGCTGCCATTCTGCATCTGAGCGGTGCCAGGACTGCAGCAAGCATTAAAGCCCTCAGAAGGTAAATATCACTAAGGATGTAACAGAAGGAATCCTGGAAAAAAATGCAAGCCAGCAGCATGGAGGGGATTTATCCACCCCTTGATGTTTGAAGACTGCAGAAGGGGGGTTTGAGGGCTCACAGGATCTCGCAGTTTGGGGCTGGGAAGGACAAGGTCTAACGTGGGGTGGGGGAAGGGGGGGTCTGTTTGGGCAGACCCCCCGGAGGTGTGAGGCTGGGTGCTCGCAGGTGCTCCAGGATGTGGGCAGTAGACCCTGCTGGGTTTGTGACGGCACTGGACATCACTGCAGCGGCACAAGGAGGTCCCTTACACCACGTTCCTGAAATACTGTGAGATGCTGCAGCTCCTCCAGCAGGACTACCCCCTCCCCCCCCCCCCCCCCCCCCCCCCAGCCCCTTCCTGCAGGGAAAACTCAACTTCGCTTGTTCTGCTTCTGCTGAATGTCCTTTGAGTGGTGGTTGTGGACTGAACTGTGCCTGGTTCTGCATCAGGATGGGAAGAAACGACGTGGGTGGAAGACCTGGCTACAGGGTCCCCGCAAAGGTACGCAGGCTGTGCCGGTGGTGGTGGTGGTCGTACCTGGCTGCGATTCGCCCTCAAGCGTGGCCTTGAGGAGTCGTGTGGTGGGGAGAGGTCCCGTTGCCCGTGGGGGTTCGTGTGGGAGAGCGCAGGGATGGAAAGCTGGACCAGAGCAGCGAGAGGCAGGGGTGATGTGTCCCTCGCCCTCCCTCTCCGCCTCGTGCCAATATGTGGGGCAGGGGCTGAGCCTGGGTAGCGCGTGGCACGAGGGGACTGGCTGATACTGGGGCAGCGAGATCGCTTCCTGCGTTTGGCACTGGAAGGCATCCCTCCTTCCCCCGGCTGTTATCTGCAGCCGTGTCCCTGGCCCCTGCCACGTCTCCTCTAACGAAGCAATTACACACACAGAAGTGTGCTGGCTCCCAGCAAGTGGGTGCTGGCTCCCAGTAACACTGGGAGAAGGTCACTGGATCCCCCGGAGCCTTTGCAGGTTTAGCAGGTGTTGTCCTGTGGGAAGGCTGGGTTTCCACCTTGCAGGGTATGCAGAGCTCCTGGCTAGACCAAGGGTTTTTGTACTCCAGAAACGCTGGCGTGGACTGGGGGGCGAGCAAGGCTCTGAGCGGCAGAGGCAGGGTCCTAAGAGGAGCTTTCGGCAGTTTTAAGGTGAATGGTGTGCATGGAGTTGCAGTAGGCTTCAAATGTTGCTGCCATTTGATGTGTGGGAAGAGATCAGTTGCCGTTTTGGAAGATTGATTTACACAATTCAGATCACACTTGTAGGGTTTTTTTGTTTCCTAGCGTTTCTTGTTTTACTAATTGCAGTTGTTTCACGTCCTCTAATCTATTATACTCTTTAATAAGGCATATAATTCATTATTTAAGTGGTAGTGTTCTGATAATTAGATGAGTTATTTTTGTCAGTGCTGATTAGTTGGTAAGTACAGATTAATATTTGAAGATGTGATGTGGTCCCTTGATATTTTTGTTTCAAAGAGGTGATGTGGCACTTGTTTTGCGGCGTTCCCAACAGCTTCATCCCTTACGGCGGGAGGAAGGTGCTGACAAGTTGTAAAGAGGGTTTGAAAGACTCTGGATCTCATTTCCCCTGTAAAATTCATTATGTTAGAAAAATGCCAGCAAGTGTGAGCTGGGGCTGGTGTATTGAAGTTGCAGCATCTCTGGCTGGATGGGCAGCACCGGGGGGGCTCACCCCAGATGGGGTTTTGGGGTGTGCGAGCAATTATCTTGGATGTTGCAGGGTGTTTGCTGGATGCGTCCTGGAAGAGCTTTGCTCCTTCAAAAATAGAAAGCCTTCGCCTTTTTTATTTTTGTTTTGTTTTTTGGTGGTGGTGGGTTGTTGGTTTTTTTTTCCCCTGGAGTTAATTGCCGCGTGGAACAATGTGGGCTTTGTGCACCCGGGGACGGTTTCTCCTCTCCCCTCCTGCGATGCTGAGTGCAGAGCTGTTCTCTGTGTGTGAGACAGAAGCTGTTTGCAGGATTAGGGCTTTTTTTTTTTTTTTTAATTCAGTTCATTCGCAGGCTTCTTTAATGAAGGGTGTGGTGGCCGAGGGGAGAGAGTGGGTTCCCACTCAGGTGCCGGTATCTGTGGGCTGAGACATCCCAGCATTCGCTGTCGCCTGCAAACTCGACCGAGGGAACCAGTTTGTACGCTGCAGCGTAATTAAGCATGTGTTTGTGGAGTCGCAGCCTTCTGCCTCTCCAGGATGATGCGAACCATGCTGTTAGAAGAGATGATGTCGCTGGAGCTGAGCCATTGCATTATTCAACACCAGATCTCTGGGAAAAAGGAGTAAAACCAATATTTTTTTTGTCACTTGGTCACCCCTCCCAAGGAGCACCACCACAGTGCTCCTTGGCAACTCCTTTGGCTTGTCGGCTGTGTCAGCCCTCCCTGGTTTAGCAGATGGCTCCAAACACAAATAACACCGGGGGATGCCTGTCGCTGCCTCTGACCCAGGGGAAAGTAGAAACCACCTCAGAAATGAGCAGGGCTGAGGAGGTGCCTCACGTTTTTCTCAAGCAAAGAAATGCGGCGTAGACAAAGCTGGAGTAAGCTCTGCGCATCCATGGCGCTGGCGGCGCACCCTGGGCACACCGCTCGCCCTGCCGTGCGAAGGGGTGCGAGGGCACCGCGGCTGTCGCTGGTCTCTGATGTGTCCACAGAGGTGTTGTGGGGTTTGCATGTGTTTCCAGAGCCCCTCTGCCCACGGATGGGAGTTGAGGCTGTTGGGATGCTCTCCTTGGAGTTACTGGGGAGTGGGATTTGCTGCCGGCTGGCTCTTTCGGGTGGAGACCCAGCTGGGGGTGATGGTGCGGGGGTTGCAGGGGCTTTGGGGGGTAAGTTTGCAGACTGGTGTATGAGCAGTGCAAGAAGAGGATTTACCCAAGTGGAAAGAGAGGAGCAATCCTGAGGGTTTCCAGACTTCCCCTGTTGGGCTGTGGAAATAAATGAGGGGCTCAGCAGCTGGGGGCGGGGGGCAGGAGGGTCTGCCGGGGGGGGCAGAGATGGACCACAGGAGGTCCCTGATGCCTCCGTCGCCCCTCTGCAGCCCTGTGCCACTGCCCAGGATTTCCAGCCCCTCTTTGCTTGGGCTGCGGTGCTGGGGTCGGCACGTTGTATGGGAAATGGCTTGTGCTTCGTGCAGGATCTGGCTGCTGCCAGGGGGTGTGTGTGGGGGTGTGGGTGTGTGTCGGCGGGTAAGCGGCCAGATTGCCCTGGTATGTTTGCCACAGGATGATGGAAAATTCCTGCAAGGAGTCTTGCTTGATCTGGGGCCAGGGGAAACAGGATGAAGTCTATTCCACAGGCAAAACGATAGAAGCACACACTGTGCATCTTCCGGCGCCTGCTGCCAATGTTGTTGTAGGCTCGGGGTGGTGTTTTAGGCTCGGGGTGGCATTTTGAAGCAGAAAAGCAACGGTGCACAAGTGCAACCTGCGGCTGTGCCAGGCTGCGTGCCCGGGGTCCACTTGCCCTGCCTGCGCGCCCGTCCTTGGCGTGGTTCTGGAGGACGGCACAGCACCACCATGGCCTTGTTTGCTGCTTCCCGAGGGCTGGGAGGGATCCAGGGCTGGGGTCCCCTGCGGTCGGTGTCCTGACATGCCGTACTGAGCACGTCAGGGCTGCCACCACTGGCGAGAGCCCTCGGGCTGCAGCGGGCTTCGCCACCTCTTGCTTTCTTCCAGTGGCTGTGGGTCCGTGCTACCGCATGGCAATTTAAAAATGGCCATCAGAATCCATGGAGTTAAAGGGAATCCTAGAAAACTGGTGTCCAGTAGAAGTCTTGGAAAGGAAGTTTTAATCTCTCGTAAGACTTCGTGGTGTATTCATGTTACAAAACCATTTCTGCCGTAAAGCTTTAGACCAAAGGATTCGACTTGCAGTTCTTAGACTGTTATCGTTAATAAAATGACTTTGCACTTTGATAGCCCCTTTTATTCAAGGACCTAAAAGTGCTTTAAAAATGCTAATGAATTAAGCTCCTTGATAGCTCTTGAGTGCAGCTCTTTGTGCAGGATTTTGGTCCAAAGCCTAGTGAAGTCAGTGGAAAGATGTCCATGTCATTAGCTCGGGCAAATCCCTTAATCTGTCTGTCCCTGCTTGTCCCATCTGCAGCCGGAGCTAACGGCGTGGACATCTTCCCGAGCCAGCAGCCCTCATCCTTTCTGCATTGGGATTTTTTTTTTTTCCTTGATTTTCTGCCTGGTTCCACTGCTGAGGAGCACATGGGGGTAACGGTACCTTCAAGGCAAGGGAGGGGGACATAAAGATTTAGGGTTACCCTGTCTTGTCTGGTGTTGAGCTCTGACTTTGGGTTAGAGATTTCAGAGGGGTCCGAGTTGGAGGTGGCACAGAGCCACCCTGCAGGAGCAAGCCCTGCTTGCCCAGCCCCGACACAGAGCCATAGCTCCGTGCCTTTCACATACCATTGTGGTCCAGCTCCGGGAGGGATCGTTTCCCTCCGGGGAACCTACAGCAGTGGGGAGAGCTTAACACTGTCTCTTGTGGTTTCCAGTCCAAGGCCATCCCATCATCTTTATTCCTTCACCCATTTTTAATTTCATGGAGGTTTGCCATCAATTTAAAGATCCGGGAGCACGCTTTGGAGAAGAGGGCTCCTTCTGCCATGGGACATGGCCATGGATGAGAGCGGCAGGGCTGGGCTCTGATGAGGAGCGTGTTGCTGCTGGTGGAAACCCTCTCGTGATCCAGCTCCTGGCTGTCGGCTGAACTGACAGGGGAGTGCTGCTTCTCGCTGTATTAGAAAAGATAAAACCAGTTATGCCCCAGCAAAGCTGTAGACACAAGGCGCTGTGAGTATCTTGATGCCCCTTTCCTCTTCCAGCCGTGTGGTGGGTTGTGTAATGTCCTTATGTCTCATCAGCCGTGACAATCTGTATTTTATAGATTCTCGCTTATTGTCACCCTGTTACAGTCTCCCCTCTCCCCAACCTTTCATTAATTTTCTCTCAAAACTATCTCATTGTTGCTCTGATGATTTTTTTTTTTTCCAGTGGATAAGCCTGTTAGAGATAATCTGGTTTGTTGAATTTCCTTTCCGCTGGGCAATCTCCTTAATAGCCGCCTCGGAGGATTTCATCGTGTTTGGTGTCAGGATGTGGCTGGGTATAAATATTCTGTTTCTCCATGGTTTTTCTGCTGATTAAGGTCTGTTGTTTCTTCTAAATAAATTGTCTCATGAAATAGTTTTGAGAGGGGAGAGCTTCACGGAGACTTAGCGTATGTTTTGTTGGTACTTCTGAGCAAATTGCGTTGGTTGAGATGGTCAAAATTCACTGTTGGTTTTGGATGTGTCAGCTTTGACAGTTCAGGGGCCAAAATAAAGGGAAGAAGAGAGGTGAGGGGGAGGAAAGAGGTGTAATCCTTAAACGTGACAGCCCTCGTACTACAAGGTAGAGTCCTACGTGACTGTGGGGACATCCCCTTTGGGATGCTCCATGGAGAAAAGGCGGTGGCCAGGAGGTGCATCCCTCCTCCTTTTCTCCCTTTCCTCCCTCGGTAGCAATCAGTTGCCTCATTTAATGCCTTTCAGTATTATACCAGACTTCTCCTAACCTGATAACAACACTGGCCACCACTGCTTCTTTTGAAAAAGCTCATTTTCAGTACTTTAAAAAACAAACCTCTCCCTTTTTATACGTGCTTCAAGGATGCTTTTTCTTTTCCCTGTCCAAGTCGGCGCTGAGTGGAGGGTCAGATGATTACAGTCCTGTTACTGGCATTGCCAGCGAGTCGCTGAATGATCTTCAGCAATTTGTTTGATCTTTCTGCGCCTCGTTCTCACCAATAAGGATGCTGGTAATAACTTCCTATTGTTAAAGCTCTGGTAATAACTTTCCATTGTTAAAGCTCTTAAAGCTCTTGTATAGAAAGTGCTATATGGGAGTTAGAATAATTATTGTAATCATTTGCAAGCGAAGGCGCTGGAAATAAGTTTCTGCAGTGTAGGACCTTAGGTCTTGTTGAAGGGAGTTATTAGAATAATTTTGGCTGGACTGACCAATAAAACGTGAATACGGCAACTGCCTTTATTAAGTTGATAGTTGATGGGGAGCTAGATGATCGAATGATGGGAGAAAGGTGGGAAGTGTAGGTTTCCTGGGAAGCCTGGGGGATGGGGGGTGGGGGGAAGCCTCTGCTTACTCCAGCTGACTTTGGTCTTGTCTAGCATCTCTAGACCACACAGGTTCCATGGACACATCAGCAATAAGCCATTTGGGCCATTATTAAAAAAAACAACTCCAAACCCGACCCAACCCCAGTCGTATTTTCCCCCATGACTGCTCCTTCTTGGGCTGTGGCTGATGCAAGAAGGCAACTTTAAGCAGTAAAGGCAGTATAACGCCGACAGTGGTTGTCCATAGGTACCGAGATACGGCAGTGGTAGGTGCATTAGGATAACAGAGAAAGAGAGAAGTCTGCTCTACACGTTTCTCAGCTCCTGGCTCCCACCCTGTCCCTTATTGCCTCTAATTTACAGTTTGCTAAAAATAGGTTCTGGGAGAGGACTTGGAGCTGTTGAGACGGAGACAGAGCAAGACCGTAAATCACTTGACAGCTCATTTCCTTATAGCAAATATCTTACTCTTATGACTATATGTTTAGATTAAGGAAAGAATAAAATGTAGCAAGAACTTGATTCGGTTGCTGCATGTTTCAGTCATCTTTCCTTTAATAAGTACTAGCGTAAGTAGCGGGAATGGGACAACTCCTGCAGGAAAGGCCCAGACTGGACATCAGTGGCTTTCAGACGTCTCGGGTCTGGGGTTCTGGGTGCTGGTGCGGAGTGTGGTGGCATCGTTGGAGCTGGGAGCGGGGCTGCAGCGGGATGCACAGCTCCGCGGGAGGAGCAGCGATACCCACACCGAGTGCCGTGCTGCTAGCACGTCTGGGCTGTGTTATTTCACCTGACTTTCCATGGGATGAGGAAGAGTATGCCTCATCTCCATGTCTGCTAAGCCCTCCTAGCCTTCGTTGTCACTGCCCCTGTGCTCTGTGAGCCTCCAAGCCCTGTTCTGCGGGCGGTGGGAGCTCTGCCAGTAATTCCAGCCGGGATGGGATCAGGACCTTGAGGGTCGTTTCCTTTCCTTCTGCACGCAAGGATCTGCAGAGCTCCTTGCAAACACCGCTTAACCTGAGGCACTCTCGTTAGGCGTTATTCAGTCACCGGGTTAGTTTTATTCCCTTGGGATATTTGCTTTACACTCTGGCTGGGGGTGAGAGGCCAGCTGGGGCTGGGGTCTTGAAAGACGTGGGCAGTGTTTTCAGAAGAGCTCTGTGTCCACCTCTGTCCTTGGCAAAAAACACATTTTGGAGGGTCTGGTGGAGGTTACCTGTATTTTATTATGCGTGTTGAATTCCCTCTAGCACTACGCCCCACGTAGCCGAAGCCGCTGATCCCATCTCCATCACCACCGGCCGGGAGCAGGTTATGCCGGAGCTCCGTGGCGCAAGTAGGAATCACGGGATCGAGCCTGTACTGACAGACTTCACCTTCTGTCGCGGCAGCACGTGGTTTAGGTGGGTGGAATTAGAGCCATGTCTTGCTGGATGCAGCTTCTGACGACCAGATCCGTTATCCGGATGTCACGCTGCTTTTTCACGGCAAATATTTTGGTGGCGTTGTGCATGGCTGTGTATTTGCATCGTTTAATGGCAGCTCGGGAGTGTGCTTCCCGATCTGACAGTAACCCGCGATAAGAGCATGGACAAGGCTCTGCTTTTACCTGAGCTGCTGTTTTCTGACCTTAACATCTTTGCAAGCAAAGTGCTACATGACAGCCAGGGGTTGGAGTGTTCCTGTAGGCTGGCACTATCTATGTACGCTGCGCAACAGCAAGAAAAGGGAGTTATCGGTGTCCCAGGAGGCAGAGAACAAATTTAGGTCCCGATCTCACATATGCTTATACAGCTAATTAGCTTTACTCAATGGAGCCCATTCAGCCCGTAGCACTTGTCCTTCATCTGTTCGGGACCGCGTGTGTGAATGCTTATTGAAACACGGAGTCAATTGGCGCATTGTTGCACATACATTATTTCTTATGTTCTTGTTTGAAGCCAGGAACGGTCTCTCCATTATAGAAACCTTTCTTCTTTTTTTTTTTTTTCTATTAATGTAATTCAGCTATAGCTGCGAAATGTCGGGCCCAGGTAAATTTAATGCTTTTCAGTTCCCCAAGTCTGAAATTGCTGAGCTCAGCTGTTTTGAGGCAGGAAACGTTTAGCAATATTTGTCATCGCGTGGGTTGATGTGGCTCCAGATGTGGGTGCCGTGCCAGCTCTGGGACTTTGAGTAATAGACACATAATGACTGATTACCCGATTGTTGTCGGGTGGCAGTGTATCAGGGACCTTTCTGTCTTAGCAATTAATCTGCTTGTTGATGAATGCCCGATCAGATCCTGCCAGGATCCCTCTTGTCATTTCGGTCGTTCGGCAGCGAAAATTGCAGAGAAGCTTTTCTCGCATTCTGAACTAAGACTGTACCGATGGTGTTTAAGGATATAGGAGTACATACAACCGAGCGAATCCTGTGTGCAGCGGGAGAGCAGGGATGCGAGGTGCCATCCGGATGAGCTCTGGGCATCGAGCTGGCCGGGGACCATCCCGGGTGCTCAGCCCAGGGCAGCGCACGAGCTGCTTTTACTTTGCTTCTGCATTAAAACTACCTTGTGATAGCTTACCAGCGAGCTTAAAAACTGGAATTTCCATAACGATTCTGTGTTAATGATATTAACATAACAGTACTAACAATAGCTTGTTAAAGGCAGGTCTGCAGAGATTTCTTTTTCCATGTGACCTTGAGTGCTGATGTTGGGCTGGCTCGGTATCGCATTTTTCTCCCTGTGTTTGAACTTGAAACGTTCTTTAATACTCTGCTCCGTGTTTCTGTTTTGCTTTTTGAATTCCTTATTATTTCCCATGGCTGTACAGCGCAGCGATGCCCCGTGCCAGGTCATTTCCAGGACTTGGACCTGAATTGGATTCAGTAGCTGGAAGGCGCCAAGCCTCAGAAATGTTTGTACATGATTCAGTTCCTGGAGGACAAAGGCTCATCCTTGGCCATGGAGCATCGTACACGCGACTCTCCTTGTGCTTCCAGGCACTGTAAGAAGAGAAATGTGGAGGCAGGCTGTTCCCAGGATAGTCCTGCCTGAAATTTCCCGCCTGCATGGCTAATTTTGAGTTTTGTCTCCTTTCCCAGCCAGATTCTCTCTCTGAATCTTTATCAGATGCTAATTAGCATTCGTTCCCACCCAGCACCGGGATGTTTATTAAGGTTTTTGAGACAGCCTTGCGGTTCTGCCTCTGTTGCAGCCTGGCCGATGAAACCTGCTGTAACCCTTCGCGCCTCGGCTCTCCCCCGGTGCCAGTCTGCCGGTGCCCGGTGACCCCCAGGTACTGGATTTTGTCCATGCTGGGCTTGGGCATCTTGTGATGAGTACGGTTTTGGAATAAACAGGGTCACGGCAGGATCTGCTGCACCGGTGTGGCTTCCAGCTCGCTGCCTGCTGGAGCTGCTGCAGTCGCGGGGTCCAATGGAGGCCGGGGGGTCACTGGTGTTGGTTGGGGACCAATGGCAACCTGTGGTTTGAAACTCCGACGTAAGCTGCCGCCTGCCGGGTCTGCGCTGCGTATTACCCAAGTCAGCAGATGCCATCGTGCACTTGCTCGCTGTTGCTCCCCGCTTATTTTTATTTGCATGCCTGGAATTCTTGCTTTCAGCTCAGCAGCAATAAATGAGCTATTTGCATAATGAATGGTTTAAAAATCTGCATCCCTGCGGTGCCTTGAGCCTTGCCCTTCAGAAGGGCCCATTTTCAGGGAGAAGGTGGCATAATTCAAAAACTTGAATTCCTCTGGGAAATGGAAGTTTGGATGGGAAGGACTCAGGATATTTTTCAGCTCATTTCTTCTGTGGTCGTGCGGTGCCCTTGCGCAGCTCTGTGGGTGCAGCATCACTTGGGCTTTTGAAGCAAGCAGGGAAAGCAGCGTGTTAATGCTCTGTGTTACAGCTGGGGGGGGATGGATGCAGCTGGGTGGGAGGGGATGCAGTGGGCAAGAGCTGGGAGGGAGGGAGAAGTGGTCGGGAACACTGCTCTGCTCCAATTCCTGCCAGTCATTTGCTGCTCAAGTAACTTCATTTCTCCATGCCTTAATTTTTTTCTATGCAGAGTTGCTGGGAATGGGGTTTGGTTTTACTCCCGAGTGGGGGAGGCAGCCTGGTTTCTGGGTGCTGCAGTCTTTCACTCTGTGGTAAAAAAGCGTGCAAGCAGGTTTAATTTCCCACCCCAATTTCCTGGAGACCCTCTGGGGGAAGAAGAAGAAAAAAAAAAAAGACACCCAACCTATTCCATGCTCTTGCTTCTGTTTTTACCTGAGCCTGCTGCTGCCCTGGCAGTGGTTCTGGCCCCGTTGGGGTAAACGTTGGGTTGGTGCGGTGCTGTCACCCCTCCACAGCGATGCTCCCTCCAGGGACAGACCTGTCGGTAGGATGGTGGCTCTGCAGGGTGGAAGGCTTTGCAGAGGAGCATTTCAGGCGGCATGCTCAGAGGCGCGTTAATGAAAAAGGGGCCGTTCAGGACGGGATTTGGGCTAAAGACGTGAAGCGAGAGCATCTGCAGGACAGTGGGGAGAAACCAGGGTCGAGGGCTGTGTGTCAGCCCCGGCTCGGCAGCACGCGTGCCGTACGGGCAGTCCCTTGGCAGCTTTGGTCTGCTGGGTGCTCAGGAAGAAAATAACATGTTGGTATTTGGTGCGTGGGGGGTGTCAGTCCCCTCTGATCCGAAAAGAAGGAGCACGGCTTGCTCTGGTGACCCAGCCCTCCCGTGTCCCCTTTTGGGGTGACCCCGTCTGTGGCCATGGGGCCACCAAGTGCCCAAGACCCCAAGTCATTCACCTGAAACTGAGGCATCCCCCAAACAGAGTGAGGTGCTTCTCCCCCCCTCCCTGCATTGGGATTATGGAGCAGAAAATGGGGTGAAGCACCCCAAAGAAGTCCCGCAGCCCCTGGGGGGGCAGGAGCCCTTGGTTCTTGTGCACAGGGAGTTCTCTGCTGTGTCAGTGCTGCCGAGAAGCCCCGCAGCTCGGCGGGTGATGGGTTTCCTAATACAAAAAAGGAGGATGAATAATGAGCGGCGATAACTCCTGCAAACATTCGCATCCCACTCGCTCTGATAAGACGTCGCTCCCTTTCAAGTCCCATAAAATGCTATCTGTGTTTCCATGACTCTTATTGCAGAAATTCTGTGAGGCACCGGTTTCTGTTTGTTTTCCCTTAAACTACTTTCAAATTGCTGTTCGCTGAGTTTGTTGAACATGTAGCAAGCTTCATTTGAGGAAGAGGAGATGAGTGTAGCAGAGTCCTTAATGGAAAATGAATGTGAATCAAAACCCAGTCCAAGCCCCGTAATCTCTGCCCCGCATAACAAAGCTCCACTTCAAGGAATAAAAGTAGGAAAAAATAGGTTGGATTTAATTGCTTTGGCTGCCTCGTTACAGCAGAAGTGCGAAAAGACGATAAAAGATGCAATTTCAAGCTCGGCAGCGGCGGGTTGAAAGTGCAGGTGCTGGTGTGCTGGGAGATGGCTGCTTTATCCCCAGCACATCTCTGCTGGGCTGAGATAAACGGGGAGCTGTGCAGCTCCTGAGAGTGGTAAGAGGCTGGGAGAAGGTCACTTGCTGCTTCCCCAGTTTTGGATTTGCCTCAGCACTGCATCCCTTGCTCCCTGGCACTATAGGGAGGATCCCCTTTCTCCTCCGAGATTCCCCCAGAAATGCAGGGGGGGTGGGATGGGGGTGAATAAAGCTCCTGAAGCTGGGCTGGAGCTTGTGGTGCTGAGCGGGCAGAGGACAGGTAGCACCCGGGGTCTGGTGTTGGCACCCCTGTCTGCGGTAAAATGCTTCTGAGGGGCTTTAAAACTCATGGTCACCTTCTGCTGAGCAGCTTCTGGCAGAGGCATGATGCTCAGCACCGGCCAGCCGGGTGGAAGCGAATGCAGGGTACCAACAGCATCCGCCGTGCCTGGGGGAGCCCCACTTTTTGAGCCCCTCAGGTGGGAAAAGCTGGAGCAGGGGGAAGATGTGCGGGGCAATGCGACCAGGCCAGTGGCTTTGCTCTGGCTCCCTGCACAAATCCTGGTGATTATTTTTTTCCTCCAGACTCAGGAGGCTGTGCACAGCTCTGTCAGATAAAAGCCTGAAGTGAGGGAGGACAGAGGAGGGGAAGAAGATGAATCTCCCGCATTCATTATTCTGTATGCAGAGAACATCAAAAGCACTAATGGAAAAGCCTTTTTATATTTTTCATCAAAGCGGTTGTTCAGATTTGGCAGGCTGATTTCTTATCGGTAAAATATTTATGAATGAAGCAGCTGTGGGGTTCTGCTTTAGGAGGACGGCAAGTAAACGCTTCTTCCCTCCTTCATAAATACGTTTTTCCGCTTGGTCCTTTTTTCCCCCCTACTCTGCTTTATTTGTTATTTCTGTTAGAGGAACTTGCGGATGAGTCAGGCCCAAGTTTGCAAACCCCAGGTAGTGAGATGTGTTTGGTTTTTTGCTTTAAGTCAGGAAAAAAAGAGGACGGCAATGAACCAGTCCTCAGGGGGACGCTGGGGACAGCCACAGGGGCTGCACCCTGATTTCTCTCTGCTGGTGTTTCCACATTTAACCTGAAAACCTCCTAATTTATTTCTGTAGCTAATAATTCATCAAAGGTGGGGTTTTTTCCCACTAAGAAAGGCGATTGCACTGACCTAAATGAGGTTTATCTTCTTTTCTTCTCTAGTAATTAGACCCACCTACACGTAGGGAGCATGAAATGATTTATAAAGGTATTTTGATCCTGGTTTATTAATTCCTAATCCCAATTTATTACTATTCCTTCTAATTTTGTGCCATTGCTTGGTAAGGAAGTTCAGAAAGTGCAGATGAAGACCTAACACTGAATTTCTGTTGAAATACCTGGTGCTTAGAACTGATGGGCTCACAGGGAAACCTGCAGCACCCCTGTTCTTCCAAGGGATGGGAGGAGCGGCAGCCAGGAGCAGTGGGTCCAGTCTCATGGGCAGTGATGCTCTCGATTTATTTTAATATAAATAAACTGCTTTTCCTTCTGGCTTTCTCCAGAAGATGGTAAAGCTGATGGTGTTAGAATGTGTTTTGCCCAGTGATGCTGTTCGTACCCGTCCCTCCCTGCGGACATGGTGGGCAGCCCCTGCTGTGGGCGGCAGATGCCCGGTTTGGGATGCGGGGTGCTGAGCTGGGGTGCTGGGGGAACGGGGAGCTGCTGCGGTTTGTAGAGAAACTGGGAATTCTTGGGCATCTCCAGTGGCTCGGTGTGTAAGGCATGAGGAGGAACACAGCTATTTAAAATGGAAAGCTGCATTGCCATCAGGGCATTGTGTTCTTTAAATATAGATCCTTTGAAATGCGATAACTTCAGTCCTGGAAGGATAGTAATAGTAATTGTATAAATATTTATGTCATGTAAATGAGCACGGATTGGTGGCGCAGAACTGGGGTGGCGCTTTGCCATTTTGGAAAGTTGTCGTGAAACCTCAGGTTGTGACCAGATGTGGAGGTGGATCAGCCCACAAACCCGGGGGCAGTTGTCTGAGCTTGCTTCTCTTTTAAAACTGCATTAACGCGCCGGAAGAGCATCCCGCTCTGAACCTGCCGTTTCTGAAGCAGGGTTGCAGGCTGCTCACCCTGAGGCTCGTGCATCTCCTGGCTGGAGCTCGCTGGGATCCA
This sequence comes from Falco biarmicus, assembly GCF_023638135.1. Lineage (NCBI taxonomy): Eukaryota > Metazoa > Chordata > Aves > Falconiformes > Falconidae > Falco > Falco biarmicus. The sequence goes on along the minus strand of NC_079290.1, from coordinate 111,193,833 downwards.
GAGCGGGCACACCAACGGCTGTGTAAGTCCTGGCACGTCTCCCAAGGTGCCGGGAAGCCTTTGTTTCTGCATGGCGAACGGAGAGGAAACATAATGACATGTTGCATCTGTTTGCTCTTCTAATGTTTTTGGGTTTTTTAATTTTCTGTGTATTTTAATATTACGAAGCCTTATAGCAGGGTTTCTTATTAGATCCTCTTGTTGATTTAGCGTCTGGTCAAACACTGTGTAACCACTCACCTCTGTCCAAATACATCCTGGTAAGAGATGCTCCCTGTTAACGGAGCTTTTGCCGTCCTCAGTGACAATCGTACCTGCTTGGTCGGGGTGAGAAAGGCCCTTTGTGCTGCTGCCCCAGAGTGGGGGTGCAGGAGGGAAAGCACCCCCAGCCGTCCCGCTCCCAGCTACCAGGGGTGGACTCTGCAGAGCCCGTCGCTGCAGCTGCCTGCTTGGTGGCATGGTGCCCCTGCGTGCCAGCAGCAGCGAGTGGGACCCTTGAGTGTGTCCCAGTACCAGCAGCACTGAGCGGGACCCCTGTGGCGGCGGCGTTGTCCCCCTGGTACCAGCAGTGCTGAGCAGGACCCCTGTGTGTGTGTGTGTGTCCCTCCCAGTACCAGCAGTGCCAAGCGGGACCCCTGTGTGTGTGTGTGTGTCCCTCCCAGTACCAGCAGCGCCAAGCGGGACCCCTGTGTCCCGTCCCCCCCGCCCCGGTACCAGCAGCGCCGAGCAGAACCCCTGTGTGTGTGTGTGTGTGTGTCCCTCCCAGTACCAGCAGCGCCGAGCGGGACCCCTGTGTGTGTCCCTAATGTGTGTCCCCTCTGTGGCCGAGCCACCGATGGCTTGTGTTGAATGGCGAGGATGGGGAATTCGGCACGCTTGGCACAGCGTTACCTCCCCGGTCCTGACGTGGCTTCGGCAGCGAGCTGGAAGGAGATGGGCTGTTCATCCTCCCGACACCCCCTTCGGATACAGCCATATTTCAGTCCTGTTAAGCCGCTGGGCCGTTGTTTATGGGTTGTGCGCTGAAAGGAAGAGCTGTGCTGAGCCTGCAAAATGCCACTTTACTTCTGTAATGCCCCTGCAAGAGCAGGCAGCTCGTCCTGGCCACCAGTGAGCTCCTCCAACCCTGGACCTGCCCCATGCAGACCCCGGCACGCTCCAGCATCTGCCTGCTTCGTGCGGATCCGCTTGGTTGAGGGAAATACCTGTTTGTCAGCAGGTAACGCCGTTTCCCTTTGCTTTCTGGGCTGAGAAGTGGATAACACAGCCGGTGGGTTCCCCTCCACCTCTTGCCTCCCGTCTGTTGTGTTGCTGCTCATCCTTTGCAGAGAGACAGACTGAATTTGAGTTTTGCATGGTCGGGGACTGACGCGTTCGTTAGGCTGAACGCCGCTTTCCTCCCCGCGTCTGCATCGCTCTGGTTAAAAGCATGGGACATAAGGGCACTGGCAAACACGGAGAGAAACATTTAACACAGCCAAACATAGTCCCTGAGCTGATGTATTTTTTCTGAGCTAAATCCTTTGTTTTCATTGTAACATAACTCATTAACCAAGGCTAATCAGAAGGCCCATTCACCGAACAGTGGAAGGCAGCGTGAGCGCAGCCTCCTAATGCTGTGGGCTGAAACGTAGCATGACAGCCCATCGCCGTCTGTGCCAGTGTTAGGATGTTGTGAGCTCATCAAACGGGACACGCCGGGGCTGTACGACACGCTGGAGGTAACGCCGCCAGTCCCTGTGCTCGCCGCAGCGATGGAGACGTGGCTGATGGAGCCGATCCCTGAAACCGCCCGGCTCTGTAGGGGACCGTGGCCGCAGGGCTTGGGGCGTGCTGCAGAGGAAGGGGAGCAGGATGGGTCCTTGCCAGTGGCACTGGCCTCAGTAGCAGCATCCCCAGCCTGTGCTTTATTAGTCATGTTTTATTTCTCCCAGTTGGTGTGCCTAAACCCCAGGATTTTCTCCGTCCATCTTGCTTGTGCATGTTTCCATAGCCTGTGGGGACAAAAAACACCTTTCTGGTTGTCCCTGCCACGTCCCAGTGCCTGCTTGGACGTCTGTGCTGGGGAAAGGAAGGCATGGTGGTGCTGGACAGGGGGGTAGGTGGAGGGTGCTGGGCAGTCAGTTGTGTCACCAGCCACAAAAAGTGCATTTAGCTGGAAAAACAAGTTTTCAACTGGGAGCCAAGAGTCCCCGCTGGCCGGGTCCGGGGGTACTGAGCAGCAGCGCTATTCAGGTCATGCTTTTGTGCTCAGTGTTGTGCAGCGAGCCGGCTGGGCACAGGCGGGCCAGCTGAGACACCGTGCTCACAGAAGGGGGGAGAGGTGAGTCCCCCCCATGGCACGGTCCTGCCCAGTGGATTTTTGGGTGCCCCCCTTGCCGATGGGGCTGCTGGACCTGCCAGCCAGGGAGCCTGGCAGTGATGTGTGGGGCAGGGGGCTTTCCTCCTTCCCGCTCCGCGGGCTGTAATTCCTGGCATTGTAACGTGTCATTTTTCTAGGATGCCTGAGGAGCCGGGGGATAATGTCTAAGCCTAGAGGAACAGCTACGATGGGACCTCCGAAGGGAGGAGAGATTAGGGCGAGAAATTAAGGTTGTCATTTATTTCTCTCTTTTGGGCTGGGAGGGATGGAAAAGTGGCCACATTCCTGGGGATGCCTTTATTTTACAGCTTTGAGCTTGTGTGTTTTTTAAAAGCCGGCGGATGCTGCCAGTTCCCATCACCTAATCAAAGCTCCTCTGTCGAAGGGCCGGCGTCAAACGAGCCAGCGATCTCGTTATTACATCCCATTATACCCTCCGGCAGCGGCTGTACTTTATAACCGCCCAGGAAGGCTGACAGGTAACCAATGAGCTGCATATTCCAGCGACAACCTCCTGCCCCCCAGGGAGCTGGGACCCTCTCCGGAGCCAGAACCGGGTCTCATTGTGGCTGGGGTCTCATTGTGGCTGGGTGCTTCCCGGGAACAGCTGGGGCCATTGTCTGCCCAGCTGCCCCTCCGCCGCCGAGCGCCAGGCCATGGAGCCGCGAGGTTTGCTCTTTTGTTCCCTTCTAATTTCATTGTCCGTTCGGTATGGATTGCCATTAGGTGCCTGCGTGTTTGTTGGCTTGATGGGAAAGGGAAGGAGGGTCGCCCAGAGACACGGGGGCGGGGAGGAGCTGGGAGTCTGGGGAGGGATGGGGAGCGGGGAGGGAAATCTGGCTAAATAATTTTGTTATCAGAGCGAGGTATTGCACTTCAGCACAGCCTGGCAGTGTATTAATTCCTACTTTATTTTGCTGATGGGATCCAGCCCGCAGCGTTACGACCACCACCCTTAAATCTGTGTACCACCGCGCACGTGCTGCCGTGGCCTGGGGGAGGAATTGTGCTGGCTTTGGAGCCGTGCCTTGCCTGCGTCCCTCCCCGGCGCTTGTTCCTCGTGTTGTGTTGTTTGTCGCGATGAAGTATGGAGAGAGCAAAATACTGGGATGTTCTGTATTTTGGGGGCTGGCGCCTGGGGCAAGGTGGGAGGATGTGGAGGAGTGAGGGATAAATTGGGGTTTTGGAGTTGGCTGGAGTGGAGCATGGTGCTTGGGCTGCCCCGGTGGGTTGGAGTTATTTGCTGGTTTATTACAGTTAGCTGTGGGCTGTTTCTCTGCATCCTTGTACCGCAAAAACCGAAGCGATGCCAAACGTGGCTGGTTCTGGCCCAGAGGCAGGTGCCGGTAAATCTGAGGATGGTGATGCATTGATGAGCTGCAAGCAGCGTGTCTATCCCAGCACGCAGGCCTGGGGGTGGGGGGTGGGCAACGTTGGCTGCGGCACCTCATTTCTGCAAGGAATTGAGCTGTCAGTGTAGCAGCCCAAATAATTGGCTGTTAGCGAGCGCCGGGCAGCCTCGGGTGAGACCTGTGCGTCAGCCTGCTCTGTGCGCTCGGGGGGGCTGAGCATCCCTTGCTCCGAGCCTTATGCCGCGGGGCTGGGAGCGCAAGTTCAGGGTTGCAGCACATGGTGTGAGCTGAGTCCGTGGGCGAGTGGAGCCTTTCTGTCATTCCAGCGAGTTTTGCCTTCTCGGCATCATCTGGCTCTGGTGGATGTTGCAGCCGGAGGGGCTCCAGAGGCACATTTTATTCATTGGCGGTTGCCTTCACATCCTCCAGCCCCCAGACACGATGCTGCTGGATCACCTGTTGTTGTGCAGGGAACAAAGCTGGCCTCCGTTAACAAAGGAAGGAGAACCGGCTGGATCTGGGAGGGAGGAAGAGCACGGTGGTGGGAAGGAGGTGGTGTCCGCTGGGGTGAAGTCAGGAGCCACAAGCTGCCAGGGCTTGTGGGGTAGAGAAACCACCCAGGGTGGTAAATAAAACCTCAGGTCATGGTTGCAGGAACGGCCGGATCCACCCGGCGATGCTCCAAACAGTGCTTGGCCATGTGCTGAGCACCTGCAGTCCGAGGAAGAGCCGCATCCAGGCCTGGCTGCAGGTTGGGTTGGATGTTGCTCAGTTCCTTTGAGACCGGCCTGTGTGGCCATGAGGAAAGCAATGGGGCATGGACCCGGGTCTCCATCGGCATGTGTTTGCTGCTCCGTAACGGCGCTGCCCGGTGCTGCCTTTGCTCCCAGCCCGACTCCAGCTCTTAGTTCCGCAGCTCTGCTTGCAGTGAAACCCTGTAACGCACACCCCGCCACCCGTGCCCCCATCCTGTGCCACCCGAGGTTTTCCCGCAAGCTAAATCAGCAAAGCGAGAGATCCTTCTGACAGCCCTTTGATGGGCAGAAAGTAATCCCTCACTCCCAGCCTGGCTTAGCTGTTGGACACGAACATCGTGCAAACAGCGAAACAGCGGGGAAGGGCTCTGTGGCACGGCAGCGGCGTGAAGCCCGGTCTGGACGAGGCGCGCAGTGGTGGGCAAAGTCTTCCTCTTGCACTTCTGCAAAGCTCTGTGCTCCCCGACGGCGCTATCTAAATAATATTAATAATTAAGGGCTCAAGCTGGGTGCAGATACGCTTCCCGGGGCTGCCACCGTGCACTTAAGCAACTGCGCCCAAGCTGGCAGATGCCACCTCCTCTGCTTGATGGCCTTGGCCATCGCCGGCTGGGGGGAGCGGCGGTGGTCACAGCGGGAGCCCTTCTCAATATTTAAAGACTATTGATGGGCGAGTCGGGCTGGGATGTTACAAAAAAGAAATGTCTAGACGTAGCAGAAAGCTTGCCCTCCGCGCATGAGGTCTGGCAGGAGAAAACAAGCTGCTTTATTAATTTTTTTTTTTTCTTCTTTAATGAAAAAGTTGGTGGGGCAGGGGTTGCCCTGTTCTGCAGCCCAGCTGACGATGCTGGGAGGGGAGCACATCGTGTTGTGGGAAGAGCTGCCCGGTGGCTCTAGATCCCTCCAAATCCCAGTCTTTGCCCACCGTGGCAGCAGCGGGGTGTCTTCCCCAGCACCTCGGGAAGGAGGAGCCCTTGAAGTTTTGCTGCGCTGTCATAATAATTAACTGAGAAGTAGGAGGAGGACTTGCGAAATAGCTCTGCAAACACAGCTCTTCAAGGAAGAAAAACATGTTGATGGGAAGAGAGAATCATTAGTCGGGAATTAAAGTAAATGGCTTTTCCTGTAAATCTAAATTTCAGGGGCAAAGGCAGGCTTTAATGCCTTCTGTGACAATTGTAGCGGTGTTCCAACGTAAAGCTCTTGCAATGGCAGTATCATTCGTGACTGCTGTGATTTACACTATATATGTTGGGGAAGGGGGGGGGGCTGCCGAAAGCCTGGTGTCACTGTGGAGCGTCGGCTAAAGAGGAGGCTTTTAAAAGTTGCTGCAAAACATCAGGATAAAAGAAATCGAGGTCATTTTTCTCTGAGGCTTAATTCTGCCTAATATTTTGTCTGTCCTCCCCGGGCTGCGCTGTTGTGGTTTAATCTGTTACAGTGCAGTGCTGTGAATCCAGAGACGTGTTTGACGCTCTCCACCCTTCCCCTTTCCTCACTGCTTTTTTCCATGGGGGAGCAAGAGGCAGGATTTGAGTGTATGTATTAAATGCCGAGAGGTGTCCTGCTTGGGTGTTGGGGGGCTTAGGTGCGCCCTTGAGGTACTGCTCGTGGTTCCTCTCATGGATGGCAACGGCCCGTGCCGCGTGCTTCTGCTGGAGGGCACCATTAACAGTTGAGCATATTAATTTATTTTAAAACAGTTTTCCTGCATAATTGTACTTGGCGTGAAGCAAACCACGTGCCATCCGCGAGTGCCTCGCAGCCTGAAGAGGCGAGGTGGCACCCCATGCCCTCTCCTTGTACCACTTCCCATTGATGTAGCATCTTGCTTTTGGCCATCTCCAAGTCTCTTGGAGCTCCTGAAGCATCATGAAATCAGCATTGCCTTTGTACCTGTTTCCAAGTCAGGATGATGGGGTGACTGTGGCCAGGACCACGGTTGGGTGGGTGGCTGATGCTAGCCATCCCCACAGCGCTGCAGAACCTGGTGGCATTGCTGCCCTGGAAGCTGGTGGTCAGTGCAGAGCTGTGTCCTTAGCTTTCAGACCATGAATTCCCCAGTACATGCTTTCTGCTTGCTTTCTTGGCCTTTCCTCTCTGATTTTATTCCATTTATCCCAGTACTTCAGTACCCAGTTGGTAGGTTTCTTACAAGCACTGAAGAGAGAAGGCACAATGGATTGTACTCTGTTTTTGGTAGGGAGATGTTTGAGGCCACCGTGCTGGCTTTTTTTCAGGAAGAGAGAGGAATTCTTAGCTGTTCAGTAAAATTTCAAAGCAATACGGTTTTGTTGCTCTGGTAGCCATCCGGAGGACCCTGACTCTCCTGGATCTGTGTTGGCCCTCTTTGCCCTCTGCATGCCATGCATTCCTCGTGTCCAGATGAGCTCGGGTCTGGGAAGTCTCATCAGCGCCTTGTGACACCCCCCATCGGCTTTTTGCCATTTTCCTGACGCTTCTCTCCTTAGAGGAATTCCCCCTTTCTCTTGGCTTGCTGCAGTCAGCTTTCTGTTTGGGAGAAGATGCCCTGGCACACGGCAACGGGAATAATTTTGGTGACTTTAATGGAATCAGAGGAGCTGAGCGGGATGTTCCTGGGTTGCTGATGGGAACAGACCGTGTCTTCTCATTCAGCATCCTGATGAAACCCACCCCCAATAATCGGCGCACGTGTGACCCTGCTTTGGGAGGGGAATGCCCGCTCTGGCTTTTTTTGAGCAGTACTTTAGGTTGTTAAGATGACATAGTGGAGACCACTAAGCAGATAAACACCAAAAGCAATGATGATTTGTCCTTGAAAAGCTCTGTGGGCGGTTCGTGAGGAAAGGGGAGATGCATTGGCTTGGACAGCTACTTACAGAAAACAGATGTGCAAGTTAGGAAACACAAGTGATGAATCTGAACCCATATGGCAGCTGTCTCACAAGCATTTAGAGTCACAGCCAGCCATGAATGGCGCTCAGTTTCTCTTCTGAAAGAGGAACTCACAATCTCGTGTAAAACACGACTGTCTTGTTTGTGCACCCCCCCCGTCCCCACCCTCCAAACCTCCACTCTTGGTGGATGGAGCAACCTACAGATGTTCCTTGTGCGCCGGGCAGGCGAGGAAGAGCAGGGATGTATATCACTGGGACAGCTTTATGGTTTTTCCTTTGCCAGTGCCGGGACTGAAGGCAGGAGCAAACAGTGCAGGGTCTGTGCTGGTTTATGTAGCTGCTGGGCGCTGGCACTGCTGCGGTGGCTTTCGGCAGCGCCCACAGTTGGGTTGGATTTCGAGCAGTTGCAAAGTCTGGTTTCTTGCAAAAACAGGGACATCTGGACTCGCTCTCTCAGGGCGTCCATGGCTGCTTTGCAAGGCTGAGGGGCTTCTGCTCCGTCCCCGCCAAAGCAGGTGGGACCCCAGGAGCGGTGGATGTCTCAGAGGTGCCGTCAGGAGGAGCCAGGTTCTGCTGGTTTGGATCTCTGCTCACTTTCGCTTTCTTCTCCCCTTTCTCAAGCTTAGAGGGAGAGGGAATTCCCAGGCGATCTACGGGCATATTGGGTTTTGTCGTACCCATCTGGAAACTTCTTTTTCAGGCAGGTTGGGGCTTAGTGGTGGTGTAACCCCCTCTGCTGCGGTCCTCCGTCTCCTCTCAGTTGTGGCGTCTGCTCCTCATCGGCTCCTCTCAGGTCCTTTCCGTGGGAATCTAACGGGGTTTATCGGTTGTTGTCTGAAGTGCACAGCCTACGAAGTTAGACCTTTCCAGACTAAAAGAACACCTGGATCTATGGGAAGCAGAGAGTGAATACGTTTATAACCTGAAGAAAGACTGTAGAAATGTATCTTAAGGAAGCGTTTTAAACTTTGGATCCCTGTGTAACCCAAGGATTACCATTCAAGAGTGGGGTTTTTTTCTGTTCTGCAATTTTATTTGTAGAGATGACTGTGATGCATGTCCCTTGGTTTTTGTCATTACTGTGGTCTTGTGCTCATGCCCTGGCCAGCTGACATCCCTGTTAGAGCAGGGCTGGGCTGCTTTATTTCCCTCTCCTTTTTGATGTATTGCTGCACCCTAAATTAATTTCTTACCAATCCCATCCGCAGCCCCATTGAGTGAATGGGTCTCTGGAGGAGCCTACATCGTTAACACTGGCAAACTTCATGATCCAGCCACGCACAAATGGACACAACGAAGGAAAAGAAGTGCCGTGAAGTAATTAAGGAGTCTTGTGCTCTTTGCAGCCTGGCTGGAGTCCACGTCCTCCGCCAGCGCTCGCCGAGAGCCCTGGTTCAGAAGGCAAACAAACCAGAGCGCGCTTCCCGAGGCCACCGCGGAGCAGCGGTGGGGCACGAGGTGCCAGGGCCCCGTGGTTATCCTGCAGCAGCGCTGCCCAGGGTCCGGCGCTGGCTTGGAGACGCCCGTGGGGTCACGCTGGGACCGGGTCCGCTGGTGGGGTGGCAGGTCCCTGCTGTCCTTAGCTGCCGGCTGCCTCCCGCAGTGTGCCGTGGCTGGCGCTTTGCTGCGTAGCTTTTGCTGCTGTGAAGGTTCTGGCACGGAGCGAGCAGGATGGGGAAGGTTGGCCTCCCACCCTCTACATGTTTTTTTTTGTGTGGTGGTTTTTTTAAAATCCATTATGCATTGCTCTCTTACAAGTCTGATGTGCTGCCACTGCTGTCTGAGCTCATGCTCCTCTCCCATCTCTCCGTGTGACATTGGCATCTTGCACCTCATCCCGGGGACTGCGAGGTGTCCGGAAAGAAGCCGTTCCGTTCTCTCGTTAGTGCCCCGCTCAGGTGTCCGATACTGGTACCTTGCACGTGGTCCTGTGATGCGGTGGGAGAACCCACTGGGGCCCTCTGGGCTGCTCTTGGGACCAGGTGAGAAGCACACGTGTGTGACACTCGGGAAGGAAGGCATGTTAAGCTCGGAAGCGATGACAGCTATGCCAAATTACCTGCTAAAATGACCTCAGTAATTATAAGAGGAGTGTCACACGGAGGTAGTAGGCTATCTGATGGCGTAGGCGAGGCTGTGATTTACCGAATGGAAGACCTTTAGAAACTTGCAGGGCTAAGGACTTGTCTACGAAAGAGGCTGTACAGCTGCTTAATAAACTTGGTGAAATCCTGTTAATTAACACATTGTTAAAGACAATTTAGTGCTCACTTCAGATAAAAACATGGTAGCACCTTCAAGAACTGGTTGACCCTGGCCTTTTCAGATACATTTCTGGTATTGCTGTGTTTTCTCAGTATTTGAAGTGGGATTTTGTAACGTGAGGGAAGACTCTTCCCACGTGCGTCACATGAGTTCCCTCGGTCGGCGTTAAGCCTGCTTAACTCAAGAACCCAGAAGATCTGGGAGCTCAGATTCCCCCCTATGTCTTCAGAAATCCCAGCTGCTGTGCCTCCTGCTGAGTATAAGCGTTGATATTTTGCAGATGGCATTAAATCAGAAGACTTGTGGGTGGGTCCTTTCAGGTTTGGTTGGTCAGTGGCAGTGGTTGGTTTCAGGGCAGGGTTGATGCGCATCCCCTGCATCCCGCTCGGCAGTGCAGCTGGGAGGGCTGGCTGGCACTGGAGGCAGCTGAGGAGGGGAGTCGGGCACCTACAGAGGTCGGTGGTGGCTCTCTCCAGCCTGTAGAAAAGCAGTTGCTGGTGGCCAACATTGTGGCTGGTGCTACACAGACCTTTGCTCGAGGTTAGAGCGATGTCCTTGGCAGAGGTCTGCAGGGTTTGGTGGACTTCACCTGGGAGCAGTAGCTCCGGTACCTCCACCCGCATAGAGCCTGCTTGCTTTTAAGCTTTCTTTTACAGTGGAAATGGTAAAAAACCGTGGAAATCCAGCCGTTGTGGAGTCAGCGTTTGCTGTGGCAGTTGGCATTGCCGAGGACTGTTTGTATTGATTGAGGCGGAGGCAATTAAGAGCCTCCCACTGCTTTCACTGGAGGTTTTTCTGCATAAGGAGGCTTGAAGCAGAGGGGAGGACCATTACAGCCTATAAACACCATGCAGGCGAGCGGCTGGGGTCTAGAAGCATCTTGCAGCCTCGTTGGAGCCTGAAATATTTCTGCTGGCTGGCAAGGGGGCCAACAATAGCACGCGACTCAGCAACATGTCTCGTTGGCGTTGCAGCACCTGCTTGGGGAAGGTGCCATCCCCTCTTGCAAGGGGTGATGAGATGTGGAATTGGGGCCGGACCCCTCTGTGCTGGCCTTCATCCTAGGGGTTTTCCTCCAATGCAAATTTCCTAAAAGTTCCTTATTCCCAGAGTTTGTTCTTAAATCTGCGCGTATCCCCTGCAAGTCCTTTTTGTGGCGGAAAATGATTTCTGCCTGTGAGGATGCTGTAGCTACGAAAGGATTGTTTGCACGGAAGAGAGGAACGTGTGAGCTGCCTGCATGGGGGCTGGTGTGGTGTGGTGTGGTGTCCTTCTCCATCCCGTGCCCTGGTTAGGTGTTGGTGTTGGCCACGGGCTCAGTCCCTGGCCGCTGGGACTGTTGCCTTCCCAGCTGGGAAATAGTTTCCTGTATTTCCTGGCAAGAGGCCGTGAGTGCGAAATGTAAGAATTTGGGATGGGTTGTAGGAAGGGAATTTGATCACTTGGCAAGAGAGCAGGGTAATCCAGTTCTCGTGTTTTTTGAATCTGTGTCATTTTGTCTCAAAAGAAGAGATGGCAGCAGAGGAACATTGATGTGTCCCTCATTGTCCTGATGTCTTTAACGTCTCTCTTTAAACTCGATATTCTGCAGCGGCCCTTAGAGACCCCAAATCCTGTTTGGACCAAGTAAGCCTTGATGAAGCTGGACATTTCTAATTCATGCTGGTAGAGGGCTGGGGTGAAAATGCTGGAGAAGAGAATGTGACCTCCTGTCACTCGTGATACGATCCCGCCTTCTCTCTGGTGCAGGATTACTTGCTGGAATTCCAAAATGTGTGTTTTTCGTGGCGGTGATGTGGACAATTGTCTGCCTCTGTGATGCTGACACACTCTTGGAAGGGGCAGCAAAGCCGCGGGGGTGCCCAGCGATGCCGTGCCATGGGAGGTGGGCTGCAGCCCTGGGCGTCCTGTGGCATTAGGATCCCCCGAAACCAGTGACCACCAGCAGCACAGGGTGGGAAGAGCTGGAGGGGGATGTCCAGGAGGCAGCGATGGTGCCCGGCTCTGGAAGAGGAGACACAGCCCCGGTGTCGAGCCGGGTTGGGCAGGTAGGACGTGGCTGCCCACTCCTCCCGAGAAAGGATGCTTTGCCACTAAATAGGAATCGCAAAGAGGCATCGACTGGCTTGAAACAAGCCCAACCCAGCCCCCAAACCACATCTCATTTTCACATTCAAATGATGCTTTTGCTCTTGGTTCTAATTCTGCTGGCATGAAAACTCGGTTGCTGATGTAATTGAGAAAAGGTGGAGGAAAAGAGGTTTTCTCTAGTGTTGCCTTCTCGTGCATTCGACAGCTTTGGGCACGTACTCTGATCTTCCTGCTGTGGATTCGGTTTTCCTTTAGCGAGGGACCAAGAGAGCGGGGGTGACGCCTGGGAGGGCTGAAAACCCACCTTAGAAACAAGGCTGGGCTGGATGGGGGGCTTTGGGCAGCCGGGTCTGGTGGAAGGTGGCCCCCCCACGGGCAGGGGGCTGGAACAGGAAGGTCTGTAAGGTCCCTCCAACCTGAACCCATCCGATTCTACGGAGCTGAGAACAGCTCCATGGTGTGTCACGGAGCTTAGGAGCATCCGATGCATTTGCTGAAGCTTTCCCCTTTCTGCTTTGCTCCATGCCAGGAGAAACTCTGCCCAAGTCTGTAGAGCTGGCAGAGCAGCCCTGAAGGAAAAACAAGAAAAATCCCCCCTGTGCTGTATCGCTGCCAGTTGCTCCAGAGGAGACATCAGGGCAGGTCTCTGGGCTGGGCGGAGGGAGCAGGAGGGGACCGCGGGGAAGGGCTCGGTGGCCTCAGCAATGGCCAGTCCTTGCCAGAAAAATCTAAAGTACCGGCGTGCTAAGCTTCTTGTTTGCTCTAAGCTGTTTATTTTGCTGCTGAAGGATTTTATAATCTATTTGGCTGAGTGGAAGCAGCCAGAGAACATCATGGTCTGAAATTGCCCCCTACCTGCATTAGAGATATTTTTTTAAATACATATATAATTTACTAAGCATATATTTACTAAATGCGTGTGCATTTACTGATGTGGAGTGAGGGGTATTTGTCTCCGGCAGTGCACTGGGATGCAAAGCCCAGGTCTGAGGCCAGGTCGGTGCAAAGCAGGAATACAAAAGGCTTTCTGGAAGGCTGGCTCGCATCCATTATAATATTACTAAACACCATAATCCTGTGAGCCTTTGCTTCGTAATACGATAATTAGTTATTAAAGCTAAGGCAGCGTACTTCGGGGAGGGAGAGTCTGAGGTTTTCGGTCTTTTATTATCTTTTTTTATTATTTTTATTTTTCTCCCCCTGCTGCTGGCTCTTCCTCCAGCCATGGCTGAGCCGTTTCTCCCAGTTACTCTCCATTCATAAGATCCTGCAGCACTTGCAGGAGATAACCATTTTAAAGGCAATAAAAATGCCGGTTTCTGAACATGGTGTGCCTTTTCCAGACAAGGTGAGCTGGTTTGCTCTTGTTTTCCCTGACATACCAGCTCACCCCACAGCCCTTGGGTCCCCTCTCCAGGAAAAAAACCCGGCTATTAGCTAAGGAGTGGCCGTGTGCTACTGGAGTTGGTGGGCAGTGGGAAAGGTGTTTCTGTGGCCACGTGGGTGCTCTGCTCCACGGTAGCACCCAGCAAAATGATGATGTTGGAATAAAAATATTGGGAACACCTTGCAGCCACCTCTGTGTCTCGAATCAAGGGCTGTGCGTGTTTCTGGGAAACTCTGGTGAAGGAATGGTGGTGTGTGAAATGCTGGGTCTGCTGGGGGGCAACCGGTTTGTGCTTGCTTGGAAAATAAAGCAAGAGTGAAAAGGGGGGGCAGGCATGACACCAACAAAAAAAAAAAAAATGAGGAATGTGCCAGCCGGTAATTGCGAACTCGTTAACTTTGGTTTTAGAAGCGCTTGGCAGCTCTGGGCTATATTCAAAGTGAAGGCAGATACTCGCATAACCCCTCCACCCCAGGGAGGAGGGAAGCCTGGATGCTTTTTTTTTTTTTTACTTGCAAAATACCCCTTTTTAATTTATTTAAATTTTTAATCTTAATTTTCTGGATTCAAAAACAAACACTTTGTAAAGTCAGGCCAGTTGCTGGGTTTTGTTTTGGTTGGGTTTTTAAGGCCCTTGGGATGGGGATGCAGCTACAGCGCACGGCACTGCTTGCCAAACGCTTGTCCAGCAGCACGATGGTGGGTGGTCAGCCTCAGTGGCGACTTGGAAGGTGGTAAAGATATTTTACAAGCACAATAATTACTACCTAGAGATGTTTTCTTATAGCTTAAGAGCTCTCTCTGCTTCTCCGTTGGATGTCCAGGATACACATTTGCCCTCAGTCGCTTGAATATCATCTGCAGAAACCAGGATTTCTCCCAGTACACCCAATATCAGAGCATCACCTCTGAAAAGCTCTTTAAACCAGTTTTCTTTCCTACCGCCCCCATTGTCAGGGGGACACGATGCAAAGGCAGAAGAAGAGATTTGGATCGATTTGCTCCAGCACCTTGTTAATTAACGTTGTACTGATGGCCCCCTCTGCTTCGCTACCTGGGAGGAGGCAGCCCGTGGTCACAGCGCGATGGCTCGGGGTGGGGGTCTGGGGGGTGAGCGTGCTGGGGGCAGGGGTCTGCAGGGGGGAGGGGAGCATCACAGCAGGAGCCTGTGCCATCTGCTGGATCGGGAGGTGCTGTCAGACCTGGGGAACACGAGGGGGTTGTCTCAGCTCTGCTGGGTTGAAGCGGTGGCGTGCAGGCAGGTCATGCCGTTGGTGCACTCTCCCCATGCAATTGTGAGACCCTCTTGGAGGGGGGAAATTCCCAGCGGAAAATGACGGACAAATGACATAAGTCATTGATCCAAGTCTGGCTGCGAAGTGGTAGGTAGGGAGCCGCCAGAAAGCAAGGAGTTGTTTTCCGTGCTGAAAATAATAATAATAATAAAAAATATCCATGTGAATCTGAATCAGTGTTAAGAATAGTGGTTTCCAGGTAGACGTGCACATGTACCACTGGTGCAGGAGAGCAATGGTGCGTGGATGTTGGAACAGCAGCGCTTGGCGCGTACGAATGGGAGCATGGGAGGGAGAAAGGGAGATAAATCGAGTGCGTTTTCTGTGGCAGGAGCGTGGCAAGGGCACGCCTGGATGTCGTTTTTTGAAATGCGTGTGATTTGACCAGCCACTTCTGACAAGGGGAGCAAAAAAAGAAGGGTTTTACCCAGATGTGCAGCAGCTGTCTACCCTGGCAGCACATCTGGGGGCGGAGGTTAATGCAGAGCGTGGAGGGCATCACTGGTCCCCCCATGCTGGGTGGCCATGAGGTCCCCTTTGTGGTCACGTGGGCTCTGCCATCGTCCTGCTCCCAAGGCTGTCACCCTGGCGCGTGTGTCCCAGCGTTTTGGACAGCCACCGGGAAGCTGCCTTGGGCAGGGAAGGTGGGGAGCCCGTGTCAAAGGCAGCACAGGGATGAAGATACAGTGCCCAGGTTGGAGCAGGGCAGCGCTTCCCCACCATGGTGACTTTCCTTTCTTTTTTGTGTTCTTTGTTGAAATACGGGGGGGGGGGCGGGGGGGGGGTGGTGTTACTCCTTGTTGCCCTCGGGGCCCAGCAGGTGGTACTCAAGGGCTCCCTGCTGGGTTGGGCTGATGCACATCTTGACAGCACAGAGATGTTCCTGTGTGGGATGCACCTGGGCTGCTGCCGAGGCACGGAAGCACAGTGGAAGCAAAAGGGTGGCTGAAAAGGGGGATCAGCTCCATAGCTTTTGGGGTGGCTGAACTCTTCCTTCCAGCTCTTCCAGGCTCTGCTTTTCATGGCAGCACGTGCGGTAGGTCTGCAGGTGCAAAGCCACTTGCTGGGCATCCCCTTCAGGTGGTGCCTGTGTTGGTGCCACCACCAGCATCTTGCCCAACGCCACACAGTCCCATTGCAGGGGAACGTCACCATCCAGGGGGTACTTTTCAGTGCCAATTCCAGCTGAATACCGACATGAATACACCGTGGGTGCGTTTTTGTCTCTAGATTTCAAAAACGTGATCTTTGACATCATGGCTCACAAATGAGCAGATCATGGTTCCTCCATGGTAATGTATCTCTATCAGTTTATTTCTCATTAAAAATTTTATGCGCCGCAATAAAAGTCAATAGTGAGAAAACAGTGGAGCTTTACAGCCTGTTAAATCAGGGCTGTGCTTATACATACAGCCGCCTTAGGCTGCCGTCGGGGTTTAGAGCGAAACCAAATCAATCCAGTGTTCCCCCCGTCCTGCGGCTGCACGATGATCGATACAGAAGAAGGGGGAAAATCATTGCCTTTCAGTGACTCTTACTAAAGAGTTTGGTGAGTGGGAGAAGGATCGATCTCTGGATGATCTGTGTTAGACAGCTTTTTTTTTTTTTTTTTTTTTTTTTTTTTTTGCCTTCCTTCTTTCTGTGCACACGGGAAGCACAAGGTTTGGGTTTGAGGGAGCCTGTAGTGAAAACCTGTTTAATTAGCAGTGGATTAGCACTGCAGTCTTGCTTTGCTGGGCAGCCAGGCGGGTTGTTAATTCTTGTTTGCGAGGGCAGGATGGTGCAGCGGGGTTTGTCCTCCACCCCATCCCTTCCCAGCGCCCGACTCGCCCCTCACGGCATTTGCTCTGCTTGTGCTAATGGGAATTTTTATTCCCCCTGGTTTTATTCTGATCAAATCCATTCATTGCCGGCTCCAAGTTCGCTTGTGCCCCCCCGCTTTCAGGAGGGGCTGTGCTGAGCCCAGCCGGGCAGGAGTGTGGGGCATCCCAGTGATGCTGCGGGAGGGACGGGGGTGCCGACTGTCCCCTCCCTGCCATCGATCTGGCTCTGTCGCATCGGGAGGCTCTCGCTGCGTTCCCGCTTTTCTCTAAGTGCAAAGGAAGGGAGAAAAATCAATTCCCATCAGCTGAACGGTGCCCTTTGAGTTATCACTGGTGGAGGAAGAAATTCTTTATCTCCTTCTCCTGGAAGGGCTTGCTTTGCTGTTTGTTATTAGGGAGCGATGTGTGACAGCCCCCTTCCTCTGAACCCTGGTATTTTGATAACCTTTACCAGCCCGGGGACATTCGCTCTCCTGTTCTTACTGCGAGAGCTCTCTTTTGGCTAAGTAATGACAGGTATTTAATTATTTGTTTAATTTTGAGCTGCAAGACTGCACAGCAGCCATCCCTGCAGAGGCAGAGCACGTAAAGGGACTTCATTTCAAACACAAAGGGACACTAAAAAGACAATAATGCATTGGATGGAGCCGGCTCGCAGCCATCCCCGGAGTCCTCTGCTGACACAGGCATGTGCGGTGTTTGACGGTGCTTTTGCAATTAGTGTGTGAGGCCTTCTCCCAGTGGCAAGGCCATTTAGCATCTCGTGCGTGGCACTGCTGTGCCTGCCAGCAGCCTGGTGGGGACAGGCGGACAGCAGTCTGGGGACGTCTCGGTGGTGAGTGGGTGTTCTCCTCCTGTGGCTCAAGGGATGCTCTGGCCAGGCAGGAGCGTGCAGTGCAGGCTTGGCGGCAGAATGGGCTCATTTCAAAGTGGTGGCCAGGGAGTGCGATTGAAATAGGTGGGAGGAATGGGGTGGGATCCAGCCGAGGACACTGAGGGAGCTGCTGGATGTGCTCAGCGAGCCACCCTCCGTCATTTACCAGCTAACCGGGGGGGGGGGGCACTTGGCTGGGGGGTTAGCCAGCGTGCCAAGAAGGGCAGGAGGGAGGATCCGGGGTCCCGTTGGCTGCCAGCCTGACCTGGGTGCTGGGGAAGGTCTTGGAGCAGCTCATCCCAAGTGTGGGACAGCCAGGATCAGACCCAGCCAGGGTAGGTTTGTGAAGGGCAGGTCCTGCTTGGTGAACCTGATCCTCTACGAGAAGATGACCCGCCGGGGGCTGAGGGAAGGGCTGGGGGTGGTGGCTGCCTGCGCTGCAGTGGTGGAGCCTTTGCCACCGTCTCCCACAGCATCTCCTGGAGAACCTGGCTGCTCAGGGGAAAGGGCTGGCTGGGCCAGCTGGGCATGAGCCAGCAGGGTGCCCAGGTGGCCAAGGCAGCCAGCAGCATCCTGGCTTGTGTCCAAAACGGTGCAGCCAGCAGGACGGGGGCAGTGACCGTCCCCCTGTGCTTGGCGCTGCCGAGGCTGCACCGCACGTGCCAGGCTCAGCTCTGGCCCCTCGCCGCAGGAGGGACGTCGGGTGCTGGAGCGTGTCCAGAGCCGGGCAGCGGGGCTGGGGCACATGGCCGGTGGGGGGGCAGCTGGGGGTGGCTCCCTCCTCTCCTCCTTTGGGGCTGTTTAGTGTGAAATCCTGGAGTGGAACGGTCCGATTCAGCCCCACTGGAGCTACCGTGAACACAGCAGTCAGGAGAGGTGTCAAGCCAGTAAATGATGGGGATGAACGCCACTGGGAAGGGGAGAATCAGTGCACGGTGCTCAGGCAGCCCTTGCAGGGATGGGAACGATCTCCCCGGCACGCAGGGAGCCGGGCAGTTGTCAATCAGCTCTGCTTGGTGGCCAGCAGGGATCCAGCTCTCCGCCATGGCTCGGTCCTCCTTGCCTTCCACCACCGGCCACCTCTCCCGCTGGCATAAATCATCGCGCTGGGAGATGTGGAATGCAACACAGGGGAGAGGTGTAAATGCCCGGATTTACACCCATTGAAGGTTTCCCCCTTCCGTCCCCTTCCAGCCGAGGAGCGGAGCAGCCGCGGGAGATAGGCATGCCAGAAATCACACCTCATGGTGCTCCTCTTACGGGGAATGATTTGAATCGTAATGACTGCAGGGCGATGTTTTAATTATCTAATTGCTAAAGCAGGTTGGTGGCCAAATGAGCAAGTGCAGATGCGCAGCTGGCCTAATTTGTTGGCAGCGAGTGTGAGCTGATACCCTGACAATGTGATTAGTGCTAATATTGTGTTTGTGCAAATAAAAATATCCCCTCCCTTTGGGAGCCTGAGGTTGCTCCTGGTCTCAGTCCTCCCGTGGGGGGTGGGTGACCAGCGCTTGGTCGGCTAAAGCTCTTGGCGATGGATGCGGAAGGTGGATGCTCCGTGCTGAAGTTGCTCTGATCGATGCCTTTCCTGCAGGGCCACCGACTGGGGGATGGTTTTGCCCGCAGGTGATGCCAGGACGGTGCTGCAGCAACGTGTGCCGTTCAGGGAAGACGGAGAAAATCCAGTCTGTCTCGACAGTGAGTGTCAGAGTGAGCTTGGCTCCCCTCCTAGTTACTCTGACAGGCATTTATTTGCATGGCTTTCTAGGACATCGAGGTTTTGCATCAATCCACAATCCATCAGTTTAATGCCCTCTTTAAAGCAGCGATCATGAGTCTTAAAATAGAAGCACACGGGCGGCAGGGAGCTCGTTTCCAGCCTCAGGCAAGGCAGCTGCAGGCGTGAAGTTCTCTTGGTGGACAACCACCTGGGGTGGCCGTGCCCCACCACCGGTCCTGGGGTGCTGGGGCAAACCCTGGGGTTTCTGAGCAGCGGTTCTGTGCGGATGGACGTCAGGGCTTTGTGAATCAAAGAGGGTTTCTTCGTCAGCTGATGGTGGCACCGGCCCTAATTGGGCTTGGATGAGGCTCCTGATTGCTAGCACCTGCCTTGGCTGCCTTCCCTTGGGTCTTTGCTCGTTAGCAGGTAACGAGGAAAGTGGGAACATCTGAAGGGAAGGGTGGGTCTTGGTAGACCTGCGTGGCAGAGGATGCTGCCCACAGGTATAAAGCAAGCAGAGCCAGCTGGGTGCTCCGTACCTCCCTGAGCAGAAACACGCTGTTGTTGATGGCCAGAAGTCAACTCAGGGTGGGTTTGTGGCAAAATCTCATCATTTTACAAGCGAGGCATGTGAGATGTTTAATGGAGTTGCCAGTGGAGGTAAAAGGAACGTGGGGGTGGTGAGCCTGTGGAGCACGAGCATTAGTCTGGGTTGTGGGGACGAGGTGTGTGGTGTTGAGTAAACCTCAGCCCTTGGTGGCTGGTGTTAGTTTGGGCTGGGTGCTGGTTTTAGGGCGAAGGCAGCTCAATTTAAAATGTTGCAGTTGATTTAACCTGCATTTCTTCTGGGTGATTTCATGGGATTTTTGGTCTACAGGACTTTTGTACTGTGGTCTCTGTCATTTCGCTGGTGCTGCCGGTCCCCGTTCGTGAAACATGCCAAATCCTGCTGTGGGTAACCATACAGAAAACTCAAATTTTACTTCTTTTTTTTTAAGGGAGAATAAAGCCAAGAGGGTCTGACAGACTTTTGCAGAGCTTGGTCAAGGACCAGAACGTATCCAGTGTGCTGCAGAGCAGGCTTTTTTTTCTTCAGGATTTTACAATGTAAGGCAATTACAGAGCTAAACAACCTTCTTTAAGAAGATTATCATTCTGCCTCCGGTACAGACAGCCTTTTTGCAAGGGCATCCCGATCGGGCTGTGGCAGTTCTCTGGTGCATTGGGGCTGAACCAGGTTGTTAGCGTTGTTGCAGCGTTAATTGCTCCAAAAGCAAAAGGTGAATTTGAAGTTTTGTGGGTTGCAGAAGGTACTGGGTAGAGTGAAGCCCTTCATTTGGTGCCATCACATAGATGCAACAGAAGAATGTGTTTTTGCAGGAGCGGTTGGTGAAAATGGTTGGGTGTGCTGGATCCAAGGAGACACAGGCTCTTTGAGCTCTGCTGCTTTCTGGAAGCCGAAGTGAAAGTAAACCTCCATTGCTTGTATTGATTTTGCTAGCGTAGCCTGGATTTTAAAAAGAAAAGAAAAAAACAGGAAGGGTGGAGACTTGTCAAAATGAATTATTAAAAAAGTCATACTTCACATTTCCTTCCAGTTTGAGAAAGCAAAGCATGTCCTTTACTATAACTGCTTTTTTATCGTTCTTTTTGTTCCAAGGAAGCGTTTCCAACCAGTGGGCACGCAGTCCCCGCTTTGCGATAACTCGGCGAACATCAGCTTTCTGCCACAAATCTTCTGAGAACAGCCAGAATCAATAGAGGGGGTTTGTTTATTTTGATACAGCAAAGCAAGGGGGGAAGAAACAATCAGGCAGGTGAGGGGGAACAAGAGCTTCAGCAGATCTTGTTTGTATAGAGTTGTTGGGCTTGTTTTGAAAAAAAAAAAAAATGAAATGAAAGCACCGATCAGATTAGATTCAGATTTCCAGCACGGATTCTAAACGCACACGATGCTCGAGAGTGCAAAGAGCACCTTTCACATGCGGCTAAAAGGAAAGATTGTGCTGTTCTTGCTGGCGCTCCCCGGGGAATATTTGAATTATTATGCCCTGGCTGCCGTTCCCACCTGCCAGCTCCGTTACGCTGCGAGGTGGGGCTCCCATAAAGGTGGCCCCGGCTGAGCACACTGGAGAAAAAGAGGGGAGGGGGGGGCTGGAAACCTGGGGGACCTGCAACATCTGCTTTTCCCCAGGATGGTGACTACCTGTGCAAAACGCTGCTTGACATTTGCCCCCACTCGCTTGGTGCGGAGCAGCTGCCATGGCTTTATCGTGTGCTTTTTGCTTCCTGCGTGGTGCCGTGGCTTGCCCCACCGGGGAGCCCCCAAAGCCAGGACCCCTAATACTGCCTCTTGCAGAAGCCCCTATGCTGGTGGGAACCAGCTTGCGAGGAGGAGGCAGAGACCTCTGGAAGGCATGGAGCATCAGTCTGTTCTACGGTGTAATTAGAGCTGGCCAAATTAATCACAAGAAATAATTTTATCCCATGAATTTAGCTCTTTTTGTGTGTGTGTGTGAATTAATTGTGACCCCACTCAGGTTTCTGTGCTAGTGCTGGCTGCTCATCCATTCATAGTCCAATTATATATCAATTATAGTTGATAATTCCTCACCCAGCGGATAATTCAGAAACCGGCTGGGTCAGTGTTTATTTGCTGGGGGTGGGTGGGGTGGGGGTGGGGGCAGGGGTCCATTCCTCCTGGATTTATCATGTTTCTGTCCCCTGGCTGGAGGGATGGAGAAGCAAACAGCAGGCGCCGTCACCTGCCGATCAGGCTATCCATCAAAATATTCCAGCCAGCCGGTGGTGATGGAGAGCCAGTGTGTCTTCCCCGAACGTCGGGTGTCCGGGGGGCTGCTGACGTGCAGAATCTCTCCAAATCCCTTATGGTTATTAAAACGGGGGTTTGCTGGCTGTTCCTAGGTTGGAGCAAACTTTAAGCCTCTCGAGGTGCTTTTAGAAGAGCTGCCCCTTCACAAGTTGGTCTTTTTGCCCTTTGTTTTTAACGTTGAGCCGCAGAGCAGAGGAGCGCATACATTTCTTTTTCACTTGGGTACAGCAGAAATTATCACCAATTAAAGCGTATTTGACATGGTACGCACCAAACCGGCTCAGGCATGTTCTTCCTTGTTATCAGAGAGGTTTGTAGGAGAATTAAATTGGCTTGAGGGGTGGGAGAATGATTGCAGGGAGGGTCTGCACGCATTGCAACCTCGGAAGAAGGGTTAAAATCACCCAGATCTGGAGCGCTGGGGTGTTTGCCGGGGGGACGTGCAGCACCCCGGGGTCTGGAGCACTGGGCGCCCCCAAAAACCAGAGCTGCCCACGGAGTGCTGGCTCTAGCGCATCTCCCTTGCCTTGCCCCTCGCTTTAAAGGTTTATCCCACGCTGGGACCGGGGTGGGGGCCCGTGCGAAGCAGGAGGAAATCCAGGTTTTTGTTGGGCGCCTGTTTCAAAGAGACTTTGTAGATAGTGATCTTCCCTTCATCATGATGCTCGCAGAGATAGAAGGAGGGGGGGGGAAGGCAAGTAAACTTTGCTGTGCTGCGTTCCCAGGATGGCGGGGGAGGGCTGGGGGGTGGCACAAGGGGGTGCCTGCCTGGGCCGCCCCAGAATGGGGGTCCCCAGTCCCTGTATTGTGGAGCTGGTGAGCCAGCAGCTGCGGCTCGTGGTGGTCAGCAGCTTCCCAGCCCTGGGATTAGGGCATGTGGCTGGAGGTATTTAAGTGTCTAATGACACTAATAAACACCGGCTGGGATTTAGGAAGGTAGCAGTGTTCAAAGGGACTTTCTGTGGGATTTAGACACCTAACCGGCTTAGGTGCTTCTGAAAATCCCACTAAGCCCTCAAAGAACTGCTGAAAACGTACCCTGAAGCGCGGCATCAGTGTGTGCCCTCGTGCCTGACGCATGGCTTGTGGGAATGCGAACGGGGGGGATTCTCCTGGCTCCCCAAAATGAGCCCTGTGGTGCTGGTAAGGAATAAAACCGAGCCGCTTGCTCCACGCCTGCGAGCCTGTCCCTGCATCGCCCCGTCCTTAGCTTGAACAGCACCCAGGGGAGTGGCTGTATTCCCGATTTAAAACGATGGAGGCTTTTTCCCCTCGTACCACCCTTGGCACAGACGTTCCCATCTCTTCGCGGCCCCCTGCAGCATCCCTGTTTCTCCTGCCTTTTGGCTGAAGCGGGGTGGTTGCAAAAAAAGCTCAAACCAAGGAATTCTTGGGACAAGTTACAAAACCAGGATCATCGCCCGACTGTAGGGAGCGGGAGATGGGAGCGAAGCGCTCCGGGTCAGCGGAATGGTGCCAGAGATAATTGTAATTAGGGTAATGTCTTCAACTGAACTTGGAAGCGGAGTAAAGAGGGGAAAGGTTGAGCTGGGACTGGATGGCTGTGGGAATTGCTGGTGGGATTTGGGAGCTTCCCAGCTGTGGGTCAGCGGTTCTGCCTGACCCCCCAGCCTGGGTATGGGGCTGCCGGGGGCTCTGCCGCTGGGGGGGGGCGGGGAGCCCATGCTGGGTGCCTGTGGCACCTCGGGGGTGGCTTTTCCCTTGCCAGGACTCCGGGCAGGCACTGGAGTGGCTCTTTCTCACAGCAGCAGATAGTTCCTCGTGCGGGTTTGGAGGAGTTTCACATGGGGGGGGGGTGGTGTCCCAGAATGCAGCCAGGAAGCAGCAGAAAAAAATCAAATTAAACATTGTGGGGGGAGAGAGAGAAAAAACCAAAACAGATGCCCTTTGAGTGTGCTGGGGCTGAGTGATGGTGCTTTGCAACCTGGCTGCTCCGTTCCTAGCTGGTTTCTTCCCGTGTGTATCCAGAGCAGCCTCTGCTTTCAGGTTGGGGATGCATCTCAGTTTACTTGGCTCCTGTAGACTCATCTCGAGGGGAGCAGCAGTGGGTTCTGACGCAGGGGCTGCGATCCTTCAGCGATTCCCAGGCGGATTGCAGCGGGGAGCCGCTCTGCCCGAGGGCTGGGAGCATCGCTGTGCTGGCAAGGCTTGGCTGGCCTGCAGGAGCTTGCTGGGTCAGGGGAAAAAGAAAATAAGTCAAACAAGCCCTTTCCTCTCTCTTTTTTCATAAAGGAAGCGCATTTGATATGCCGATCACCAAGGGGAGAAAAAAGAAGAAAAAAAAGTAATCCTATGGAACCACAGACGTGTGTTTGGGGCATTTTAAGGGAGTTTTGTTGAAATGTGTCCTGGGCTAATGAACTGGCCGTGAGCTGAGAACCCCCCGTTGTACCCAGTGCTGGTGCTGCAGCCGGGCTGAGCTGGGGGCACCCGGGTTGGGGCTGGGGTTTGGGGCAGGGGGCTTGTTCTGGTCTCTGTCCGTGATCCAACAGTGCTTTTCAACCGTGCCCTGGTGCAGCTCAGTTCCCCCCTTACTCCTGCCATGTGTTATCCTAGGTCAGAAGAGGGGCTGGGATACTGTCGGCAGTGGTGGCTGGGGCGAAACCCCTGTCCTGGTGTGAAGCTGGTGGGATGCCCTTTGTGGGTAGGATTTATGCCGGTGGGACTGATCAAGGTGGCTTCTTACCTGCTGCAAAACTTCGGGCACAGTTGCTTTATCTCACGGCAGATGAAATACTCGGTTCAAACACGTTTGGCAAACAAATGAGCAAGGCAGAAATATAGATTGTGTTTGCTCATGGTAATGCAGTTGCCAAAGAATGTATAAACCACTGTTCACTGGGAGGGAAATTCTGCTTTCATGTGAGATGTTTGCGCTGAAAAGGCCGGGATCGCAGCTGTTCTGAGGCACTGCTTCTTGGTCAGCATTTTGGTGCAATTTTTTGGGGCTGGGGGGTCAACGCTGCTGTGCTGAAGGACAGCCCGCATCAGCCAAGCCCTTGCTGGTGCTGCCCCATGGTGAGACCCTCGGGAATTTGGCAGGTCGTGGGGCATGCCGGGGGTCTGCTGTGTGGACAGAGATCAGGTCTGTGCTTGTGTCTGCAAGTGGTCTGGCTGCTCTGGGGGGAACTGCTGGGCTGCACCTGGGAGGATGGTTTCTGGAGCCGAATCCAGTTGAACGGCACATTCCCCCGCCCCTGCGTCCTCCTGGGGGGCTTGTTATTCCTGGGGTGTTGAGTGATGTCTTGAGCATCACAGGGGTCCTGCCCCTGCGGAGCGGTGCCGCCTGGCCGAGGGTGGGTTTGGCCCCAGGCACTGTCTGGGGGAGGGGCAGTCAGGGCAATGTATGTGTTTCTATATGCCATAAGGTGTAGTGGTCGTTCTGGGGTCAGTGGTCCAGCCCCGGCAACACGTCGCCTGGCGCTGAGCATCCCCGCTGCCCTGCAGCTCCCTGAACCCGCTGGGGACCAGTCTGCAGGTTTCCAGTTGGAAACGGGGTTTGGCTTTGAAGTCCCTGTTTGCAGCTTTGGGGATAGTTAAGAGGAGAATGGGGGGACAGGGAGATGATTGAGAATATTCACGTGTGGAATTACCTCTTGCAAACATGAAATTTTTGGAGTGTGCTGGCTTCCCCCCCCATTTTGGGTGTTAATTTAAAACATGCTTTTGCTTTGGAATGAAACAATTTAAAATAGAGAGGACTTTGTGTTTAAGAGTACGTTAGACTGCATTAAATTATTCTTAGGAGCTGCTGCAGAAGATGGAGAGGGTCTGGGAAGCACAGGCTCCGTGGGGCAGCGCTTGCATCACAGGATCCATGGGGGCTAGTGGAAACGTGTGAGCTGGGGGTAGTGATGTGCGTCCTGAAGCAGGCGGTGAAATCCCACGTGACTGAGTCAGTGTTACACGGGGTGTATGCCCTCGTATGAAATCCCCCACGGCACGGTGGAGGTGCACATCTCCGCATCCCCGCGGTGGAGGTGCACATCATCACGCCGGTGGCCTGTGTTTCTCCCTGAATGGATTAAAAAGCTTTGCTGAAGCTGCTGTTAAGGGAGCGAGAAGTGATTTTCTTCCAGAAGTTGGGCGACACAAGGAATTTGCAGTCCCTGGGGGGCCTGAGCATCCCCTTGGTCGTCGTGGCAGCCTCCTTTGTCCCTCCCTTGCTGTGTATTGCTGAGTTCAGAAGGGCTGACGTTATTAAAATGGTGTGCCGAGGAGAATTTAGCCTCTCGTGCCAGTTGTCCTAACGACACTTCAGCGATGGGTATGGAAGTTAACGGGCTTTGTGGCAACTACACAGGCAGGGCAGTGCTGCATGGTAACGGGTGGGATTCGGGCTGGAAGCAGGGTGATTCCCTGGGTTTTTGTTAATGTGCAGCTGCTCGGTGAGATATTTTGGCAGGCAGTGCAGAGCTGTCCATCTCGGCCACTCTGCCGCTGGCTTCCAGTGCTGCCTGTGTGCTCGCTGGGAGCGATACCTGCGCTGACAGGGATGCTGTCGGCGCGGAGGGCTCAGCATCTGCTTTATCTTCCTGTTGTTTGTTTCCCAAAATAAACTTGGATATTGGAAAAATTGGGCTTTTAATTCATATTTGTGTGCCAATATACCCTGAGGCTGTTCAGAGCCGTGGCATCATTACATACTTACCTTTTCGACCAAAAAAACAGGATTGTATTTATGTTAGGATGATATTCTTGAAAAAGGCAGTTGCAGGCCCTGCTGGAAAGCTCTTTTCTCTCTGAAAATGTGTCTTGTGTTGGTGCCAATGAGTCCCTGGGAGTGTGGTGCTTTGCTGCCTGCCACAGCTTTGCAGTGCCTCTGTGTCCGACCTGTACCTCTCCCCAAAATCCCGGCAGCAGGTGAAAGAAACTCCTTATGTTTCTCTATATTTATATATAATATCTCCTATATTTGGACTCCTGTGGGGTTTCTTAAGCTGGTTTCATGGTTTTGCAGGGCTGGGGCTGAATCAGGGCTGGTTGCTGCTGACCGTGCATTTAATGGTTGTACAGAGTGTGTTATATCCCGCCGTATTGCCTATGGATTTCTCTGGCCCTCCTTCCCTCTGTGTTCGTGCCTGGTGCCGCCGGCACAATCAAAACTCATTATTTTCCCCACATGGCTCTTTTGATCTGTTTTTCCTCTCTTCCTCTGCTGTGATGGCAGAGCAGAGACCATGAGAAGTGGCTGGAGTAGATGCTGGTTGTCTGGTTCTCGGGTCATGGCAGCCCTTAAAATATGGATAATCCCCCCCAAGGGCTCCCCTTTTCCTCCCCGAAACACAGTTTGGGGAGAGACTCCTGCATGTAAATCCACCTGTGCTACTCTTACGGGGTATTGAAGGCTTACAGATGCCCTTGAAGCTATAGCTGGGAGCTGGGGGTGTCAGTTGACCTCAAATAACACCAGCCCCTAAGGAGAGCGGAAAGGAACCCACTCCCAAAGAGATGCAATTTCCAGGGAAAAGCTGGCTTTGGGACAAACCCCGCGCTCCTGCAGCCTGGCTTCGTCCCTTTCAGAGCTGGAGCGCTTTGTGTGGTGCTGGCCCTTTCGCAGCCAGGCTTAAGGAAACAAATTGCTCCAGGTAGCTGGAGCCTAGATCTAAAAAGAAAGAAGTATCAAAATTAAAATTCAAAATCTTTCATCAATTTGCGGATCATTTTGCAGCAGCAGAGCAGTCGCGGTTGCAATTCCCAGGGGCGACGTAACTGAAATAACTGCGCTGAGCATCGCAGATAACATCCAGCCCTACCCTATTTATAGCTGGGAAGGCGGAGGAGAGCTGCTTGTGGACTCGTTATCTCCGGAGATGCTCCTTGTGATGCCGTAAAGCTGAACTCTGCTCTCCAAGGGTTCTCCGGCGGGGGGGGGGCAGCCTGCGTTTCCAGCCCTCCCTGGGATCGCAGCCCCCGCGCTAGGGAGGTGCCAGTGGGCTGCTCTCTGGCCAGCAGCTCAGGGGTTTCCAGTGGGGAAGGGGATTTAAGACTTTTTAACTTTGCTGGTTGGCTGGTATGGCTTATCAGTGCTTTTCCCCATGTAAGAAACCACCGTCACAGGACACCCAGTTTCCAGGTGTCTGTTCCCAGAGCTCCCAGTGTGCCGATCCTGCTGGGTTGCTGTTTTTTTCTCTGGTTTTTCTCTGCAGTGCTTAGGGCTGCCTGCACCAGGGAAAAGCTGCCCTCGCTGAACTTCCCTGGAGCCCTGCTTTCCTTCCCCAGCCGGAGCTGGATCAAATAGCATCTCTGCCACGCTTTGGAGATAAGGTTGAGCAAACCTGCCGCTATCTCGGTTTTAATTTTTATTTGCAAATAGCGTCGAGCCAATGCCTCTCTGTGCAGATCACCCCTCTTATCAGGGGGATTATAACGGGCTCACTAAACAATATAATCCCTGCGTAACCCCCAGCAGCCTTTCAGGAGGATTTTGCAAGTGGCTGAAGAACAGAGTAAAATCTCTGGCTCACGTGTTTAAAAAAAAATAATAATAATCATACTGTGTGTGTATAAATACCAGGGACTGTATTTGGGGTTGTTTCCTCTTAAATGGTCCATCGGCGGCTCCTGCACATGTGCAGGCTGACTTAGGGGTGTAGGACGGTGGGTGCCTTTGGGACTCGAGGTGCCAGAAGCATTTGCTCCTGGGGCAGTGCTGCAGGATGCGGTTTCCAGAGCCTTTCTAGGCTGTGGGACCTGCTGCGGATGCTCTCTGGGGCTCTTCATCTGCATCACTGTGCCCCAGCCCCTGGGGCGAGCCTGCTCCGTGCTTTGCTCCGGCAGCCTAGGGGATGATTTTGTTTCCAAAGCTGCTTTTTTTTGTTTGCTTTTTAACTTTGGAAGCTCAGTGCAGAGTTTGCCAACAGTTTCCCTTTTGCTTGTGGAGCTGCTGGATGAGGCTGGTGATGGAGGGGTTTAGGTTTCCTCGCTGACCGTTCACATCCCCGATAAAAGGAGATGGAGAACAGCACCACATGGCCGCGTGTTGCACAGTTTGATCCTTGTCCCAGGAACCAGCGGGGATTATCAGTTGTCTTTGCACTTTGAACATTAATAGCATTAACTACGGCACGGTCACGTTCTTCTACAAGCCCATCTGAAGTTGCCTTTGTAACACAGACACCACTTGGGCTGCGTTGTTCTCCTCCCTCGCCTGCAGAAACTGCAACCAGAATTAAGAGACAGATTTTGAAGGTTAAAACTTCCCAGATTGTTTCCCTCTCAGTTGTCATTTTGGGACGGTTTTGTTTTCTTTCAGATTGCATCAAATATTTGTAATCCTGCGGGGACTGTGGTGCGAGGGTGAATCTTGCTCAAAAAAAATAAAGGGCTTTTTTTTAAAAAAAAAAACAATCATTTCTGCAGTGTCGCTGGGGGGGATTGGTGAAAAGAGCAGTTCCTTCCGCAGCTGAAGTTGGCAAAGGCTGGGGCTGTGCTCCACAGTACCTCTTCTAATGCCTCTTAATTGGGTATTTGAAGCATTGCCTGAGACTCTTATATTTAGCAATATTAAACTGTCAGATGGAGACCCTTTCACCCAGCCTCATTCTTGAAGATTTTTTTTTCCCCCACCTTCTGGTCTCGCCCACAGCCCCTGGGAGAGGGGAATTGGCCAGCATCCTCTCCCAGTGCACATAAGGCACAAACCAGCTGAAATATTAAAAACCTCACTGCCTCGCTAGGGGAAAAAGTATTTTTGAACAATTCTGAGTCTTTGAAATCTCCTGGGTGTGCTCTGCGTGTTGTGTGTGAGGGGTGGGGGATGTCCGGGGTGTGAATGACCAGTTATTTCTTTAATTTTTCCAGTTTTCCCAGGGGCAAGCGTGCCCCTGACCCCCGGGGACTGCTCAGGCTCCGAGTCATCCACAGAAAGTCGTATTTACCGTGCTGGGGGGCTGGGGCGCAGTGACCTCACCCACGGGTCTGACCGGGCTGAATCCTGGCTCGCTGGTGCTGTTGTTGTGCCAGGTCACTGCGGACCCTGGTACCTGTCGCTGCCCGCAGCCTGGCTCTCCCTGCAGTGCCCCTTATTTCGTGCCCACCCCCGGTACCCGCTGCACCCGGAGCTGAGCATCCTTTTCCCATGCGCTGTTGCTTGCACCAGGTTAGATACATTGCGTTTGCTTGTGGCTTTCCCCGCCCCCCCCCCCTCCCCCTTCTCCGAATCCCTAAGTCACTTTGGTTGTGTTTTTGTTATTACTGGCCTGTACGGTACAGCAATATTTTCAGTACAACAATATTTTTCCTGGGGCAGTGCCCAGTGCTGGGCACGGCTCGGGAGAGGTCCTGTGAGGGCAGTGTAGGAAAGGTGCACGGCACCGAAGCCTTTATACGAATGAATAGCAGGAAACAAAATCCTTTTTGTGCTGCTCAAGTAAGGCATTGAAAAGCCATGCCGGAATTACTATTCTTGATCGCATTTAGTTTGGAGTTAATATGATTGCTTCTTGGGTACCTGTCTCCTAGGGTCATTTATTATGGTTTTCATCCTCTGGCTGTTGGAAAGTCGTGGTCCAGATTATGAGGAGTGCGCGGGGGAAGGGTTCCTTCTGTTGGCTTTGCCACCTGCGCCGTACGCGGTGGGGGAAATGCAGGGAGGGTCAGGAACGTGTATTTATGAGCTGAAAGCCAAGATTTTCATGAGTCTGAATTAAAAACCTGATGTTTGGGAGGGGTGGAAAAAGCAAAGAAGCAACTGAGCCCAGTAATCACCGTGAGACTTGTGATGAAGTAGTGAAAACTGGCCACTCCTGTTGCTGCTCCAGACTCTCTGCCCTCTTTTCCTTTTACTCCCTGCACAAAGTCCTGTTCCCCTCCTCTTTCCCGCTGGCCCTCACTCTTCCCTGGCGTTTGCTGTGCCCCAGTGCTGATGCTGGGAATACCAAGGCTGTCACCTCGTGCCGGGGTCCCTCCCCGTGGCAGTGTCACCATCCCCTGGCCGCCATCCTGTGCAAGGGCAGCAGGGCTGTTAAAACAGATGGGGCATCCCGGGTTTTGCACGTCCACCCTGTAACCTTACCACAGCACTGGGTGCCTCCCAGGGAGCTTTGAAAAAGGCATTTAATGCAATTTAAAAGCTCAAAGCCATGCTTCAGCAGCCTTTTTCCCACCACGGTGCAGCGGGTCTGCCAGGAGCAGGTGTAAATGCCGTATGTGCTCAGAGCTTGATGTCCTCGGCTGCTCCGTGCTCACCTGGAGCTTTGCTGCCAGAGGAATTGCAGTGCTCAGCCTCCCCGGGCTTTCAGCGTGTCCCAGGAAAAACTTCCCAGAGCATGGCTTCCTCCA
The DNA here is from genome assembly GCF_023638135.1 of Falco biarmicus. Classification (NCBI taxonomy): domain Eukaryota; kingdom Metazoa; phylum Chordata; class Aves; order Falconiformes; family Falconidae; genus Falco; species Falco biarmicus. The sequence goes on along the minus strand of NC_079290.1, from coordinate 111,162,894 downwards.
GAAAGTGTCCCCAATTTGCTTCATCTGTTTGGAAACAAAAACTACGAGGTTTTTTCCCCTCTGCTTGGCTGGGTGGCTGTGCTTCCTCGCGCGCCTGCCTTCTCCGGGATGCAGTTTTCCACCCCAGCAAGAGTGCTCAGGGGCACCGACACAGCTCATTCCATGGGGATCCAGCTCTGGACTCCATCCCCCATGTCCTCAGCCTGATGCTGCTGGAGCCTGGGCTTTTCCTTTTGGCTTTGGCATGTATCTTCTGTGGCTTCTGATGCTCCCTTTTGGGTTTTTCTTCTTTTTTTTTTTATTTTTTTTTTTTTTTAAGATTTTGATTTGATTTTTCCTAGCCCTAGGTTTGCCTGGTGCGACGCACTGATAACTTTGTGAGCGCGGCTGCCTGCCAGCTCCGAGCACTGCAGCGTGAGCTAAGATTAATAAAAGGCTGTCGCTTTTATTAACTTTGCAACCTTGTGCGTTCTTTAATTCCGGGCAGGCACCAAGTGCAGGCCTCCAAGCTTTCAGTGGCTTTTTCTGTCTTTGTGCATATAAAATAGATGCGTAGCGTCACACCACCCATCGCAATGCTGCTGTCGGACAGTGCTGCAGGTATTTCAGAAAAAAGCAGGTTTTTGGTGGCGGTTGGCATTTGCCTCCCCATTTCCAGCCTGCCGGTACTGATTTGGAGTCAGTTTGGGTTTTTTATGGGGCAGGGGTATATTTGTTTCATTGCAGTTAGGTGTGCTGTGATACTTAGCTGGTGGTAAAGTTTGGGGGGAAAAAAGGGTTGAACACCTTCAGGTGTTTGATACTTTTTTTTGTTTTTTCTCTGATGCTTCCTGACGGGGAAAAGACAAACTTTGCTGTGAAGGAAGCTTTAATAAACGTAGTTTGTAAGTTTGCTAAGTGGTGCGTAAATAAAATGTGTGTCCTTCACTGCTTAGACAGTTGGAAAGACCTTCAGGTTGGGGTTGTTTTTTTAATTTTAAAAAATTATTTTATATATATATATTTTATTAAAATATTTTAAAAAGGAGGGGAAAAAAGTATTTGGAAACGGCTCTGAGTCACTTATGGTGCTGGGCTGCTGGGGAGCATCCCACTTACATGAGCTCAGCTTGCACTAGCCTGTTAATTCTTCATTAGCCCTTACACATCAGGATGGGGACAGTTTTCCTGCTGTGGACTGGTGACTTGCCATTAAACTGGGCTGGTTTGGTGGGAGGTAGCCGCTCGGCGCTGCCCTGCACCGTGCTATCCATCCCTTTGCTGCAGTGCAGTTATTTTTATCTATTATATATTGTTCTCGGTAGAATTATTCTGCCCCCAGCCTGTAGATAAGGGCTGTTACTAAATGAATTTAAGCTCTTCCTTGAAGGTTAAATTGCTGCCTTGCAAGTTGGCGAGTGAGGCAGGGAGACGTGTGCTCTCCATCCCCTCTGCAGAACGCACGTGCGCTCCAGCCCTGACCTGGCAGTTTTGTGGAGCGTTAACCTGAAAAAGGCAAATATTGAACTGAAATGCTGCGTTTGGTCCCCTGAACTGGTGGCAGCTCTTCCTGAGCTATTTCTTCTTAAGATGCCCACCCAGATTTCAGCTCTCAGGTGGGATCCTGCAGCCCCTGAGGCAGTGGCACAGGGATTTTTAAGTCATGGATTTGGGAAGGCTTCTCGTAGGCACCCTGAGGAGTGTTCCTGTAGGATGCCAGTTACAACGGGTGGATGTAGCATTTTTTGATGCTCCTCAAAATCGGAACAGCAGCTTGTAACCCCCCTCGGAGCAGCACAGGTGTGTAATTTTGGCAAAAAATCAGCCGGTTCTTGGTAGCACTGTCATGGTGATGCTGGTCCTGCAGACTGGATGAAGCCCAGCTCTGGTGTTGGCATCTTCTGTGGGTGTGAAATATGCAACTAATGGCAGCAGTACGGCCGAGGCAGCTGCTGCTGGTCTTGTCCTGAGGCTTCCCTCCCCAGGGTTTGGTGTGGATGGATTAGGGTGGAAAAATCTGTAGGAAAACGCAGAGAAAATGTAACTGTTGGCTGCTCAGACCCGAGGTTAACTTTTCAGTTGGCGACCAAAACAACAGTATATTTAGCACTGGCTGTGCTGACGAGGAGCAGGCTGGCGATGGGATGCTGCTGTGGGATGCATCGGCTGGGAAATATTAGGGCTTATGTCCCTGGAGGCTTCCCCTCCAGTCCTGGAGTTGTTTCTCCGTTCTTATTTTTAACTTTTTAGAAGGGGTGGGTCACTTCAATGAACCCAACAGGGTGGCTCCATGCACCTCCCAGCATCCGCGTGAGCCTCCCTGGCTCCGGCCGCGGCTCCAGCATGCTGGGTGGCTGCGGGGGTCCCTGCCCGGCCAGGGGTCCCTCCCCAGCCGAGCATCCCTGCCCGGCCAAGCATCGCGTGAGGCGGTGGCTTTCCTGCAGGTCCCTTTGTCGGTGGGCCATGTCTGTTAATAAACACGGCTGCCGCAGGTTTTTAGAAGCTGTTAGCATGAACCATTAACTCTTCCTTTTAATTATTCAGGTTGCCTCTTTTAAATTTCTTTTTTAAGTGGAGCTAATAGGCTTTGCAGAGGAGGCTTCCAACCACAGCATTTCCTCCCCGGAGGAGCTCTGTTTGTGCCTCGCCAGCTAATCTCTTTTCTTCATTATCCCTTATCTTCCTCTAGCTGATTAATTGCTTTCAATTGATTTATAAATATTCTGTTGATACATGCAGCGGATGGGAGGGGAGCGGGATGCGTCCGGGCGCATGGGGTCATTGATCCGTGCAGCTCTCCCCGGCTTTCCTAACCTGCCTTGCAAAGCTGAGCGATTTTCAGCCAGGCTTTATTCACTTTTTTTTTTTTTTTCCCCCCTTGCAATTCCTGCAAGCAACCAAAAATCGTGCTTGGAGCATCGTTTGGAGCCTATGCAGACGAGCAAGCCCTGTTGCTTTTCGTGGCCCTGGTTGAACAGCGGTCGGGAGGCCGGGCACGGCTCGGTGGGCTGTGCGCTGTGCCCGCTTTGCGAGTTGGAAGGAAGGTGCCAACGTGCAGCACGTTGCCAGCTCTGTCGGTGCATCGCAAGCCAGCCCTACCGGGGGCTGCACCGCCAGCCAGCAAGGGAGGGGGCTCTGCCCCGCTCTGCTGAGACCCCCCTGCAGCGCCGCCTCCAGCTTGGGGGTCCCCAGCATAAGGAGGTACCGGGAGGTGCCCCAAGGCCCCCCCGGCGCCGTCTCTCCCCCAGGCTGAGCAGCCCCAGCCCCCTCAGCCTGGCTCCGCAGCAGGGGGGCTCCAGCCCCCGGTCACTGTGTGGCCGCCCCTGGCCCCGCTCCAGCAGCTCCGTGTCCTTCTCATACTGGGGACCACGAGGGCACGTGGTGACAGGGCAAGACCGGAACGGCTTTAAGCTGAAAGAGGGGAGACTGAGGTTGGATCTTGGGAAGAAACTGCTCCCGGTGAGGGCGGCGAGGCGCCGGCACAGGCTGCCCAGAGCAGCTGTGGGTGCCCCATCCCTGGCAGTGCCCAAGGCCAGGCTGGACGGGGCTGGGAGCAGCCGGGGCTGGGGGGAGGGGTCCCTGCCCACGGCAGGGGCTGCAGCTGGGTGCTCTGTGCGGTCCCTTCCCACCCAAACCCTTCCACAGTTCAGTCCCAAGCCTGTGTCATGACACCGTGCCTGGCCCCGGGACTGTCGGTGGGTGCCATGTTCTTACCATGTGGGGCTGCTGGAGGGGACGTGAGCTGGGGGGGGGGGGGGGGTCCCAGCCCATCCCCCCTCTGTGCAAACCCAGCCTCGTGCCCGGTGAGCAGCAGGTTTGGGCCATAAAGAAACGGAGTCTGGGTAAGCTCTGTTCGTTTTGATAAATGCAGCAGGTTGTGTGGGCAGCAGGTGTCATGAAAAGATGTTTTCTGCACTGAATTCCCTAATACACATTTATATCTTGCTGGAGTGTTAATGAAGAGGGATCACTGGAATTGCTTATTTGAAACTCTGGAAGCTAAAGGGCAGCTTCAAAAAATAAAAATAATAAAAAAATAAAGGCACTAACATCTGGTTAGCACAGATAGTGTCCGGATTTGGCACTGAGCTGCTCCCTCCAGCCCCAGCGAACTCGTGCATGTCGTTGAGGATGCAAAGTGAGCTTTAGAAATGGGGGCGCATTTTTATGTACAGATAAATTATTAACTTTTCCTGGTAGGCTTCTTTTTTTTCCCTGTTATTTCTCTGCATGCAGCCCATTCCCTGGCAGTGCCCCCGCGGTCCCTGCACAGCTGGGCTGAGCTGGGTGGCTCTGGGGACGTGGTGGCCCACGGTGGCCCTGCGGTGACGTGGCTGGCTGTGCAGCGGGTGGGACGTGGCATCGCAAACCTCGACAAGGGAACATTTCCCGAAGTCTGAGACCTGCCACGCAGCGCTGGGTTTTGTTGCTGTTTGGTTTATTACTGTTTTGATTCATTATTCTCCTCTTTCACCATAAAGTGGCTGGCGGCACAGGCACAACCCCTATGTATAGCGACTTAATTACATGTTGCTAATGAGAGATGGGCGATCGAGCGGGCTGCCATAGCAGCCCAGGCTGCTGCTTTATCGTGTATTTGCAGGAGTTTTGTAATTTCTTTGTCATCATATATGGTAATATATTCGCTGCAGCATGACATAGAACGAGGTTCAATGAATAATGTAAAACTCAACACTGAATCTATATCAGATCGGCGTTTCCCCCCAGCGTTGTTTTAAAAAGGACAATATTGATTCTGGTGGGGTTCAGCGCTGTCGGGGAGCCCACATTTCGCTGGTCGATGCCCACGCCGGGTAGCCACCCATGCCCTGTCCCCTCCACGGCTGCGGGTGTCCCTCGCCTCCCCGCACGCTCGTTAGCGCTGACGAAGCCGGGAGGGTGGGAAGGCGGCGGCATCGCTGCTGGATGCAGGCAGCGAGCAGCAGGCTGCCTGCCAAGGGCACGGCACTGGTGGGCGCCTGGCCCCCCAGGGGTGTGGGTCCCAGCTGGCGAGGCGCTCGGCAGTGGGGGCTCAGGGGCTGGGGGCTTCCCTCCCCTGCCAGCCGCTCTTCAAGGCAGAGCTGCTCATCACCCGAGAAGCAGCAGGGCAGGTTGCGCTGGGGTTTAGGTACCAGCTGAAACAACCCTCCCCAGTATACCTATTTCCCGCCCCCCCCCCCCCCCTTTACTGTCTTTGAATGCTAATTGGGATGGGTAATTTTTGTTTGTTTTCCTCCTCCTTTTTTGTTTGTTTTGTTTTTTTTTTTAAACCAAATTCCCCCAATTCTGATCCATATCTTATTCTTTTTGCAGGCCATTATCTTAGTCTCATTACAGCCTTTTTAGCATTTGAATAAAAATATTGTAAGGAGCCCAGAAGTTGTTAGGCATACAATGTCTGTGGTGATAACCATAATTCTCCTGATAAAATAACAAACACAGTAGAAATAACTCGGGCAACTGTACCAAACGAGCTTGCAGCTGGGAGCACAGGAACCGGCATGATGGTGTTTGCCCTCTACTTGCTGCTTTTTTGCCTCTCTACGTTGCAAACAGCTTTTGCAGTGCTATTCGAAAGAAGGAGAAAGTCACTGTGTACGTCACTGGGTAGGGACATAAAAAAATTTGTTAAATCCCTGTGGATTTTTCTCTCCGTTGAGGCTTTAATTAATCATGGCAAAAACTCTGGGCAATGCATGTGCGATTTTCAGGAGCTTAAAGTACTCCGGCAGCGCTGGAGGAGGAGGAGATGCCAAGTTCCTGAATGAAAATTACTCTTACCTCCTCTGGTTTTGGAGCCAGATCTACGTTAATTAATCCTCTGCCTCACACGTTACGTTTTGCAGCCTCGCCTCTGTCGGGTTTTGAACTCGCTAAAAGCAGACAGAGGCTTCCCAAAGCGCCGCGAAGCTCCCAGCCGCGCGCGCTTCTCGGTGACAGTGCCAATTTGTCACAAGTGAAGTGTTTGACAAAAACGTGTCATTTCTGAGAAAAGTTTTTCCTTGAAAGGAAAACCGGGGGGAAAAAAGAAATCAGCTCTGTTTCGAAATGTCTCCTTTATTTGGTTTTTGGGGGTTTTTTTTCTTTCTTTTTGCGAGATGTGAGGATGGAGAAGGGGGTTTCCACGGTGCAGTGGAAATGTTTTGGCAAGTTTTTCTGGAAGCAGGCGGCATTTTGCTGCAGGAGGATTTGTAGAGGGTCTGTTCCTCTGTTCCAGTCGGTGGGTGGGTGGTTTTTGTGGACAGCACTGTTCTTCGGGTCAGATGGAGCTCTGCAAGGACCAGCTCCTGTCCAAAGGTATGGAAACGCATTGCTGGCTTTCTGCAGAGGTACTTCTCACCGCGCTTGCATTAGTCAGCAGTCACCGCAGGTGCCTGTGCCTTCAGGGTAGTACATACATCCACATCTATATGGTCAAGCTGCATTTAATGCACCACCAATTGCCATTAAGTGTTCTGGTGAGAACGGTACCTTGAGTGGCGATGCTGAAGCTGAAGTGCTTTTGGAGTCCGCTGTGACTCCCTGTTGCCAGTCTGTAGTGGTCCCTGCCCTTGCAGGGGATAGTTGGGATCCTCAGCCTCACCTTGAAGGAGGTGGGTGGGTTTGGTGGTGACCACCCATAGCCAGCTTACTCCAGAGCCATAACCCTGGTGGGACCGGGAAGCTGGAGATGGTGCCTGATGCAGGTTTGTCCTCTGGTGGAGCTGCCTGGTTTGGATCAGCCCCCGCGTGCCACATCTGCAGGGACCTTCTGAGCCAGGCTTGGGTGGGAATGGCCCCCCTGCCCCTCAGGAGGGGCTTGGCTGGGGGGGTTGAAGGAGGCAGGTAGCTCCCTGCCAGGCTTTGCGATGAAGGGACAGACCCGTTCACACCAACATCCAGCGCCTGTCCCCTTGCCGGCACAGGCAGCAGCTGGGAGCCGCGGGAAGTGACTCAATGGACAAAAATACCCCCGGCCTCAGCTTCTTCCCGGCATGGGGCTGGCGTCCCCTCCCCGCCGCGCTCCCACCATCGCCCGGCCCTGGCCACGCAGTAACGGGCTGCTCCAAAGCAAGGGCAGGACCCCAGAGCCCAACCCCAATGGAAGCGCTGCCCAGCCCGGCTGCACCATGCAAACCTGGGCAAGGTGTGCACTGCCTTCTAGTTAACCAGCACCCTTTTCCCATGCGCCTTCCAAAGGGGTTTTTAATCCAATAGGAAGGGGTAGGAGCATCCCTGCTGGGCTGAAGAGCAGCGGTGCTGCCCCATCTCAGCACATCTCACTGCATGCGTGTGCTGGGGATGAGGATGGGCACTGCTGGTGCTGTGGGCGTGCGTAGCGCTGCTTGGCGCGCCATTAGTCAGCAGGAGCAAGGATGCGAGCCCAGCCCAGTCTTCCCGCTCGCTCAGCGGGTGGGGGGAGGCTCCAAGGAGCTGCTTTTGGGGAGCTCAGGGCTTGTGCAATGCCCGTGACACAGGGAGCCTCCTCCCTAGGTTTGGTGTGGGGCCACGGCTGCTCTGCCCCTTCCCGTGCCGCGGCACATCGCACCGAGAGGCGCACGCTCACCTTTGTGCCATGCTTGTTTGCAAAGCAGAGGTAAACCAGCCGGTGCTCCCCAACCCGGTGGCATTGCCTCGCTTGCCTGGGGTTGCTCCAGCCAGCGCGGCGTCCCTGCTGCACCGGGAGCTGAGTCGGCACAGGCGGGCGCGCTCCGACTTGATCCCCGGGGAGGGGAGTTGTGCAAACAGGGAGCGATGGGAGGTGACGCAGCAGCTAAGAGCTGAGCTTCCGTGGGCATGGAGGAGGTTGGTGATGGTAGGGGTTGGGGTGATCAGGGGGCATCACACGCCCTGGCAGTGACGCTGCGGGCGGTGCCATGGCATGCACCAGGCTGCCGGCAACGCGAGCCCTGCCAGTGCCAGCCTGTTGCATGCACTGGAGTTTATTGCAATGAAAAGCAAAGCTTGTTGCAAAACAAACCTGACTCCCTTCCTAAGCTGCTGGGGAGGAAGCAGCAGGGCAGGAGTGGGGCAATGCCCGGCAGTGGGGCGGGGGGTGGCAAGGTGGGCAGGGGCCTGGTTTATTGACCCAGGCTCGCTTGGGTGTACGAGATGGCCACGGCTGTGCCTCTTCCCAGCCAGGGATGGCTCACTTCTGCGGTTACGTTGCCACCAGCTTCCCAAGAGTGTAAGAGCCCATGCGCACCAGGCGTGCCTCAGTTTCCCCATGCCGAAGATGCCGCTGCTGTAGGGTGGGGGCGCTGGGTTTGCAGTGGCTGGCCGAGGCTTCGCGTGCCAGGCGATGTTGGAGAGTGGAGCACGGTGATTTTCTGTCTCAGGACTGTGTTCTCTGAGTTTTGGGCAGCTCTTGCCCTCCTGGGCAGAGCGAGAGGTGCGTGCAGGCAGCGTGCTGGGAGCTGCCCGCAAAGCATCCCTGGGCCGGCAGCTGGGCAGTGTTCATCTGATGAGGGTAGCAGTGGAGAGACGGGCACAAATCCATAAACCCGAAGTGCTTCTGTGCGGTTCCTCATCTCCTTGGTGGGGTAAATAAATTTAAAAAGTGGGTCTGCTGCGGAGGGCTTGGAAAGAGGCAGCCCAGGCAGCTGGGTGAAGGCAGGTAATGGGGCGGTGTGTGCCATAGGGAGCCAAAAAGCGACGCGAGTCTGGTGGGTTTTGGAGGGTTTGGGATTGCCGGTGTGTCTTTATGCAGTTTTTATTATAGAAAAATAAATGGCCCCTATTTTCTCACTGGGTTTTGTGGTGTCCCTGCTCGCCCCACCCCACCAGCTCCCCACCTCTGCCCTTCCTCGCCGTGGGTCCAGCCTTGGCGGCTTGCGGCGATGCTCCTGCAGTGGTGGGTGCTGTGCAGTCGCCACCCGCCTGCACAAAATAAATCACAACAGCGCTGCAAGAACAAGCGCCGCGTCCGTTCCCCTTGCAAGGAAGAGCCTGCCGTGTGCCGGAGGCAGGGCTGCTCCGCAGCGCGTTACCTTGTGCCTCAGTTTCCCCACCGCGCTGCCGGTGGTGGGCCAGTACCGCAAAGAGAGCGGCGCCGTTCCCGGCTCGGTGGGTGGCAGCAGGAGCGATGGCCGGCGCCGGGAATCATTTCCGCCACCGGGTTGGTGCGGCCCGGGGCGGCGGGGAGAGCTGCGGGCCTCATCCTGCGCACCTCGGCTGGGCTGCGGGCAGAGCCACTCCTGCTGGCGTGACATCAGGCTGGGGCAACGCGGCCACCGGCGACGGGTCAAATTCCCGGCACAGGTAGCGTCCACCGTACTTCCGTGCAGCGCCGTGCTGGGGAGGAGCTTGCCCGCCCGGGGAGCCCCAAAGCCCGGGACCCCCGAGCCCCCCGGCCCCCGCCATGAAGTCGGAGCAGGAGAGCGAGCCGGGGACGCGCCGCGGCCAGCGGCGTTTCGCTCCGCTCCCGGCCTATTGTTCGGGTCCCTGGGGACAGCGAGGGGCAGCGGGGGACGATGCTCAGGGCAGGGTGCTGTGTCCCCGCGTAGCCCACGCAGGTAAGGGGGTCCCGGGGGGTCCCGCCGCCTCGCAGGGCGGCGCGGGGGGGCCGCGGCCCGGCGGGTGTTGCCCTCCCCCGCTGGCTTTGTGCCGTTGCAGTTCGCTTCCTCCTGGGAGGAACAAAACACGGGCGGCTGCCGAGCGGCCTCGAAGCTCGCCCGGGCCGCCGAGGGTGGTCGTGGCGTGCGGGCTGGGCCCCCGCTCCCAGGGCAACGCCGGGGCTGGGGCCAGGGGGTCCAGCTCCCCCGCGGGCGGCCCCCCGCACCCCGTAGCCCATTTTGTCTGGCGAAGTTGGAGCGTGCTGGGAGCCGGTCGCAGCCCACCGGCCGGCTGCTTTTAAAATCCTCTGTGCTGTTGTAAGCAACCCCCGAGCCCCTCTGCCCATCCCCTCCCCCCGCCCCGGCATGCACGGGAGGTTTATATCAGGTTTGATTATTTTTTTTTTATATCCGTTGTGCGACAGCCACCGGTGTGCAGACAGGGCAGCCGAGCAGGGGTCTGTGTGGGGGAATAGTCCTTCTGGGGGGGGGGGGGGGGGGGGGGAGGGGGGGGTGGCAGGACATGGGGGTAATTTGGGGGGAGTGAGGGACAGGACACGGGGGTAATTCAGGGGAGTGGGGGGTGGCAGGACACGGGTAAATTTGCAGGCGGACGCGAGTGCCGGTTGATGGTGCACAGTGGGGGCGTATGGCTGGGGGTCCTGTCCCGGGGTGAGACCCTATCGAAGCACCGAGGCCAAGTGTCTGGAAGCATGTGACCCTATGGATGCACCGAGGCCAAGCGGGTGTCGAACTCAGAGCATGCTCAGAAATGGCGGTAGCGAGGATGTATGTGTGTTGGGCGAAAGCTTTAACCTGAACTTGCTGAGGAGCATGCGTACCCATGTCCAGGCGTGACAGCTCGCTCACTCGCAGCATAACGGCGGTAGCAGGGGTGGAATCTAAAGCTTTCTCCTTGGAAAGTAAATGATGGATGTGTGGAACCAAAATTCCCTTCGTTAGCCCGAGAGGCTCTGCTGGGCATGGCTGGGGTCCCACTGCCCACCTGGGAGGGAGTGGTGGTCCCCAAAGCACCGCGGTGCTGCGGTAGGTGCTGTGCCCAGGGATGGAGCTGGGATGTGCGGCAGCAGGCCTGGGCTGGGTGTCGTGATGGACAGGTCACTAAGTCACAGGCCCTTGTTCTTGACCCCTCGAGGAGATGCTGCTGCATGGGGCTTTGGTTTTGAGCCGCGGTGCGTCCAGCGTGGTGTCTGAGGGAGAGGCTGGACACGTTGATGTTGCACCAGCAGGTCCCAGGCAGCGGCGGTAACTGGGTCTTTTGCAAATCTGAGCGTGTTTTGCACAAAGCAAATGTTTTATCGAGTGTGGGCTCCTCTGCGGAGAGGCCGGCTCCTTGCAGACATCGGTGTGGCAGTGGCTGGTCCCCCTGCTCCATGCCTGGCTGTCACCCAGCCCGGTGCCTGGTTCTTCCTGCTTTTCCTCCGAATTATGCCGTGTTGGGATGTGCCGAGGGAGGAAAGCTGGACGTCCTGCAGGCTGTTTGGGAGCGATGTCAGGCTGGACCTTCCTGCAGGAGGCTTGGCTCCCAAGCTGGAGAGCTGCTGAAGGAGCAAAGGCGCTGGGATGCTCTTTAAAGTACTCGCTAGGCTGATCCCTGGGTCTTAAATCGTTGTTTTCTTCTAATGATACTCTTTATTGTATGACCCTTGTACTTGCCATCCCAGGACAGAGGCGTATGTATGTCCATGTGTATTTACGTGTGTGTGTGTGTACCTACTATCGATCGATCCTGAGCCAGAGCCCTGCAGGAGGGAGGGAACGATGACCGAGGGTTCATGCTCTCAGTGGGTGAAGGTCTGTTAGGTGATGCCGTTAGCTCAGAGATTTTGCATTTTCCCATCTTTCCCCCTTTTTTTTTTTTTCCCCCGCTTGCATCCCCGTGCAGGGATCACCTGTGCAAATCACCCCTGGGGGTTGATCCACTGATCTTCAGCGCTTGGTCCACAGCAAGATGTGCTCTCTGCCCACGTGTGGCCATCACTGCCGTGAGCCAGGGCACGCTTCCATCATCTGGCCGTTTCCCTGCTGATGTCCTGGATAAAAACCCCCTTGACTTGTGCCCAGCAAAGCAAAAACCATCTTGCTGGCAAACTTGCAACAGCGGCACAAAATGCAGCTTTCACCCAAGATACTAATTTCACCAACATAAAGCTTGACGTTTACACCGCATTCATTTTTAATCTGTACCCTCTCAAGACAGAAACGCGTGTACAGCAATCGTGTCAGCTGAGTTACACAGGGGAAAAAAAGGCTTTTAAATGGATGTTTTTAAAGTGATGCCAGCTCCAAGGCCAGTAAAAGGCTTTGCTGCTGCATGGCCGGTGGATCTGCTGCCGAGAGGAGCCCAAGGTGGGATTTGCAGGAGCAGGAGTGGAAACTTCGGCCCCAGATGCTGTCTGGAGGTGTCCGCCACAATTAAAACCCCTGCAAAAGTCTTATTTACGTTGTCTCTTCAGGGCTTAAAGCGTCAAGGGTGCAGAATTCGATAGTGTCAGGGAAGTTTAATGCTATCAACTGAAAGATAATTAACAGCCAGTTATTTCAGCATGAATGGTAGTTTTTGTCAGTTAGTCCGGGAAATGTTTAAATTGCATTAATTTTATCGCTGCCCACTTGGGGCAGATTTGGAAAGGGCTGGAATGAGCCAGCGTGTGACAGGGCTCGTCCGTGCGGGATGATACCTCCTTCCCCCCAGGTCCTCAGGAATTGTAGCGTGTAGTCACACATGTACTCCAAAAAAAGGTTAAAAAGATAAAAAGGGGCAAAAATGCTGGGGAAAATGTGCTGTGGCAGCTTTTTGCCTCGAGGTTGTTACATTTGGGAGGCAATTCCTAACAGCACATGTAACTTTGCACCCCAGCGTAGCAATGCTTGCAAGGGCAAACTGCAAAAATTTAAAAAAAAAATTATTCTGTCCTCCACATTGTATTTTTGCATCATGTTGGGGATGCGTGTGGAGCCCCATGTGTGGGGTGCTGAGCCCCGGCCCCCGTTAGAGAGGGGATGCTCGCTTCAAGCCATGGGCAGCACCTTTGTGCCTTCAGCTGGAGACCCAGACCCATCCAGCCCACGGGAAAGTGTATGGAAATCCCTGCCGAGCCGTCTGCATGGGGAAGAATAGGGGTTGGAATGAGGTTCCTGAATAATTGGCCCTATTTTCCCAGTTATTGGAACTTTTCTGTAAGGATCGCTAAGGGCTGCCTGCAAATGGCGCTTTTTGAATCATTTATTGAGGCGCTTAAACTTGGCATGGGTGGGAGGGATGGGGAGCCCGGGGGAATATCAGAGCGGGGTGGGAATCCTGCGCAGCGGAGGGTAATGACAGGTGCAAGGCAACACCGGGGCTCTGCTGCCGTCCAGCCTGCCTGGCAGCGGGTGCTGTGAAGAAGCTTGGAATGATGCAAGAAATCGCTCGTGAAATGGTTTCCAAAGGAGACCGGGAGATGCTGTCACTCCCATCGCTTCCCTGAAATGCCAGCTTCTTTCCCAGAAAGCCCTTTAGAAACTCGATGGGAAGGGTCCGGATGGTTTGTCTTGCCACAAAGCCTGTTCCAGGTTTTTATGGTGAAGGCACCGGCAGCAGCCCCAGGAGGGAGCTGGGAGGGGAGCAAGGACTGCAGTGCTTGGCGGTGTATTGAAAAACTGGTGAGGTCTTTCACTCTCCAAGCCTAGCAAGGGGTGTAGGGTTTTCCTGGCGCACCTTGGCTGCGTGGCCTGCGTGTTGCAATTTTTATGTGTATATCTATCTGTAAAAAAAGGGGATTGTGCTTTGCAATATATGTATGTATTACAAAATGTAGATGTATTGCAAAAATGAATACGTATCACAAAGCACAATACATTTTTTTTAATAGATGATGTATATATATCTTAAATTATATGGATATGCCAAAGCAAGAATCCCTGGTTTCTGGTTGATCTGGGGTTCCATAGCTGAGGTTTTGCCATAAGCGTGCAGCTGAAGCTGTGTGCCTGGCAGCCGGTGGCACGGGGCACACGGTGCCATACGCTCCTTCCCTGCTTGCACCTGCAGCTTCTTCTGGATCTTGGATTTAATCTTGCAGTGGTTTCAGGAGCAGAGTATGAAGCTGGGGATTAAATGGCCTTGTAGCCTGCTTCAAAGGAGGAACGCCTTTGGGGTGCTTTTTGCCGTTTTCTAACCAGGGCTGGAGCAGAACGGTGGTTTCGGGGAAGCTGTGTTGGGCAGCGCTTTGTAGACAGGAGCTTTGTAAGAAGCGGCTGAAAATCTGCTTTCGGGCTGTGCCCAAGGACCCCTCCAGGATTCCCTGCTGCATAAATCCACCCCCCGGGCTGCCCTTCCTTGGGACTGTTCAGGGGTTCCCACCAAAATGCTGCAATTTGCAGAAACCCGGCGGGTTCCATCGCCCTTGCGCCAACTGCCCTGCCTCCCTCCTCCCGCACTGGGTCTTTGCTGGGGGCAGCCCACCCCATCTCCTGGGTGAGGTGGCTTGGAACGAGACGTGGAAATTAATTATCCATGTGGGAAACCTGAGCGGTTCGTGGCAGGCACTGGTGCTCTGTGGGGTCGCCCGGGGTTTTGCGCACCTGGGGAAGGCGCTGGGTGGGTTTTGCACAGCAAATACTACACGTGTACGGGTCCCTCGCATCCCCCCGGCTTCCCAAAGGCTGGAGGGGAAACGCTGCACTTCTGCAGCCCCCCCAGGGGAAGACGCCTCCAGCCTTGACCCCCTCTCGATTCTTGCTTTTTACATGAATTTCAAGAAAGCGCTTTGGACTGCACCGAAATCTGCAGCCCGGAGCTCGACTGTTCCTCGTTAGTGACTTTACTGCTAAATAATTTACAGCATGGGGCCTTGCCAGTTTTCATACGGGAAGCATTTCAAGTATGCAAACCAGATTTTATGCCTTCCTGGCGCAACTGCTGGTGGGGCCGGGGGGGAGCCGCCTCTCCCTGTCCTGCCGCCACAGTCTGCTCCGCCGCTTCGCCAGCGCGAGTGGAGGGACCTCGGCAAAAATAGGAGACAAACCCTCTGTGTTTCGTGCCCAGCTGGTGGCCCCCAGGGTGTCTGATACTGGGGAAAGGACCCAACAGCAGCAGCTTGGAGATAGGGTGTTGATTTCTTTTGTTTTTCTGTAACCATAACATGCATGCTGAGGGGTGGGGGTTTTCTCCCCATATCCCCAGGCACGGTGCAAACCCAAGCAATCACTAACCCCCTTTGGATGAGTAAGGGTTTTTTCTCTGTGTGTTCTCAAAGGCGGGGGGTGGGGGCGGGGGCGGGGGAAGCAGAATAAAGCTGTTCGCACGCTGCCGCGAGTCATTTTGCATCGCGATGTCTGGCTCGTGCGGAGGATCGCAGCGGCGCATGCATGGCCCAGCAGTGCTTTGCAGGAACAGGGTAGCGAGGGGAAGTGAGGGTATGGGTGCAATGTAGGAATAGCAGAAAAGCACTTTATGACCCCCAGGAGTGGGCATAGCTGTAGGAAAGGAGGTTGCTGGAGCTTTCCCGCTGCAGAGGGGACCCAGGCTGGGATGTGCTGGGATGCACTGGGATGCTTTTGCCACGCGGCTGCTGTGAGGGGTGTAGCTTTCACCCAGTGTAAACCTGAAAAATTCAGGATTCAGGTCCGCAGGTGGAAGCATCGTCTTCCCTTTCCCAGTCTCAGAGAGGTTTTGCTGAATATTTCTGAGTACACCCCACACGCGTGGCTGGCCGGAGCAGACTGAAGCGCATCCTATGGGGCACAGCAGAGCTCAGCAGCCTCTGTGGGATGCTGGCCATATGAGCACCCCACCAGTGAGTGGTTTGGGTGGGGAGGTGGTTCTTGGTTTATTATTATTACTATTATGTATTAACACTTATTTTTAATTTCTTAATGCAAAAACTGGAAACCAGTACCCAGGGAAGGCTCCCCACTCCCTACCCGGCACCTCCCCATCACATCCTTCCTCCTCCTCCTCCGGTCCCGGTGTGCTGCGAGCACTGCTGCAGGTTTTGGGCTGTGCAAAGCGGTTTTGCACGTGGGGTGGTCGCCTCGGCAGCGTTTCCCCCGGGTTGGAGTTTGCAGCGGGTGTGTGGGGCCGTGCCGGGAGCCGTCGGTCACTTCCTCACATTGTGTCTCCTCTTCCTCCAGCGCTGCTGCGGGAGGAGGTGGCCCAGCTGCAGGAGGAGGTTCACCTGCTCCGGCAAATGAAGGAAATGCTGACGAAAGACCTGGAGGAGACGCACGGCAGCAAGTCCCCGGAGGTGCTCTCGGCCACCGAGCTGAAGGTGCAGCTGGCGCAGAAGGAGCAGGAGCTGGCACGCGCCAAGGAGGCTCTGCAGGGTAAGGGCTGCGCGTCCTTCCTCGCGTGCACCCCCCCAGCACAACCCCAAAATTCCAAGAAATTAATCACTGAGGCAAGGAAAACCTGTCCTTTTCACTTGGGCTGGGCAGCATGCATTCACTGTGTGCATGTGGGGGGGGGGGGGGTGATGGCAGGACAGTGCTCCCTGGGACCCCCCTGCTGTCCTGCCCTGGCGAGGGGTGGCACTGGGACGGGACAAGGGGTGGCACTGGGATGGGATGAGGGGTGGTACTGGGATGGGACGAGGGGTGGCACTGGGACAGGACGAGCTGGGAAATGGGATGGAGGGCATTTGCGAAGGAATCCCGCTGCAGCCAGCTGTAGAGTAGAGCCAAGGGAGCAGCTGCAAGGCAGCTGGTGAGGTGGGGGTGCGTTGGATCCCAGCCCCTCGGACTCTAGGAGGGAAGCAGCAGAGTTTCCTGGTGGCTGCAGTTTGCTTTATCCCGCCTGGAGTTAGCGGGAGCGCTGCTGGAGGCAGGGGCCGGGTCTCCTGCTGTCACGCGTGGATTGGGGTGCTGCAGGCAAGGGAATGGGGCGAGCAGAGCGCAACACCGCGGCGCAGCTTTGTTACCCCAAAAACTTCTGTCCGGGCAGGAGGATCTGGCTGGAGCCAGGGGGTGAGCCTGGGTGGGGGAAAGCTCTTCTGCTTCAACCCTTGCAGTGCCGCGGCTCTAAATATCATCTCAAATCCTGCACGTACCGAGTGTAACTTCTGCGTGTCGGCTCCTGTTTGCGGGTTATGGAGAGGCTGCCAGAAGGACTCGTGCTCAGAGGCTGAGCGGCACAGGAGGGGCTGCAGGGTGGGAGAGCCCCAACCCATCACATCTTCCCCCAGCCGAGGGGCTGAGATGTAGAGGGGGGGCAGGGAATTGGCCTGAGTCTCCTTTTGGGGAGGGAATTTCAGAAAATATTATTCTATTGCTCTCTGATTGGCAAAAACATTCCTATAAATTAGTAACAGCCAAAATATCTTTAAAATCTTGAGCCCTCTCAGGCCACCAGTGCAGCCTCCAGCAGCAGAAAATGCTCTGGGTCTATAAAACTGTAACTGGAGAAGAAAAACCTTAATGAGAGAATGTTTGCTCCGTGTGGACGGGGAGGGAGAAGTGCTGATAAACACAAAATACAGAAAAGCAGAACTATTTTAAGCCTCTTTCCAAAAAAAATTAGTGGTAGTCATCTAGGAAGCTGCAGCGAGGTTATAAGCACTTCTGCGGAGGATAGTATAGAGAAAAACTGGGGTTGGCTTGAGAATCGTGAGTATTTAAGGAATATAATGTAGGTTTTTTATTGGGCTGCGATGTGAGCCACTGGGATTGGTTTTCCAGGACTTCTTTGCAGGTGTGATGGCTGGGAAGCGGGAATCTCAGCTTGCACTTGGAATGGTGCGTAACAAGAAGCCTTTTTAAATCGATGCTCCGTCCCTCCCCTGCAATACTGGAAAGCTTTGGGGTAATTTGGAAAAGCTCGCCGTGCTGGATCCGGCCCCACGAGCTGGGCTGGAGGCGCTGGGCAGCAGAGCAGGCTTAGCACGGCGGCGGATATGGAGATGGGTAATATGGAAACGGGATCAGCAGCTGGAGGGATGGGGAAAAATCCTTTTTCCTTTCTGTGAAAAAGTTATCTGTAGCCAAAAAGGGGGAAAAAACGGCAATAACTGCGCCTGGTGAATGGCTCTGCCAGGAGAAACGTGTCTGCTAATAGAGGCGCTGGGGGAAGTAATGGCTCTGTGTTAAGGAGCTGCGGGATAAGGCAGCACAGGGAGCTGTGGGATACCCGGCCACACTGTCCTGTAGCTCAGGACTTCGTGTCAGCCGATCCCCGTGGCTCCCAGAGCTGCCCCCACCCCACAGCACGCAGCGCTGCCCAGCCCCGTGCTCCTGGCTGAAGGATGCCCGGCAGCATCGGCTGCAGCATCCCTGCGCCTGCAGCGGTGCAAGGCCAGCCTTGGGGCGCGTGTAACGTCGTTAGCAGATAAATTATATGGAAATCTGTTGTCGTTGCTGGCTCTGAGCCTGGAAGCACGACGCAACCGGTTCAGATAGATGTTGGCTCACAGGGCCTTCATGCCGAGGGAAGCGGAGAAGGTTTGCCGGCAGGGTTTGCTTTCAGGGGGGCTCCTGCAGGTTCAAGTGCCTTTGTTTTCCATGGCCACGCAGGGTTCTGTTTGGTCTGGGTGGAGGAGCGTGGGCTCATCGTCCCTCTTTGGCAGTGCGTTTCCAGCCCGTCCCGATTTTGCACGGGGGCAGAGCCGGTGACCAGCCCGTGGGGCACCTTCCCGGTGCCGTGCTGAGGGGGGGAGCAGGGATCTGCAGCAGCACAGGCTGCTCTGCAGGACTGACTCGAGCAGTTTCAGTATCCCCAGCAGCATGTGCTTTAGGCTTCCTTGTTGCACCTTTTTCTGGGCTAATTCCATCGCTTGCACTTTTTTCAAAATCGGTTCACGTCCAAGTAGAATCCCATAGCGCTACGTCCTACCATCCTCTCCTCCTTGGCTGGGGCTGGGACTCCCGATCATGCTTACAGTGTTAATGCACGTAGATATTTTTCCCCAGCCCTGGTTGGAAAGGTGTGGATGTGTTCTGGATTTCTGATGCAGAAATCTCTGGCAGGAGAAGTTGCAGACAGCTTTATTGCTGCTGGTCCTGCTGCTGCAAGGGACTGTGCCCGAGCGCCTGGAGGACTTGAGGAGCCTCTTGGCCAGGTGACATCTGTGAGTGTGTGGGCTAATGGCAGCAGCCCCGTTTGTGGGCAGGTTTATCCAATATGCCAGAGCTCACCTGCGGGATTATCACAGGGAGAGCAAACCTGGTTTCTGTTTCCTTTTCGACTGCCAAGGTGGAGACCTTGGGCTGGCTTTCCCGCGGCTCGGGGAGGCGTGATCCGGCTTGGCGTCTGCTCCGCAAATGGGTCGTAGCGTGGTCTCCTCCTTCGCAAACCCGCACCTCGGAGCTGTGAGCCCCCAGGGAGGGTGTTTGGGCTGCGGCAAGCCCCCCGCAGAAACCCCCAGCACCCCTGGCTGGCTGCAGTGAAAGGGGGTGGCCAAGGAGTGGGAAGTTGGATGTCCCAGCAGATGGGTGTCCTGGTGGTTGGGCATCCAGCAGATGGGCGTCTCAGCCCTGGACCCAGCGGAGGAAGCCCCCTCCACCAAAAGGACGTGGGGCTCTGTACAGATAACCTGTTCTGCTCCTGTGAAGACCCACCTTAAAGTCACAGCACAAGTCGTTGACCAGCTTGGTGACCCCTGGGGCTCTGCTTTGGCAAGCCCTTGGCCTCGCAGCAGGGTGGTTGCAGGTAAATGCCCGCAAGGTGAACGCCTCACATGATTATTTTTTGTTGTTGTTGTTCCTGAAATTTGGCACTTTGCTCAAATCTGCCCCCACCGTACCTCCGTGTACCTGGGAGCGAGCGGTGCCTCTGCCCGACGCCGCGTGACATTGATGGCTTTGACAGCAAGACCATCTCCACAGACGGTGACGGCAGCGCCCGTTTAACTACAGAGCCTGCGACTCCTGCACAGGGCTGACTGATTTTATGGGTTAGTCATGGCGACAATGTTGAATTTCATGGTTGGGGCAGAGAAACAGGAGAAATTAAGTGAATGTTAATGGGACAGGATGGGTTTACGCGTTCCTCTTGCACAGGGCATTGCCGAGGCTGGAGCGGTGCCCCCCGAGCATGCCTTTCCCCGTGTTAGAGAAGAAGTACATGACTCAGTAAGTGTTAGTTGGCTCGGATCCCATTCCTGGTATGAAAATCCACCTTGTACCCAGCAAGGGAAGCGCTCACAAGCAGATGGGAGTCAGAGGTGGCCGTGGCCGCTGCCAGTGCCCTGCCTTGTGTTTGGGATCTGCCGCTTCATCCCGGGAGCAGGTAGCCAAGCAGAGGCAGGTTGCCGTGGCCCAAACATAGTGGGTTTCATCTAACATCCCATTACCAAGGAAGCCAAATTAATTATGATCCAGGTGTTCTCCAAGCAAACCTGGGCTAGATGGTGCAACCACCACTGCCTCACTTTCCCTTAATTAGATATTATTAATGTTGAAGGGATGGGATGGTATTTATCACAGCCCCCATCGTAGCAGGAAGATGCTCGGTTTTAGCAAGCAGCAGCTAATTCCCATCCAGGCTGGTGAGGTGTCAAGGCAGGGACCGTGGGGTGGTGGCACCATCGGTGGTGGCATCGCTGGGCGGCTCAGCTGTGCCTCTGCCCTGGCCAGGGATGTACCGCTCAGGCTGGCACATGGGAGCGGTTAGATTTCGGCTCATTAGGTAAAGGTAGAAACAGAAGGCTCTGGGGGGCAGGGATTTTTAATTGTTTTGGCTGCAAGAGGAGTCTGGTGTAGAGTGGGTCCCGTCACCACTCTGTGGCCATCATCCTTCTTCTCCGGAAGGAGCGATGCTCAGGGGATGGATCGTGTGGCAGGACGTGGAAGCTCAAATAACGGGAGCACAGGCTGACCTGCTACAGGACTAGCGGGGACGTGGGGGGCAGTGATGGGGGCTGGGGGGTCCACACCACTGTTCCCAACCTGTCTTGCCCACCGCTTGCTGCCAGGGCTGGTGCCAAGGTGCTGAGTCTGAGGGGGGGCTGGTGGGTTCCCCCTCTGCTTCTGCCATGTGCTGTGGGTGGGAGGGGAAAATAAATAATGCAAATAAGCTGCGTGAGGTAAACAGTTTCCACTCACGGTACAGGTTTAGGATTTCTTGCTTCTCTTGCTGTCTTGGGTCGACGAACAGGTCGGAGATTTTGCTGGAGCCCACCGTGCAGATGGGCGGGAGGGCGGTGTGTATTGAGCTGTTCCTGAGGGGGTGGGACACAGAAACGTGGCCCTGGGTTGTCAGATTAAAGAAAAAATTTCACCATTTCGTCTCCTGGGATGGCCCCGATGGCCAGTGAAAACCCACTTTATTGCCCCTTGGCTGCCCCTGCCGTCACACCGTGGATTGCAATGGCTCATTTTCCCTGGCTGAGTAATTAGCCAGGCTTGTTTGCTAAGAACCTATTAAGCTGCTGCACCAAGCGGTGCTCGGTCCAGGAGCCACTGGCAGCCCTAACTGCTCGCTTCTGCCTAACTTCTTATTTTTCTCCTGCCTCTTTCAATTAATTTCCTATTAATTGGGTTTGGAATTACGTTCTCAAATGGCTGATAAATCTTCTGTAAGCTGAGGAGCTAATCAGTTTCGGAGGAGGGAGAGTGCTGGTAATGGCAGGGAGGGAAAAAAAAGTGCATTAATTTTAGCAAATCTCTCAAATCCCAATTGAAACAAAAGGTAAATTGTCCATTGGGGTTAATAGGAAAGAAACTGCTCTTGCAGTAGCCAAAGTCCATTACCTTCCTGCTGCACTGCTTAGCCTGAATACTGGTAAATATTCAACCCTGGGAGGTGGTAGGTGCTCTTTTCCTAATAGTACTTCTGAACAGTTGTTGAATTTTTGGCAAGCGATGAAGTGTTTTCTGTAAATCTTTAAGGACCCTGAACGCTGCCACTAATTAAAACAGGTTGTATGCTATAGAGGACTCACTCTTTAATTAAATTCATTAGGAGCCTTTTGTTGTCTCCAGCATCATCCAGTGCAGATGTGACTTAAACTTTGGCAAGAGCCTCTCGGTATCCTCAAGGAAATGAAAAAATTCCTATATAAGTGTCACAAAGCGTTCAAGGGCTTGAAGACGGGGGTTTTGGCAGCGTGATGTCCTGCGGGGATGGGGCTGAGACGGACCCTGCCTGGGCAGGGTTCTGAGGGGCAGAAATTCCCCTGCTGGAGCCCAGGTCACCTAACATGTGCCCTGGAACGGCAGCCAGCATGGACGGTGGTGCTGGGTACCCGGCTCCGCGGGTCTGGCTCGCTCCGCGCATCCTTCCTTCTGCTTTTGGAATGAGTTTTGAGGTCACGTGTGGTTAAAGACACGCAGGTGGTGGGAAGGGCTTTTTTAAAACCTTACCTGTAGTCCTCTTGCGGTTATTTTTAGATGGTTTCTGTAGGAATTTCCTAAGTGGGGAAAAAAGTAAGGAAAGTCCTGGTGTGGGAAGGAGCTCAGTTGTCCCAGGAGGAGTCACGTTCGTTGAAGCAGGCAAGGAGGAACCCCCAGTGCTCCCTGTCACAGGACAACGGGAATCGTTATGGCATTTCTTAGCTGGTTTGTTGTTTTTCCGTGTTTAGATTTACCTGCAATGCTTAATAGCAGAGTAGTTAGTCCGAAAAATCTCAAAATTTCAGCTCCCGGTTTTTAATGGATGACAATCTGTGTTGTCCCAAACGTCTCCCTCTTCTTCCACCCTGTGGTCTGATTTCCGCCCCCCCCAAACCTTTTCCTGCGCTAACCTGCAAGCCCTTACTGGCTCCATCCCAAGCATCTCCCCAGCACACGTGTACAGCAACAACTGTGGACGGAAAGAAATTCCTTCCCGAGCACATCCCTCCGCGAGTCAGCAGTCCTGATGACCTGGGATGGGATGCGGGAGGTGGCTGCGGTGAGCTCGACAGCTGGCTGAGCAGGGGTGCTACTCTTCTTTAGGGGGCTGTGGCAGTGCATTACGCTGGTGCGTTACACACGGTGCTGTTAGTAGGTTATTCTGCCTGAGGATGCTGGTGTGGATCTAATATCAATGTTCTCCTTGCCTGCACACAGGTGGAAATGCTTTTATCTGAGTACTTAACAAAAAGCAGCTCCGGGGCTGAGGGTCCCCAGCCGAGGGAGGGTCCGCACAAGCCTTCCTGGGCTGGCGGAGGGCAGAGGCGCAAAGCCAAGGGTACCGAAGGTGCTCATTGCACAAAGGGAATTAATTTCCTCGTAAGCGTGCCGTGGTAATGGTTTTCTTGCATTCCTCCATCCAGTCTTTATCACACACGTGTCTCGTCGGGAGGAGCTGAGGCCCATCATGGGGCAGGATGAGCCCCCAGACAGAGTGACTCCTGACGGGGCGGGTGGGACGCACCGCCTGTGCTGAAACGCTCCTCCTGGGTTTCTTTAATAGAAATAGGTTGGACCCGTGTGTGGAGATGGGTCCCACTCGTGATGGTGCTGTCATCTGGAGGGTTTTGTAATACAGACAGCTCTCGGTGGGCTTGGGGTTGGTTTTTCTGGGGATTTGGAGGGGAGTTGGATTTATTATTTTTTTCTTATGGAGAGGGGTGAGTCACAAGGCTCAGCTGCTTGCAGTGCAGCGAGCGCTGGAGGGGCAGGGGTTGTTTCATACCATCCCACTCCCCTGAGAGCAGCACTTCCTCCGGGTGGAAAAGCACGCAGAGTCTGTCCTATAACAAAAAGCAATGTTTGCATTTTGATTCTGCGTATTATTTTTGGGGGGTGGGTTGTATCTGGAGCAGGGAGCCGCGGGGCATTTCTGCAGCGCTGCCAAGGACCAAGTTCAAGGCTTGGGCAAAGCCCTTAACGTGCGGAAATTACTGA
The DNA here is from genome assembly GCF_023638135.1 of Falco biarmicus. Classification (NCBI taxonomy): domain Eukaryota; kingdom Metazoa; phylum Chordata; class Aves; order Falconiformes; family Falconidae; genus Falco; species Falco biarmicus. Next base: position 111,139,615 of record NC_079290.1, on the reverse strand, counting down.
AGCCCTTTGTCCTACGTGGTATTTCTCTAATGCCTCCCCGGTTTTACCAGACTTACAGCAAAGCTGTCCCCGGGTTGGTGGTCGGCGAGCATCCCTTGCTGGTGCGTGGGCGAGGGAAAACACAAAGGTCTTGATTTCCTCTGGGGGGCTGGCCAAACCCCCCCACATCGCATCCCGCTCCATCCCCATGCAGCATTGCTGAGCTGGAAGGGGGCACGCGGGGAGCCGTGCCCTGGGCTCGTGGGAGCGCTGCAGGAATCTGCCTGGCTGCTAAAAATAAACCGGTTGTGGTTTATTTATCCTGGAAGGGAGCAGCAGGTTTTCCTGCGCCGGGCCCTGTGGCTGCAGCAGCAGTTTTGCTCCCAAATCGCCTTCTGCAGGGGCTGAGCTGCCCCTTGGAGAGCAGGGGATGATTAGGAGCTACAGCAGCGATGCGATGGGCATTTCAGGGGGTTGCAGGGGAGCAGCGATGGGGATGAGTGGGCATCTGCACCCAGCCCAGCCCCAGGGTCATAATTTTGATGATTTTTCCTCGACAAGTAAAAGTGATGGAGGCAAAAGAAAGGTTCTGTGCCCCCACGCTCGAGCCGTCATCTCTCCTGCAGCCATGAAAGCCGACCGCAAACGCTTGAAGGCAGAGAAGACGGACCTGGTGAGCCAGATGCAGCAGCTGTACGCCACGCTGGAGAGCCGCGAGGAGCAGCTCCGCGACTTCATCAGGAACTACGAGCAGCATAGGAAAGTGAGCGTGGGAGCCCAGCGCCGGGGTCTCGTGGCGTGGGGGGCTGGCAGTGGCATGAGCGCAAGACCTGGGTTGCAATCGGGTGAAACTCTGCTCCCCTGCTGCAAGGGCTGGACTGGAGGGAGTTAAGGATAAATAAATCCCAGAGGAAATGTGGCCAGCGAGCCAGGTGTGGGGAATCGGTTGTAATTTTAAGCAGGTGCATGCCCGGCATCCCTTTTCGGGGGACCGGCCACATCCCACAGCTCCCTGCTTGCGGGCACAGGGCTCTTGCGACACCCAAAGGTGCTGCTTGCCCTTTGGCAAGGCAGAGGTCGGGTGGTCCCTGAGGGGATCACAGCAGAGGGGTTTGTAGTAGCAGGTGGGTTTCCCCTTCCTGATGGCCGCCCCGTGTCCCGGCAGGAGAGCGAGGACGCGGTGAAGGCACTGGCAAAGGAGAAGGACCTCCTGGAGCGGGAGAAGTGGGAGCTGCGGCGGCAAGCCAAGGAGGCGACGGACCACGCCAGTGCCCTCCGCTCCCAGCTCGACCTGAAAGACAACCGCATGAAGGAGCTGGAGGCCGAGCTGGCCATGGTGAGCTCGGAGACGCGGTGGGCACGTCTCAAGGGTCAGCCCTGCGCCAGGTGCTCGACTCAGCGGCTCCGGTGCTTCCAACGCCCTGGCAGGTTTTGCTGCGTGTATTGCCATATTGCATTTGTTTGCCGCAGCGGTTGCATGCCTGCGTTCGCCGCAGTGCTTGCGTTATTGCAATAGTGGCAGAAAAAGTAAGAATCAAAAGTAAGACTCCATCGCTAAAAAGGAGCGGGTTATCCTCGGTGCAGGGAGCAACGGGTTCGGGTATTTACTTGCAAAGGGCAGGGCGGGTTGGCCGTGGCGTGTTGCTGCTGGTTCTGCAGTGCCGGGAGATGTGTTCATACGGTTTTCCCCCTCCACCACCTTGGTGTCCTTCCCCAGGCCAAGCAGTCCCTCGCCACGCTGACCAAGGACGTCCCCAAGCGCCACTCCTTGGCCATGCCGGGCGAGACGGTGCTGAACGGCAACCAGGAGTGGGTGATGCAGGCCGACCTCCCGCTGACGGCCGCCATCCGGCAGAGCCAGCAGACCCTCTACCACTCGCACCCCCAGCACCCGGCGGACCGGCAAGGTGGGCACCCCCTGGGGTCGGGGCACTGGCAAGTTCTCCGGGCCAAACCATTTCGGGGAGCTGCCTTATTCCCCCCAGAGGGAAAGGAAAACCAGGCACAACTTTCTGGCAGCGCTTCAGAGGCTTTGCAGGGCATGGGTGTGATGTTTTTTGCTGGCGCGATGTTAACTCCCCAATGCCCCCTGCTCTGCTTTCCAGCGGTCAGAGTGAGTCCCTGTCACTCCCGGCAGCCGTCCATCATCTCCGACGCCTCCGCGGCCGAAGGTGACCGGTCATCCACGCCGAGTGACATCAACTCACCCCGGCATCGAACGCACTCACTCTGCAACGTAAGGCCACTACGGGGCAGGGGGGGGTGGGCTTGCCTCCCCACTCTGTGGGTCTGGCTGGGGAGATGGGTGCTGGGGATGCTGCAGGTCCTTCACTTCCCAGAGCGCTGCTGGGTTTGGGGATGGGGATGGGTTGGAGGCGTAGTGGCCCAGAGAGCTGCGTCCCAGGGGGTTTATTGCAGCCCCACAGCCTTTCAGCTGCCCAAACAACCCGCTTTTTGCTGGGGGGGTGGGGGGTCCCAGGCTGAGTTGAGGCTGATACAGATGGATCCATCTCCTTCTGCCGCAGGGGGACAGTCCTGGACCAGTACAGAAGAACTTGCACAACCCAATCGTACAGGTAGGGCACAAAGCCCTGTTTAAATCCTGCTCGTGAGACCCTGTCCTGTGCTAGCAAGTACTTGGGGGGGCTGTCAGAGGCGGTGGCTGGGGCTTTTAGGGGAGGAAAAAAACACAGAAGCCTTACCATTCAGGATGGTAATCTCAGAATTCTGAGATTTTCCCTCAAATCCAGGTGATGCCGTAGGCAGTTGCTGTGCTCAGGGGCCATTGCAGTCTTAGTTTTGGTAAGGCACAGCCTAGATCAGGTTATTCTCCTGCATGTGCCCCTAAAACGTGGGGGTATTTTTGTAAGCCGCTTGCTCTGGTGTTAGATTTCTGGAGCCAAAATCCTGAAGCAGTTGGATGAAGAAACCAAAATCCCAGAAATGTGGGTAGAGGGCCCAATTTCACTGCAGATTCTATCGTGTATTTCAGAAATATTTTTATTTTTTGGTCCAGGGTCTTAATGTTGCTTTGGACCTGGACCCAAATCTGTTAGGGGACCTGGACCCTGTGGTCCATCATCCTTGTTGGGAGCTGGGGGTGAGGGGGTCAATGAAAAGCGCCGTGGCCAAACACGTGTCCTCTCCCCCCGCAGTCTCTAGAGGACCTGGAAGACCAGAAGCGGAAAAAGAAGAAAGAGAAGATGGGCTTCGGTTCCATCTCCAGGGTGTTTGCCCGGGGGAAGCAGCGCAAGTCCCTCGACCCCGGCCTCTTCGACGGTACGGCCCCCGACTACTACATCGAGGAGGATGCGGACTGGTGACCCCCCACCTCTCCCCGGCTCACCGCCACCGCTGTACATACCCCTGCCCCAGCCCCGCCTGTGGACGTGTGACCTGTTGTCTTGGGAGCGATGCAGCCGTGTCGTAACTTCAGTTTTTTCCTTTTTTTCATGGTGGTTTTTTGTATTTTTTTTTTCTTCCATACTGATAACTCCTCCGTTGTCACTTCAGTTTGTCCGTTTGGGTTTTTGTTGGTTTTGTTTTGGGGTTCTGTTCTTTTTTGGTTCTTTTTCCTTCTTCTTTTGACAAAACTTGAAACTTGAAGGACTGCTGTGTCTCTGTAAATACCCAAAATATTGTGCACTTTGTGCTTGTGACGTCTCTTGTCCGAAACCCGCTGTTTTCCGGAGCCCAGCCCGCGGGATGTCCTCGCCTGGGGACGAAGAACCTGCCCAGCTGAGGGACCTTAGAGAGAAAACACACACACACACAAAAAGGAAAAAAATGAAAAAAAAAAAAATCTCATTCGCTGTGATGTCTTCCTGGCCGAACCCCGCGGAGGCGACACGGGCTGGTTGTAACGCCTGCCGGTCTGGAAATAAGTGTTTTAACGTTCCTTTTTAGTTGTTTTAATTTATTTGCACAAACCCAGAGGAGCTATTCTAACTAAATTATTGCAGAAGTTTTGGGATTTTTATATTTTTCCATGTCGGTTGGGATGGGGCGGGGAGGAAGAAGGGTGTGTTTGTACTGTACTGTCCTGGGAAGCTGCTGCTGGGGGGGACTGGACCGTGGACCCCCCCCCCCACTGTGGGCACTCTTGGCCCCGTGGCTGCAGATGCCCCAGGAGCACTTAACGCCTTGGAAAACGCAAACTTAAATACATGCCAGAAAATCGGTCGGGGAGGGGGGGTGAAACTGGTGGGAGCTTTGCCCTCTGTCTTACCCCACATCTGGGGGGCTCACCCTTTGCTTCAAGTGAAATTTGGGGGATCTGGCATGAGCTGGGAGCAGGGGAGAGGTGATAGCCCGAGATATCCTGAGACGTCGCCCGGTCAGGGCTGGCCACCCCGCTTCCACGTGGGGTGTTACTGCTGTCGGGGGAGGGGCTGGGGAAATCGGTACGAGTCCCCGCCGGGGAGGTTTTTGTGGCACCGGGGTGATTTTGAGGCGCAGGTGGAGCTTGTGCTTCCGAATTCCCTGGGAATGCCCTGGGAGCAGCCCCCCGGCGCAGCCGCTGCTTCCCCTCCCCACTAACACACACCGCGCTCTGCTTATGCCAAGACAAGTACCTTATGCTTTAATGCTTACGATATAATTTTAAGCTCTTAAAAAAAATGTATTAAGATTTATTTAATGATGCTATAATAGTGTATTATTTTTCTTAATTCTGATACGCGCACCCCGGTTGAAAAAGGGGTATTTTTGTCTTAAATCACCGAACTAAACCGCTGATGCCCTCGCGCTGTGTATTCCTAAGGGATGATGCGGGGAGGCCATGGGGGGGCAAGTGGAGGGAGCAGCCCCCCGGGCTCTGCCGAGGGGAGGACCTGGGCTGGCAGGGCAGGCTTTGCCCCGTGGCATCTTTCTCCGCAGAGAAGCATTTTTATACGTTTTGTTGGGGTTTTGGGGTTTGGTTCGTTGGTTGGTTGTTTTTTTTTGTTCTCCTTGCGTTTTTATAATTTAAACTATAAACCACCAGAACAGATGAGCAATTTCCTTGTTACTGAGTAGTTTCCTTTGCATTTCAGCTTTTTTGTAAATTAGGAAATAATTCTAAAAAGTACTAAGAGGATGATTTATTTAAAAGAGAACTTCGATAAATAGCATATGAATTATGGGTAACATTAGATTTAACTTTTCCCCATGTGAGTGGGGGAGAATCCTTGAAGGCATGGATGCAAATATAAAATTATAAAAGATCTAAATAAAGCTTATTTTAAAGTATGGGTGAGCTCCACGTGATTTAATTGCTTGTCCAACGGAGATGCTGGGCTGGCGTCGGCAGTGGCACATGGGCACAGGTGGGGTCCCTGGGGTGACAGGGATGCGGGAGACAGCTGCATCCCTGGACCAGCTCTTCCCCCGGACCAGCTGCCGGCCAAGCACTCACAGCCAGATGCGGTGATGCTGGTGGGAGGCCAGGGCTGTCGGTGCAGCTGTAAAAACAGCAAGTTTAAGGATTTAAGGTAAGTAAAGATTTGGGAATGTGGGGAAACGGCGAGATGTCCCTCTTGGATACAGAACGCGTAATGCTAAGGTGCAAGAGGAGCAGGTGGGGCAGAGAAATGAGGTGGTTTTGTGCTCTTAATGCTTGTTAGCAGATAAATTATTGTTACAGTTTTTTTATGGAGAGATATATTATTACTTTGTGGAAGGCATTGGTCACTTGTGCCAGCACCTCCAACGGGGCCAGGGGGCTGCGGGCAGGTGGCACCGGGTGGCTGGTGCCGTGGTGTGGCTGGGGAGGGCACGGTGCCCCGCGGGAAAGCATCCCCCAGCCCCGTTCCGTCGTCAGAGCCGCTCAAGGTACACAAGCTACGATTGACTGGGGAAAAAAAAAATAAATGACCATTTCAGAAAAAACTTGCAATGATTTTCTGTTTTTCTAACCCATGAGGGTATAGTATAGATTGAAAGATGTACCTTTTTTTTTTTTCCTTTTTTTTTAACAGAAATGTCCTTCTGGGTTTGTGAGCAGCTGCAGAGCAGGTAAGAGCCACTGTAGTCTGAAATGATGGAGGGAGTTTGAGGAAGAAATAAAAAGAAAATAACAACAAACAAAGAAATACCTAGCAGCCAGCTGGCTGCCCAGCTCTGTCACCTGGAGCTGTAAGACTGGGAATTTAACATCGCATTAAAGTGACTGTGGATTGCAGCAGGGATGAGGCAGGCACAGACTGTGGCAGGATTTGCCAGGCTCGGAGCGGTTCCCTGCAAATCCTTGGTTTTGCCCTTGCTTTGCAGGGTGCGAGGGACAGGGTGCGGGTGCTTGCCCACCCCACCCACGGGTTTCAAAGCTGCGAGCACCCTTCAGCAGCGGGGAGTGCAGCAGGGCTGTGGGTGCAACACCAGTCCAGGCATGGGTCTTGCCTCTCAGCGGTTCTAGCAGGTGCTGTGGGACCATGATGGGTGTCCTGGGCCACCACCTGTCCCTGGTGAGGGGGAAACCGGTGTCATCGTCTCCACCAGGGCTGGTTGCACCAGGGCGAGCAGAGGGGGCTTGTTCCCTGCAGCCCACAGGTGCCCTGGGCTGGGAGATGTACCTCCTTGGTGGCTTTGTTCCTCCCAGACCTGTTTTTCCCTGGCAGTGGAAGCCAGTATGCCTGGGCTGCAGGAACCTGACCCCGCTGCACGGCTGCTGCATCCTCTTGCACATCAGCTGCATCCCTGCTGCAGCGTGCTGCGATGCTGCCATCATGTGAGCAGTCCCCGAGCCGCATCTGGGCCTGGAGCCAGCAGCGTCGCAGCTGCCGAAGCCAGCGCAGGGGACACAGCAGCCGCCTCGGTGACACTGTGCCCATGGCCGGAGGCTCACGTGGCCAGTGGGGTACCCAAAGTCAACGACCCCCTGCAGCGCTCCCGGCTGGAGACCAGACCTCTTGGTGCCTTAGAGGCACGGAAAGGGCCAGACGAGCGAGGCCAGGCGGTTTGTCAGACCAGGCGTGTTTGGTTTCGGTCTGGCTGGCGGTGTTTCTGCACTTTGCACCCAGGATGTCGTTGCGCAGTCACACGCGCGTTTCCCCGGTGAGGACTTTTGACCAAGAAAGAAAAATGTCACGGCTCCATGCCCGGCATGGGGTGTTGTGCCGGGGCAGCCAGGGTACCCTGTGGAGGGGGGCACCTGGGGTCTGCTGCGCTCCTTCACCGGTGGGCAAGCGAGCTGTGCTCGCCCTGACGTTGTCTTCCAGCGCCGTTCCAACCGGAGCCGCGCACTAATAACCTGTAGATCAGGAGCGTGGTTGGAGGCTGCAGCAGGGGCGAGTCCCAGGGAGGTTTCCTGCCTCGGTGCTGACTCACCCCCCGCTTTAGGCAGGTTACCTCACCTCCCTGAGCTCTGCTTGGCACGAAGGAGCTCAACCTGCATACCCTAACTCCTGACTAAATCATCACGGCAGTTGGTGGAGTTAGATGCGGTCGGGCACAGGCTGCGGGTGATGGGGGCCACAAACGGTGGCATCTCCCTGAGTGCTGGTGACCAGGGCCGCTGCTGAGGCTGCTGGTTTGTTCCTTAGGATTGCTGGAAAATCTGGAAATGTTCCTGTCGTTTATTCACCTGGTTTCAGTGTTTTCCTTGAAGGTGTCTTCTGCTCCTACTGCTGGGTGTGTCCAAAGCCCATGTTGGAAATGCCTTTCTGAGTCCTCGCCCACGTAGCCCAGGGGATGCCTGTGAGCATCCCTCACCGCCGGCATCCTGCGTGGCCCCTGGGACGTCCCGCTCCGCTGAGCAAGCAATGTCCCTGCAACTTTCCCCCGTGTCAGCCTCTGTCCTTGGCTTCCCACCGCCCCAACCCGATGCAGCTGTGACACCAGCAGCAGCACGGACCAAGTTGCCCCGCTCCATCCGACTGGGACACTGAAGCTGCCATCAGGACCCATATCCAGAGCATAAGGTTTCCTTGGAGTTTTATCATTGCTGGTGAGTGGTTTCCCAGCAGTTCCCTGTTCTCTCGGGCACAAGCCATCACTTGCCATCTGCTCCTAATTTTGCAAAGCCACGTTAAACCTTCGCTCAGATCTTTTAAATATCTGGCCATGCAACACCACTGTAGCTCTTCTCTTCCAGCCCTGGTATCCTCAAGCCCTGGAAATCATATTCCCGAGCCCTCTCTTGTCCTGATCCAGCTGTTCCCTTCCCGATGGTACAAGCCAGGACGCAGAAGCCCGAAGGACAATGAAGAAGTTCCTCACCCCACCTCTTGTGCATTGCACTGGTGGCAAGGGGAGGGCTCTGCCCAGCCAAGCTGTACTTTGGCAAGGCAGGGCTAAGCCAGAGCATCACAGGGGAGATGCAGCAGCCCCCAGGCCGGCGCCAGGAGGAAGCAGCAGGTTACTTATTACTCTTATTATTAATACAGCAGCTGTATTTACAGTTTTCCAGGTTGCAGACATGGTGTGCACTTGAAATGACAGATGGTGACCTGGCATGGCGGTTAGACTGGTTGTACTGGAACCACGGTCCTCTGGCACCACATCACGGCACCCCCCGGGGATGCCCCACTGCCTCTGTAGCCAGCTTCTCGCCTCGCTGGGGAGATGCTTGCAGGAAGCGCAGGGTTGTGCCAGGTAGGAGCATGCAGAAAGCATAGAACCACAGAGCGGTTTGGGTGGGAAGGGACCGCACAGAGCACCCAGCTGCAGCCCCTGCCGTGGGCAGGGACCCCTCCCCCCAGCCCCGGCTGCTCCCAGCCCCGTCCAGCCTGGCCTTGGGCACTGCCAGGGCTGGGGCACCCACAGCTGCTCTGGGCAGCCTGTGCCGGCACCTCGCCGCCCTCACCGGGAGCAGTTTCTTCCCAAGATCCAACCTCAGTCTCCCCTCTTTCAGCTTAAAGCCGTTCCGGCCTTGCCCTGTCACCACGTGCCCTCGTACAAAGCCCCCTCCTGCTTTCTCGTAGCCCCTTTATGTACCGGGAGGTGCCCCAAGGTCCCCCCGGCGCCGTCTCTCCCCCAGGCTGAGCAGCCCCAGCCCCCTCAGCCTGGCTCCGCAGCAGGGGGGCTCCAGCCCCTGGGTCACCTTCATGGTGATCCTGCCTCCCAGGCAGCTGCTTTTCCTCTTCCCCCCCCCCCCCCCCCCCCCTCCACTTGCACAGCAGATTCCAGCCCCCAGCCCCGGCAGGTGGTCTCTACATCGGGCTCTAGAAACCAAGGCATGGGGAAGAGAGATACCAGTATAGACCAGCACACATTGGCTGGGAGCTGGGAGCCGGGATCTGAGGGAGCCCATCACCAAGCAGGCTGGGGACAGATTGTCATACCAGGGGCAAAGCTGGGGCTCCACCGTGTCCATGTCCCCACGGGAAACCTTGGGAAAGCTTGCCTGGGCTGGAGCGCTGGGAACTGGGTACTGGGCTTCGACTGGGAGCAGGCAGCCGTGGCACGGCCACCGAAGCCAGTTTGTCAGTGCAGATGGTACCTGGCAAATACTGTGCTCGTGTTTACCTGCACACCAGCAGCGTGGCGAGCAAGGAGCCAGGCACTGGGAAGGGGCTGGAGGCAGCTGAGGGCAGGTTTGCCTGTGGCACGGCGGGGGTCGCCACCGCAGGGGCTTCTGCTCCTGCTCTGAGCAATGGGGCAGCAGTTCCGTTAACGCAGCCCAAGAAGGATTGTTTCATCAGTATTCGGGCTGCCCCGGGACCCCCTGGATTGTTCTCCCATGCTGGTTGCCGGTGCAGTTTTGCAGGCCACGCGAAGAAATTCACCGTCCCTGGTGGCCAGCCTCTTGTGGAGGGGTGCGAGTGCCTGGGGCAAGGCTGGCCCCCAGCCCAGGGTGGGGGGAACCAAACCTCCCCCCTCCTGAAAGGCTGCTCTGTCAAGGGAAGGGGTGCCTCGGGGGCTGTGGCATCAGGGAGACCAACGGAGTAGGAACCTCAGCATCCTCTGCAGCCCCCCATGTGTTCTACTTCTAGTGCTAATTAACTGGAAAATACAACTCTCTGTATTAATATACACGTGCAATGTGGTGGCTCTGCTGCCCCAACTCAGATGGATGGGCTTTGCTTCTTTCAGGATGAGCCGTCTGGCTGCAGGTGTCCAGGAGCGGTGTGTCACCCAGAGCCGTGGGTTCGGCTTGCTGTTGGAAAAGTTTGAGGAACCCCGGGATGTGGCTGCGCTCTAGGCTGGGCTGGGCAGTGATGATTTTTACGTACATGTCGAGCACCTTTGAGCTACACAAAGCAAGGGAAGACTGCTGGTGAGCAATTTCTGCCGCTACGGCAGGGTAACATGAGTCCCTGGCATCTCTGCAAGTACCAAGGCATCAAAAGCCCCACTGAAAGGCCCTTTTGTTGCCTGCTGGTGGCTCCTGGTGGGGCGCCTCTTTCCTCCTTGGTACTCCTGTGCAAAGTCTCTATCTGGCATATTTGGCTGAACACCCCAGAGAGGTACCAGCTCACCCCAGACCAGGCAATGAGTTTTTGCAAGGGGGGGATTCAAGCAACCCCTAGATAAATACCTGTGCCAGAATGGCTGCTGGAGCTAGAAAGGCAAATGAGCCTCAGAAATGTCTGTAAAAGCATTAGCCTGCAGCAAAGCGCGGGGCAGAGGGAGGCAGGTGTGTTTGCATCCCATGCTCAGCCCTCTGAGGGGTGCGAGTGACTCCCTGGAATGGAAGGACGGGCAAACCAGCCAGCTCGGCAGCGCCAGGGCGAAATCTGCTCCAAAGGGAACAACTGAGCAAAGGGGGAGACCAGACGGCTCGAGCATACCGATGCACAAACGTGCAGCTGCCTCCAGCTCCCCTGGCCCCCGCTGCTGTGGAAAAGGCTGTTTCCAGCCAATATTCAGCTTTGCAGAGCCAGAAAAGTGGGAACATGAGGAGCGGCTTGATGAATGTCCCCTCTGTGCTCACAGTCCCCAGGGCCCCTCTGCCAAGTGGGTGACCTTGCTGGGGCTGGGCTCTCCCCACAGCATCGGTGACAGTCATTGCGTGAAGTGCATTTTCCCCCTGCTTTCTTGTAGCCAGCCTGCAGGGAAAACTACTCCCTGCCATAGCTACTCGCTGCCGGAGCTGCTCGAGAAAACAGGTTTGTGTTTGAGACAGGAAGGTGCTGCAGAGAGTGGAGGGCATTTGCATGAGCAGGTGGCCAAGCCTGAAAATGCAAAACAAACAGTACGAAGGAAAAAAACCCTCATACGCAGATATATTTAGTAAGGTGTTTTGGTTTTGTTTTTTTTTTTGGGGGGGGGGGGGGCGTGGATTATAGCGCAGCTTTTGAACTTTGATTAGAGAAGGAAGGTATCTGAGCAGGGAAGGGCAGCGCTGCTGTGCACTGGGAGGAGGAGCTGGGGCAGGTGAGTCAGTGGAAAATACCATCAGCTCGATGTGGGATCCTGCTGGAGAAATACAGGGAAACGGGGGGTTTCCACCCAGTACCCCAAGCACCGGTGCCCCTGAGGCAGGGCCATGGCTCGCTGAGTCACACGAGGGGATGTGGCAAGTTGTGTTGGGCCCATGATGGCTTTTGCCTTTGCAAGGACTTGCAGGCCCTAAGGGACAGGAGAAACTGCAGCGGCTGGTCCAGCAAGCATAGCAACCCGGCTTTTTCACTCATGGCTGGGAAAAACCCACCCTGAGTGTCATCTCCAACTGGAGTCCTTGGTGGTGTTTAGTAGTATGGCTGGGTGCAAGAAGGACCTGGAAAAACACGTCCCAGTCGCTGCTGGGGAGAAGTAACACGGGACGCAGCATTAATTGCGATGGGGTTTGCCGAAAGTCAACTGCAGCCTGCGCCGATGCCTTGGGCATCGTCTGTAAGCAGTTGTGTGTGCGTTGCATGGGAAGGTTGCTCAGCTGCATCATCGATAGACACAGCAAGAAGCAGGGGTTCCCGGCCCCGTGCGTAACTGTGGCTGTTAATTGTTCGTTAGTAATGGTCCCACCAAAGGGGGGGCAGGAGCCGGCGGGTTGGTCCCTGCGGTTCAGCCTAGAAACCACAGGACAGTCTGGCTGTGAGGCCAAAGCGTGTGGCCAGCAGCCCCAGTAAGGGCAGCCGGTCCCGGAATGGCTCTTTCCAGGGAGCAGGTGGTTAATTGGGAGCGTTTATAGAGGGCAGCGGCCCATAAAAGAGCTTTGCAGGCTCCTTGGCGGCACCAGCCCGGCTTTGCGGGGGGAGCTTTGCCCTGTTGAATGGAGCGTTGAGCCCGAGCAGTTGTAGTTCCTCAAACTGGGGCTTCTGCAAACAGAAAGGGCTCTGCTCGTCCCAACCAGCCAGTTTCAGAACACAGATCCCTCGCAAACTGGTTTTCAAACCAGAAACGGGGGCTGTGATGCTTGGAGTGCCACACGGACCCTGCTCAGAGCGGGTGACGCAACCTGTAACCCCAAATGTGACCCGCACCCAGGACCAGCTTTGGGAAAACACAAAACTTTGATATATTGCAGGAGGGAGCATAGGAATTGCAGCAAGTAGGTGCTGCAGGGGCGGCCGCTGGGATTCAGGGACCCCTGGGAAGCAGGTGGGCTGGAGTCCATCCCCTTCACGCCTGGATGCTCAGCTGGCGTGGGAAAAGGAACAAAATTTGCCGGGTTGCTGTGGTAGTGCATGCCTTTCCCGAGGGAGTGCGTTGCTGCTGGAAGCACAGACCTTCTGGAGAAGGGGAACCAGACCCAGCCTCCACCTTGTCCCGGCCTCCCATTACAATATATGGACAGAACCCGCAGCGTCAGAGCGGGGATGGAGGTGAGCGCATTGGTGGTGGGCAGGATGAGGCTGGCCGGTCTTGCACGGTGCAAAGGGATCCAGAGAGCAAATGCTCCCCTGCCTGCTCCCCGTGCCCCCTTGCTTCCTCCCCATGGGCTCTGTGTGGTGGCATGTGGGGTGGCACTGCCGCAGACCCCAGGGTCAGGCAGATGCGTGGCTGGACACGCAGCCTGCCCATACACCGACACTGCCTGTGCCCCCAGCCCACCTGCCTGCACCCCCACCCTGCCCGCCGGCACCCCCAGCCCCTGTCTGTGCCCCCAGCCCACCTGCCTGCACCCCTATCTCGCCTGCCTGCACCCCCACCCTGCCCCTGCCTGTGCCCCCAGCCCTTGCTTGTGCCCCCAGACCACCTGCCTGCACCCCCAGCCCCTGCCTAACTGCACCCCCAGCCCCTGCCTGCCTGCACCCCCAGCCCCTGCCTGCACCCCCACCCTGCCCGTCGGCACCCCCAGCCCCTGCCTGCACCCCCGCCCTGCCCGTCGGCACCCCCAGCCCCTGCCTGCGCCCCCAGCCCTTGCTTGTGCCCCCAGACCACCTGCCTGCACCCCCACCCTGCCCGTCGACACCCCCAGCCCCTGCCTGCACCCCCGCCCTGCCCGCCTGCGCCCCCAGCCCCTGCCCGCACCCCCAGCCCGGCCGGGGTCCCCGCTGGCCTCGGGCGCCCCGTCGCCGGTTGCCTCTCCGCCCCGTGGCCGGTTGGCAGCGGCCGCCCCGCGCTGGGCCGGGCCCCGCAAGCGCCGCCCCGGGAGGGCAGGGCGGGCAGGGCGGCCCCGGGACCGGCACGGCAGGACCGGCACGGCCCGGACCGGCACCGCGGGGACCGGCCCGGGAGCGACCCGCCGCCGCCGCCGGGAGGTACGTGGGGCCGGAGCGGGGCGGCATCGGAGCGCTGCGACCCGCCGTGCCCGGGCAGCGCGGGGGGAGCCGGGAGGGCTGGGCTCGGTCCCGTCGTACCGGGGACGGGGACGGGGACTGGGGCGGGGGGGGCTCGGTCCCGCCGTACCGGGGACGGGGACTGGGGGGGCTCGGTCCCGCCGTACCGGGGACGGGGACTGGGGGGGCTCGGTCCCGCCGTACCGGGGACCAGGGACGGGATCGGGGGGGCTCGGTCCCGTCGTACCAGAGACGGGGACTGGGGGGACTCGGTCCCGCCGTACCGGGGACCAGGGACGGGATCGGGGGGGCTCGGTCCCGCCGTACCGGGGACGGGGACTGGGGCGGGGGGGGCTCGGTCCCGCTGTACCGGGGACCAGGGGGGGCTCGGTCCCGCCGTAACGGGGACTGGGGCGGGAGGGGCTCGGTCCCGCTGTACCGGGGACCAGGGGGAGCTCGGTCCCGCCGTACCGGGGACGGAGACTGGGGCGGGGGGGGGCTCGGTCCCGCCGTACCGGGGACCAGGGACGGGACCAGGGGGAGCTCAGACCCAGGACCAGGGCCGGGAGCGGGGCAGGCTCGGTACTGCGACGGGACCCGGCTGGGCTTTGCCCTGCGGTGTCCGCACCCCCCCTGCACCGGGCTGGAACCCACCGGCCGGGGGGGTAGGGGGGCGTGGGAGCAGGGGACCCCCAGCTCATGAAGGCAAACCCACCCACGTGGGGAAGTGTACCCACCATGGGGTGTGGGGCAGCGGGTGCTAGAAGCTTGGGGCAGTGGGGTTCGGGGGCTGGCAGTGTCCTGGGGGTCACCCATTTGTGACACGTGGGCTTGGGGCACCTCGAGGTGGCCCTTGCAGGAGCGGGGTGAAGGGGAGCCCTCCTGCTGGGGTCATCTCACCCCCTCACCAAACCCACCCGTGCCCTTGCAGCTGGCTCACGTATCGCGAGCCTGTTGCTGGAAGACGTCAGTCCCGGGCAGGTGGAAGGGACGGCGTGTGCACGAGTGTTTGGAAAGCAAACAAAGATGGAGAGAAGGAAACTTGTGCAGGGTGCAGGGTGCACAGTGCACCGGTCCGTGGCATTTCGGTTCTTCCTATCGTGCCGTCGCCACAAAAGGAGCATCCCAGAGCTCTGAAGGGCTCTGGCAAACCTGCCAACATGTCCAAGGTGTTGGTTTAGAGAGGAATCCCACCACCAAAGGAAGTCACCAGCTGTGGCAGGGGTTTGGCAGCCGGTGCGGCCGTGGCCCCCGTTGTGTGGTTAGTCACCCTCCGGGAGCACCGGCTCGGCACATGCCCTCCTGGTTTTGGGATACGGGCCGTGACCGTCACCGTTGCGTTAGGCAGCTCCTGTCTCTGCCTGCTGCGATGATTCATATCCCGAGGGGCACAGGGAGAACCGCCGGCTCCCTGGGTTGGGAAGGCAAGGTCAGGTGGGGGGCCCCAACGGGTGGGAGTTTTCCAGGGACTGTGAGTTTTGGTAGCCCAGTGGGAGTTTTTGTAGCCCAGTGGTGGGGAGAGGGCAAAGTCTGCCAGCCCCTCTCACCATGGTCTCTGTCACAGCCCCGCACCGGGGGTGCTGGGGGGTGGTTAAATAGCTCCAGACCATGCCTGGGTGGCTGTTCCTTTCCAAGCCAGCTCTGCGTGTTTGCATGTGCCGGGCACCATCCCAGCGTGTGTCTTCCCTGCATTGACTTAAAAACGGGCTGTCGGGGGAATCACCGTACCACCGGGTGTCCGGTGCCTTGCTGCCACGGAGGCTGCCTGCGCGGGAGCCCCCCGTCGAGGGTCCCTCAGGCCCTGCTGCATCTCCCCGCGTCTGCCATCAGCAGCCTGTCCCAGCACAGTTGTCGCAGGGATGGTGGTGGTGGATTTTTGGAGGTGATGCGGTGGGGGCGAGCGGCGCTGAGCCCGGTGCAGCTGGGTTTGTTGGGAAGCATGGCTGTGTGAGCAGAAAGGAGAAGCTCTGCGAGCACGTCCTGTGTGAGGCGGGATGCCCTCGGCTCTGTGTGGTGGAGCCTGGGTGGGAGGAAGCCTCACTGGGAAGAGTGGTCCCAGTGCAGCTGCTGGGGGCTTTCGGGCTCCTTAAAGCTCTGCTGGTGCAGAGCTTGGCCGCTGTCGATGGGATGCTGCAGCACTGCATCCCTCTGCGCCATAGCCAAGTATCCCGCGGCCATCCAAGGCCCTGGATGCCTTGGCGTGACAGCCAGAAAGGAAAACCTGCCAGGTGGCGACGAGGAATTTGTGGGTGTGGGGCCGGTGAACCCAGCCCTAGTCCAAAATGACTCGGAATTATGTGAGATGCCTGTGATTTTATCTACGGGTAATTACACGGGTGGGAAAATCCTCAGGAAGGGAAGCGCCTGGGGAAGGAGGAACGTTTGGTCGTGGGTGCCCTGCAGACGGCCGAGTGCTGGTGACGCTCAGCGCCACGGCGGTGCCATCGGGTGCTGCCCACAGCCGTGCTCCCACGGGGATGCCGGGAGGCCGGGGCCAGGCCGGGCTGTCTGCCAGAGCTCGGGAGCAGGGATCCCTCTGGCAGCCCAGGTACGTGTCTGTCTCCCAAACGCTGCTCAATGTGGTTTTTTGTTCCTGGCTGAAACTGGTGCTGGGGCTCTGCTGAAGCAGCCGAGTACCTGGTGAGTTGCACAGGTAGTGCGCAGCCACATAATCCCCCGGCAGACTTGCACCCCTATCAAAATACCTGTGTCTGCCTCGCCGAACACTGCTGCTTTGTGCCTGGCCGCCGTGCGTCACTCGGCTGCCTGGCTGGCTCCATCCCTCCCCCTGCATCACCCCCTCTCCCTTTCTGCCCCGGCAGCTCCTCTCTGCCACCTGCCACAGGTTTGGTTTGTGGGTCTTGCTCGTCGGAGGAGGCGGTTGGGAAAGCGTGGGGAGAGGCGATACTGCATCAGGGTACAGGGTGATGAGCCATGTTGCTGAGAATCCAGGGTGAGGATGAGGAAGGCAGCACGCATGAGGCCGATGGCAGCGTGGTGTGGCGGGATAGTCGTTCGCAGCGGGGGGAACTCAGGCTCTGGGGGCTCCTGTGGCATGACAGGAGCTGCTTAGAGCACCCCAGGAGGGCCGGGAAGCATGCCAAGGCAGCAGGAATGCCGGACTCGGCTTTGGAAGACGTCAGAAGGGCAGATGGTTAACGTCTACCGGCACTGGAAGGCTCTGGAGGAGTGTGTGTTATCTGGCACGGAGTCGGAGTGAGGTCACAGACCAAAAACCCTAGGAAGGCTGCCGGGAGGAAACAGATGAGGAAAACCTAAAAAAAGAAACCAATCACAAAGGTGCAAAGTGGAGTCAAAAGGAAAGCAGGAAGGAGACACAGTCAAAGCGCTGGGATTTTCCCAGGCCGGTGTGCTTTCCTGGGCTGGCGCTTCAACTCCCTTTTCTAGCCTAAAGAGGGGCAGCACCCCAAACCCCCCAGCTCTGGTGTAGCAGTGCCTGGCCCGGAGCTGTTAGGCTGGCACTAGCTGCACGTGTGAGCCGGGCTCAGGATAAGCCATGGGATGCTGTTCCCGCAGCGGGCTTGCCGACCCCCATGACCTGCCAGCACAGTCTCGGTGGCTGCAGCAGCATCATCCCCGGGAAGGAATGGGTAATGTCCTTAAACATCAATTTAAAAGGACTCTTTGCCCGAGTCCATTTACCAGGTTGCAATAAGCGCTGCTCTGATGGCCATAATGAAATTATGGGGAGAAAAAAGAGTCTGGAAGGCAACGTCTCGTACCTTGATGGCAAAGTTCAAGCTGACGGCTGTCTGCTGCATGGTGATGATGATGGCTCAGGGTACAGTTACCGTGGCTGGTGTGATCTGTGCCCTTCGGAAACTGGTGGTCACTGTGGCCGGAGTGACAAAGGACATAGCAGGGGCAGATGCCTTCAGCTTGAAAACGGCTGGGCATCGTGTTATGGGAAGGAGGCATCTGCAAGCCTCGTCACTGTTATTCTGCAGCCATCAGTGTGGCTGTGGTGGCCGTGGCAGGCGGCCGGGTGGATTGCAGCATCCTGAGCCCGGGAGCGGGCTGGGCAGCCTCTGCTTTCCTGTGACACCCTTGTTTTGCAGGAAGCACCAGCGCCCCTGGGCTCCCTTCTGGGTGGGCTGGCAGCACAGCTGGAGAGGGGGGAGCACCCGGTGCGGAGCTTTACGCAGACACTGCTGCTCGCCTGGTACTGTCTGCAAGAGTGTGACTGAGGAGGAGGTGTTAAAACTGAAATTGAAGATAAAAAGATGGTGAAATAGCCCTTAAAACCTCTGTAGGGAATGTCACAAGCCATGAATGTGGGTGCATTCTTGTGCAGTCTGGCAGGGCGTGTAAGCAGCATGATGTGGAACAGCCCCAGTGGTCTACGTGGGGCTTTCTCCTTGTGTCTCTCCATTCCCTGCTCTAAAACAGGCTGCGGGTTTGTCCAACTGAACGGGAGCTGGCCCCAGCAGCAGCAATGCTGCTTTTCCCAGCTCAGCTTGGTATCTCCAGCTATTTCTCTTCCTGCTTTCCCCGCTGAGGCAGGGGGGGTTCCCTGCATCCCCTGGGCTGCATCTGGCCCAAAACATCCCTGCTGCTGTGGCAGGTGTAATGTGGGCAGTGGGAAGGGTCAAAAAAAAAAGAGAAAATACAACCCAGGTCCCAACCCATTGTTTTTTAGACTTTGCATAGAGTTTTGTGTTGCTGGTGGGTGGAAACCTTGTGTAACGCAGACTCCATGCAAGGTTGCTGCCAGGCAGGAGAGAGCTGGTGAGGACATGTGACGGTCACCAATTAGCAGGGGAGGTGGTTAATGAGAAGGCTGTCTGGGCATAGAGTGAAGATGGTGGTTGCGCTGCGAAGGGTCTGGGGGGCTGGCTGCCCCCTGAGACTGGGAAGCTTTGCCCCAGCTCTGATCCTCTCGCCCGACCTGGGGCCGGGGCCAAACCCCCGGGAGGTGTAAAGCTCTGGAGGTGCCCACGCACAAGTAGCTGATCTCTGGGATGGAGGATTGCTGGTGGAAGGAGCTGGAGGAACTCATGGCTCTAACTTGGGAAGCGCTGGGTGCTGATCTGCCACCAGCCCTGGAAGCAGCTGGGGAAGAGGGGGAGCTGTGGCTCCGGTCGTTATATTTATTTCCTCCCCAAATTTTCCATAAAATTAGCCTTGTACTAATCTGGACTGGTGCTGGAGTTGGATGTTGGTTTTTGGAGGCAGGCTCCAAACTCAGGTGGCTTCATGGCGGCGTGCTGCCAGCCACACATCGTGCCCAGAGTCCTCCTCGGGAGCAAGGAAGGCTTGGGCTCCGCCTGCGCGAGCTCGGCCCGTGCCCGGTGGCTGTATCGGGGTTTGACCCCATTCCCAGAACTGCAGACTCATCTCTCGTGATCCCGTGACAGAGGTGCTTCTGCCAGAGCGCAAGCGGGAAGGTGATGTCATGCGAGGGGAAAGATCCAAAGGTTGCGGAGGGCAGGGGAGGGTGGGTGCCACCGTGGGCAGCGGCGGGTGTCACGCTTCCTCATGAGTCACCCCCTGGGACTGGCGTTGCACTGGGAGCACTGGGATGTGGAGTGTGAACCGGGGCTGACTCCGCCAGGCATCTGTGTCCCCATAGTGGAACCACTGGGGCAGGGGGCTGGTGTCTCCCACAGGGGGGGAGATGCTACCTGCTGCCGCCTGTGCCTAAAGCCTTCAGGGCACCTCCGTGCATGTTGGCATGTGGTGCTGGAGAAGGGCTTGTCCCCAGCCCTCCCGTGCCAAATTAACAGTTGGAAAATGTCCTAAGAGAAGTCACAAAGTGCCTGGTGGCTCTGGCAGCTGCAGGGAGCTGGGGAGAGGTGCGGGAAGGCTGGCGGAGCGCGGAGGAGGTGTGGTTGCTCCCAGCTTGGCAGCTGCGTCGGTGGAGATTAATGATTCGGAGATCCTGGTGTAAATCATTGCCAGCGCTGTGCATGGCTCGGGGGGGAAGGTGGGCCTGGCTGCTGGGAAGGCACCGTGCCATGGGTGGAGGGGAGGGGATGTGGGCAGCTGGGGGGCTGGAACACTCGCCCACTGCTCGCCTGCCTGGTGGAGGTGTGAGGTTGCTGATGGGAGCCACGGCTCCGGCGAGCTGGGGGGCAGGAGGAGAGAGCTCACGCGTCTAACAGTGTAAGGATGGCGAGTAAGGGTCGGGGGCTTGGGGGCTGCACGGCCAGAGAGCATGGTAGAACCATTGTGGTAAATAGGGGAGAAACCATGGAGGAGAATCCCTTAAGGATTATTAAACCGGTGCAAGACAGAGCCAGGAATTTCTCCGCTGCTGGATCTGGGCGACCGTGCTGCTCCTCCCAGCCCGCCCAGGGCAGCCGCAGCAGGAGCCACCTTGGAGATACCGGCCACAGTGACATTTTTGGGTGTTCACTGGTCGATTTGGGGCTTCCCTAAACCCTCAGGTTGTGGCACCCTTTTGCCATGTGAGCTGTGTCCACTTCAGCATCTCTCCGGGGATGCCCATCTCTCCAGGGATGCCCATCTCTCTGGGAACGCTGGACCCTAGACAGAGCGAGCAGCAGCTGACGTCAGGGCACTGGGGTTATTGCTAAAGCAGCGAGTGCACTCTGGAAAGCCAGGAGGAGAGCTAATTCAATGGAGAGACAGACTTGTCTGTCAAGTCTCCTGCTTTAATGTGATTGCCCGGGCTGCAGCGTAGCTCAGCGAGGGATCTGCGTAAAACTTTCAGGCACAGAGATGATGTAGAAGCTTAAATCCTGCCTGCTTCCAAGGCTGAGGTGTCCGAGGGAAGACGGAGAGCTTCGGAACAGGCATGGAGGTTTAGATGCCACAGTAAATGCTACCAGCCCTGCGTGTTTTCTGTGCCCACCGTGCGTGCCGTGCAATTTTTCTTCCCTAGAGCCATCGCAGCACTTTGTAAGTGAAATCTTGGGGGGCTGATGTCGTTTGTGAAATGCCTTGCCTAGTAGTGTGAGGATGGGAGCTCGTGTGGATAAACAGGGCAGGAGAAAACCCCGCTGCCGCCGGTGTAGCGGAGTCTGGAAGACCCTAAGTGAGAAGCAAGGGGGTTGATAAGTCCGAGCCGGGGGTCAGTAGCAGCAGTAAAGGTGACACAGTGCACACTGGTGTGGCTTTGTCGTACGAAGGGGCTCCGGTCTGTTAGCAGGGTTTTGGAAGAGGCATCTCGCTCTCGTTGGAGGTCTTGGGCAGGGAGAGCAAGGGTCTGGTTTGAGTGCTGCCACCTCATGCGTGGAAACAAGCGGGAGAAGTGCTGGTGGGGGAAGGTGTCCTGGACCGGGGGTCTCTCTGTGCTCTGAGGAGCTGTTTGGGAAGCGCGGGATGCAGGCAGCGCGTGGCCTGCCAGGGCTGGGCAGGGCCCCTGTGTGTGTGTCAACGCTCCCAGCGCACTTGGTGCCAGGTGGGCAGGGTGGGCCGGGCCCCCAAGGCTGCAGGCAGCCGAAGAGCAGAGGCTCTGTGTGGGAGGGCAGCGGCCGCAGGCTCGGAAGCGCTGGGGTAGGATGGGCTGCCGAGCATCATCGCTCTCGGGACGTTGGCGAGCAACTTTGGGATGTAGCTTTTGCCACATCCTCGGCAGCTGCTGACGAGCACCGAATCAAAGCTGGGGGCAGGGTAAGGGGCGCAGGGGGTGCCTTCACCCAGGGGCAGCCGGCAGCAGGGCTGGCACATGCCCCTGCCTGCTGGCAGCTCCTTCACCCAGTAACCCCGGACAGGCGGCGGGAGCCAAGGCTTTGCCTGCCTGCATCCACCGATGGGGGGCCAGGGCTGTGGCTGCAGGGGCTGGGGCGTCCCTCGGTGCGTCTCCCAGGGGTGCTGGGGCACAGGTGGCGAACGGGCTGCTATGAGGGAGTTGCTCTGCAGATTTCACCTCTCCTCGCCAGGCTTGCGTGCGTGTCTTTTCCTGCACGCAGCTGGAGCTGGTCTGTTTTCTGGGAATGCTGGTTTCCTCTGGCTGTTGACCCTGTAAACTCAGCTTGCACTTGAGCTAAGCAAGCGAACGTGAGGGTTGGGACCATCGAGTTGGGCAGCCGGGCTGGAGGGTGAGGGCGTGCACAGAGGCAACACGCAGCAGCAGCGTATGCGAGGGCGGCTTCTAGCATGGGTGAGTGTCAAGAAGCCAGGGCTGGGGAGGAAAGGAGAAAACCCTGGCACATTTGCGCAGCCACACATGTAAACCAAGGAGGCTGCAAAGGAGGCTCGCTGGGGTGCTGGCGGGGGAGCTTTGCTGCAGGAGTCCGAGTTACTCGCCCGTGATGCGCAGGAGGGGGTTGTCCTCGCAGCTGCCATCTTCGCAAGCGGAGGCTGGGGAGGCGAGTGGCCAGGAGACGCGGTTCCGCCTGTTTATTTTCAGAAAGCAAGCACGTCTGGTCCTGGCAACTTGGCAAGCGCAGACATCCAGGCGAGGAGGAGGAGTTCCCACCCATGGCCCGGTGGCTCGGGAGCAGCAGTGCTGGGACAGCCCCGAGCGTGCCACGGTCTGTGGGATGCGGCCAGGGGACTCGCCGCCAGTGTGGGATGCTCGTGGTGGGCGAGCGCTGGCCAGAAGCAAGCCAGGGGCTCACCGAGGGGTCGCAGCCACAGCAACCCTCGCCGGCAGCGCTTGGGGGAAGCAGCAGGGCTGGCTGAGCTGGGAGAGCAGCAGTTTTGCTTTCTCTTCTCCGGGCAGGAAGGCGTCGCAGGGCAGGCAGCCAGCACTGCCAGCAGCTCTGCTCCCTCGTGAGCAGAGGGAAAGGAGAAGTCGTACAGCTAGAGGTTTGTTCCTGAGCTTTTCCGGGTTTCTTTGCGTTAACAACGGCTGGTTGTCAAAAGCAGCCAGCTCTGTAAAGCATGGAGCGTTTCTCAAATCAGTGAAAGTTGTTTGGATGGCTTTTTTTTTTTTTTTTTTTTACTGCTTTGTCAGTTCATGGGCTCCTAAGGACAGTCAGCCGAAGCTCTTAGCAAATATTAGTGATTTGATTCTTTTCTAAAGTTGGTGGATATTAAAGCCAATAAAGCAGCAAAGGGTCGCAATGAGCGTGGCCCATGAGGCTCCTGCTGCTGGCTGTGGCGTGCCGCCTGCTGTGCTCCCTGCAGGCACCGTGGAATTACATTTCTATTACATTTCTAGCAGTAGCTGGCTAAAATGCTGTTATTGTGGCCACCAAAGCAGTAGCTGCCTAGCCTTGGCATCTCACCGCGCACTAACCATCGCTTTCCATCTCTTCCCAGAGCTTGCCACCTAGCCGGGGAGGGGACCGCCCACATGCGAGCCGGAGCGCAGCCCCCGCCAGCTGAGCCATGCTGTAAGGGGGGGGCAGCCCGGCCGGCCGGCCAGCAGCGGGAGTGATGGCCCAGTCTCGGACCAACGGCTCACACTACGCCCTGACGGCCATAGGGCTGGGGATGCTGGTCCTCGGCATCATCATGGCCGTCTGGAACCTTGTCCCCGGCTTCGGCCCCGACAGCAAGCCCACCACCCACGCCGCCAACAGCAGCAAGCCAGACCGCGGCTCCGGAGGCATTTTGAAGAGCAAGACCTTCTCGGTGGCATACGTGTTGGTGGGGGCAGGTGTGCTGCTGCTGCTGCTCTCCATCTGCTTGAATATCCGGGACAAGAAGAGGCAAAGCGAAGACATCGTCCGTGTGCAACACCAAGTGCCTGCGGAGCCGTCGCCCCAGGAGGACAGGTGAGCCCCCCTGGGGAGCCAGGGAGCAGGGTCCAGCAGGGGGATGGAGCCACAGGCTGCGTGTGGCACACAAGGTAAGGTCAGCAGCAAGGAGAGCACGGCTGATAGCAGCGTGTGCTGCACTATAGGTGAGCAGGTGCCACGGCTGGGCATTCAGCAGCATGGCAGGGATCGGGAGGGAATGGCTCCAGCGATACCGATGGGGTGCAGGGGGCACGGAGCACTGTTTGTGTGTACGCTGGGCTCCCGATGGAGCTGTGGCCAAGCCAAGACATGCCACTCCTGATGTCGCCGGCACCCAGGCAGCGTGCCGAGAGGAAACACCGGGGGTGGTGGTTAATGGTTAACACCAAGGAGCAAGGAACAGGCTCACTGGGAGCCAGGCAAGGGGCCACCGAGGGCGAGGAGTGGGAGGCGCAGGACCTGTGGTCTCCTGGGTGCAGCTGAGGAGTGGGAGGTGCAGGACCTGTGGTCTCCTGGGTGCAGCTGAGGTGCCCAAGTCGCCTTGCGGCTGTGTATGTGGTGGCTGGAAATGGAGTTTAGACCCGGTGAAAGTCTGCAGGGCTCTCCTGTTTGCTCGGGGAGCTCCAGCGCGCAGAGCAAAGGCTGCTGCCATGGGAGGCACGGTCTGAACAAGGACAGGGTGCAGGAGCCCCCCGCCGCCTCGCAGCACGCCCAGGGTAGGCTGTGCCTGGGCAGAGGGAGGCAGGGGGGCACTGGGACAATGTGGGCTGCGAGGTAGCAGGAGGAGGTGATGGCCTTGCTGGCTGCTGCCCAGGGATACTGTGGGGCAGAGCAGCCGACGGTGGCTGCAGAGAATTACTTTGTGTGCAGATCCCCCCAGAAAGCCATGTTTCCCTGTTCGATTGCAGAGGTAACGTCCTAATGCAAAAAAACCCACCAAATGTATGTGCACAGGCACCTGTGGCTTGGACAGTAATGTACTGCAGAGCTGAATCTCTGCAGAAAAGCTCGGGGTAGGTTCCCAACCTGAAAGACATCCCAATGGCAAAGGCAGAGGGAGGTGACATCCCTTTTGGACAAATTTTGACTGATGGTCGAGCAGGGAGGAGAGGAATTGGTGTTCTGCCGAGGGAGGAAATCGCTGCTGTGCAATAGAAAAAGCGGTTTTGTGGGCAAAGGAAGGAATGGTCAAGGGTGGATGGACATCACAGGGAAACAAAAATGTGTCTGAATATAGGTGGGGTTGGGATCTGTTCTGGCACACAAACCAGAACAGGTATGTAATAGGGAAGGTCAAATTTGCTAAGGTTTGGGGGTGGTATTCTCTCCTCTTCTCCCCTGCCTGCAGCAAAGCTGAAACGATGAAACTGAGTGAATTGATGTGCTACTGAGACCCTTAATTTTTTCCCCTTTAGTCAAGAAGAGGATGAAGACACATCTTCCCAGTACTATGTCCCCAGCTACGAGGAGGTGATGAACACGGGCTACTCTGAGCCCAGAGACTCAGACAGGAGCAACAGGATCAGCGTCTCCCTGCCCTCCTACGAGTCGCTGACGGGGCTCGATGAAAGCACACAGCCACCGGGAGCCACCGGCGCAGAGCCCAGCACGGAGCGGCCACCCAGCCGGCACAGCTCGCGCCTCAGCAAGCGCCTGAAGCCACTGAAGGTCCGGAGGATCAAGTCGGAGAAGCTGCACCTGAAGGACATCAGGTTAAACCTGGCACAGGGGAACAGCACCATCCCTATCACGATAGAGCCCCTGACCCCCCCACCCAAGTACGAGGACATCCAGAAAGGACCAGAGAGCCAGCAAATTACTTAAAAAAAAAAAAGAAGAGGAAAAAAAAAAGAAAAAGAAAGAAAACAAAAGAGGAATCTGTGATGCTGCTGGGCTTGTTTTGGTTTTGGTTTTAAAAGCAACCACACGAAGAGGGGCTCGGTCGGTGGGTGCAGAATGCAGCCAGGGCTCCCTGACTGCGCTGCAGAGGACACGCTAGGTGCATAGTGCTGCGGCACGGGGACAGGACAAGATTTCCTCAGGATGGGGTTTTACAGGAGGATGTGGGGAAAGAAACCTGAATGCTAATAGATCTGCTGCTCTGAAGTAAATGAAGGCTGGAAGTACCAAAAGTGTAATTTGTGGTGTGTTACAGAAGGACCACCCGATGTATCTTCCCCTCTCCTCTCCCCCCTGCCCCTACCCAGACTTTTCCAAGCCACCAACCTGATAAGGAACGAGGATTTTTCAAGTGGAAGAGGGAAACATTCCTTTTCTTGGTTTTGTTTTGGGGGTTTTCTTTTCCCTGGTGTCTTTTCTTTCTAAGGGAAACGGCATTGCCAGAGTAGCGCTGCAGCTCTGCCCCGCTCCCGTCTGGGGCTGGGATGGTGGCCCAGGGCCAGCCCCGACTCCTGCTGAGGTCTGTGCTTGCTGGTGGGAAGCAGCCTGGAACGGGTGTTCCTGAGGGAGACATGGATTTCATGCCTCGGTTGCTTTCTCTGCTGCGTTTTGTGCTCAGCTGTGAAGGGACGGTGCGGTTGAGACAAGGGGTCCAACCCCGGGGGGGTAGGAGCTGAGAGCACTGCTGCTGAGGCATGCTATGCAAGCAGACCTGTTCTAAATAAATATTTTGTACATTGTGTGTGTGTGTGTGCGCTCATGCGTGGTCAGCCCTTGCTGCGGTTTGCAAGCCGGAGCGGTCTGCAATCGGTCGGCTGTGTTAGGGTGGATGTCGCTCCACGCTCCACGAGCATCCCGGCCACGCGCCGCCTCCCGGGCTTCCAGCTAAGTGGACGATGGAAAAGCTGTTGGCATAGTCAGCCATGGGCCCCCTGCGCTGCTCTGAGTTCGGACACTGTGGGTGGAGAGCGGAATCTCCCACAGATGTGCAGCAGCTGTCGGCATGGCCTGTCGGGCGGAGGTTGGTGCGGTGGGATGCTCAAGGTAAGGTAGGAGAGGAGTGTGCGTGGCCGAAACAAAGACGAGATGCTGGCCCCAACGTGCATAACCGTGTCTCTTGTTCGTTATCATTTCATATTGCATCTCTTAATTTCTGTTGTTGTGTCACAGGAATTTCACCTTGCTGTGCCCCAGGGCATGACCTTAGGTGGGCAACATAACATCATTAAGGGACTCCCTTACTGAAGGGTGGGAAGAAAAGAGCAGAAGAATATTGGCCAGATGGAGGGATTTGGGGCTGGGGGTCCCATGTGGTTCCTGTTGCTGGTGAGGGGTTGGAAAGGTGGTGCAGCTCCTTGGAAGTTGTGTCCCAGGCACGTGTGCCCCTAAGAGCCTGCCAGCAGTGGGAGGGAAGGCATGGGGGGGGGGGGGGGGGGGGGCTCTCTCCCCGGTGATGAAACGCAGCCCTTGCAGTTGTCCTAGAAGGTCTGGGTTAACAAAGCGAAGCTCTTTGAGCAGTTGGGAGCCGAGGCTCCATTGAGCTTCTCTGCCAGAAAGTCCCATTCCATGAAACAGCCTGGCAAAAGCAGCATCTTTTCCAACATCCCATGTAGGAAAAGAGCTGAAAACCCGAAGTGCTGTGACTAATGCAGTAATTATGCCCCAAATGCCCGGATGGCTAATGAGCATCTCCGGCAACTTGCATGCTTGTCCTTTGATGGTGTTTGGAAGGCTGAGGGAGGCAGGGAGTGCTGAGACATGCGAGTGCTCCCAAAGTTGTGACCATCACTGTCCCAGGACGGCTCATCCCTGTGG
The DNA here is from genome assembly GCF_023638135.1 of Falco biarmicus. Taxonomy (NCBI): domain Eukaryota; kingdom Metazoa; phylum Chordata; class Aves; order Falconiformes; family Falconidae; genus Falco; species Falco biarmicus. The sequence continues at coordinate 111,112,728 of NC_079290.1, read as the reverse complement.
CACTGCAGTATGTTGTAATGGAATGGTTGTTCCTGAAGGCCAGTGGGATGGCTCATCAAAAGCATCATTTGAATGTGAAAATGAGATGTGGTTTGGGGGCTGGGCTGGGCTTGTTTCAAGCCAGTCGATGCCTCTTTGCGATTCCTATTTAGTGGCAAAGCATCCTTTCTCGGGAGGAGTGGGCAGCCACGTCCTACCTGCCCAACCCGGCTCGACACCGGGGCTGTGTCTCCTCTTCCAGAGCCGGGCACCATCGCTGCCTCCTGGACATCCCCCTCCAGCTCTTCCCACCCCGCAGCCGCCAGCGCTCGCTGGTTTCAGGGGACCCTAATGCCGCAGGATGCCCAGGGCTGCAGCCCACCTCCCATGGCACGGCATCGCTGGGCACCCCTGAGGGTTTGCTGCCCCTTCCAAGTGGAAAGATTTGGAAAGCGATGCAGGAAAGGCACGGCCATTAGCAGAACCCATGCTAATTAGGGGCTGTCGTTTGGGGTGCCGTTTGCTGGTGGCAAAGAGGAGACAGGTTTGGATGGTGGTGGGGCAGGGGGTCGGGTGCTTGGGTGGCAGGGAAGAGCCTCAAGTGTCATCTGTATTGGTGAGGCCAAACCAGAGGCTGCCGGGGGGGTGTTGGTGGCAGGTGTGTTATTTTCCCTTTTTCTGCTGGAAAAGGGTGCGTGGCAACCTGGGATGAAGGCATGATGCTGGAGAAGCGTGCTGGTGGGTGACAGCAACACCGGCACCAGGCAGCAACATTTATCTGCTTGTCTGAGGTAGCAAAACCTGTTTGTGCACGCATATGAAATTAAAAATAATTAAAATGGAGAAAAAAAGTGTTTGGCAGCTGCCACAGACCCGCTGTGAGATTTTTGATATGTGGGGAAACGTTCCTGCCCGTGTCCCCAGCTGGCAGGGAGAGCAGCAGCCGGCGCAGAGCTATGTTGTGCTGCTGGGCCAGTTGCTTGGAAAAAGGAGAAGGGAAAAAAAACCCCAAAAACAACAAAAAACCCAACGCAAATACAAAACAAAGAGGAAAAGGCACCCAGGAGGGTGGCAGCAGGCGCGACTGGGGTTTCCAAGGCTACTGCCAGGCTGCGGCTACCAGCCGCGCAGCTCTCGGCTCGCTTGCATGTGGGATGCGGGGTTGCTGCAGGGCTGGAGTAGCTCTTCGGAGGTTTTTGGGTTGGTTTTGTCAGCACCAGCCGTGCAGCGGACGGGGCCAGGCGATGCGAGCCTTCCTGAGGAGCTCAGAGGGCTGCTTCGAGCTGAGCCCGCGCACCACGACCATAGGCAGGCACCCGGCGTCCGACATCGTCCTGCGGGTAAGGGCGAGGTGGCAGCCCCCACACACGCCACAGTGCTGCGGGTGTCAGGGATGTACCGGGGTCCGTGGGGGCTCCTGGCTTGCTTACCCCAAGGAGAGGGGGGCCTGACCGAGGAGTAACCAAACCCGAGCTGCCCTCCGGCAGGTTCCCTGCTTGCCCGCTGATTGCCTGCTGCCAGTCCCCAGGTGTAGCGCATCACCACGCAGCCCTCGCCTTCATCGCCTGGGACCAAAGCTTTGTCCTTCAGGACCTCAACTCCCCCCACGGCACCTTCGTCAATGGGTGCCAGGTCCAAAACGCGGCTGTCAGGGTGACGGCGGGGGACAGCCTGCGCTTCGGCACGGGGCAGGCAGCATCCTTCCAGCTGGTGGTGGAGGGGGATGCCCAGGTAAGGGGCTGCTGCTGCCGGGGGGGCTGCGTGGGGCTGCCGGGGGGGGAGCTGGGGCTGGCTCCCTGTCTCTACTGGGCGATCCCGGGGAAAGGCCGGGCTGGGGGGAATGAAAAGCCGGAGCTCCCTCTGCTGAAGAAACTCGGCCAGTTCAGTAGGGAAAGGAAAAGCAGGGGGCAGGTTTCCCAGCAGCAACTTGGACCTGGGCAAAGAAAAAAAAAAACAAACCAAAAAACAAAAAATCCCTTGGAGATGGTCTGGCAGACGTCCCTTTCCTCTGTTCGTGTGTTATTTATTGATTAATTGCTCCAACGCTACTTAGGGACAGAGAAACTAAGGCTTGGATCAAACCTAGAGCAAACCAAGAGCTCCAGCCCGGAGGGTGCTTTGCTCAGCACGGGTGGGAGCCACCAAAATGAGCTGTGTGGCACGGGTGGCTGGAGCCACCAAAACGTGCTGTGTGGCACGGGTGGCATGTGGCAGTTGGCTTTGCAGCGCGGCAGAAATCCAGAGCAACTGTCAACTGGTGGAGAATGCAGCCGAACACAGCGGCAGTCTCCTGTCTCCGGGAGAAGAACCCTTTTGGGATATCTGCAGAGGTCATTGAGCCTTTGGGTTACAAACCAGATAAGGATTGCAAAGTTCCAGTGGTAGTTTGGTTATTCTGGCTCTTGAGGAAGCTAAAAAAGCAGATACTGAGCTCCAGCCCCCATGTGTGTATGTGTATCCTGGCAGCGGGGGTCACGGAACCCGGTCGCCTAGCAACACCTAGCAGCATCCCCCAAACAGAACGCGAGTCTGCCAGGCTGCGCACCCACGTGCTGGTCTGGGAGGTCTCGGCAAGGATCCCGGTGGCTCAGGGTGACCTGCTGAGGGCAGAGTTCTCCAGAAAGCCTTGGCTAAGTGAAATCGGAAGCCGCCAAGCTGCACGGTGACGCCGGAGCAGCCGGGGTGCTGGTGCTGGTTAGGTGAAGCTAATACCTGCTGGAGCCGCGAGCACCGGGCTTTCTGAACATGCACGTGTTGGATGTCCACGGACAGCCGTGTTGCACCGTGGTCTAGCAGAAGCCCTGTGGGTGCCTCATCATCACTCTGGGCTCTGCCACCCTCCTCTGGTGGAATTGCTTTGAAGCCCGACCCTGCTGACTGCAGAGTAAATCCCCTCTGTGCTGCACCCTGCAAAGCATCTCGTACAGGTAGGTCTCTCATTTTCGGTGGCATTAGGGGCACATGTTCTAACAGGGAGCAACACCTGGCGAGGAGTCACGTCCCTGCAGCACCTCGGAGTGCGGGACAAGCGCCCAGGAAGGGACAGCACCCATGCTATGGTGGAATCCAGCCGTGGGCAGGCGCCCCAGATAGCATCGTCAGCCAGAGTGATGGGGCTTAGACATGCCCTGGGAGAAGACGAGGTGCTGGAGCAGCGGGAGGCGTGTGCTGGGCTCTTTGGCTCCATCACAGACAGATGCTGGGGTGACAACCAGGTGCTGGGGGTCTCGTGCAGGCCAGGTCCAAGGGCATGCTGGCGGGTGTTTGGTTCAGCCCTTGTAATTGAGGGCTACGCGTAAGCCGGCATATGAGACCTTAATAGTGGTTCATCTCTGCTATGCCGGAAAGCTCGGCTCGTAAGGGGAATAACAGCTGGTGTCACAATTACCAGTGTGACAGGCCCAGTGCAAGGTCTGATAACTGGGATGGCAAGCCAAGAGGGCACTGGGAGGCTTTGGGTCAGCCTGGTGAATGGGCAAAATGATGGGATAGGACTGGACTACAGGCATGTGAGCTGGGAGAGGCGTGAAACGAGGGATTCTGGATGCTGCAAATGGCACACAGAATTAGGGTAGCTAAACCTAGAGAGGGGAAAGAGCTCCAAAGACTGGGCAAACCCCAGTTGTTTCTTTCTATTTCAGCAAAGCGTTTGGGCTTCCTGCTGGGAGCGTGATACTTGGGGATGGAAACAGGAAAGGACTGAAATGCTGCTTCCACTCAGATCTGGGCCGGGGTTTTGTACAATGTAGTGTGTGCACGTTGGGGCTGAGCAACTCCCAAAAGGCTTGCTGTAACGTGGTCTTTGTCCACCGTAGGTGTCCTGTCCCGCCATGAATCATTGCACGACGTGGAGCAGGCCGTTCCCGGCTGTTTTGCAGCCTAAACCCTCCCTGTCACCATCTCCTTCCCACCTACCCTTGCTGGAGCAGCAGCGTCCTCTGAGCTTGCTGGGCAGTTGGTCTACCAGGAGATCTGCCCATGTGCCCCGTCCGCCACAGCAGGAGCAACCCAGCAGATCCTGGGCTCTCAACGTGACCACCACCACCACCTTGCTGGACTCTTCCAGCAGGAGCTTCACGTCGAGTTCAGGTATGCCCCGGTGCCCAGCCCGGTGGGCTGCAGCCTCTTAACGCTGAGCAGCGTGGGTCTGAGCAGAGGTGGGTTTGATATGAGCCGGGGTGTGACAAGTGTCACCAGCAACTGGGTATGAGTCTTTCTCCAGTGGAGCCAACAGGACACCATGTATGGTCCTTGGTGGCCTCTGGGTCAGGAACAAAAAGAGCTGTGACATGCAGAGGGGAATGCCATTGCTCTCACAGCTGAGAGGCACGTTTCCTCTTCCTTTTTCCTTGTGTGCTCAGGAAGGGTGATGGCTGACTTGTATCTGCACTGGTGACCCCCACGCCTATTCCTCTTGTGTTTGAAGGGGTGCTTGTTCCTCCTTCAAAGTGCAGGTAATGCCTGCCTCCTTGGATTTGTCTTGAGTGCAGGAATTGTAGACTAGGTCCATAGCTGATACATGTCGGAAAATAAAGTATGCAACAGCAGTGGAGCAGAGGCAGGGGTTTGGGGAACAGTGCAGCTGGAGGAGACTTCTGCTGTGAAGGTAGCTCACTGTGGCCTGACACGCAGTCCAATGGTTTGCCTGGCTTGGGGTTGGGTGCTTGGGGTGGTGTAAGCAATGCAAAGTCAGCAAGGAAGAACCAAAGCATGGCTGGTGCTGCAGAGCAGGGGCAGCACCCTGCAGTCCCAGCAGCATCGCAGAAAGATGCAGAACTGGAAACTGCAACGATGGTAACGGGAAGGAAGCACACACTCCAAGGTAGCACGTATTCATCTGAATTTTAGGAAATAGGGCCAAAAGGATCCACAGCCCCAGTGGCAGTGAGCATAGCCGTTTGCACGCGGCGAGCCCTGGAAGCATAGCTTCTTTCCGTGGGGCTGGCAACGCCAAACAGAGGAGCCTTTCCGTGCTGCGCCTCTGCAGCCTTCGAGGCTTCTTTGGTTCCCGGAGGTGTATTATTCCTCTCTGTTGTGAGGACTGTTTGCACTGGTAAGGGTCTTTTGGGTGCCACAGAGTTGGTTTGTCTGCTGGTGGTGACTTGAGCTCATGGACTGCGAAGTAGCCTCTGCCTTCCCGTAGGTTTGAGGCAAGCGAGGGGGATGCTGCAAGAAGCGTTACCGCTGCCTGCAAGCAGTTCTTCTGCTGATGTTTGCGGCTGTCGTGTTTCTTTTCTTCCAGACTTTAGGAGCAGCCCAGACAGGAATGTGAGACATTTATGGGGAGCCCCTTCCCTGGTGCCTCGTGATGCGGATTGTGTCTCGCAGAAGGTGATGGTGGGGAAGGTGTGAGGGATGCCATCCCTGGCCTGGCCCTTGGCAGAGCAGGCAATAAACCCTGCCAAATGGTTGTGTGTCTGACCGTGTGTTCCAGCAGGGTGCAGGGGATGCCACTGAAGGGGACTGCTGGGTGGCTGGAGGATGTGGTGCAGTGGGATGTGGGCAGCCAAGGCAAGCAGGTGGCATGCAATCCATGCCCATGAGCTGGTACCACCAGAGCCGGTGTCCCAGCATCTCCGTAGCAGCAGGCTGGCAGACAACTGCCATAATCTGCCCACAGGGTGAAAAGCTTCTGCAACTGGACAAGGAGATGGATTGCCTCTCAGGGTTGGGAACAGAAGCAAAGCAGGAAAAGGAGGTGGTTATCAATCTGCAGGATGAGATCACAGTGATGGCAAAGACCCTGACTGAGGCAGCAATGAGGAACGAGGCAGAGCTGACCCAGAAGCTGGGAGCCATCAACCGAGAGCTGGGAGCCAGAACACATGAGGTCAAAGCCTTGGACCAACAGCTGAGAGCCAAAACAGAGGAGATCAAAGCCTTGGACCAAAAGCTGGAAGTCAAAACAGAGGAGATCAAAGCCTTGAGGGAACAGGTACTGAGTGCCAGGGTCAGTACTGAGCAGGGACAGTACCGTGCCGATACAGGTGGTGGGCAAACACCCAGGTTTTGGGAGGAGCAGCTCGAGTGTCAGAAACCAAGGGAAATGAGGGCAGTGGGATTTTTGCTTTTATTCCAGTTGCTTTGCACATTTGCTTGCTTCCTCTGCAAGCTGACCTTAAAGAAGCCAGTGAATACATGTCCCCTGTACGTGGTGGGCTCTGTAAAGCTGCAGCGGGGAGGGACACAGAAGCTGCACCAGCTTTGGGTGCGGGAAAGGCATGCAAGGTCACCTCGGACACCGAGCTTCCCCCCGGCCGCGGGAGCAGCCTGCAGGGATGCAGCTGCAGGGGTGTGATACCCATCCCAAAGGCCACACAGGCCCATGGAGCCCAGCTGGAAATAGGTGGCTGGGTAAAGGAGGGAGGGCTTACAGTGGCCTTCTCCAGGGGGATGTCAGCAGCAGTGTGTGTGTCACCCACACCTTCTGAGGCCTTGGAAACATCCTGGCAAGCCAGTGACAGGGTCCTCCTGGGTGTCTCCAGGTGGGAAAGGGGCCGGTCCCCACAGCCGGCCTGATGCGTGGTGCACAGGTCAGCAGCTGGGCATCTCCACCAGCCTGGCCTGGCTGCATCCTGCTCTCCTGCTGGGCCTGAAGGAGGCGGTGAAATGCTCTCTGCTGGTCCTGACTGTCATGAAAAGGAGTTTTTCAGCAGCAGGTTCCTGGGGGGAGAAGAGGCGAGATAATTTTGGGGTGCTGTCAGCGTGGCTGCTGTTAGGCTGCCAAGATGAGATGATGTGCGGTGCCTTTCTTTTCTTCCTGGCACTTTTTCTTTCTCTGACAAAAGCCTCGCCCACCAGTCCATGTGCTCTTCTGTGCCCTCCAGTAACTGCTTTGCGAAACCAGTTGCTTGAGCGGTGGGGAGCGTGCTTGTGCCTCCTGCACAGCAATGTTAGCTGCAGTGGATGGCACAGGCTGTTCCCCCATCCCCATTTCCAGGGGGGAATGTAAAAAACATCTTTGCAGAAGAAACGCCAATGGGAGTTGTTAGCGGCTCTGGATCTGTGTATTTGGTAATAAATACATATGTCTGGAGAAGGCGATGAATCTACAGGCGTTTCTGGCTGTTAAAGTGTTAGCAGTGTCACCCCGGCCCAGCCACAGATCACCAGCATGGCTAATGGTGGGAGATGGTACTTCTCCATGCCTCTTATGTCAGGATTTGAGCATGAACAACCAAAGCAAATTAGAGGCAATGCCATTCGAGGCAAGGTGCTGAGTGAGCTGGAGATGCTCAAGGGTAGCCCCATCAGGCCATATCCTGGGAGTGCTAGACTTCCCTCTTCCAGGGGAGCTGTAATAGAGGCAATAAGTGATGCGGCAGGTAACACGGGGGGCATCTGTGTTTTACAGATCATCGACCTGCAGAAAGGCTCCAGCCAGATTTTCAGCCATTCCCTCTATGAAAGAGACCAGGAGATTGGAAGGCTGCTAAATGAGAGTGAGAAGTTGAAGAAGGAGCAGGCTCTGGCCACAGGTACTGTATCCCTGGAGCTCTGCGCAGGGGCATGATGCAGTTTGGGACCGGCTCTTGACAGCGAGTGAGCACTGGCCAAACAGTCCAGGCAACAAGCCACTTGTAGTGGCTCCTGGAAATTGTCCATCCTCTGTGTCTGTGTCCTGCAGTTCTGCGGGAGTTGCAGGCGGTGTCAGACAGGACAGGACAGTGAGGGGAGGGAAGGTGGCAAACGATGGGACCGAGAGCTTTGGTAGGGGGGAAAAAAGTTCAAACGTTGACGGCAGCGCAGGCTCGGAGCCGCTCAAAAGCGGGGCTGTGTGACAGGTGCCGTGGCAGAGACCTGCCTGCCCAAGCTGCTGCAGAAGCCGCCTCAGACCACGAGCCATTTCCAATGCTCGTGGCATTTGGCGGGCACAGGGAATGCCCCATGGGCACGAAATACTGGCTTTTGTACTGCGTTCAGAGAGAGCAGCAAAAGCGTTCCGCTTGTACGTGTTGCCTGAGTTAAGGGTGTGATATCGGTGCCAGGCAGGGAGGAGACATCAGAGCTGTGGATCCAAGTAAGGCAGCAAGAACAGATCCGTAGGAGCTGCTCATCCTCCTGCAAGGCCTCGAGGAGCTTGTTAGTGACACTGTCACAGAGCGGCATCCAGCACGGCATGCCAAAAGCTGACTCGGCTTTGCGAGGCCGCCGGCTGTCGGGGGAGGAGGGCTGCTGGGCGGCCGGAGGGCTTGGCAGGGATGCGCTTGGGCAGCCTCTCACCCCAGCTGGTTTTCACAGGTCTAGTGAGCAGCCTGCAAAGGGAGATTGCTGGGAAGGAGCAGAGGATCCAGCAGCTCGAGCAAGAGGTTGGAAAAATGAAGAAGGAAAACAGAGAAAAGGACAATCAGATAGCGGTTATTTCTGCCAAGGTCAATAGCTCAGTAATTTAGCCTTGCGTACGTGTGAGTGTGGGAAAGCAGGCTGAGAAGGGTCATGCTTTTCCCTGCTGAGGATTGTAGCAGCTCTGTTTGGGCAGCTCTTTATCAGGGCAGTTGGAACCCACAGGTCCTAGCTGCGTGCAAAAAGAATTTGTGGAGCTGTAGCACAGGGATGTAGCAGTGAGGGGGCTGCGGTCACATCTAGGGCTCATGCAACGCCCGACAGAGCGGTGTCACCTTGCTCATCCCCCTCCTTGTTCCACATTCATGTACCCTGGATGTCTGCTAGCAAAGCCCTCATGCTGAGGTCCTCCTGAGGAGCCCTGGAATCTCTGTCTTTATGTGGCTCCCGGCAGCCCAGCCTGGTTTTTCCCTTAAAGAAAGCGGCTTGTGTGGCAGGTTGTTTCGCTGTATTTGCAGCTCCCTCCTCAGCTGGCGTTGCTGCATCGCCTGCATTGTAAGCACAGAGCGGGCGCTGCGTCTGGGCTGGCTGGATAGGCAGGTACACTTCCAGGAGTGATTTCAGGGACTGACTGTGGATTTGAAGGAATGGAAAAGATGCAGAGGTCGGGTGCAGGCAGCGGTCGTGGCACCTGCCAGCCTGTACCCTGCTGAGCATCCTCCCCGAGTTGCTCTCTGGAGACAAATGATGTGGCCCGCTTTGCTGAGGGCCAGCCCTTGAACGGGTGAAAGGGGCTGCGTGGGAGCGCTCGAGCCGCCGTGCAGGGGAGCAGGGGGGACCAGGCATGCCGGGGAAGCATCCTTGTAGTGCAGAGAGGCTACCCAAGTACCCACTGGCCCTTGGTGGCCCACACTGCTCACGTGTAGGCAGAGTGCATGTCCCAGAGCATCCCTCTGCTGTTTCCCCTGCTCCATGGGTGCAGGAAGACCCAGAGCTGGTGCACGCAGCTTGTGGGAAAGGTGCTTGGGGGGGGCAGAATGGGGTCAGTCTCTGGAACACCAATATCCTGAAATGTCGAGCTGCCACACACAGCCTGGCACAGGGATGATTAACCTGGAAATGTTGGTTAACGTCGAGTTCTGCTGACGGTGGGTGTTTGAAAGTAGCATTTGTTTTCCAGCATCCTTTGCCCTCTCCACCGTTACACTGTTCCTCAGGCCAGAGGGCTTTCTCTCTGTCAGGTACCCCCTGCAGATGTTTTTCCTTCTCTCAGCCAATTAAAGCAATGTTTTAATCCAGTCAATTCCAGGCACAGATACTCCAGTGCTCTCAGTGCCTTGATGGCCCCATCATGGGCACTCTGCCACCCCTTGGGCATATGAGCACTCAGCTGGGCCATAGCACTGAAGTACAGCTTGACATTTGCTGCAGAAGTGACAGAATCTGCCTGCCTTAATGATTTGTTTTCCCTGCTTGCTGTTCATTCTAGTGCTCTAGAATTAAAGAGGAAATGAAGCATGAAGTTGAAAAGCAAGAAATAACTACGTGCCGACACGTAAGTCTCAAGTCATTTGGGGTGATGGAGTGCATGGGAGAGCAGCGACACAGGAATGCATCAAGAGAATCATTAACTGGGCATTTTAAGGGACTTGTTTGGAATCCGGCTCCTGTAATAGACGGCACCTAATGTGCATAAGGAACCGGAGGAGCATAGATGCCCATAGAAATTGTAACACTGCATTACAATGCAGGAGGACACTGTCAGAAATGAGAGTGAAATGCCACTTGAAAGCCCATATAACCACAGTAAAACTAGGTTAGAAGACAAAGGCAGGGTAGATGAAATGGGACGGCTGGGAAAAATGTTTCACTTATGGGGTGAAGTCATCCTGAGAGGCAATGCCTGGCTTCTTGGGTGCGACCCTCCACCATCCCGGGACTTTTGCAGCGCATCTGGGAGCTGGAACGTGACATGGACAGGCTGCAGCAGGACATCCAGAAGCATTGTGCTGAGCAGGAGAGCATCCGCAGCAAGCTGGCTGAGAAAATCAAGGTAATCATCTGGCTATGGGGTATGCAGCGGAGGGCAGGCACACCCTGGCGAGCACACAGCAGGTACCTTGGCTGCCTGGCAGGGGTGGCAGAGGTGCGTGACGAGGGCCAGCAGGCCCCAGGAACACAGGCTTGTAGATACAGGCAGGGGGCCAGAAGGCGCTGAGCTCTGCCATGGACCCCAAGGGAAGAAGGTTCCGCCAGTAGCGGGCTGGCCTGTGCAGGCAGCGTGGTGGAAAGCTGAGGATGGATGCTGTCCCGGGGAGCAAGCCTGGGCAAAAAGTGACAGCAAGGTGGGGGGCGATGCTGCAAACCCACGCGCTGCAGCCAAAGGATTGCTGCGTGCCTCCTGGTATTGCAGAGCTCTGCTGGGAGGCTTGTGATGGGAAGAGTGGCGTGATTTTCGGGTATTGCTTTGATATGCAGATGCTCTTGTTATTGCAGGCTCAGGAGGAGCTGGAAGCAGCATGTGCCAAGCGAGCCCTGCAGCTGCAGGAGATGGGGCGCAGGGAGCACCTGCTGAGAGCCACCATGGGGCAGGCCAAGGAGCAGGTAGGGGGCAAGCGGGGGGGAGCAGCCTGCCGCTGGGGCTGTAGGCAGCACATGTAGGGGTCTCCTCGTGGGGAAGGACATCATGTATGAGTGCAGGGAGGGAAATGCAGAAATGAGCACCGAACCCTGGCATGGGGCTTAACTTGTCATTGGGTGCGGTATAATAGGCTTATCCAGAGGATTTGTGTAGGCGTTGTAGAAGATGTGGTGAGTTTAATGGGATACAGAAAGGCGCTGTACTCTCTGTAATCCCAGTTAGGCTGCTCCGGACCAGTGTGAACGCTCCTCTGTGCCTGGGTAATGCTGCTCTGGGCAGGCACGGCTTTTTGCTGGAGAACATTGTGCTAGTTCATAGAACCACAGAGCGGTTTGGGTGGGAAGGGACTGCACAGAGCACCCAGCTGCAGCCCCTGCCGTGGGCAGGGACCCCTCCCCCCAGCCCCAGCTGCTCCCAGCCCCGTCCAGCCTGGCCTTGGGCACTGCCAGGGCTGGGGCACCCACAGCTGCTCTGGGCAGCCTGTGCCGGCGCCTCGCCGCCCTCACCGGGAGCAGTTTCTTCCCAAGATCCAACCTCAGTCTCCCCTCTTTCAGCTTAAAGCCGTTCCGGCCTTGCCCTGTCACCACGTGCCCTCATACAAAGCCCCCTCCTGCTTTCTCGTAGCCCCTTTATGTACCGGGAGGTGCCCCAAGGTCCCCCCGGCGCCGTCTCTCCCCCAGGCTGAGCAGCCCCAGCCCCCTCAGCCTGGCTCCGCAGCAGGGGGGCTCCAGCCCCCGGTCACTGTGTAGCAGTCCAGCCTGCACCGACTGCCTTTCAGGAGGAAATAGGAACCAGCCATGGGGCAATTCCTGCTAGAGCGCAGGATGGATCCACCACCTGGCTCAGGCGGGCTGTCCTTTGCCATGTATACCGGCCCTGTCATCCTAATCCTCCCGCAGCAGCGGAAAGGCAGCAGGGGATGCTCCGGGGTCACATCGTCCCTGGTGGCAGGGACCCGACAGTCTCCCCTGCCGGGGTCCAGGTGGTCACACCGCACGGCTCATAGGCAATGTAAGGGACGGGTGAATCGCAGCACCTGGCTGCCCGGGGGCTGCGAGCCACCAGGGGCATGAAAGGAGGGGTGTCAGGGAACCCTGGCCAAGGCACGCGGTGAAAACGGTGCGTGAGCTGAGCAGTGTCCAGAGGGGAGGGCAAGAGCCTGCACAGGGCCTCGGTGGCAGGGGTGGCAGGCGCCGGGACGCCCTTTGTGCTGGTGTGTGCGGGGTGGGTAGAGCAGGCGGCAGAGCTGCTGTCGGTTACTGGTGATTTTTGTGTTCTGGTGTCACTCTCTGCTGTAGCTGGAGTCCTTCAAAACCCAAGTGATGCAAGCCTGCTCTCCGGCAGCAGCAGGGAAAGACGTGTCAGAGCAGCAGGTGAGTTTGGATCCCAGTGCACAGAGATGCTCGGTGCCTCCAAAGCCCAGTGTGGCTCGAATTGGCCATGGTGCCTGCTCCCTCCACGGTAGTGCTGGTAGCGTCCGAGCCTCTCCAGATGGTAAATTGTGCCACAGCTGTCCCAGCTGTTCATGTGGAGGAGACACAACCCTTTGGTCCCCCAAAGCCTGGATGGGGTCAGGGGGCTGCAACAGAGAGGAGCCCAGGAGTCTGGCGGGACTCCCAGTTTGTGGCAAGCCTTCATCACTGCCCACGGAGACGATCTGCCGTCCTGCAGCTGCAGACAGGTATTAGCACAGCGCCTCAGGCTCCTCTTCCTTGGCCTGCTTTTGCCAGGTGCTAGAGAAGGTCAGGCAGATCTCCAACAAGAGCCAGCAAAGCCACGAGAGAGAGAAGTACCTGCAGGAGGAATTAAGCTCCAGGCTCTCTGAGGAAAAGGAGGTGTCTGCCAATCTTGAGCTGTTCCAGAAATCCCTGCAGGAGCTCCAGGTCAGTCCTTTAAATACCGATGACAAGCTGGCAGTCGGGAGATGAGCAGCACAGGGCAGGTTTTTGGCCTGAGGCTAGGTCAGAGAGCAGATATGCCAGTGCCTCAGCACCAACCAGCGTGCAGCTCTCCTGAGCAGTGAGAGGTGTGTGTAGCCCCTAAAAGCACTGGTGGGAAAGAAAGAGGAGGTGTCACAGAAAGGGGCCTCCCCCGGGCCTGCAGGGAGCTGGTCCCACTGAAGATGGTGACCCTTGAAGCAAAGTGTGGTACCCAAGTGCTCCTGCAGTGGTACCCAGGAGATGTGCAGAGATGCTGTGTTAGCTGCCAACCCCCAGAAGCCCACGGACTGTGGCAGCTAACTTGTTTCATCGCTTGTGTTTTTGCCCAGACTTGCCTGAAGAGCTCCTGCAGCAGCCACAACCTGCGAGAGGAGCTGAAGAGGCTGGAGGCAATGTGCCTGCATCCCGTCATCTCAGCCCTCAGGGCAATGGTGGTGGAACTGGCACGTGTGCCCCTAACCTGGCTGGAGGGTATGGAGCAGCTCCTGGCTAGCGTGGAGGTGGACCTGCACTCCTCTGGCAAAGGTCTGTGTCCCGCTGGGTGTCCTTGGGAACACAGCAGCTCTGGGTGGCATGTCCTAGCCAGCCAGCCATAGAGAAGAAAGGCCAGCGTGAGCCATCACTGGGGGATGTCAGGCGAGGTGGGCAACAAAGAAACGCACTGGGGCAGCACTGGGCTTTTATCCCCTGCCACCGTGGCACCGGCTGCCCTGTGTAGCCATGCCGCCCATAGGGGTACAGGGGGGTGTCTGTGAGGCTGCCGTGGTTAGCAGGGTGGTAATGGGAGCACTGGGAGCACTGGGCAGCAGCAAGCCATCCTCAGTTCTTGCGGAAGTGTCGGGCTTAGAGGAGACAGGGGTGATGTGGCCTCATGGGTGGCGGTGTGTGAGAAGGGCAAGTCTCCCATGGGAAGAGGCACCCGGGTTGTGTGCGCAGCCGAGCTCCCTTCCAGCAACATCTGGGCAACAGCCGCAATGTCCCAGGGGTGGGAATGTGCCACGGCTCTAGTAAGCGCAGAGGGGTGACACTCGACTGGCCCCTCAGAGCCTTTCCAAGGGAACCTCGGAGCCTCAATCCTGTAGCCAGAGGCTAGCGAGGGTCTCCGGGTTTAAGGCAGAACTTGCCCACGGATGCCTCTGTCCCCAGTAGCGGGAGGGAAAGCCCGGCCAGGTGTGTGTGTGCTGGGCACCCAGCGAGCGCAGGGGGTGGCTTTGTGGGAAGTCAGTGGCAGTCCCTTCTCCTCCCTGCTGCCTCTGGAGGAACGTGGACTCCCAGCATTGGGTGAGGAGGGTGAGGGCCTGAGATGAAGGTCAGCAATAGCCCAAGGGAGTCGTGCAAGGGGGCAAGCAGGTGGTGGACATGCTGCATGAGCACCCCGTGCAGCAAGCCTCCCTCGGCTTTTGCAGGGCTGCTGGCTACTCTTGAGATGTTGCTGGAGAACAGCCAGGCGGCTGCACAGAAGAATCAGATGCTACAGGTACAGAAATTCATCTGTATGTAAAGCGAGGTGGTTTGGGATCTTTCTGCCGGTAAGCACGACGGTAGCCCACAGCAAGCTGGTGTGGGGCGCGAATTGGGAAGGTACAGTAGCAGAGGTCCCGGGGTCTGCAGTAAGTGCAAGGCAATAGAGAAGACAGAGCCCACCATCAGCGTGTCACTGCCTGTGTCCCTCGTGCAGCCAGGGCGGAGGGCAGTTCTCTCTGTTGGGAGTTGTTTGGGAGCGAATGGATGCAGGAGGTTTACATCTTGCCCCGCTGTTGTGAAGATGCTCCCCTGAACGCCTCGGTATCCACCATTAGGTGCAATTAGAGCAGCAGCGGGAGTCGCAGGCTACTGAGCTGCAGGAGCAGATGAAGAAGCTGGAAGCAAAATATGAGCAAGACCTACAGCTAAAAATCCAGCAAATTATATTGGAAAAGGACAAGGAGAGCAAGGAGGTATGGAGGCGCGGTTGCTTGTTAGGAAAATGCCTGTGGTGTGGGAAAAAGAGGTGTCTGGTGAGAGGCAGAAGCCTCTAGCTCCGAACTGCCTGGGTGCAGCCCCAAGGGGCTGGCTGTGGACGCTCTTCGCTATCGATGCAGATGATGGGAACTCCCCGGAGTACGCAGGGTGGAGCTGGGGAGCACCCATGGGTGCCAGCAGGATGCACCAGTGCTTGGGAGAAAGCGCAAAGCAAGGAACATCATCCAGAGTTGTGAGCTTTGTAAGGCATTGCATGGTCTGTAGGCAGCAGCAGGCTTCCTTGCAAGCCCTTTGCTCCCTCCCTTCCCCGGGCTGAGCTCCTTTCAGGGCTGCTTTGGCTGGGAAAGGTGATCTACCCCCCCCGTGGAGCCGGGGGGGCACCCTCAGTCCCGGGGAAGGCCAGGTCATGGAGCCGATGGTGCTGGTGAGGGCATGGTGTTAGTCAAGGCGGTTTGCTGCGTGTCATGATGGGGACAGCATATCGTGGGGTCTTGCAAGGCAGTTTCTCGCGTGCTTCTGTGCCTGTCGTGTGGGGAACAGCTGTTGCCCAGGGCTGGGTTGCCTAAGGACGCAGGTGAGGAGCAGCTAAGCGGCTCCTTGTTGGTCTTTTTGCTGTACTCCCTGGAGTTGCCTTGTGTCCTGCCAAGCTTTTCTCCCATAACGTGCCCCTGCTCCAGAGCGGGGACCCTCTGGCGGGGTTAATCCCAGCCGGCAGCCAAGTACCACACTGCTCGCTCCTGTCCCCACCTCAGCGGGACGGGGAGGAGAATTGGGGAAAAGGTAAAACCTGAGGGTTGAGAAGAACAACTTAATATTTTAATAATAATAACAACAACAATTGTAATTAAAAGGGGGGAGAAGGGGAGAAGAATGATATCCAAAGGGAAGGGGGAAAACCCCAAGTGATGCACAATGCAGTTGGTCACCCCGTGCTGAGCGATGCCCAGCCAGCCCCCAGGCAGTGATCGGCAGACCCCAGCCAACCCCCCCAGTTTATGTACTCAGCGTGACGTCCAGCAGTGTGGCATATCCCTCTGGGTAGTTTGGGTCAGCTGGCCTGGCTGTGTCCCTTCCCAAGTCCTGGTGCCCCTCCAGCCCTCCCGCTGGCAGGGTCTGAGGGACTGAAGAGTTCTGGACTTTAACACTACCCAGCAACTACTAAAAACATCCATGTGCTGTCAACACTGTTCTCCACCAAACCCAAACCACAGCACTGCGCCAGCTACTGAGCAGAAAATGAGCTCTGTCCCAGCCGAAACCCTCCTGGCTGCTTTCCTCAGCGGAGTCGAGGTCTTTTGCCGAATGCTACAACTTTGTGCTGAAACTGTGGGCTCTCAATTCTCAGATGCTGGAGAGCACTGTTGCCAAGGAGAAGGCCCAGTATGAACAAGCCGTGGAGGAAGGACAGAAGAAGATCCAGGACCTGGAGACCCACCTGGGAAGCCTGATCGAGGTCAGTGGCTCGCATGGTAAAGCAGAGCTGCTCAGGCTCAGGATAAAGAACCGTGAAAGCGCTCTGTCGTGTGCTGGTCCGCTTGGCCAGGGGCCATTGGTGGGCTGTGGGGTGCACCCCCACCTCCCCAGTAGGCAGAGATGCATCTCCACAGAGAGAACGGTGGATTCCACCAAGTTCGGTAACTTAATTGCTGCCAATGTCCTCATGCAGGAGGTAGCAAGGCGGTCCGAGGAGCTGGAGGTCACCAACGGCAAACTGAGAGCAGCTGAGCTCAAGCTGGAGGAAAGCACCAAGCGAGAGGTAGCTGCGACCACCCACGCGTGCAGGCGGAGGACGTAGTATGGGGCAGGGTTTCGGTGGGGAGGGGTTCCCTGGGCCCCACAGCCCTGAAATCCTGCCCTTCCCTCTGTCCTCCCGACTGCCCGCCGGGTGAGAGGATGCGGATCGCGATCCCAAAGGAAAAGTGAGAGCGTGCACCTTGTTTCCTAGGCGGCCTTGCGGCAGCAGGTACTCACACAGGATAAGCAGCTCCGGAGTGTTCGGAAGGAGAATGAGTTACAGCAGCAGAAACTGCGGGAAGAAGCAGCAGAATATAAAGAGCAAAGCAAGCAGCATACTCTGACCATTGTGGCTTTAGAGGACAGGTTGCTGGAGACCAAGCAGCAGCAGAAGGTGCTGGAGGAGGAAAAAGCAGCACTCGTGGAGAAACTGGAAGGTAACTAAGGGCTGCGTGGGATGAGTGGGTGCTGGGAACCTTCTCGGTGAAGGTGGGATTGGTGTGGAGAGGGAGCAGGGCTGTTGCTGCTATGGGAAGCGTTGTGCAAGACGAAGGTTTGCCCGCATGCAGGACAAGCTCCGTGGGTCCCTGAAGAAAGCGTTTCACAGGGCCTCGCAGTGCGTCGGTCTGTGGCTTTGGGAACTGGTGGCGTGCCACAGCTGTGGATGGGGCTTCCCTGCTGGAGACGGGCTCCTTGCCCTCCCAACCAACGGGATTGGGGTGCTTCGGGGGGCTGCCCCCTGGCAGAAGCCCCCCCTAGCCGGGAAGGGTGGAAGGAAGTGTCCAAGTGCTGTTGGAGCAGCACTCTGAGAGACACGGGTTTCCAAAACGAAAAAAAAAAAGGTGTCCTGCAGGCTTCAAAGCAGCAGGCCAACATCTCTGCATCACCGAGAAGTAACCAGCCTCTGTTCTGTGTCTGTAGGATTTCAGAGCACTGCCCACGAGTCGACACTGGGAGCTCAGCTGGAGGCCTGTCTCACCACCGAGGCACATGAAAATCTGAGGTGAGCGGCGCTTGCCGATGGGGGGCTGGGTCTGGGGGCTTGGGGAAGAGCCGTTATCCCTCGGGGGGGGGCTGGAGGGAGACCAAGGGGCTGTCTGCGCCGATGAAGAGTCCTTTGGCTAGACCGAGGGGGTCTTAAGTGCAGGTAGTGTCCAAGTGATGCTGACCAGCGGGTGAGCCATCTGCTGCCCGCTCCGGATGGCTCCGGGTGGGAGCGAGCGGGCAAGTGCGGGTGCCCCAGGCAGGAGCCCAGGGGACCGCAAGGCAGCTGAAAACATTAAGTGCATGGATTAATCGTGGGGTGCGGATTAGGGGGGCACGCGCAGGGTCTGTGAACTGAGTTGTTTGAATGAACCGTGGGATTTGCAAGCCTCTTTCTTGGGAACCTCAGGAAGGAGCTGGCAGCAGCGCAGGATGCGGTCCTGGCCCGGGATGCTGCCATCAGCACACTAAGAAGAGAGCTTGCGGTGGCCCAAGCCAGGATAGTGGACATAAAAGGTGAGTGAAGCGTGCTGCGGCATTTCCATCTTCCCATCCACCCCTTGTCCGAGCAGTGATGTGGGCAGGTGGTAACGGGAAACAGACGTCACCATCCCAAAGCGATGGTATCATTCTGCTCAGGGCAAAGCCAGCGGTCTGTTCCCTTGTTCCCTTCAGGGAGGCGACTTCTTCCCAGCCCCTTGGCTAAATGATAGCAGCGTGACAGGGAGTGAGGGTCCGTGGGTGCAGAGCGGTGGATGAAACAGGGTCCCTCTTTCTCCAAATCCTACTGGTGAGCTCCTTGGAGGAGCTCCTGAGTCAGCGGAGTGGGGTCCCTGGGTGGGCATGCCCGTGCTCTGGGGTGGCTTTGGAGAGCGGGCGGGAAGGAGCCGGAGCCTGACAGTGATGGCGTGGGCACGGCTTGTGCTCGCTGCCTGTATGGTGAGATGTGAACGCAGGGATGGAGCCAATGAGGAAGGTAAGGAGGGGAAAAGGCAGCGAGTAGGGAAGCACTGGTGAGCCTGTTCTGCAACCTGAAGGCAAATTGCCGGAGGCAGCAATGACTCTGGTGTGCGTCTTGCTCAGCCGTTTAGCAAAGTGGGGTCTGCTGGCCCGGCTGGGGATCCCAGGGGCACTGCCGAGGGCAGGGCCAGGCTCCGCGGGGACAAGCCCTGGCATGGCGAGGGCACACTGGGAAAAGGGAGAACTGCAGGTCCCCTGGGGCTGGGTGAGGAGACAGTCAGAAACCGAGGAAGCTGCTGTGTGCCCAGGGGAGCTGTCCGAGGAGCTGAAGGTGGAACAGGAGTGCAGCCAGGCCCACCTGAAACACCAAGAGTGGGAATTGTCCCTGTTCCAAGAGAAGCTATACCAGATGTCCAGACTCATGGAGAAGAAGGATAAAGATCTGCAAGTGGCAGCTGAGGAGTTAAGGTATATACACTGCCAGGACCCCAGGTGTTGCAAAAGCTTCTGGGTGGAAAGAGCCATGTGAGAGCATCACACTGGAGCTCAGCAGTGTGATCTCTACAGAAGCATCACATGAACCAAAACCTGGTGTTTAGTGGCACTCGTGCCAGCAGGCAGATTGCTGAGGAGTTGCTTGTACTGAAGGGGACGTTCCCACCCAGGCAGTGGTGGTGGGCAGTGGGTGTGTGGGATGCTGCTCTTCCCAAGTTGTTTGGGCGACCTTCTCCCATCACAGTGGCCCACAATGGTCTTGTCTCTCGGCCCAGGCAAGCCAAAGCCCACTGCCAGGCACTGGAGGCTTCCTTGGAAGAAAGGGTGGAAAAGGCAGAGGATGCTTCCAGGAGACCAGCACAGGCAGCCAAAGCCTCCAAGCAGGTAAGTTGGCACAGAGTCTGCCAAGCTCTGGGTGTGCCGAGGGTACCACGTGCCCACACAGTGTTTCTCCCGCACCAGCGCTGCTGCCAGCTAACGAGTTGATGTTTGCACAGCGCCTTGGAGCCGTGAAGCATTGTGCGTGCTCATGGCTGCGATAATTGCTAATTAGAGGGGATAGCAGCGGGTGGGAAGATCTGCAAGCACTCCCTCCTTGTCCCGAACTTGCTGAGGATGCAGCAGCAGGCGGAGGGCTGAGGGTGCAGGGGCAGTGCGTTGCAAGGGACAGGAAAGGACGCTCCTTGTCCGCCTGCACCAAATCCCTGCTTGATTTCCCGGTGCTAGAAACGGGAAGAACGCAAAGGCGGTTGCAGCAGCAGATGGAGGGACTGTAGGATTCGTACAGCCTGTACCACCACAGTGGCAGACAGCGTGCCAGCGAGGCAGGCTGGACGGAGGCGGGCGGCCAGGCGGTGACTCACAGCCAGATGACGAGCGGGGGGTCTCGCCCGTCCTGTGCCACACGTGGTGATGGGGTGGCAAGTGTGGGAGGCTGGAGGGGCAGCCTGGCCCTAGCAGTGCTGCAGGGACTGGCAGCCGGACCTGAGCGCGCTGTTCGCAGCCCCCGCTAGCTGTCTGTGTGTCTGGCTGTTGGGCACAACGCAGCCAGCTGGATGCGGCTGGACCAGGGCAACACGTGCATCTGTGGGCACGGGTATAGATTAAAAGAGAACGATGCATGAGAGAGTCTGAGCTCTGGCCACGGTGTGTAGCACAGTCTTGGTGCGTTGAAGATGGGAAACACTCCACAGTTGTGGAAAATGTCGATGTGGCTGTTGGGAGCCACGCATGGTCCCTCTCCCGGCTTTTGTGGGGCTTATGTCCTGCAGCAGAGCGAGAAAGGGCTCTTGGATGCTGCTCCTCTGCCCAACGAGCCCACGGCAAGATGCTCCGTGGGCTTTGCTCTTGGCCAGTGCCCAGTGGGCAGCATCTGCCAGTAAGGCTGCCTCAGAACCAGGGGTCAGCTGAGCTGGCGTGGAACCAGACCCAGGCTGGGCTACTTCTTGCAGGGGCTGCAGCTGGAGCTGGTCAAGCTCGGCACGAAATGCCGAGGCCTCAGGCATGAGGAAATAATCCAGCGCCAACAAAAAGGTTTGTCCGAGCTGCGGGCAAGAGTGAAGATGCTGGAGAAGATGCAGTCATCAGGTAAGTGTGGCTGTCCCTGTAAAGGGAAGGTGCATCTGCTGGCTTCGGCAGAAGCTGGGATTGGTGCCAGCAGAGCACATAAAGTGACGGGCTGTGCTGGGGGCTCGAGCTCTTTGCTTGCAAGCGGCTCAGGCTTTGCCTTTGCGAAGTCAGCTCTCCCATGCACGTGTGTGTGCGTGTAACGCACACAGGTGATGGGAAATCACCTCTGAAGCACCCGCAGCATGGCTGTGGGCTTTAAAAAGGCGCTCAGCATCCTTTGCGGGCATCATGTGCCAGTAAGCTGGTACAGGGGAGGAGGTGGCATTTGCAGGAGCCAGCAGAGGCAGCTGGCAAAGGGGTTTGCAGCAGCAGCTGCCAAGAAGCCAGAGCGGGGTGCAAGCAGGCACCTGCGCTGGGGTGCTGCTCACCTCAAAGCAAGACAGAGCAGCTGTGCCCCAAAGGGACGGAGCCTTGCTGCGGTGCTCTCAGAAGCTTGCAAGTGCTGCACACTGTCTGCTCACCCTGCCTGCTTCTCTGCCGGGCCCTTGCCACCGTGTGCATCTGTGCACCCAGAGCAGCATGGAAAAGCAGCACTTTTTTTGGTGAGAAGCAACAAGTAGAGTAGCAGTTTGTGGTGCTGCCATCTGATGAACAGGGTGGTGTCCCACTTAGTTCTGTAGCGAGAGCAATGCCCAAACAGCTAGCGAGGTGTGCAGGGGCGGCTGGGGTGGGCTTTGCTCCACAGCCTGCACGTCTCTCCGTGCGCTCTGTGCAAGGGCAGCGTGGCCAGCCTTGGGGCGGCTGCAACGTGAAGGTATGAAGCTGTGGTGTGTCATACTGAGAGCAGAACGATGCAGTGACTCTGTGTTTGCCCACAGCTGCCACGCAGAATAGTTCATTGCCAGTGGTGGTCCTGGAAAAAGATTTGCCAGAGGAAGTATTTTGCAAGATGGGTCTCAAGAAGAAGCCAGCAGAAGCACCAGGAGCCAAAGTGAGCAAGGTAAGAAGGCACTTTGTGGGTCGTGGGGCTGGCAGCTGCCTTGGGAAAGTATTCCCTGGGTTAGGGAGGGGCAGGCTCGCAGGGATGCTATAGCAGCAGCCCAGGGGGGAGAGGGAGGTATAAAATCTGGCAGGGTGGGAGGTGCAGCCTAATGGAAGGCAGCACTCGCAGACCCGGGGCAGCTCCTGTCTGGCCCAGCAGCACTGGTGTAGCGCTGCTCGGGGATACCACAGGCTGTGTGGGTGGGAGGCTTTGGACCACGGCAGTGCCGGGGTGCTTTTGCTGTGCGGGGAGGAGGAGGCAGTGGAACCCAAAGGCAGGTGGTCCAGGCCACCTTGGTCTTTCCTCCCCTGCACAGGTTCCTGGCCAGCTTCCCAATGGGGGCTCACAGGGGCCTGCCAGCCTGGAGGCAGCTGAGGAGATGGACTTCGGTGAGAAGATGGTATGTTGGCGAGAGACACGTGGAAAGGGTACCCCACGTTCATGCAACGCAGGGTGTTTTGAAACACATTTCAGAAGGAAGCAGTCAGCATCGGGGTCCCCAGGAACAGCGTGTCACAGGGCCCGGGGTGTGCTGGGCATCTGCGGGGGGGACATCTCAGCACCCCAGGGTGCACAACAGCGTGTCCTTCTCCCCTCTCTGCCCAATGTCTTCAGGGATATTCCTTTGGGCAGGCTTTTGGTGAGGACAGAGACCTTTGCTGACTGATGCACCCGCTAGAGGAGGCACAAGGCAGACAGCTGCCAGAGGAGGTGGCCACCTCCACCCAGCATAGCGGCTGGGTTGCGTGAGTGGGTCTCTTCCCTCAGAAAAGGGTGTGGAAATGTCCAGCAGGGCAAAGGAATCATCTTGGGAAAGGACAAAATCCCACCCCAAAGAGTCATGTGACTGGGAATTGACCGCCAGGTGTGACAGGGGCCGGTCATGCTGCGGCGCAGTGCATCATCCCCCGGAGCGCCTCGTGCGTGCACACCGAAGGCACGGGGAGCTGCAGCCAGCCGGCTGTCGAGGCGAGCTCTGAGGAGCTTGCCCAGGGGAAGCCCACGTGGAAACGGAAGGGGAAGGCATGTGGCAGCTTCCCGGTGACATTGCCATTGTCATCTCCTCCGTAGAGCAGAAAGAAAGCAGATGGCTGAGCAGTGTGCTGTTAGGTGGTGGAGGAATTGGCAGGCAGAGTAAATCATGCATTTCCTTTTGTGCCCGCAGTACCTTGATGCAATTAGAGCTCTGGGAAAGCTGATGGAGATGAAGAGGCTCTCAGGAATGCAGCCTTTGAAGAACCTTCCACAGGAGAAGAGGGAAAAAGCAGGCATGCAGAGACAGCAGGACCTGGAGCTGCTGTATCACAAGGTCAGGAACCTCAAGACTTGCCTACAAAGAAAAGAAGAAAGGCTGAAAGATTACGAGGCCAAAATAAAACAGCTCAGGTATGGAAAGGCGAGGCGGCCGTTAGCCCCAGGTCCCGGGATGCAAAGCCATGTGGGATGGGGGAGCGGAGCAGCACGGCCCCTGAGGCAGGGCACGTGGTGGGCACAACTGAAAACCAAAGCGGTGGGAGAAATGGAGACGTGGCCCCTCGGTGCTGCGATGGTGCTGTGCGGGGTGCTGTGCAGCTGAGCAGCATTGGAGTGGTGATGGTACAGAGTCCCGAGCCTGCGGTGGCCAGACCCTGGGACACGACAGTGGGTGGCCCGGCCGGGGCAGCAGGAGGCAGGTGTGGGAGCTGATGGGAAGGGCTGTCCGGACCGAAGGCGATGCTCCCGCACCAGGTTATAGGAGCAGGGTGGGACCCATGGGTGCGCTGGTGCCATGGTGTAGAAGGTTATTTCTGGGCTGGTGTAAATGTGCTGCCGTATTCAAAGGAGGCTAGAGGTCTGATAGTGATCTCCAAGGCGGCAGCCGCCCAGCGTCCCTGTCCGGGCTGGTCCGCCAACAGAAGGGATGGAGACCAAAAAATCAGAGGCAAAACTCTGTAATACTCGGTTTGGAGTTTTAGAAAGCAGGCATTCCTTATTTTTTGTGCCGGATGCACAGAGTCTAAGTTCCTCCTAATGTGCATCCTGACTTTATTCACCGTTTGTCTTTACATCGCCAATCTATACAAGTTAATGACATTTCTGAGAAACTATTGGCATATTCATTACAGCTCCATGAACCACATACCATATCTACATGTGGTCTAATGGGTCAGGGGTCCTCTGGTGGTTGGTTGGGACATCTTCATCCTTTCTTCATCCTCTTCATCATCTTCCTCTTCTCCTGGCCCTGTTTCAGCACTCTGGGCTCATGTCTTGGTTTTGCACCGGTTCTTACCTACTAGTAGCTGAACTACACAACGCAGCGCTGCATGGCGATGTCATGGCTATGTTAGTTGCAACATTTACAGTTAAGCAGAGCAGTAAAATTCCTCCGGTATCAGGACCACCGCCATCAGTAAGGGGTGCCTGGGGGCGGGCGTGAGGAGGGGGAAGCCTTGAAGAGGCAGCTTCTCATCCATGGTGTAAGGCATAGGAGCAGGGAAAACGCTGGCCAAAACACGTGCAAGGTGTCAGCTGCTCTGACAGCCCGTAGTGTCACCCCGTGGCATGGGGGTCTGAGGTGGGGGGTGCGCACCGTGTGGTTGTGCTCCACAGCCATCGCCTCTGGGCAGAGCCCCGCCTGGGGGTCGCAGCTCAGTGGGGGTGACAGAGCTGCCCCCCATCTGTTTTGCACAGGCTGAATGAAGCATCCCTGCAGCAGTGCCGGGAGGAGGAGTCCAAGCTGAAGGATGAAGCCTACAGGGAGGCAGAAGAGAAGGTTCTGCTGCAGGAGACTCTGGAGAGGACACAGATCCAGCTGACCCAGGCAAAGAAGCTGCTGCAGGAGTCCAGATGGCTGAAGGTGAGAGCAGGGGAGTGGGTAAGTGCAGCCCCCTGAGGGCACCTGGAGTCCCGGGGGGGCAAATATCCCCATGGCCAAGGGTTCAAAGGCAGCTCACAGCGGGCATTGGGCAGCTCTGAGCTCAGCGAGGCACTGGGAGCTGCCTCCGCCCCGACAGTGTAGGAAGGCACAGAGGGTGTGCGGCACGGGGGATGCGCAGCACAGGGGATGTGTGGCACGAGGGATGCACGGCACGGGGATGTGCGGCACAGCCACAACATTCGCCTCTTAGTAAGAGGCAAATCCTGCAAGCAGAAGGCAGGTGACTCCTGGCATTATCCCGAGCCTGGCAGGGGACAAGGACAAGGGGCCTCCGGGCTGTGCCGGTGCTCCCAAAGGCAGGAGCGATGCCCTCCGCTTGCTCGGTTACAGGCCAGGCAGGGTGAGCAGGCACGGAAGTGTGATTTTGCTCGCTCTGGGGTGACCCGCTCAGGCAGTGTTCGGTAACCAAAGAGCAGGGGGTTGTGGCAAGAGACCCCCAGAGCCTCAGCAGGCTGGAAAGGTGCAAGAGCGTTGGTGGTTCTCAGGGCACAGTGCCTGCGTGGGGCCCCTCCGCGGCGTTTGCTGCAGCCGGAAAGGTGGAGGAGCCCAGTGTGGAGCCTCGGCAGCAGCCACAAGCCCGGTGTAACGTGCCGAGCTCGTGTCTGTGACAGGCTGGGCACAGGCAGCGGGGCTGGCGCAGCTTCCCGGGTGCCACGGGGTGGCTGTGCCCTGCTGCGGCAGCGGTGGCTGAGGGGCCACCAGGTGAGGAGCTGGGTGCTGCGGGCCAACCCAGCTCCTGCGCTGTGGGGGCATGTGGGGCAGTCCCCACTCCATCTGTCAGCGACCCAGGGGTTTTGAGCTCTGCTGGGCGTTCCTGAGCCGTGGCAGTGGGTTTGGGCGCTTGGGGGGAGGGAGAAGGGAGAAGGACATCATGCAGCCGTGCCAAGCGCTGCAGGTGAGCGTGATGTGACGTTCAACCTCTCCCTGTTCCGCAGCCTGCAGCCAAGAAGCCTTTCTCAGGAAAGCCGAAGGCCAAGGAGTTCGTGGCAGCAGCTGTCCAGACAGGCTGCGCGTAGGACAGGCACTGCAAGTGAGGGTCTGCGGTGGGAGCAGGTCCCCACGCCGTGGGCTCTGTAACGTGGGGTGGGGTGCGAGGCGTGGGCACACCTTAAGGACCCTCCGTTGGTATCTTGTACCTCCAGGCATGCCAGCGGGTCAGCGCGGCACCTGGGACTGGATTTTCCCACAGCACATGGATTGCCCAGTGCGGTGGGCTTATGGCATAGAGAAGGTCTGGATAGATGTCAGTGTATATGCGATGTGTGTACATATGTATTCATATAGATAGATAGACACCTGTGTCTGTGTGTGTGAATACAGCCCGGCAGCTGCGCGGGGTCTGCCCCATCGCCTGCCCACTCTCCTCCAGTCGTCGCCCCTTGCGCTTGTGACCCCAGTGCCCACCAGTCCCGTGCTGTGGTGGGCAGCTGGAGCATAAGGCTGGAAACACGGTCCTCCAGGAGCGCAGGGCTGCGGCGGTGGGCTGCGGCGTGGGGTGCAGTGTGGGGTGGGGAAGGGGAAGGGGAAGGGGAAGGGGAAGGGGAAGGGGAGCAGGAGCTGTGCCCGTAGGTGATGGCTGGAGCGGGGAGCAAAGGCTGGGCTGGGTGGGCTGGGGCAGGGCCATGTGCCTACCCAGGCTGCTGCCCTCGAAGAGGGGTCTGGGGGGTCTGTCAGGGGATCTGGGGGGGGTCTGTTGGAGATTTGGGGGGGATCTCTGTTGGGAGTCTGTCAGGGGATCTTTGGGGGATCTGTCTAGGATCTGTGGGTGGTCTGTCGGGGATCTGTAGGGAGTCTGTTGGGGGGTCTGTCAAGGATCTGTCAGGGGGTCTGTCGGGGATCTGTGGCGGGTCTGTTGGAGATCCATCGAGGGGTCTGCAAGGAGATCTGTGGGGAGTCCGTTGAGGGGGTCTGTTGGAGATCTGTTGAAGATCTGTGGGGGGGTTGTCAAGGATCTGCTGGGGATCTGTGGAGGATCTGTCAGGGGTTCTGTTGGAGAGCTGGGGGGGCAGTCAGTCGGGGGATCTCTGGGGGGCTCTGTTGGAGGTCTGTCGGGGACCTCGGCGGGTCTGTCGG
This sequence comes from Falco biarmicus, assembly GCF_023638135.1. NCBI lineage: Eukaryota > Metazoa > Chordata > Aves > Falconiformes > Falconidae > Falco > Falco biarmicus. The sequence goes on along the minus strand of NC_079290.1, from coordinate 111,086,146 downwards.
GCGAGCCAGGGCTGGCCCCCGACCCCACGTGTGCCCCCTCGCCCCCCGCCCGGGCCAGGGCGGCTGCCTGCAGGTGGGAGCTGGGCCCCGCGGGGCCCCCCGGGCCGC